>NC_132821.1:33246584-33846584 GCF_048594095.1 Paramormyrops kingsleyae | reverse complement strand
TGTCATTTTCAGAGTTTGATTTCGAAATATCTGATTTGGAGTCTCTAAATTGCAAGATCCACAAACACTCAGGAAGAAGTATTCAAGCCTGCAACCCTGGAGATGTCATGGCCACCCTGAAGACTTTCTAGTCATTTCTTTACAAAAATTAAAAACTGTGATAAACTGTTGTAATTCCATCAGCTCCGTGGAACACAAACTACAGGACAGTCTGCTAATAAATTTGCTCAGTTATTTTGCTCAACCTCACCTTGACTAACACCAAAGTCACTACTGTATCATACTGCCGTAGAGTTATTTGTGTATCTCGGTCATATTTGTATACCTCTGCTTCTTCATATCACACCCTCCGATCAGGAGCTTGCTTTCACCATCGTTAATTGTGCTACACATACCACACACTTGAATGTTTACCTTGATTAGGTCCACTTTTATTGTCATTTCCTGAGCTGATTCCAGAGGGTGCAGATTCACCATGCTCCGGGCCCTTTTCACCATATCTACACAGTGAATATTTTGGTGTGAAACAAGAATATGTATCATTAATAAACAAAGATAAATAAATAAATAGAGCAAATTAGACTTGACTAAAGTAACTTCTGATGATTTTCAGCTGTCCCTTATACTTTCATATTCACTGTCTATTAATGTAGTTAATAGAGAAAAGGGAAATAAAACATCAAAGAATAAAAATAAACTGACAAAACATGATACTAATATACAGTCCATTATTCTATGGTCAAATGACAGCAGGAAGGGGTGATTAAACTTTTCATACTGCGAACCACATCTGAATTCTCCTTAAATTCATAGGGAAAATGTCTTGAATCATTCCTCAGCTATTTATTATATCCAGGATGGCTCTGGGATTCCAGCTAGATCTAGAAGTATATGTGAAGATTCTAGCAATATACAACAAAATATTTGGTTAATCAATTTATAACCATCAAGATATAGCTTTGTTTTCTTTTTTGCAAAAGCAGCAGCAATGAAATTTGCTTGTATTTATGCCAATATTTTTGTGGCGATCAATTTCCTGCAAAAATTGTAACTACGCAAAAATGTGTCATCATTTGTTATCCAGCCACATTTGTAACAGTGAGCAGAGGGTGAATACTTTTGCTAAGTATGGCTGATTATTATCAGTTGCCTCTTTAATTCACTCATGACATTTTGCACACGCTGGTGAGAGTCTATTGTACCTTTCGGGGCTGATTGAGCCACCCACAGTAGCAGTTTCATCTGCAGCCTCCTGCTTAATCTTTGTACAAACACTGGCTTCAGATGCAGCTTCCCCTTCACACTCTGCTGAGACTCTCTGTTCAGATGCAGCTTCCCCTTCACACTCTGCTGAGACTCTCTGTTCAGATGCAGCTTCCCCTTCACACTCTGCTGAGACTCTCTGTTCAGATGCAGCTTCCCCTTCACACTCTGCTGAGACTCTCTTATCAGGAGCAGCTTTCTTCTCGCTCTCTCCGTCTGCACACTCCTTAGAGGTTCTCATGCTGGAGGCAGCGTGAAATTCATGTTCTGGAAAAGGTTCAGGTTTGATGGCAGAGATATCCTCACAATCTGTGTAAATGTCACTCATGTTTGAGGCAGTATTATATTCATCTTCTGTAACTGGCTCAGGTTTGATGGCAGAGATATCCTCACAATCTGTGTAAATGTCACTCATGTTTGAGGCAGTATTATATTCATCTTCTGTAACTGGCTCAGGTTTGATGGCAGAGTTATTTTCACACACAGTGTCCAATTCATCTCCATGCTCTGCATCTACAGAGGATGAAGGGATAAGATCCCCTTTCTCATGACCCTCACAGTTTCCTGTGAAGCTCATTTTAGAGCAAGGAGCTTCTTCTTCAGGTCTTGATCCTGATGGAAAAGGAAAAACCGGGATAATGACTTTTCCTGTGTCACTACACATTTATGACTTTTGCAGAACATTGCAGTATTGCTTTTTTTACATATCCCTTTTGTGGCCACCAAAATACTCTGTTAACCACTTAAAAAAAGGCTACCTTCATTCACAGTGCTGTGTATAACATAAACGTGTTCTGCATGTAGGTGATTCTCAAAATTGCACATTCAGTGTGATTTTGTGTTATACATTTGTGTTGTACATTATGTAATTATGCAATTAATATACATTAATAACATTAATAAAGCTGCTGTTAGGATGATAATGTATACTTACACAATGCTTTTGAATGTTGAAAATTTAAATTGATATGTAATAATCTTTAGGGCTTGAATCAAAAGCAACTGGACTTCTTTTTTCAATCCCCCTCTGAGGGATTTCCCTAGTTAATTTGTAGTTATGTAATTATGCTCATTTAGTTCAATATATATAGTTTTATATATATATATATATATATTAGGGCTGTCAAAATTAATGGGTTAACGCGGATTAATCCATCATCATGATTAATCTGATAAAAAATTTTAACGCAATTAACCCATCTGCAGCGCAGAATCATTAAAAATCCTTGAAACGTCTCTGTCAACCCATTTCGGGCATTTTTGGTGCGTTCCATTTGCCATGGGAACTCATAATCCGAGTCAGATTCTAGTTTTGAAGCCGGAATTGACGACATGCACGTTCCCGTTTCTCGGAGATCCGAGAAATATCTCGGAGCAGCACAGAGGATCCCAAGTTCAGAATCTGAGATGGCTGCGCCCTTTATCAACAGAAGGGAAAGTTGTAGTTTTATTCTGTTTAAGCACTACTTCTCATTTGTGGCTCATTAAATCGGTTGCACACACTATACCATCCAACTTATCTGTGGACGTGTTGCTACGGAGTTTTATACGTAAAGCACCGTGCGTAATGTGTTATCAACTGATATTGCTAACAATGGCAATTAACCGGGCTAGAATTGGACTTCATGATTAGTCGGATTATTTGTCGGATTTACGGTAGTCCGTGCTAATTGTAAGCGAACGAAGATAAAGACCATTTAAGCTGAGGTACCTTAAATCCGACAAGCAAAGAATCTTGCTTTTTGATATTGGTTCATATTGCACTTATAGATACTTTATTGATCCCCTTGGGGAAATTGTTTTTGCGCCTCCCTAAACTTGCTCTTTGCAGAGTAAATTGCCCGCGAAGGGCAGCCACCCGTAGCAGCGCCCAGGGAGCTGGGGATTAAGGGCCTTGCTCAAGGACCTGCAGGTTTGAACTGGTAACCTTCTGGGTTTGAACCAGTGACCTTCTGATTACAGGCACACAGACTTAGCTCACTGAGCCATACGTTGCCCTTTTGTGGCAGATGGAATGCGTCCGACTCATGTTCAAGATGTTCAATAAAAATGTTAAGTGCATATATATTCCCTTTTTTCTTGAGTCTGTTTGCTCATGCAATTATATAAATGTGATTAATATAGATTTAAAATAAATGATATTTAATTGTGATTAATCGAAATTAATCCACAGCAACCCTGTGATTAATCTGATTAAAAATTTTAATCGTTTGACAGCACTAATATATATATATATATATAATATATATATATATATAATATATATATATATAATATATATAATATATATATATAATATATATATATATATAATATATATATATATATATATATATATATATATATATATAATATACTGTATACATATATATATTTCTGTCCTTGCTACTCGCTCATCATGTTCTTTGCCTCTCATACAACTTACTCTCACCAAGGCCGTCTGACCCCCCGGCTCCAGGAGACTGTATGAAGGCCATAGATAAAGGGCCCGTTTCCCTCAGGGGGGGCAGAGACAGACACTGACCCGGCCGTGTGAAACATCCTTCTGTAACATCTTAATTTTGTCTTAATAAACTGCTTAAGTTTCACTGAAGAAATCTATCTGTTGGCTTCACAAACAGTGCCGGAGAGAGAGAGGCATATATGGGGGGGCAGACAGAAATGTGAAGGGGGCACATGGTGGCGACGGAGGCGGGAAAGGAGTGGGGGGGTGGGGGTGCTCTGGATAACTGTTTTTGTCATGTAATTGGATTGCACTTTGTCAGGCCTCTACCCTAAGACCTGTCCAACTTGGGGGTCCCACCTGAAGGCTAAGCTTGTGCTGGTGTAGCTCTTAGGGTCACTGAGGCACGCAAAGCCCCTGACCACAGTAAGGTGGCAATCCCTCAGGGGGAAAACTGAAAAGTAAAACAACAAAAAATAAAATAAAATATTCCTCATCAGATTAAAACAACTAAAAGCATTATACATTAAAAACATAATGACATTTACCTTAATTGGATGGCCTATATCAAATATATTCGAACCCAACGATAACACTTCTCACTATTGCCAATATTAACAAAACTAAAACGGGTAGGACGAGTTATATAAAAAAAAAAAATTTCACCAAGTCTTGAAAAATAAAACTGAAAAATAGAATAAATAAAATAAAATAAAGAATAGAATAAAATATCCATCCAGATCTTTACAACCTTCAACATAAAATTTATCTTAATTGGATGGCCTAATTCTCAAATAAATTTGCAAATAAAGAAAAAATTAAATAAGACCTCTGAATATAGCCAATATTTACAAAACTAAAAAGGGTTGGCATAGTAATAAAAAAAATAATAATTCACCATGTGTCACACCCAGCTCGTCTGATCCTTGTGTGTGCCAGGCCCCCTTATTAACCACATGTGCTGCCCCGATTGTGACCAGCTGTTTTCTGTCAGTTTGATATGTCCTGTGTATTTAAGTCCGCGTCTGAGTCCATATCCCCAGATCCGTCATTGATGTTTGTTGCTGTCTGCCCTGTGTTTCCCTCGTTTCCCCGTAATAAACCCTCGTGTCCTGAATCCACACCTGCCTGCCTTGTCCTTCCCCGCTTCCTGCCTGCTCGCCTAACACCGGCCACGACAGAATGACGGATCTCCAAGAAGACACACCCCAGCAGACCGAGAACCAGCATCTCGGTCTGCAACAAGAGGTAGTGTTTTGGCTTAATCAGCCCAAGGTCTGGGAGGACCCCGTGGCTTTACGTTTCGCCAGCCGGAGCTGGACCCTCCTGAGCGAGGCACCCCAGCCCAGAAAAGCGTACCACATTCTTGAGGTACACGAAAATCTCTGGCAGCTGACGGAGCGAATCACGGAGAAGCAGATCCAGCTGGTTACGCAACTAAGCGAGGAGAGTGCCGCCCCGATGTCCACCAGCTCCGACGCACTTTCAGCTTCACCACACCAAGCCGACCAGAGAAGGAGTAAGAAAAAGCGAAAGGAGAAGAGACTGGTGGAAGTCCCGATGATCTACCTGGGATCCGCCTCTCTCCTCCTCACTTCTCTCCCTGCCAGTGATCGGGGGGAATTCCCGATCACCGTGGACATCACCGCCGCATCGCCCCCGCAAATATTCAAAGGCCGCCTAACCGCCACAGAGCTGGTGGCTTATCACTTCTGGGAGGCACGCCTTGCCCATAAAGGGGCCAGAGCTGTGTGGGACGCTATCCTGTGGATCCCGAGGGCTCTTAAAGGGGCAACGCCCACTGTTATGGTGCCGACCTTGGCGGTTCTTAGTGATGTCCTTGACCCGCCTGTTTTGCCTGACCCGCCTGTTCCCGACTTGCTTGTCCCGCCCAGCGAGACTCCGGCTGCAACACCCTCAGAACCGCCTGCTGCGACCTCCGAGGTCCCGGCACCGCCCACTGCTGCGCCCGAGGTCCCGGATCCGCCCACACGTGACGCTCCGACCCCGGCTCCACCCACGTCTGACACTCCAGCCCTGGCTCCACCCACTGTCTCTCCAGCTCCAGTTCCCCCAGCACCAGTCCCAGTCCCAGAGGAGACCACCGCTCCTTCCCCCTTGGAGGAGGAGGAGCTCGAGTGGGACCCCTCGGGGACCTCCCTGATGGCCCAACTGGACCCCTCTAGGGGACTGACCCCTTCACCTTTGCCCCAGCATGGTGGATCCCAGCCAGGTCTCCGCCTGTTGGTGTCCCTCCCGAAAAGGGAGGGGACACCTATGCAGGGGTCGGGTCCCTCCCACCCTGCCCCCTGGCTCGCCCTCGCTCGCCTTGGCTGGGGCTCGGAGGGCGCCTGCAGGTCCATTGTCTCCTGCTCGGCGGTCGCCTGCGGGTCCCCCTCCGACGCCTCGTCTGCTGGCCTCAGTTCCGCCTCTGATGCCTCGGCAGTCGTCTGCGGGTTCCCCGGCTTCATGTCCTTCATGTCGTCGGTCGGCTCCACCTTCGCCAGCTGTGGCTGCGCAGTCGCCTGCCGCGACTCCACCTTCCTCCTTGTCTGCATTGGACTCCCCTCCGACTCCCTCCTCACCTCCCCTGGTGCCCCCTCTGACTTCCTCCTCAACTCTTTCGCCTGTCCCTGGGCTCCTTCGTGGTCCCCTCCTGCCTCCCTGTCACCTGCAGCCCCTCCAGCTGCTGCCCATTGCCCTCTTTGGCTCTGTGGGTTTCCTGTCTGGCCTCCCGTGGTTGCTCCTTGTCCCTCTATACCTCCCGTGTTTGCTCCTCGTCCCTCTGTCCCTCCTGTCTCGGCTCCTTGTCTCCCTGTGGTTCCTCTGTTCAATCCCGGTCCTTTCATTCCTCCCGTTGGTGTTTCCCCTGTGTCTCCACTGTGCCCCAGTGATGTTCTTGGCTTTGTCTTTCAGGTTATGTCTCCCCGGTCTCGTCTCGTCTCGTCCATCGCCTACCCTGATGCGTGTCCGGAGTGCCTGTCATGGTCTGAAAAGACTATGTCTTTTCCTAAAATTCTCAAACTAATTTGTAGAACACAACATATTTAGAACATAACATTTTAACTTTTTTCTTCTTTTTTTTGTCTTTTTGTTTTAACTTTTGTTTGTTTTGCAAGCAACTGAACTCTCTGTTTGCAACTGAACAGCTCCAATCTCCTTTCCCTTCAGTATACTCTACAACAACAGTCTCCTGTTTCCCTTTGCAAAAACTCACAAATTCATCCATATCCAAGTTATTTGTTATGGACTTCTCATGGGCTAAGATCACCAAATTCCTCTTTCTTTTATGTAACATAGTTTGACGATAGGGGATTTGGACCCGTGACAAAGTGGAGAAGGAACTCTCACACGATGCTGGAGACACACCAATTACCAGGGCTGTTACATACAATTTATGCAACTCAGGAAAGGCTTCCCTGTACTCCTGCAGGAGTTTGCACACAGAGGACAGGTCTGTTTCCTTTGAACATTTTTGAGCAGCATCTGTTTTGCCACAATAACTTCATTTTTCAGACTTACAACATCTGCTGCAATGCCAGCCATCACAGCCAGAGGGTGCAACAGGGTGGGATCTAGAAATGCACTAGATTTGGGTGCAAGACTAGATATGGCTCTCATCAGGTCAATATTCTTGTGTGTAAATCTAGTTTCCATTTCTGAAATGGCCCTGTCAAGGATGTTGAGCAGGGATCTTTTCAGAGACTGATGGGGGGAAATGGTAGGGTCACCAGAGTCTGTATGGCCCAAAGTTGAGAGCTCAACACTTTGACCCAGGTGTTTGCTCATTGTTCTCCTTCTCTTTGTTGGGTATGACTCATCCTCAGCAGGAGATGAGACTCCCCAACAGTCATCCTCACGAGTGTTTTTTAAGGAGTCCAGTGCTGCACTAACAACCTCAGAAGCACTGCACAGATCTACTGACTGAGACTGTAGAATAGCATTTGCTGGTTTCAAGACACCAAGCACCCGCACTAGGAACTTTCCAATCTCAAAGAAGGGATGCCTCTTAATTTGGCATAGCAGGCCTGATGAACAGGTCAACTGCAGCATCATCATCCTCTGTTATCTCAGATTGGATACTAAGGATTTGTTCTTGGTTGTCCACAGTGCACCTTGTCACCTCATAGTGGCTTGTCCATCTGATCTCAAGCAGCCTTTTAAGACATGGTGCATCATGTTTATTGAGCACATAGTGGTGGTGAAAAAAGTTGTAGAGTGAACTAGATAGGCTAAAAAATCTTTTTGCACACGGCTCACTCTGCATGGCATGCACAACCACTAAGTGCAGTTGGTGGTTGTAGCAGTGGATGTATGGGACATATCTGTCAAGCCTCTTTTGGAGCAGAGCTTGTATACCACCTCTAACCCCACTCATCACAGAAGCCCCATCATAACACTGGCTAAGTATACTGTCAGCACTGTAGCCAGCATCAGAAAGGTGTAGCAGTATCTCAGAGGTGATCAAGTCTGCATCAAGTCAAGCAACCCAATAAGATGCTCTTCTGGCATGGAATTTCTGACAAACTGTATTATCACAGACACATTTTCCACATTGCACCTATCCCTGGTCCCATCACTTTTGAGCCAAAACCCTGCAGAATCAGCACTTTCTCCAAGCACCATGTCAGCCAGTGTTTGGATAATTTCATTTTGGATATTCTTAGATGTGTATTTTGCATTTTTGAGATACCCTTAGCAATGCTTGCTAGCTTCTCATCCTTCCCTAAGGTATATTCCATCAGTTTTAGAAAAATACCTGAAGCAATGTCATCATCATTACCTGCTGCATCATGTCTCAAAGTTTCTGCAGTCCCACGGAGCCCCAACTCATTTACACAGAGAAACCTTATAGCACTACCAATACTCTTGACATAGTAATGGTTTTTTTCCAAGTTGTGTTTTACCAACCAACATTAAATCCACAGTCCCCCCTGTGGCCTCTCTGCTTTTATGTTCAGTCCAGATGGTTGAACTATGCCCATGGCTGTGGCTGGACACATGCCTCTGTAGCCCCTTGTCTCGATCAAGTGCTGCTTTCCAGTTGTTAAAACCAGTTAAGGCCAAAACTACATCCCTCTCATTAACAGTGCTGCCATATTTCCGACAGGGGAAACAGAAGCATGCGTCCCGCACAACAGAGTACTCCAGCCATGGTCGTGTGATTGATCTTAATGTTGTACCACCAAATACACGTTTGGGGTAACTACCCAGTAGTAGTACATTGTTTATATGGGTAGCTGAACAGGTTGCTTTGGGGCAGCAGTTGTTGGCAGAAGTTCAGGAGAAGCAGTGCTTGTTGATGCAATAGGAGTAGACATGCTGGCTGCTGTCTCTGATGGACCAGCAGCAGCATCACTGCTACTGCTATTGGTGCAGGCAGGAGCAGCACCACACTTGTTAAAAGCTTGGAAAAAAAGATGCATCTCACAGCATTAACTTTCCCTTTGTGAGCTGCTGGAAGCTGGGGTGGAAAGTGAATAAGCTTTACTAAAATCGCTATACATATATAAAATCGCTATATCAGTATACATGATACTACATCAGTATATGAAACGAGAAAACTGTTGAGTGCAGAGTGGGGCGGAGCTTTGTGTCGAGGTCCGACAGACACAGGTCCTCCAGTCTGCTCTATGCAGCAGACAGGCTCACAGTGGTGCTTGTGGGATCCAGAAAGAAACACTTCTCTACCAGACAGAAACTGTGAGAAGAAAAATGGACCAGTCCCCCATTGACTGTACAAATATAGATGTATTTTTTAGTTGTTAATTATCTCACGAGTCGCTATGATTTTTTGCTGCTTCCTCAAAGCCTCCCACTTGCGCAGCTCATTTTGCTCCGCCCCACCTACTGGGAAACCTGACACCGGCTCATTTGCATACTAACAGTGATTGGATGTTTAGCTGGGGGGAGGGTGAGTGGGGGATCTCTGCCAAGTGCTGCATGAGCCTGCGCACAAACAGAGCATGGAGGGAAACAAGAAGTGAAACTTATCATCTCATTTGTGCCTTTTCCAGTGGATTTTTCAGCTACTGTAGTAAATCTTGTCCATATGCAGTTTGTGGGTAATCTATTATTTTCTAGTAAAAACAGTGTAACACCCATCTACAACCACCCTAGCAACCATCTAGTGCACCCTGCCAACCAGCTAGTTAACCTTGTCAACAACTTAGAAACACCCCAGCAGACTCGCCTCGCGTCTCCTACTGTAATTCTGTTTCTCTGTTTTTCTATATCCCCTGTCTACCTGACCTGTCTAACCCCTGTAATGTTTGTATGTGTATGGTCGGGTAGATCGGGACAAATTTAATTTCACTGCATGTTGTACCTGTACATCTGTGCATGTGACAAATAAAGCAACCTTGAACCTTGAACCTTGAATAGATACGTAATAGTTTATACCATGAAACACCCTAGTAAGCAATTGCACCCTAGCAATCACTTACAAACCTAACAACCATATAAAATACCCTTCCAACGACCCAATGAACCCTGGAAACCAAAAAATGATGGCTAGTATTGTAGCAAAGCGTTTTCTTCATGATACATATCTTTCTATTTAATTTTTCATTGTACATGATGCATTATGTCAGATAAAACTGATTACAAAGATATTACATAAAATGACAGTGAACTACAGCATATTTAAACCTTGAAATCTACATCATTTAACAAATATACAGCATATTTTTAGCATCTTGTTTCTGTAGAAATGATGGTATGTTTTTGCTGAATGGTGAAAGGTTTTATTCTGTGAATTTAAACGTACACATTAGCAAAATCTATAATTTAGTTAGAATAAAACTTTTATGGTAATTACCTGCTTGTGACATTATGGTATCCCATTATTTTAAACAAAAAATTATATTTTCACAGAAAAGCTGCGTTTTGTACATATTATGACAATAAAAATGAAAGTAATGTACCATTTCTTGATTTAGGGCAATGTATCTATTGCAGTGATAAACTATTTTGAATTGTATAGTCTTACTGTTGCTATTTGACAATCTTTTACTGTAATTTCTACATTTACATCATTTGGCAGACGCCCTACAAACATTTTCTACAAACATTTTTACAGTGAATATAGTCATTACCATATTTTCATTACACCAATAGCTCTATCTGAGATGACTGAAGTAAAAAAGATACTGTACTGTCTTAATGCCATAGTAACTGATTTGGATAATCCTGCTAAGAAAATTACCCACACTCTTGAAAAATTTATCAAACGCATGACATGCGTTTGAAGAAAGTGAAAGTAAAATATAACAGGAAACTAAGAAAGCAGGCAGATTACATATGTAATTTCATACTTGTATGTGTGAAAATAAGTGCACTGAAGCCATTTGTATGAAAATATATAAAAAAGAGCAAGTTCCCATCTTGCATGCTTGATTAAATTAGATTAAACCCCACAGCCCTGGACATGTGAGGCAATAAGCAACATGAAAATGACCCAAATCAATAATCAAAAAATATTTGTGAATGACATTCTTAAAACAAAACTAAATTTATGAAAAATAAAATTGTACCCTCAAGATAAGAAATGTTTCTATGTAGATCTTTGTTTTTATATGTTCTATATCTGCATTAGCAGATAGCCAGCTACATAACTGGAAAAAGGAAACTAATGCCGTAATGGAAATAAAAAATAGCAATTACCTGTCTTGAAATGTAAGGCTTGAATAAATTGACAGTAAACTTGAAGGCAAAATGCACATAGGCGTCAAACTCATCTTCTGACTTTACAAGGAAGTGCTTTCTGCATTTATAGAGGGCTGAGAGGCGGGACGGTTTTAAATTACAGCAGAATGAAAGTGAAACATTTTCCTGCTTAAGTAAATGATGTGTTATTGTAAATGAATGTTTGATGAGCATGTACAGCAGTTACAGTAGCTGCTGTAATTATCACTTGTCTGGGACTATAGGGGTGTTGCAGGCACTGACACTATAGGCCAAATGAACATAATGGAGCCAGTGTTTAAAAGGGCTCAGTGAAACCAAATTCTGAAATAAGGGAAGGAAATAGATTGTGTCTTTGGTTAAAAGACAGACCTACTAGTTTTAAACATTAAAAAACAGAGATATAGCATTTCATTATACACTCACCTAAAGGATTATTAGGAACACCTGTTCAATTTCTCATTAATGCAATTATCTAATCAACCAATCACATGGCAGTTGCTTCAATGCATTTAGGGGTGTGGTCCTGGTCAAGACAATCTCCTGAACTCCAAACTGAATGTCAGAATGGGAAAGAAAGGTGATTTAAGCAATTTTGAGTGTGGCATGGTTGTTGGTGCCAGACGGGCCGGTCTGAGTATTTCACAATCTGCTCAGTTACTGGGATTTTCACGCACAACCATTTCTAGGGTTTACAAAGAATGGTGTGCAAAGGGAAAAACATCCAGTATGCAGCAGTCCTGTGGGCGAAAATGCCTTGTTGATGCTAGAGGTCAGAGGAGAATGGGCCGACTGATTCAAGCTGATAGAAGAGCAACTTTGACTGAAATAACCACTCGTTACAACCGAGGTATGCAGCAAAGCATTTGTGAAGCCACAACACGCACAACCTTGAGGCGGATGGGCTACAACAGCAGAAGACCACTTATCTCCACTACAAATAGGAAAAAGAGGCTACAATTTGCACAAGCTCACCAAAATTGGACAGTTGAAGACTGGAAAAATGTTGCCTGGTCTGATGAGTCTCGATTTCTGTTGAGACATTCAAATGGTAGAGTCAGAATTTGGCGTAAACAGAATGAGAACATGGATCCATCATGCCTTGTTACCACTGTGCAGGCTGGTGGTGTAATGGTGTGGGGGATGTTTTCTTGGCACACTTTAGGCCCCTTAGTGCCAATTGGGCATCGTTTAAATGCCACGACCTACCTGAGCATTGTTTCTGACCATGTCCATCCCTTTATGACCACCAAGTGCCCATCCTCTGATGGCTACTTCCAGCAGGATAATGCACCATGTCACAAAGCTCGAATCATTTCAAATTGGTTTCTTGAACATGACAATGAGTTCACTGTACTAAAATGGCCCCCACAGTCACCAGATCTCAACCCAATAGAGCATCTTCGGGATGTGGTGGAACGGGAGCTTCGTGCCCTGGATGTGCATCCCACAAATCTCCATCAACTGCAAGATGCTATCCTATCAATATGGGTCAACATTTCTAAAGAATGCTTTCAGCACCTTGTTGAATCAATGCCACGTAGAATTAAGGCAGTTCTGAAGGCGAAAGGGGGTCAAACACCGTATTAGTACGGTGTTCCTAATAATTTTTTAGGTGAGTGTATTTGTGTCACGATCCGCTCCGAACGATCCTCATGTGTGCCACGCCCCCTCATTACCTCATGTTACTTCCTGATTGTTCCCACCTATGTCTAGTTAATTTCAACCTGTCCTGTGTATTTAGTCCGCGTCTAAGTTCCGTCTAGTCAGATCTGTCATTGTTGATACCGCGTGAGTGTGAAAGTCCTGTCGATTGTCTTCATTAAACCCCGTTCTTCAGTCCAACCTGGCTGCTCTCGCCTCTTTCACCTGCTCGTCACTCGCCGATCATGACAATTTGGATAACAGTGATCTACCAGAAGTCTCACAATGTGTTATCTGGGAAGCAGGAAATACAGTAATGAGGAAAAATAATATCTTATTGCTCACATAAAAAAATTAAGCAGAATTAGAACAGAAAATTAAATCATTAGAAACAGCGTATGCTTCCTCACTGCAAGAGCATATAATTCACAATTTGAGATTGGAATTGGAAATCGGAATTTAATTAACTAAATGATAAGAAGACATAATGTAATTTCTGGTAGAAAGATTATGATTGGAGAACTGTTAACAAGGCAATAAACCTGGAAAATTCCTGGCTAACCAGTTAAAATTAAATAAAGAAAAATCAACAATTTGTTCTATTAAAGACTTGATGGGTAATATAACTCATGATCCCCAACAAATTAATAAATCCTTTACAGAATTTTATGAAGCTTTATACTCATCACAGAATAATGTATCTGATGATGACATCAACAACTTTCTTAGCAATATAAACCTGCCAAAGCTAAATGTTGAACAGATTAGAGTTTTAGACTCTCCTCTATAAATACCTGCATTCAATGAAGCTGTACAGTATCTTCCAAATAAGAAAGCCCCAGGTCCCGATGGCTTCCCAGCAGAATTGTACAAAGCATTTTGGCCAACGCTAGCACCCGTTATCAGAATGGTTACTCTAATTCTGAATGATCAGTCGCTATCTCCAAACATGAACTGTGCCAATATTAGCCTGCCTCTGAAACCCAGTAAAGACCCAACACTGACATCCAGCTACCGCCCAATTTCACTCATAAACGTAGAATAATTTGCAAAGTTCTTGCCAAAAGATTAGAGAAAGTCACTCCATTTCTTATACATCCTGACCAAACAGGTTTTATCAAGGGAAGATAGCCAATAATACACGTAGACTAATGAATGTTATAGATTACTGCTCCATTAACAAATTAGAAACCACAGTTATATCTCTAGATGCAGAGAAAGCATTTGATTAAGTAAATTGGAAAGTTCTATTTGCAGTTCTACATAAATTTGGATTTGGTTCATGTTTCATAAGATGGATCAAAACACTATACAGCTCTCCAAATGCACGTGTTACGACAAAAATAATTTAAAAAAAACACACAAATCACCGCAGTCTTCTGGATGAAAGCGCAACGGGGTGAAGCGGACCGGTGATGGTTGGATGGAACACGTGTCACCAGCGGAGTTGGCGCTGCTGGACACATTGATGACGACCTGGGGCTGTGGGTCGTAGAGTCAAGCAGGTATGGGAGCAGGGGGAGCCCGCAGGAACATGACAGACTTTGCCTGGGGAGACAGAACACTAGAACAACACCTAAACAGCTATATGATTAGTAGCAACACTGCAAGCAAAAGCAATAAACTGAATACTGATGGTTGAATACCCCAGATAAACCCGGAATCAGTGAGGAGAACCAATTGTCCCAGCTGTACTCAAACAGGCCATGCTCTTCACGTATCTCAGACATCTGTTTGTGCACTACATCCACCAGATTCTGCACAGCCTGAGAGGAATCAGGGATGTACGTGCTGCTGCAGCATTCTCTCCTCACTATAGCACAAACACCACCTTTCTCAGCTAATAGGAGATTTTATGCCATACAATTTTGCAGAAACCTGCTTAACTTCAGATAATTCACCCTTAATGGCCTTCACAGTATCAAGTGTCTGATTAGCCACTTTCTCTACTGCAGTCTGTAGGGCAGCCACCTCTTTCTGAAGGGATGGAATAAACACCCCAAACCATTGCTCAGTTCAACTGAAAACTGTCTGCTGCGTGAATATGCACAAACAGTCTTAGGGACCACGCGTATAAGAGGGACAAGATAAGCTAGATAACAATATCTGGCCATGAAAGAATCTTTCGTGGGTTTGGCTCTGTTGGAGTACAGCATGCAACACAGCTGGAAAAAGCAGTTCTCCAAGACATGATAGCATCAATTCCAAATATAACTGTCACAATAAAAATGGCTATCATGAAAAGTAAATACAGTTGTGACCCTCTGAGGGGGGCAGTCTTGAAAGAACCACCAGGGTCGGACACGCATCTGCAGTGGGCTTGGTGGACCCAGGCGTCGATTCCCTCCACTTTCACTGCGTGAGGGGTCACCATCAGGACCTGGTGTGGCCCCCTTCATCTCAGTGTGTTCCATCTCTTCCTCCTCACGTCACGAACTAACACCCAGTCTCCTGGTTTGAGTGGTGTCACCGCTTGTCTCAGCTCTCCCTCTGGATTCCTCCAATTGGCACGAACCTGGTCCCAGGCTGCACCTATCGCTTTCCGCAATCCTGTAAGATAAGTCAGCAAACCTCTAATGCAACATATTGTGAGGTAGACAAAACACACATCAGCCTTCCTGTCAACACTTCAAAAGGACTCAAACCTGTTTGGCGGTGTGTCCTGGCTTGCATGAAGAACAAAGCCAGGGGCAGGAAATCCACCCAGGAGAGACACGTAGTCACAATCTTGGCCAATTTCAGTTTCAGTGTTTGATTCGTCCTCTCCACCATCCCTCCACTCGAGGGGTGATAGACGCAATAATGCTTCAAATCAATTTGCATCCAATGGGACAATTTTGCCAGGGTCTCTGGGACAAACGCAGGACCATTGTCTGTGGTGATTTTAGATGGAATGCCCCATCGAGGAATCACCTCCTTTAGCAGACATTTAGCCACGCTCAGAGCATCAGGGCGACGGCAAGGGAATGCCTCCACCCATCTGGAAAACAGATCTACAATCACCAAACAATACTTGTATCCCCTGCACGACGTCAGCTCAATGAAATCCATGTGCAGGTGATCAAACGGGCTTTGGGGACTCGGGGTCACTGCCGGGTCAGTTGGAATGCCCTTCCCCACATTGACTTTCATGCGCACCATACACTTCCCGCAGAATTGGGCAGCGGCTGTGGCAAACCCAGGGGCATGCCACACCCGAGTCATAGCTGCCACCATCCCGTCACGAGACACATGATCCAGGCCATGAACGGCTTTGGCCATCCCTGGATATGCGGACCTGGGGAGATAAGGTCCGATCAGCTCACCCTTCGTTGCACCTGTTTGAATCAGAACAAGATCATTTCACACAGCTTAGCAACAATATTTGCCAGCAGAACCTTATTCCCAGACCCAGTGGAATCCTTAGCTAAACTGTTCTGGTCCACCACTTTCTCTGAAAGGTGAAGGAGAACCAGTACTGGGAATCTGGATCTACTGTGATAGAAAAGGATGCATTGTCAATGACAGAAAACCATTTGGCTTCTGCTGGTATGGAAGCCAGAATCATAACCGGGTTGGGTTCAATAGTAGCTCTGAGGTGTATGGCTGCATTGACAGCCCTCAGATCTTGTACAAACCTACAAGTACCATTTGCCTTTTTCACAGGTAAGATAGGAGAATTAACTGGAGAATAGGCTATTTCCTTAATAGCCCCCCTTTTCACCAGGTCTGCATGTACTTCTCTCACTCCCTCCTATATCCCTTTTCTAGATAAGGGATGCTTGTTTAGAAGTTGATTGGGGCTGTTAATTCACCATTCGGACTATTCTGAGTTGCAGTCAATTTTTCTCTTCCGTCTACATCCAGGGAGATTAACGACAGTGCCATGTGTTGTAAACTTCTTGATTATATATTTAACTATATTGGTTGTTGACTGCTGTTGCAGGAATGGGTCTTGGTGGGATCTGCTCTTTTCTGCTAGTCTGTAGCTGGTAGGGTGGTTTTTACTTCTGTGGCGCTCCCTGCTGCTCTCAAGGTGGACCACTAAGGTTGGATGCACCATGGATAATAAAGGGTATGTTATCAAAAAAGCTCTCATTATTCTTTCCTATGAGGTATCCTGTCTCGTACTAGAAGAATATACAAAGACATTCATACAAACATTAACATCCAAACCCACTAACGGCAATCCTTCAGGGCTTTATTGTTGTTACACACCTATAAGTGCCACTATAATACTGAAGGAAAAGAGCCAATTGGCACCCATCAGTTAACTCAGGCATTCCAAAGGGCATTGAAAGACAGCTAAAAATGAAATGTGACAGAGACTAATTTCTATGGCATTCCATTATCTGTTGCAGTGGGTTTCTAAATACTGTATTACTCCTGGGTTTCCAAAAATTAAGCCTCACAAACAGTCTAAATATTAAATAAGCAAAATTGTTTGATTTGTTCATCTATCCCAAGTTGGGCTTTATGTTATTTTTTCAGCATTGTATTATAACAGTAATATACTGTAAATTAGTTTACAGTAGATGAATTATAAAATTGAGTAATCTACTGGCAACCCTGCAAGGCAATGTTTTACAGTGTGGAACTTAATGGAATCCCAGAACCATCCTTAATGTAACTTAGAGTTGACAAATGTGAAATGTAGCGTGGAAGGTTTAATCCTGCTGTCCTGCTGTCATTTCACCATAGAATAATAAATTTTATATCAATATCAGGTAACACTTCACACTAGACAGCTGCCCCTTCATAATGCATTCACAGAACATTCATAAGCAGCAAATAAGGAGTGCACAGGTGAATAGAAAGTGTTGCAGCTGTCTTTTTCGACATTGAGAAAGCATGTGACATGATGTGGAAGGAGGGCTTGTTAATTAAACTTTGTAAATTAGGCATCTCAGGCCGAGTCTGTAGATGGCTTAGGGATTTTTTGGTGGGAAGAACAATTCAAATTAGAGTAGGAAAGAGTTTTTCGCAGTATTTTGTTGAAAATGGGACGCCTCAAGGCAGTATAATGAGTCATTTGTTGTTTTCTATAATGATAAATGATAAACAACCAAGGGAGATGCAGAAAACTCGTAGGTTAACCTTCACATGTAATTTCATAGGAAACTACAGCACCCCGCTAAAACAATGGATGATGAACAAACGATGGATGATGATCAACGATGGATGATGTCCATTGGAACAAGTCGTTATGTTAGTTATTTCTTAGTTACAGGGTGGATCAAACATGAACCTAACAGGACACTGCTTTTTATTTTTATTTTCATTTTATTTATAAACATGTCATGGGTCATATAATTCAGAATTTTATCTGGCCAGCAAATCAATCTTTAATTTTCCACAGAATGAAAAATGATGTAACATTATTCTAGCAGGTTGCACCTACGACACCAGCGATACTAGACAAAAGTAAATCAGTTATCAATCGAATTTTCCTCTTTTTTATTACAAAGAACATATATTTAAGTAGTGTTTCAAAACAATAAAAAGTCAATTTCATTTAAAGCAGATGCTGACCTGATTCAATGCTGGCCAACAAAGTTTTAAGAGAATAAAGGTTTCAACAGAATTTACCAAACAATATTATCAAAACATCTGGACCATTTTATAGTCTGCGGCTCCGCCCCTCGATGAATTCCTGCTCTGGTGATGATGTCAGGACTCCCTTCAGCATCCATTTTGGAGGGGGGGCTGCTTACGTTCCAAATTAGCGCCTGTGCTTGTGGTCAACCTACCAGCAAGATATCACTGTAAGACCCACCCCTGTAGTCCCTCCGAGAAATTACAACTGGACTGAGTTCCTGCAGTGGGAACATGACAGAAGTTCCAGTGCATTATTTCGCTCACACACACATTTGTTTTTCAACAGGACAATGATCCGAAACACACCTCCAAGCTATATAAGGACTATCTGACCAAGAAGGAGAGTGATGGAGTGCTGCATCAGAAGCTATGTAAGGGCTATCTGACCAAGAAGGAGAGTCATGGAGTGCTGCATCAGAAGCTATGTAAGGGCTATCTGACCAAGAAGGAGAGTCATGGAGTGCTGCATCAGAAGCTATGTAAGGGCTATCTGACCAAGAAGGAGAGTGATGGAGTGCTGCATCAGAAGCTATGTAAGGGCTATCTGACCAAGAAGGAGAGTCATGGAGTGCTGCATCAGAAGCTATGTAAGGGCTATCTGACCAAGAAGGAGAGTGATGGAGTGCTGCATCAGAAGCTATGTAAGGACTATCTGACCAAGAAGGAGAGTGATGGAGTGCTGCATTAGAAGCTATGTAAGGACTATCTGACCAAGAAGGAGAGTGATGGAGTGCTGCATCAGAAGCTATGTAAGGGCTATCTGACCAAGAAGGAGAGTCATGGAGTGCTGCATCAGAAGCTATGTAAGGGCTATCTGACCAAGAAGCAGAGTGATGGAGTGCTGCATCAGAAGCTATGTAAGGGCTATCTGACCAAGAAGCAGAGTGATGGAGTGCTGCATCAGAAGCTATGTAAGGGCTATCTGACCAAGAAGGAGAGTGATGGAGTGCTGCATCAGAAGCTATGTAAGGGCTATCTGACCAAGAAGGAGAGTGATGGAGTGCTGCATCAGAAGCTATGTAAGGGCTATCTGACCAAGAAGGAGAGTGATGGAGTGCTGCATCAGAAGCTATGTAAGGGCTATCTGACCAAGAAGGAGAGTGATGGAGTGCTGCATCAGATGACCTGGGGCCTGTACTACGAAGCGGGGTTACTGGCTTATCGGTCCCCATGTGAACGGGTTTAACCAATAACTGGGCAATTCGATCATGTTTTAATAAAATAACAGTAAGGTGTTAAACATTTTTGTTTTTCCTACATTTTGATCAGGTTTTTCAGCATCTGAAAGATAAAATATAATAATATGTCAACATATAAACATGACAGTTTAGGCAACAAATCAATCGTTAAATTAATGAGTCTTTAAGATACTTACTTTTGCATATCAGAATCACTTCACAAGGTATCCTGGTGGTTTCTCCATATTTTTATCACTACTACAATAACCATCAAAAATCCAGTCCCAATCACAGCTCCAATAAAGATCTTGTACCATGTCTCCCCAGGGTGAATGTCAACTACACAAAAGAAAAAACAAAACCTTGATCTTTAGTACATTGTATAGTTTTAATTATACTCTATTAAGCAAATTCATACAAATAAATATACAGACTCATCCCTATACTGTTATAAATAAATCCACCAGTTGTAGTCTTTATATATAGTGTATTTAAATGTTGCCTTTCAGCCACAATGTTACTGATTGCTTTGAAATTAAATGAATGAAAGGCATTTAAATAAGGTTTTAAAGGTAGGTTGTGTCACTTTTCTGGTTAAAAAGCCCAGTATTTTGTTGCTATGCATATTAATATATTCAACTGAAAGGATTTTAAATATCATCTACATTCTTACCCCAGATTATGTCCATTTTGTTGTCCAAACTGACATGTTCCACAATACATGTGTAGTTTTTCCTCTCTTCTTCAGGACTGACAGTCAGACTCTTTCTCTGTTGGTATGTCCCATCCCCGTTGGGAAGCACATCCCCCCCTTCCAGCTGCTCCAGTGGTACAGGCTGTCCGTCTCTCAGCAGAGTCATGTTGATGTGTCTTGGGTAGAAGCCAGTAGCCAAGCATGTCACCGTCTTTCCAGTGTCACTGTCTTTAAACAGAATTCGTGTCTTTGGCTTCTCTACATGGAAACAGGAAATTTATTTTCATTTAGTTAACATTATTATTGTGGGGCCCCGCTCATGACATAAAGATAAAAATCATATATATATTGTAGCCACGTTTTACTAATTTGTTCTCACAATGTACAAAATCATGGGCACGTTTTAATAATTTCTTCCCTCGTTTTGGTTAAATCTGTCACAGCATGGTGGAGGGGGGAGTCCAAACGGAAATACTTGCACTGAGAAGGAAACACGCTACAGGAAGGTAGATGTTAATGACCGGACTGGAGATTACGAGACAAACAGGTACTTTAACAAAAAGCAACTATCGTGGCTCATCGGGGCCACATCGGGGAGGGGACGTGAAGGGCAGGCGGACTTGACGGGCGGGACATCATAAAATCATGGCCATGTTTTATGTATTAATTTGTTCCCTCGTGAAAAAAATGAAAATTTAACTGCACTTTACCTGTACTGTGGAGAGCTAATGGCATACAATTAATTCCTTTCCAAGCTCTATCATGGTTCTCACAGCTCTCCTTTTGGTTTGCTGGTATTACTAACCTTCTTAGGTCCCATGGTGGAAAAACACGAGAATATTCACAGCACAATTCAGTGATGTTCTCTGCAGGAGCGTTAGTGGTACACCGACTCATACGCACGCATTCTTGTTTATTCGTAAATACATGCATGCTTTCTCAGATACGTTTAAGCAAGAAAGGGCTGGTTGATCCAGGCATATTTGGGGAAAAAAACTTGAGCGTCACCCGCTTACATCTTGAAAGAAATCGTTTACGTTTGAATGTGGATTTGGCTGCTCCGTTAGCTAGGCTACAGTTTAAGCTAAAATTAAAATACAATGCAGACTGTTTACTTTTTTGGAGCAAGTGGTGACCGAGCACGTTGAAAATTGACCGGAGTGACTGTGATGAGCGGAAATTCTAACTGCTCTGCTCTGATCACATGGTCTGGTACCGACCCATACAAGTTTTAGCAGGATCAGTAGGGCTCCAAGATTTCGGTCAAGGTACAAGTCAAAAAAACCCTTTCGACGTTCGAGTTCCAGGGTTCTACTGTATTCATGATTTGAACCCCCCACCACATTTCATTGTGCCCCCTGCTCCCCATACTCGATTTTCAAATTTCTTCAGAATTTAAGTGGCAATCCTAGGTTGGAGTGACGTACAAACACATTCACCTTGCATTGCAAGGAATCATAATAGCAAGATGCACTTATGTGGAATATCGAGAGCTAGGGCGCTTTACCAAAATATTTTTTTACTCGATTTAGTTAAATAGTGTGTTTTAGTAATTTGTTCCCACGTTTTAGTTAAGTCACTCATTTTAGTTAAATCATGGGCACGTTTTATTAAATTGTTCTCACTTTTTTGCACTCTGTATTCGGGTGCCAGGCAGACTGTATATAGCAAACAGAGACAATGAGAGACGGATTGACACAAAATTACTCTATGTTAGTCCTGAAAAGGACTGCAGAACAAGCACCAATATCTAAGAGACAATGAGAGACGGATTGACACAAAATTACTCTATGTTAGTCCTGAAAAGGACTGCAGAACAAGCACCAATGTCTCAGAGACAATGAGAGACGGATTGACACAAAATTACTCTATGTTAGTCCTGAAAAGGACTGCAGAACAAGCACCAATATCTCAGAGACAATGAATGACAGGATAACATGGGAAGTTACACTTACTGTAGGATGGACACACAGGAAGTCTAAGACACGCAAGGATCAGGCAAGAACCGAGTACAGCCACAGTTAAAGGCGCACGCGACAACACAGCACAAGTACCTACACTAACAAATACAAACGAGGACGAATTAAGACTTTAGTGTTACAGATAACTTGCTACACCACTGTCAAAATGTCCATCTGCAAATAGTCAGATTTACTTGAGGAGGACACTTACGTCGTCTGTTTAGGATGTTCTTCCCCTCTGTGACATACATCTTCAAGAAATGAAAGCATTCTTGAGCTCGCAATGTTACGGTAATTGCAGACATTAAGTCACTGGAGAACTTTTCAATTTTGCTCTGATTTGTGGGCAGATTCCAGGACCCAGAGCCCTCAGCCGTGTCCAGAAACTGTTGTCCGTCATAAGCCTCCCAAACTCCAACTCTTCCTGTTTCATCGTCATCCAGTTCACAGCCTGCCAGTCTCTGGAGGGTGTGAAATCCTGACATGATACATAAAATCCCATTTAACTAAGCATTTCATTTCACAATAAAAATAAAAAAAATCTCACTTCCAACCCCATTATAAACCAGTTACCCAGTATGTACCAATGTTTGCACTGTAGTGAAGTACATGGACTTGTACCAGTAGGCTGGGATAAAATCCTCTATTATAATCATGGCTGGTCGGTCCTTTTGGTGACTTAGGTAGCTAGTTAGGACACCAGCTTCTGAGGGGGTGCTGACTTTACCTCAGACAGGGGGTGTTAGTGGTGATGTGCACCACATCAGGTACTGACTACAATAGATGATGTGACCAAATTATCAAGCACGTCTACCTGGTATGAGGAAGGACCCCATTTTGTCCCCTGGATCACTATAAGGTTCAATGACTTGTGTCTTCAGAGATGCCTGCATGCATAACCACTGGAAATCCTGCTTTTTTTTAAACATTCTGGGCATTTTCTTCTGACCTCTCTCGTTACTGGGTGGGTAAGATTTATATACCCATTGAACTGCCTCTGACCAGATTATTATTCGTCCATTTCCTGCACCCACTTTTCCTATTCAAGGGCACAGGGGTCTGGAGTCTATCTTGGAAACTATGGGCACAAGTTAGGGAACAACCCAGGATGGGCTGCCAACCCATTGCAGGGCACATTCACACACCATTCACTCATACACCATTCACACCTCATTCACTCACACACCATTCACACCTCATTCACTCACACACCATTCACACCTCATTCACTCACACACCATTCACACCTCATTCACTCACACACCATTCACACCTCATTCACTCATACACCATTCACACCTCATTCACTCACACACCATTCACACCTCATTCATTCACACCTCATTCACTCACACACCATTCACACAAACACGTTCACACCTACGGACAACTTGGTAACTCCAACTTCATCTTTGCATGTTTTAGGACTGTGGGGGGAAACCAGATTGACCAGCTTATTATTATTGATATTTTGTTTATTGCAGAAGGGTGGCAGTTTCTGAGATGCAGGAATCACCACATCTGCCACAGACAATTACACCTCAATCTTACTGCAGTACTGGGCACGTCAGTTCCGATTTTAACCTCTGGACCCTATTTGTTTGTTCCTTATATTCATTTGTTGTTCAGAGCAGCAGCCTGTTTGTCACACCCAGACAGCACACATACAGTATGTGGCCAGGACCAGTGACGTCACGCTCATTGAAGCTGAGCAGATAGTGTGGATGGAGCTGAGGCTACATGTTATTTTTAATTAACACTTTACTTGATGGGGCACAAATAATATATTATTATGCTATTATGTATTAATTAACCAAAAACTCATAGTTAGATACTTATCTCATGTTGCTGTTTATTAATGAATCGTGATGCATCTTTTATCTCAAGCAGTTACTATATTTGTTACTATATCTAATTCTATATACCTTTGTGAACTACTGAAGGAGTTACTAAGGAACTACTGAAGGAGTTACTAAGGAACTACTGAAGGAGTTACTAAGGAAATACTGAAGGAAGTCATGAATAACAAGTGAAATAATGATCTTATGTTTGTTTATCATTAATGAATGGTGATGCATCATTTATCTCATACGTGTTCATGATTCATACTTCAATAGTAAGTTAGTAACTGAGTTATTACTGTTACTAAAAGTTATTACCATTACTAAATATTTGTGCTCACCTATCTAGAGCATTACCCAGTTGAATTGTTTGTGTGGTATATGGTTTTAAACAGTATGCATACATGTGAAGTAAACAGAACAGATCCACTCCATAGTATATAAATATATATAGTATAACCCTATTGTGGGTTATACTGTATAACTGCATAGAGGACATGCATCATTGTCTTATGTTAAGATCACAGTTTACTTTTCTTGTGTTCTCAACATATCTAAATATCTTTTCTCAAGATTGCAAAATAAGTTCTCAGAAAAACAAAATGTTGTAATTAGACATGTGAATAGCATTTGTCGTGAGAAGGAGGGAAGCGGGTTCCACTAGAAAGGCAATGGCTGTCATGCTATTGCATTTCCGCAGTTTTTTTGTTATTGCATTGTCACAGTAAATCTAAAATTCTCCCTGTGTCCTACACATAAGTGGGGGATTCTCTCTTGTTGTGAGAAATGATTTTAAGTTTATAAAGTGGTAGCGGCAATAAAGCTATTTCACACTATGGTCTGTTATACAACTAGTATGTTTATTAAATTTATGGTAAAGTTAGATAGACACGGTACGTTAAATGGGCAGAGGGCTGGTGCACTTGAATAGGAACCTTCTATGACCAACTATGGTCTGTTATACAACTAGTATGTTTATTAAATTTATGGTAAAGTTAGATAGACACGGTACGTTAAATGGGCAGAGGGCTGGTGCACTTGAATGTTCGTTCCCGGTAACGTGTGAAACAGCGCCCTCTGGAGTCACACATTACGACGGTCACAGAATTCAGTATAAAGTTATGAAAAGTTAAATAACAACTGTGTAAATTTAGAAAAAACAATCAAGGGGAGATCATCACCTAAGAAACACATTGCCATTAAAGAGAAGACAAATTACATTTGTCCTACTCACCGGTATGGTTAAAGTGTGGCATTATCCTCCGAATGTGATTATTCATGTTTTTCTTAACACCCAATATAAGATGTTTCCTAAAGTTGACAAAATCCTGGGTATCACTGCTTAGTTTCCAGTACTGAGGACACTCATCTTCAGATCTGAAGGTTTCAATAGGTATATCATCTACTTTGCCGACAATATAAAACTCTGAAGACTCAGTTCCACTTGTAGTAAGTGTTATGTAATACCATAAAGAGTGAGTACCTGGGGCGGGGAAAAGAGGAGCCCGATTATTTATTGCTGCTGGAAAAATTAATCAAGTGACTGGCTGAACTAAAACGTCAACAGAAACCGAGAAACTCTATGTAAAAGATCCGCAAACGCCACACGTTTTAGTAGGATTCACCCACAGCATCGATCAAATCACATAATCCTTCATATCACCTAAAATTGCAGAATAAGCAAAACTTGTACATCTAACAGAAATGTCATGTCTAAATCGCATGTCTTGTTGTCTACAGCTTTTCAGATCCCGCACTTCCTTACCATCGGGTACATTTACTTAAACCACCACTGTAGCCTGTAGTATAACAGAAAAAACTCTCTCTATACTGTATATAAAAAACAACTCGCCCCTTCATATGACCAGACTTACGGCAGAAAGCTAAGCTGTTACAGCCCACATTTGTTGTATCATTATTTTAAGATTTGATCCCACCGTCCCTTTTCCAGTCGCGATCATGTTCACTATAAGCAGTTTGTAAGGTGGACTGACGGATGTATTTTCACTTATCTATAGCAATAGATGACAGAAAATTATAAAATTCATGGTAAACATTCTTTTCAACTGCGCAACTGCCGGAAGTGAAAGGAATTAAAATGAAAGTAAAAAAAAACACGACAACAAAACAATCATTGGAAAATTGCAAGTCTTCTTCCTATATGGTGTATATCGATCAGGAAAGTAACTCATTAATAACGGTAAAATTAAACACGGGCTTCGGAATGTTTGGCTCGGCAAGCAATGGGAACTTTAATCGTGCGAGAGAAGGCATCTCACAACTCGGCCTGAAAGTTTAACAATATGCAAACTCCAAAGCTGGAACAGGAATCAAACTCACGGCATTCGACAACAGTGCTCACCAACTAGCCATCATGCCTTACGAACACCTTCCTCGAGTAAACTTACTTAAATCACCATCCTACCTCGTCACTGGAAAAAAAACTCTGTAAAGACACTACTGCACATAATAAAATTGTAAATTTACCTGCAGAAACAGGTACCAGAAAAAAACTGGTGATAAATATCCTCAACTGGGACATTGTCGAATGGGCAAAAAATGAAAATGAAAATAATCTTAAAAACTTGTGATATGATCCCCTGACCCAGCTGTGGTATCATTAAGGTCATTGCACTCATATACTGTATGGTAACTGATTAACATCTCGCTCAGCCCACATCTTGCCCCCCCATCCCACAGGCTGCAGCAAGGTGTACTTGTCAGCAGAGTGTGAATTACCCCTCCATAACTGGGGGGTACTGCCTTCATAACACTTCTATGACCATTATGGTGTGAACCGGATACAATTTGGGATAAACTCTGGATTCATTGTTTCTATTATCTTTGCATCAGTAAACATATAGTTATGAAAAGAGCCCCTGTGCCTTTATCATGCAGAAATATAACAAAAAATTTTCAACCAATAATTTCTTGCTTAGATTGACTCCCCTTCTCTTTCTGCATCCAAGTCATATTGAATTGCATCACATTTTTCATCGCATCGTATCATGTTAAATTGCATTGTGTTGAATCAAGTCGTGTCAAATCGCACTGCCTCACAATGGGAGTGAATCACATTGCATTGCATTTGTAGTTGCTTCATATGTACTGTATCTTTAATGTATCAGATCATTGGCAATGCATCGAGATGTGTATCACATCGGCCTCAGGGATGGAGATGCGCATCCCTAATAAGAACCGTATCTCATCTGTGAAACATGGCAATGGTAGCATCATGATTTTGGACTGCTTTGCTGCCTCTGGACCAGCATGACTTGCCATGACTGGTAGGACTATGAATTCTGAATGGCATCAGCAAATTCTACAGGAAAATCTCAGGATATCCATCCCTGAACTGAAGTGCAAGAGAAAGTGGATTATGCAGCAGGACAATCACCCTCCATTACTCAACCCGTTCTACAAATAATGGTTAAAGCAGAACATCCATCCATCCACCTTCTACCACTTTTCCGGGTCGGGTCGCAGGGGCAGCAGTCTAAGCAGGGAAACCCAGACATTCCTTTTCCCAGCCACTTCCTCCAGCTCCTCTGGGGGAATCCCGAGGCGTTCCCAGGCCAGCCGAGAGACATAGTCCCTCCAGCGTGTCCTGGGTCTTCCCCGGGGCCTCCTCCCAGTGGGACATGCCCGGAACACCTCACCAGGGAGGCGTCCAGGAGGCATCCTGACCAGATGCCCGAGCCACCTCATCTGGCTCCTCTCAATGCGGAGGAGCAGCGGCTCTACTCTGAGTCCCTCCCGAATGACCAAACTCCTCACCCCAGCCACCCTGTGGAGGAAACCCATTTCAGCTGCTTGCATTCGCGATCTCGTTCTTTCGGTCACTACCCACAGCTCGTGACCATAGGTGAGGGTAGGAACGTAGATCGACTGGTAAATCGAGAGCTTTGCCTTTTGGCTCAGCTCCTTCTTCACCACGACAGACCGATGCAGCGCCCGCATCACTGCTGACGCCGCACCGATCCGCCTGTCGATCTCCCGTTCCATCCTTCCCTCACTCGTGAACAAGACCCCGAGATACTTAAACTCCTCCACTTGGGGGAGGACGCCCTCCCCGACCCGGAGAGAGCACTCCACCCTTTTCCGGCTGAAAAGCAGAAGAATGGCCAAGAATAAGTCCTGACCTTAATCCTATAGAAGAGCTGTGGAGGGAGCTGAAGCATGTGAGGATTTATGTTCGTGTGAGGAGGCCCACCAATGCCCCTGAGCTGACGCTGTTCTGTAAAGTGCAGTGGGCTCCGATTGCTCCAAGCCAATGTGCAGGACTGATCAACAGCTACCAGAAAGGTTTAGTTAGGGTTGGTGCAGCAGAGGTTCACATACGTTTTCTACACACATGTATGTAGCATTGGGTCATTTTAAATGAAGCAGTATAAGTATAATATTTCTTGTCATTAGTTTAATTGGCTTCTTTTTATCCAGTTAAAGGACTTTTGATAATGTTTTAGGTCATATTTAGCAGAAATATAGAAAATTCTCAAGGACTCACAAACATTTTTTGCTATAACTATGCAACACTGTTTCAGTTTTAGGGCACTCTGTCTTAAAATTTGATCACCTCCACTTTATCATCTCTACAATGTGTCTGCAGATTGAAAATGATATGAAAAAATACTTACTGTCAACATCAAGTGTCTTCTACAGCTGCCGTTTCTTTCTTTTGCTGTCAGACAGTGCTGCTGTTTCATTTTTGGGGAAATTTTTCTGAAAATAAAACTAAGTGTAGATCTTCATGTTTTCATTAAGTAGTAATTAGATCCATGGAATACATTTTGACTTATTACATTCACAAGGACAAATGTCGCCTGGTTTCCTTTGCTGCTACTAAGTAGCATAGTGTCAATTTTGGGGCAATCTGCTTCAAAATCTAATCAGCTCCATTTCAACACCCATACAATTTCTCTGCAAGGTTTGAAAAAGAACAATCAAATACTTTGTGAGTTATAGTTTTAACAGGATCAAGTGTCAAAACTGTGATTTTTGCTGTGATTATGCAGCATTACTTTACTTTTGGGGCAGTCTCTCACAATATTTGATCAGGTCTAGTTCATCACCCATACAATTACTCTGCATAGTTTGACAAATTGAGCCTGAGTCAAAAGCTTTTATTTTTATTGCACAGTTAGAATGAACCCGGTGGTGGACACTAGCAGTAAAGGGGGCCTTTCGAGATTTGTTAGCTTGCAGGACTTCTGAAGAAGCTGACAGGTACTGGCGGACTAAGCAGAATGCAGGTTTGGCAGTTTGGGAGTTTTGGGACAACCTCTTGTCCTATTTAGGGTAGCAGGGGGTCCAGAGCCGATCCCAGAGGCTACGGGCGCAAGGCAGGGAACAACCCAGGATGGGGCACCAACCCATCACAGGGCACAAGGCAGGGAACAATCCAGGAGGGGCACCAACCCATCACAGGGCACACTCACACACCATTCACTCACACATCCACATACACATTTAAGTATAGTGAATAACAAAAACTGTCTATCATTATTTCTGTTGATGGTGAAGAGAGGAAATCGACTTCGTTTCTGATTATCTATTCATTGTGCACACTGATAATCAAGTGCTTTTTGTTTTGTTTTTGTTTGTGAACGTCAGTGACACTTCACACTTTTTTTTTACCATTTCACTCAGCTAAACCCTAAATTCTGTCATGAAATTTGCACACAATTGTACACAGTAGGTGGCAGTATTCAACAATAAGTCTCACAGCACATGTCTGAAAGTTCAGGAGCAATTCGAGGAGCATAGTCACTATAAATTCATTCAACTTTCAATTTGTTTTTCACCTGAATTTTGTTGGTTACAATATCACGTTAAAGGTGGGAAAATACCTGACATAAACACACTATCTTGGTTTCCATGAAAGATATAATCTTTAGTTCTTCCACTTAAGTCCATGCCAGTTTGATTCAAGCTGATAAGAACCATAAGATCTCATTATAAGAAAGATTGCTGTAAAATGTTTTGTATGGTTCAATTTGATAAAATTTCCGGTGTGGAAAATGACCAAAACAAAGGGTGCATCCGAAATTGCATATTTACACAGCATATACTGGTGCAAGCACTTAGCCATTATGGTTACCATCTTGCATACTAACTGGCCCAAATGTTTGTCAGTTGTGTAGCTTGACCCCTTAAAAACTGTTAAAAAAGAAATACATATTCAAGTAAAGATATATGACTGAGTATTGTTTTCTACACAAATTTCTGAGAATTCTCAGCGTCCTTATTTTGGCAGCTCCTTGATCCTTTCTTAGCCCACTATGCATGGACTGAACCATAAAGCGTTCCCCAGTGAGTGGGATCAGTACTGTAGGGATCCGCTGCAGCAGCAGTAGTGGCTCCCTGAATTGGTTTGCTCTGAGGCCTCTATAGTTGGGATTGTTACACTCGTCCCCCCCGGATTCATTGTTAAACAGTTTCAGAGTGTGGTGGCTTTATAACTAGCAGTAACGCTAACAGCTAAATTTGTCTCATTTTCAGCCCCAGTTTGAGACTCGGAGACGGATGATGGTCCTGCTACTACATCATCTCTGACTGCTTTAGTCCCTCTTTTAGTCTCTCTTTTAGTACCTCTTTTAGTCCCTCTCTTAGTCCCTCTTTTAGTCCCTCTCTTAGTCCCTCTTTTAGTCCCTCTCTTAGTCCCTCTCTTAGTTCCTCTTTTAGTCCCTCTCTTAGTCCCTCTTTTAGTCCCTCTCTTAGTCCCTCTCTTAGTCCCTCTTTTAGTCCCTCTCTTAGTACCTCTATTAGTCCCTCTTTTAGTCCCTCTCTTAGTCCCTCTCTTAGTCCCTCTTTTAGTCCCTCTCTTAGTCCCTCTTTTAGTACCTCTTTTAGTCCCTCTCTTAGTACCTCTATTAGTCCCTCTTTTAGTCCCTCTTTTAGTCCCTCTCTTAGTCCCTCTCTTAGTACCTCTATTAGTCCCTCTTTTAGTCCCTCTCTTAGTCCCTCTCTTAGTCCCTCTTTTAGTACCTCTTTTAGTCCCTCTCTTAGTACCTCTCTTAGTCCCTCTTTTAGTCCCTCTTTTTCATGCTAGTCTTTTGCTCTCTTCTTTCTTTTCTGGGCACCGCTGTCACACTTTCTATTGCCTGCAATGATGATATTGAGATTGCATGTTATGCACATGCTGTTGTCATATTGCAAGGCCATGATATTCAGCTGGGATGAGACCATCAATAACTTATGCTTGTCACACCTGCATCTGATCAGTTTTAGCCACACCTACCTTCACCCACACAGCCACACCTACAACGATCATCATGCTACTTGCTTTAAGCTGAGCACTTCTGTAGCCTGGTGTGAACAACTGAGTTCCTGTGCCACAAGGAGCATTTTCTTTTTCCGTGCCATTTGTGTTTGAGCTGTGCTTTGGAGTTCCATGTTTACCGATTCTTGGCTTTGTGCCATCTGAATTCGTTTGCATTGTTGATTACCACTTTGTTAATGAAGCTTTGCCAGAATCTACATTTTTGTATCTGGATGTTCCCTTTAGCTGTGATTGGATTTCTGGTTACTTGGTTTTGGCTCTGCTGGTTTCTGACTCAGATTTGAGCTCCCTGATTATGGATCTCCAAATTCTGTTCAGTACAATGGTAAACAGGAAACAACACCTAATATGCTTTTAAATTTTATTGATGATTCCTTTTCAAGATTATCTAGTATCATTACAAAATTAGTCCAAATTTACTGTTATTTTGAGACCCCCCCTCATCTTGGGGCCCTTGCTAAAGCCTACTACCTACAGGACATTGACAGGAAGTATGTGGGGTGCTGTGGCTCTGGGGTTAGGTCTCTGTCTTCAGGACATCAACAGGAAGTATGTGGGGTGCTGTGGCTCTGGGGTTAGGTCTCTGTCTTCAGGACATCAACAGGAAGTATGTGGGGTGCTGTGGCTCTGGGGTTAGGTCTCTGTCTTCAGGACATCAACAGGAAGTATGTGGGGTGCTGTGACTCTGGGGTTAGGTCTCTGTCTTCAGGACATCAACAGGAAGTATGTGGGGTGCTGTGGCTCTGGGGTTAGGTCTCTGTCTGCAGGACTTCAACAGGAAGTAAGTGGGGTGCTGTGGCTCTGGGGTTAGGTCTCTGTCTTCAGGACATCAACAGGAAGTATGTGGGGTGCTGTGGCTCTGGGGTTAGGTCTCTGTCTGCAGGACTTCAACAGGAAGTAAGTGGGGTGCTGTGGCTCTGGGGTTAGGTCTCTGTCTTCAGGACATCAACAGGAAGTATGTGGGGTGCTGTGGCTCTGGGGTTAGGTCTCTGTCATCAGGACATCAACAGGAAGTATGTGGGGTGCTGTGGCTCTGGGGTTAGGTCTCTGTCTGCAGGACTTCAACAGGAAGTATGTGGGGTGCTGTGGCTCTGGGGTTAGGTCTCTGTCTGCAGGACTTCAACAGGAAGTATGTGGCGTGCTGTGGCTCTGGGGTTAGGTCTCTGTCTTCAGGACATCAACAGGAAGTATGTGGGGTGCTGTGGCTCTGGGGTTAGGTCTCTGTCTGCAGGACTTCAACAGGAAGTAAGTGGGGTGCTGTGACTCTGGGGTTAGGTCTCTGTCTGCAGGACTTCAACAGGAAGTATGTGGGGTGCTGTGGCTCTGGGGTTAGGTCTCTGTCATCAGGACATCAACAGGAAGTATGTGGGGTGCTGTGGCTCTGGGGTTAGGTCTCTGTCTGCAGGACTTCAACAGGAAGTATGTGGGGTGCTGTGGCTCTGGGGTTAGGTCTCTGTCTGCAGGACTTCAACAGGAAGTATGTGGCGTGCTGTGGCTCTGGGGTTAGGTCTCTGTCTGCAGGACTTCAACAGGAAGTATGTGGGGTGCTGTGGCTCTGGGGTTAGGTCTCTGTCTGCAGGACTTCAACAGGAAGTATGTGGCGTGCTGTGGCTCTGGGGTTAGGTCTCTGTCTGCAGGACTTCAACAGGAAGTATGTGGCGTGCTGTGGCTCTGGGGTTAGGTCTCTGTCTGCAGGACTTCAACAGGAAGTATGTGGGGTGCTGTGGCTCTGGGGTTAGGTCTCTGTCTGCAGGACTTCAACAGGAAGTATGTGGGGTGCTGTGGCTCTGGGGTTAGGTCTATTGCTGTTATATTATTCTAATGACAATAATGTATGGTCTCTCCACATTCAGTTGGTTTAATTAGACAAGAGAAAATTTGTGTTATCTTATTAGAAAACAAAGTGAATGTATCAACTGGAAAATGATGTTTCCTTTTCAAAATACTCATTCTAGTTGTGTGGAACCACACAATCGATTCAATCGAGTCCATTCAAAGAATTATGCATAAAAACTAATACTGACAAAACATTAATTTATTATGCATTTTACATAAATCAAGGACATAATGCCCAATGACATAATGACATTGTTGTATCCGACATGCAGGCGAACGGGGAAGCAGGCGAGAGAGCCGTAGATAAGGGTAAACAGGGTTTATTTAGCAGGGACACGAACAACACGGTTTAATTAACTAACATTAATGACGGATCTGGAGAAACTAACTCAGACGCGGACTAAATACACAGGACATGCTGAACTTAACAGGCAACAGGTGTTACAATCAGGAATTAACACGAGGTAACGAGGGGGGCGTGGCACACAGGAGGATCGAACGAGCAGGTCATAACAGACATAATCCCTGAATTCATTTCATATGGCTTGCACATTAATGTAGGATTTATCAGTTTAACAGTGTATTTTACAAAAATAAACGACATATATGTCTTATGACACAAGAATATGCATTGTATATTTTTTTGAGTGTCAAAGAGCTTATATGATTTGGGTAAAGCACATAAAAGTCATATGTCATTTTTTTTAAACTTCCATATGGGGACTCAGTTTGGTGTTCAAACCAGAGCCACCTAACCCAGTTAGTTCTGAGAAAGTAACCAGCCCAGCAGCACAGCCCTGCCAGGACAACCATGATGAGGACCTGTCCATGCTTACCCATGAGGACCTGTCCATGCTTACCCATGAGGACCTGTCCATGCTTACCCACGAGGATCTGTCCATGCTTACCCATGAGAACCTGTCCTTGTTTACCCACGAGGATCTGTCCATGCTTACCCATGAGGATCTGTCCATGCTTACCCACGAGGATCTGTCCATGCTTACCTATGAGGATCTGTCCATGCTTACCCACGAGGATCTGTCCATGCTTACCCACGAGGATCTGTCCATGCTTACCCACGAGGATCTGTCCATGCTTACCCACCAGGATCTGTCCATGCTTACCCACGAGGACCTGTCCTTGTTTACCCACGAGGATCTGTCCATGCTTACCCACGAGGACCTGTCCATGCTTACCCATGAGAACCTGTCCTTGTTTACCCACGAGGATCTGTCCATGCTTACCCATGAGGACCTGTCCATGCTTACCCATGAGGATCTGTCCATGCTTACCCATGAGGACCTGTCCTTGTTTACCCACGAGGACCTGTCCATGCTTACCCAACTTAAAGGGGCTGTGCCGATTGCATCTGAATGTGTACAGGGATAAATATTCACCAGCAGGCTTCACAATGCCAGACCGTCTACGGGACCTTAAGTGGAGATGTGGCTCAGAGGGTATATATGTCAGTCTGTATGTCTCAGAGGAGAGAGGGCAGTATTGGCAAAGCTCTCCTACTGTATGTACCTGTACAGGTGGATAATAAAGCATAATGTCACAGCTCTATTCACACTCTTAGGTTAAAGTGAAAGGTTGTTTTCCTTTAGAACCACAGATCCGAGTGGAGGGCAGCTGATCCCAGTTACCAGCAGCTGTTTCGTTCAACCTGCCTCTGAGAAGATATTTGGTTTCCATTATGTGGGAATGAGCTGTTTCTGAACAGATTATGCCAATGTAAACATATATATATATATATATATATATATATATATATATATATATATATATATATATATATATATATATATATATATATATATATATATATTGGGCTTAAGCAGCATGAAAACAGCGTTTTGCTGGTGTTGAAACTTCATGCACTCAACCGAAGTTATTCCTAACAAGCAAACCAGACCACCCCCACAACCCAGCCAGAGATTACTGTGAGGATCTTTTCAAGATAATCTTGAGTTGCAGTCTCTTAAGGGACACACAGACGTATCAGCAAAGTCATCTTGGAGCGGCAGACCAGGATAAGCCGCCTGACTGAATCAGCAGCTTCACAAAGCCAAGCTAAAAGCAGGAGCAGCCGCTACTCTGCTGCAGCCCACAGGTTACTCCTGCTCACGCCGCATTTTCATGGCACTTATGTCCTAAGGTTGTGGTCATGTCTCAATAGGTGGAGAGTTAACCAAGCTGCTGGGTGCAGACACAACATGATGCCATGCTAAACTCCATCCCTCTGCAATGCACCCCACCAGCATCCAGCAGGCAGTGTCCGGTCTGCCCGCCCAGCTCTCCGGCTGAGAAGGGAGAGGACTTGCGACTGTGGACGGGTGGGGGCCAGGGGCCGGGGTCCGTGATGCTGTGTGGTGGAGCTGGAGGCAGTGGTGTGGCCAACAAACTTCTGCTGATGATGGCAAAAAAACAATAAAATTTAAGAAATAATTCCAGGCTATTACCAATAATGTCAGCTCTCCAGTGCAGTCTCATTACTGACAGTAACACTGATGTCCTCCTTCTCACTGAAACTTGGCAACAACCTAGTGACTTTTTTCATTAAATCAGCCTCCATTCAAAACTCAATTCTGTGAACCCGGCTCTATTACGCAAGTATGGCATCTGGCTGCAATCTATAATAACTCAAATTCATGCAGACCTTTCCAGTGCCCCCCCCCCCGAATCACTGAGTTAGTAAGCTCCCCCCTTCCTAATGCCTCTGATCCTAACATAGCAAAAACCTGCATAAGAACATAAGAACTATACAAACGAGAGGAGGCCATTCGGCCCATCAAGCTCGCTTGGGGAGAACTTAACTAATAGCTCAGAGTTGTTAAAATCTTATCTAGCTCTGATTTAAAGGAACCCAAGGATTCAGCTTGCACTATGTTATCAGGAAGACTATTCCATACTCTGACTACACGCTGTGTAAAGAAGTGCTTCCTTAAATCCAGTTTTAAATGTTCTCCCGCTAATTTCCACCTATGGCCACGAGTTCTTGTATTTGAACTAATACTGAAGTAACTATTCGGTTGAACAGCATCCAAACCTATTAGAATCTTATAGACCTGGATCATGTCCCCCCTCAGTCTCCTTTGCTTGAGGCTGAACAGATTTAGCTCAACTAACCTTTCCTCGTATGACATTCCTCTAAGACCAGGAATCATTCTTGTGGCCCTACGCTGCACCTTTTCTAAGGCCGCAATGTCCTTTTTAAGATATGGTGACCAAACCTGCACACAATATTCTAGGTGAGGTCTCACCAAGGAATTATATAATCTTAGCATTACCTCCCTTGACTTAAACTCCACACACCTGGAGATATACCCCAACATCCTATTGGCCTTTTTTATTGCTTCCCCGCACTGGCGAGAATGAGACATGGAAGCATCAACATACACACCAAGGTCTTTCTCATAATCAGCTACCTTTATTTCAGTAGGTCCCATAAAATACCTGTACTTTATGTTTCTGCTCCCTACATGGAGTACCTTACATTTGTCTATGTTAAATTTCATTTACCAGGTATCGGCCCAGTCACTAATTAAATCAAGATCCCGCTGTAGCTGCTGAGCCGCTAGTTCAGTATATGCTACACCACCCACCTTGGTGTCATCTGCAAATTTCACCAGTTTACTGTATATATTGGTGTCTATATCATTTATGTAAATTAGGAACAATAGTGGTCCTAAAATTGAACCCTGCGGTACCCCACTATGAACACAGGCCCACTGTGACATTGTGCCTCTTATAACTACTCACTGCTTCTTATCTGTTAACCAGTTATCAACCCAGGTCACTACAGTTCCTAAAATACCTGTCGCTTCTATTAAATAAGGTGATTATCGAGACCAGTCTTCCATGGAACTGGCCTGAGTCCATCATCATGGATGCCAGCCAGCCAGTTCATGTCCTCTTCACACTCCTGGGAAGCGCTATCGGTGCATCACCACCCGCATCACCCACCTCAGAAACATCTTATTTCCACAAGCCATCAGGTAACTAAACAATTGGTGACTGGTACCGGTCCACCCCAGTATTGTATTGCGCTGTTTTATTCTGTCATTGTAGTTCCTGCACTTTCTTATACTTTATGCTATATTACTGTCAGTTTGCACAGTCCCCAAAGCTGTCTCATCTCCATGTTACACTGCCTATGTATTATCATGCCTTTTGTTTTTATCTTGCATGGTCTTGTCTAGTATTGGCTTGTATTACACTGCTGTTTGTCGCATCGCTTTCCATGTGACCCCTCAAATAGGGGAGGATTTATTATTTCTGGAGCCCCACAGAAAACTTCCCCTCACATACACATACCCAAGCTAGTGTACTGATTGTTTGTGGGCGAACGGGGATAACACTGTATTCTCTGAAAACATGTGACAATTGACATTTGGATTGTGCTGTGGTTGTTGGTTAGTTCTGTGGTTGTTGTTGTTGGTTAGTGCTGTGGTTGTTGTTGTTGGTTAGTGCTGTGGTTGTTGTTGTTGGTTAGTTCAATGTCCAAGCTCCTGCTCCTAATCTTGCCTGATTGTGTTAATTCTAATAATTTCTCACATAGCAAGATGAGTCTGAACTGGGTCTGGGCCAAATGTTGTTCAGGAATTGCCAGAGATCCGTAAACCAGATCTAGCTCGGTGTCTTTTTGCACAGTAGACCAACACTGGTTCGAACACGTTTTTTGGATTTGTAACAGATAAGGGCCCGGATTTACGGATCAGATTCACACTGAATGTTATCAGAGCTAGCCCTTATTTGCACTGGAGTCAAAAGTTAACTTTAGATCAGACTCAAATGAGGGCAGTGAGTGGCTCTGGGTGCCACACGTCTGTGTCTGTGCCTGTGATCCGAAGGTTGGTGGATCGAGCCCAGCTCTCTGCAGTGGGTGTTACACACTAACTCACCCTGTGCTGTGACCCCAAAGCTCTAGGGAATAAGATGGGGTCAGTGAAGAGAAGCATTCAAAAGTGCTTATGCAAATAAAGTTTGTTTCTTAAACATGGCTCAGACTCATTTGGCTCAGACTCATTCTTTCCCCAGACTGACTGCTGCCCAGTTCTGCTCCAGGATCGTACCTTAACATATATGGGTGCAAAGAGGCTCAGAGTGGCAGGTCTCTGTGCTTGTGAGCCGGTGGTCACTGGTTTGAGCCTTGCCCTTGGCCGAATGGGTACGTGTCTGTGGGCCTGTGAGCAAGGCCTTTAACCCCCACCTCTGGGGGTGCTGCATGTTACCATATAAAGGGTAAGTGAAAAAAAGCATGCCAGTGTAGCTGTGCTCCTCTCCTTGGATTGCCACCTTATCGTGGTGGAGGGGCTTGCGTTGCCTCAGTGACCCTGGCGGCTATGTTGTTGGGAGCAATTGCCCCTGGTAGGGTCTCCCAAGGCAAAAAGGTCCCAGTTGAGAGGCCAGGTGAAGAGCAATCCGAAACACCTGTGATAAAAATGTATTACAACAAGGTCTCGTTTCCCTCGCCCAGACTAGGGTCACCAGGGCACCACCCTGGAGCCAGGCCTGGGGGAGGGGCCCGTTGGCGATCGCCTGGTGGCCGGGCTTTGGCCCATGGGGCCCAGCTGGGCACAGCCCGAAAGAGGTATACGGGACCGTCCCCAGGTGGGCCCACCACCCACAAGGGGAATGTCATGGGTTTGGTGTGATGTGGATTGGATGGCAGCCAAGGGAGGCCCTGGCCATCTGATCCCCGGCTGACAAAACTGGCTCTCGGGACATGGAATGTCACCTCTCTGGTGGAGAATGAGCCTGCACTTCTGTGTGAGGTAGAGATATACCGGTTAGATATAGTTGGGCTCACCTCAACACATAGCGTTGACTCTGGAACCAATCTCCTGGTGAGGAGCTGGATACTCTTTTCTTCTGGAGTTGTGGCAGGTGAGTGATGCCGGGCTGGGGTGGGGCTACTGGTGGTCCCACAGCTCGGTGCATTAACATCAGAGTTTACCCCGGTAAACGAGAGGGCAGTCTCTCTGTGCCTTCAGGTCGGGGAGAGGTCTCTGACTGTCATTTGCGCCTGTGTTCTGAATGACCGTTTGGAGTACCCAGCCTTCTTGGACTCCCTGAGTGGTGTGCTGGTTAGCGTGCCATGAGGGGATTCCATCGTTTTGCTGGGGGACTTCAACGCTCACGTGGGCAATGACAGTGTGGCCTGGAGGGAGGTGATTGGGAGGGACGGACTCCCTGATCTGAACCCGAGTGGTGTTCTGTTGATGGATTTCAGTGTAATGCATGGTTTGCCCATAACGAACACCATGTTCGAGCATTAGGGTGTCCATAAGTGGACATGATACAAACATAGAGGTCGATGATCGATTTTATTATCGTATCAGCTGATCTGCAGCCTTCTGTCTAGGACACTTCTGTCAACTGATCACCACCTGGTAGTAAGTTGGCTGAGGTGGCAGGGGAGGAAGCCGGTTAGACCTGGCAGGCTGGGAATGCCTGGCAAAGGCTCCTGTTTGCCAGATCTTCAACTCGCGCCGGGGGAGGTTGAGGACATTAAGTCTGTATGGACACTGTTCCGGACCTCCATTGTGGAAGCAGCTGTACGGAGCTGTGGCTGCAGGGTGGTCGGTGCCAGTTGTGGCAGAAACCCCCGTACCCAATGGTGGACACTAGAGGTGAGGGGGGGCAGTCAAGCTGAAGAAGGAGGCCTACCAGGAATTATTAGCCCAGGAGTCTCTGGAGGCAGCTGATGGGTACGAGCAGGCCAGCTTGGGCGGTTGCAGAAGTAAAAACCCGGGTGTGGGAGGTTTGGTGAGGCTATGGAAAGTGACTTTCGGTCGGCCTCAAAAAGGTTCTGGCAAACCATCCGGAATTTCAGGAGGGGGAAGCAGCTCTTGGTTCTTACTGTTTACAGTGGGGAGGGGATGCTGTTGACCTCACCTGGGGACATCACCCAGAGGTGGAAGGAATATTTTGAAGACCTCCTCAACCCTGCCTCAGATACATCTACACACACTGCCTTCGAGACATCAGAGGGCACGGGGCCAGAGGGGGCTGGGGCGGACTTGCCCATCACTGGGGCTGAGGTTGTCAGGGTGGGTAAAGAGCTCCTTGGCAGCTGGGCCCTGGGGGTGAATGAGATTCATATGGGGTACCTGAGCAGTGGTGGCTTGATGGTTAAGGAAGCGCATTTGTAATTGAAAGATTGCAGGTTCGAATCCCCGACCAGCAAGGCGCCACTGAGGTACCCTGAGCAAGGTACCATCCCCAAGCACTGCTCCCCGGGCGCTGAATTAGCTGCCCCCTGCTATGTCACGAAAGTTACATATGGGTCAAATGCAGAGGTCACATTTCGTTGTTGCGCACTGTGTGCTGTGGTGTGTCAACAATGACAATTAAATTCTAATTCTAAAAATTCTAAGACTCTGGATGTTGTGGGCTGTCATGGCTGACACGCCTTCTCAACAGTGTGTGGAGGTCAGGGACAGTGCAGCTGGATTGGCAGACTGGGGTGGTGGTCCCCTTATTTAAGAAAGGGGACCGGAGGGTGTGTTCCAACTACAGGGGGATCACACTTCTCAGCCTCCCTGGGAAAGTCTATTCCGGGGTACTGGAGAGGAGGGTGAGATCGATAGTCGAATCTCGGATTCAGGAGGAGCAATGCGGTTTTTGTCCTGGCTGTGTAACACTGGACCAGCTTTATACCCTAGCAAGGGTACTGGAGGGAGCCTGGGAGTTTGCTCAACCTGTCTACATGTGTTTTGTGGACTTGGAGAAGGCTTACGACTGGGTTCCCCGAGGTGCTCTGTGGGGGGTGCTTCGGGAGAATGGGGTTCAGGGCCCACTTCTGCGGGCGATTCGATCCCTATATGAACGGAGTAGAAGCTTAGTCCGCAGTAATAAGTCAGACGTGTTTCCCAGATAGGGTGAAAAGTTTGGATATCTGGGAGAGTCTCAGAGTAGAACCACTGCTCCTCCATGTCGAAAGAAGCCAGTTGAGGTGGTTTGGACACCTGGTGAGGATGCCTCCTGGGCGGTTACCTGGAGAGGTTTTCCATGCCTGTCATACAGGGAGGAGGCCCCAGGACAGACCCAGGATGTGCAGGAGGGATTATATCTTTCGGCTGGCCTGGAACCGCCTCAGCATCCTCCCTGCAGAGCTGGTAGAGGTGACTAGGGAGAGGGAGGTCTGGGTATCTCTCCTGAAGTTGCTACCCCTGCCCGTGACTGATCATACGTATACGGTCAGGCGAATGTGTGCTGGATCTGGCAAGTGACGGATCATAAGTATACGGTCAGGCGAATGTGTGCCGGATCTGGTAAGTGACTGATCACACGTATACGGTCAGGCGAATGTGTGCCGGACCTGGTAAGTGACTGATCATACGTATACGGTCAGGCGAATGTGTGCCGGACCTGGTAAGTGACGGATCATACGTATACGGTCAGGTGAACGTGTGCCGGATCTGGTAAGTGACTGATCACACGTATACGGTCAGGCGAACGTGTGCCGGACCTGGTAAGTGACTGATCACACGTATACGGTCAGGCGAACGTGTGCCGGACCTGGTAAGTGACTGATCACACGTATACGGTCAGGCGAACGTGTGCCGGACCTGGTAAGTGACTGATCACACGTATACGGTCAGGCGAACGTGTGCCGGACCTGGTAAGTGACTGATCACACGTATACGGTCAGGCGAACGTGTGCCGGACCTGGTAAGTGACTGATCACACGTATACGGTCAGGCGAACGTGTGCCGGACCTGGTAAGTGACTGATCACACGTATACGGTCAGGCGAACGTGTGCCGGACCTGGTAAGTGACTGATCACACGTATACGGTCAGGCGAACGTGTGCCGGACCTGGTAAGTGACTGATCACACGTATACGGTCAGGCGAACGTGTGCCGGACCTGGTAAGTGACTGATCACACGTATACGGTCAGGCGAACGTGTGCCGGACCTGGTAAGTGACTGATCACACGTATACGGTCAGGCGAACGTGTGCCGGATCTGGTAAGTGACTGATCACACGTATACGGTCAGGCGAATGTGTGCCGGATCTGGTAAGTGACTGATCATACGCATACGGTCAGGCGAATGTGTGCCGGACCTGGTAAGTGACTGATCACACGTATACGGTCAGGCGAATGTGTGCCGGACCTGGTAAGTGACTGATCATACGTATACGGTCAGGCGAATGTGTGCCGGACCTGGTAAGTGACGGATCATACGTATACGGTCAGGTGAATGTGTGCCGGATCTGGTAAGTGACTGATCACACGTATACGGTCAGGCGAACGTGTGCCGGACCTGGTAAGTGACTGATCACACGTATACGGTCAGGCGAACGTGTGCCGGACCTGGTAAGTGACTGATCACACGTATACGGTCAGGCGAACGTGTGCCGGACCTGGTAAGTGACTGATCACACGTATACGGTCAGGCGAACGTGTGCCGGACCTGGTAAGTGACTGATCACACGTATACGGTCAGGCGAACGTGTGCCGGACCTGGTAAGTGACTGATCACACGTATACGGTCAGGCGAACGTGTGCCGGACCTGGTAAGTGACTGATCACACGTATACGGTCAGGCGAACGTGTGCCGGATCTGGTAAGTGACTGATCACACGTATACGGTCAGGCGAACGTTTGCCGGACCTGGTAAGTGACTGATCACACGTATACGGTCAGGCGAACGTGTGCCGGACCTGGTAAGTGACTGATCACACGTATACGGTCAGGCGAATGTGTGCCGGATCTGGTAAGTGACTGATCACACGTATACGGTCAGGCGAATGTGTGCCGGATCTGGTAAGTGACTGATCATACGCATACGGTCAGGCGAATGTGTGCCGGACCTGGTAAGTGACTGATCATACGCATACGGTCAGGCGAATGTGTGCCGGACCTGGTAAGTGACTGATCATACGCATACGGTCAGGCGAATGTGTGCCGGACCTGGTAAGTGACTGATCATACGCATACGGTCAGGCGAATGTGTGCCGGACCTGGTAAGTGACTGATCATACGTATACGGTCAGGCGAATGTGTGCCGGATCTGGTAAGTGACTGATCATACGTATACGGTCAGGCGAATGTGTGCCGGACCTGGTAAGTGACTGATCATACGTATATGGTCAGGTGAATGTGTGCCGCACCTGGTAAGTGACTGATCATACGTATACGGTCAGGCGAATGTGTGCCGGACCTGGTAAGTGACTGATCATACATATATGGTCAGGTGAATGTGTGCTGGATCATCAAAGTGTATACAGACCAACTGTAATCATTTAGAACTCCGGATAGATTCTGGTGCAGACTCTTCTCCCTGAATGTCACTGGCACCCAGATTTAAGGAGATGCAGGTGGATCTGGCCCAGAATCAGCTGTTCTGTCGGTTCTGATAATACAGAGTTCCTAATTTAATAATGTACATAGAAATTAAAGGGGTTATACAAAATGTTTTTGTTTTTTGTCTTTTTTTCCAGACTAGGACTAATGGGGTCTTTGTGTGTTGTGGTTTCAGTATGTAAATGTTTTCCCCCAAGTTATCACTGAACAAAACACAGCTGCTGATATCTGGCAGAGGAATGTCAGTATGATAAGAGCTGATGTCTCCGTGAAGATTAGCTTCAGCTACAGGCTAAGTTAAGATGCCTCTGTTTCCACCGTGGCGGAGAAAGATATGGCAGCAGACCAAGATAAGACAAAAACACCCAAAACATCTCTTTTACTCCTTACTAGTTCATTTCCTCTTCTCCCTCCAAAAAGTGCACTCCCCGTATAAACCCATGCGCAAGAATGTAGGTGAATGTGAAGATCAGACAATGTTGTAATACCATACAATGCCAAGGCACTACAGTTCTTCAAACTCAGCCTTACCAAGGACTAGGGTACCCGTATCGAAATGTTGGGCCCAGGCATGGACTGGCGTTCTGGTTGTCACAATGTGATGCTCCACACTGTGCTTCACCGTGACGGACGTGAAGGTGAGCCAGGTGAGATCTGGGTCCGGCATGAGCATAAGTGAGGAGTCAGCTGCATGTAGGGTGCTGGGCAACCGAGACAAGCCAGCAGAGCCGGGCCTGGGTGCCCTTTGCTGAGGCTCTGCTGAGCACCCCCCCCCCACCCCTAATCCCGCCCCCAAACACAGCGAAATAAATAAATAAAGCCATATATATCCTCCTGAGACCCAAGGAAAAAAGTGTCCTTCAATTTTAGGTTATTTGTCTTTGGAGGAAATAATTTCACAGCATGTCCTCTTAAGTGTACAACAGGAATAAATACGTTTCCTAACATCAGTGAAAAGATAGATGCAAAAATAAAATGTCCACCTCAAAGGACATAAATGAATGGGTGGGGTCTCAGGAGGATAATCCACCTATATAGCGCAAGCTTCTTCATAACTGTCACGCCCGGCTCGTCCGATCCTCGTGTGTGCCACGCCCACCTCGTTACCTCGTGTTACTTCCTGATTGTGATCATCTGTTGCTTGTTCAGTTCAGCCTGTCTTTCGTATTTAGTCCGTGTCAGTCAGTATTCCCCAGATCTGTCATTGTAGTGTCATGTTGGATATTCAATGTCCGCCCGGATCCCTCAATAAACCCCGTTTGTCCGTCTTTACGGCTCTACTCGCCTGCTCCGTGAAACGTGACAATAACCAGTTTATTCAAAACACAACCAAAGTATAAACACAAACGGTGTAGTGAAGAATGTGAAGTGGGGAAATCTGCTGATTAAAAATATTGAAAAGATGGTTTGTACTTAAAAACATTTTCGTCCTTATCCATAGAAATAAAACCTTGACTGATTCAATGGACAACAAGCTTGTGATGGTCATTTAGAAGAAAGGTGGCAATTCAGGACACTGAACTTAGACTGTATAGGCCGACTGTTCGTATTCCTCATATAGACTGAATGACTAAAACTGTGTTTATTATTATTTCTGCTGATGGTGAAGAGAGAAAAATCCACTTAGTCTCCGTTCAATAACTGTGTTATTGATAAAGTGCTTTTTTTATTTTTGTTTGTGAAAATGTAAAATTTTCTCTCTAAATAAATTTACTTGCCTAATAGTTCTGCATACTGTGTATATCTACTGACATCTAACTAGCTACTATAACAAAATACCTTTCTATTGTTTTCCTTCTTATTTTTCTCCTTTTTGGTATTTTCTCCCCCCCCCCCCTGATTGGTCTGATTGGTCAGAAGGGTGTTTTTGCATAGCAGCACACGTGCCGGCCAGGTGAATCGCAGCAGAATATCAATGCGCTATTATAATCTTTCATTCTAACTAACCACTCTTAAAATTCCAGACATAGAACACAATTCAAAACAAACAGAAACTGAACAGAAATGTTTAATTGCTGGAAGAAAGTAGTTATAGTAATAAATGTGTTTTTGTCTTCGGAAATGTGAAAACAACTTTAAGCACAAATCTGTATGCCAAATGTTTAGTAACTGTAGGATGAGCGAGTTAATGCAGTCCATGCAGTGCATTATACATTAATAAATGCAGTTCACAATCAAATGCAGTTCATCCAGTGGTTCTTTGCCTGCGCAGCTGTGCGTTTCAACACTACTTGTTGAAAGAATGTGTCTGTGAGGCTATTATTGTAGCAAAATTATTTGCAAATGTGCATGGAGAGTTGTGTGACTGTGTCTCAGTCCATGTGTTTGTAATCAGATTTGTAAATGTGTAAAAGAATTTGTAAATGTGTACTGAATTCAGCATATAATTGATACTTCAGACATATCATTCAGTGTTCCATGTTGAGAGGTATTCTGTCTTGCAGTTTATACCCTGACAGCATTCCGCATTAAGCCCTAAGCCCTCCAAAGCTTGCCATTGGGACAGCACTAAGCCCTAAGCCCTCAAAACCTCCACACACAGACAAATCTCCACACGCATTTGCCATGGCAGAAGTGTAGCAAAAATCACATGTAAAAAGCCAATTGAGAGGTTCGCCTGAGTTGTAACTGATGATTTGTCTCTTGGAGCAAAGAACTTAGACTTTCTAGCCATTAATACCTATGTACACATTTACACATTTGTCTAATCATGTACACATCTCGGTACACTTGCAAATCTCATTACACATTTAGAGATTCTTTTACAGGTTTACGAATCTGATTACGCACAAAAAATAGTTTTTGAGTGATGTGTGTGAGTTCACAGTCTGTATGAGGGAAGAAAAACAAGACACAGAAGTCAGTTTATCTGGTTTTATTTTATATTCAACAGGCTTTATAAAAGTAGAATTTAATGAAACAAAAGAAACTGAATGATTCCCTACAGTTCCAGTTCACCAAAATAAAACTTATCAAATGCAAAATCTTTCAACAAAAGGTAACCCTTCTAGGAATATTCAAGCATCTTCCAATTGTTTATCAAGAACTCGGTTATTGAGAGTAATACTACTATTATCATTATGGTTATGTTGATTGGCATTGTCTAGCATAAGTTAAAGGTAAAAAAAACATTGACACGGAAAATAAAACATGGAATACTTACAGTTATTTAGCTAGCAGATGCCATTTTGGTAAATATATAAACAATGAAAAGTAAGTTGGTAACTAGACAGTTGGATGTTCAACAAATGACAGAGAGAAAACAACTACAGAAAAAACTATAACCTACAAATTATTCAAAATGTTTACAAAGCATTTAAGTTGAATAACAATTTGAAAATTCAGATACATTTAGCAGTATGTTCTTTATAAAATCAGAAAAATATTAATTAGAAATATTGATCAGGATTCTGTGCTTTCGATGACGTCAGGGTGGACACCAGCACATCCTGCAATAATATATGTTGTGATTATCTTGTTGAGAGAGTATTAGGAGAATATGGTCATTTTCTTCTTTACTATTCACATTATATGAATACACATATGTGCTAAATATGTATTAAATATGACCGTTACTGTTCTTATGCTGGGTTACTCATTACTTTTTTTCTTTTTTTCATCCAAGTCTGCTAAAATTTTATCCAGAGTTTTGTACTTTTCTTTCTTCACCTCCTCTTTGTCTTGCAGAACCTCATTGTTTTTCTTCTTGCTGCCCTTCTTGGCCTTCATGAACATTTCGTTGGTGTAATGGCCTCCTCCATTCTTTTCGATCAGCTCCTCTATCTTGTCCAGCAGATCTGTGACCTGATTGGCATTCCATACATCTTTATTGTTGAAGACATGATATCCACCCTGGCATTTCTCAATGAATTCATTAAGCTTTTTATCACCGCTAAGAAATCGGTCAGCAGCGTCACCCAGAACGTCCCCATGTGTGAACAGCACCAAGGTGTATTGAGCTGATTCTGGGCCAAAAACCTCCTGGATGATGTTCAGTGTTTCCTGCTCTTCTTGTGTGAATCTGCCCACCTGCAGCAGCACCAGGAATGCATGAGGCCCAGGAGCACACAGGGAAACACACTCTGTGATCTTCTTTATGAGATCATCCTTGCTCAGCTTCGTGTTAAACAGGCCTGGAGTGTCCACCACTGACATCTTTCTCCCACAGGCTTTGCCTCTGGCTTTAGCACAGCTCATTGTTACAGAGTAGTTGCTGACTTCTGACTTAAACTCTTTCCTGCCCAGGATGGTGTTTCCAGTTGCACTCTTCCCCACTCCAGTTCTTCCTAACAGCACAATTCTCAGCTCATGCCCTGTTGAATAAAATTGTCACTACTTTCACTGTAATTGAAACTCCAGATGATGTTTAAAAAGTATTACTTGTGCAGTTTGTGGTTACATATTAAATTTTACAGCAGTTATCAAGTATATAGCAGCGCTTTTAGATTAACTTCTTACTTGTGCAGGTTTTGATGGTGACAGGTTCACTCTTGAGATCGGTGTCTTTCAGCATAGTGCACACAGAGAGGCTGTACTCCGTTCCTGGTTTCAGGCTGGACAGGACAACCTCGTTCTCATCTGTGATGATGGAATGGCTCTGGCTCGAGCTGCTGTCCGTCCACGTCACACTGTAACTGTGTGAAATGTCCTCCATCCCTTTCGGCTTCTCCCAGTCGAGGGTGACAGAGTTTGTACCCAGTGAGCTGATGCTGAGACTGCTGGGCGGAGAGCGCACTTTGGGAAACAAATAAAATATTATACTATTATAAATAAAATAAATATCTAAAATAAGTTTCCTTAAAACGATTCCCACAAAATGTCAATTATTATGTCTATCAAATTGTTTATTACTGCATGCCATGTGATTATTCTCTTAATGGCCTCCTGCTAATAATTAGCTTTAGAAATACAAATAACTAGAAATGGCACAATATAATTTTTTCTGGTATTTTTTGAATTTTGAATATTTTGATTATCAGCCAATTCTGATACCAGTCCGATATTTTCCCCCTTATCAGCTACCAAGCATTAAATGAGATATTTGTATCTATGCATTTCAGTTAAGATGGCAAACTGTCTGCGTTTCGTGTTGTAACCGCATGGTCTGAGTTTGCCAGCATTAGGAGAATATAACGGTCATGTTGCTCAAACGCTGTGTCACTACGCTACAGGAAGAAATCCTCGGTCAACGTGATTTACACAAGTCTGCTTCTTTGTTTTATTCAGCAATGACTAACAGAAATATTTCTTAAACTGCAAATTGTGCAATCTGTTGCCAAGTGAAATATAATAAAGAAATCGGTCATGAAAATGTCACTGCATCCCCCAACTAACCATTTCTAGTCAAAAAGTTCAAAGTGTCCAGTACAAAATATGCAATGGAGCACAAATAAAACTTTTAAGCAGTAATTAACCAAAATTTAGAAAAAATACAAGTCTGGAGACATCAAGTTTGTATAAATGTTACTTGTTACTAAGTGTTCAGACGTTTACTATGTTCAGCTCTGGCCTTACATACACTCACTACTAAGTGATAATCAGTACAATCATCATTGTGAAATGCACAGACCGTGCTAGAACTCTTACCCATATTCATTATATTCTGTAGTTTTTTAGCCAGATCATTCATTTCCATCTTCTTCAATATGGCGTGAGTGATCTGAAGTGCACCCTCAGTATTGTAGTGGTTTTTCATTTTCTTAATTGTATCTATCCGGTCGGCACGTTCTAGCTGACTGACTGGAACGGGCTGAAATCCATCCATTACTTGGGTGTTCAGGTGGAACTTAAACCGCTTCAGCTCATCATCCACTAAATCATCCATGATTTGCAGGAGAAAAGGGCGGACATGCTTCTGTGAAGCCTGAAAATGCAAGAGAGGGTTAGTGAGTCAGAACAGAAGGAATTGGTGATCACAGTACTATAGAGGTAGCACTCACCAAAAAGGCTGTCCCCTTCGCATAGTTAGGGAAGCATACCATAGAGGTGGCACTCACCATCACAGTACCATAGAGGTGGCACTCACTATCACAGTACCATAGAGGTGGCACTCACCATCACAGTACCATAGAGGCGGCACTCACCATCACAGTACCATAGAGGCGGCACTCACCATCACAGTACCATAGAGGCGGCACTCACCATCACAGTACCATAGAGGCGGCACTCACTATCACAGTACCATAGAGGCGGCACTCACTATCACAGTACCATAGAGGCGGCACTCACCATCACAGTACCATAGAGGCGGCACTCACCATCACAGTACCATAGAGGCGGCACTCACTATCACAGTACCATAGAGGTGGCACTCACCATCACAGTACCATAGAGGTGGCACTCACCTTAAAGCCTGTCCGCTTCGCATGCCTAGGGAAGCACCCCATGGAGGTTTTTTGTGGCATGATGCTGTGAGTTCAGTGCAGATCCTGCTTGGTCAAACACAAAGGTAGGATACTTCACAGCTAGATCAAGCACGAATGGCATGATTGCACATGCCTGTCATTCTGTACATTAAACCCGGAATCCACAAACACCTGCTATGGCTTCACATCTCAGACCATGTTTGCCACCCTTTTATTATAGTATAATGTAAAAGATGTTGTGTATATGTGCATAATAGTACATGATTGAAAGTTCCAAAGTGGTGAATGTTACTATATTGTTTCAGACTGGGTTTAATATCAGCAACTGGTTATGAATGCTGAATTGTTATTTTTGCAAAACATCTAATTCTTTTGAAGGATAATTGTGAATTAGACTGCCCTTTGCAACTAAAGACCAGACCAATAATATCAAACACACCAAAAAGCCATGCTTTTTACACTAGCCTTTAAATGCTAGCATGTTGTGGCATTTAACCTGCACTAACTGGGGCATGAATGATACATAAATCTTTTCAAATTGGATGATACAGATGACTTTTTTATTAACATCAGTTCACCTTGGCTCTAAACCAATGCGAAAATAATGGAAACATCTTAAATACTGCACAAATACACAGGATATACTCAGATTCAAGCAGGTTTATCGATAGTACAACAAAGAAAACACAATATGTGCAGTGTTTGTCATTCTGAACTGTACCTCGGGTAACTTAGTCCTACCGTTTTTTTGGACTTTATAATATTAATAACAAAAATTGATCAGCTAATATTGAGTATATTATGTGCTTCCAGAGAAATGTTACTATCTGCTATGCATTTGACTGGAGCTGTCATACAAAATAAAGGTATCACTGGATTTTAACTTACCTTGATGCAGACCTCTATGGTGAATCTCTGAGTTAGTCAGCGCTCTTCTTGATGCCTCAGAACCTAACATGCCAAAACCTGCACCGTACCTTACTAATAAACCAGGTGATTATCAACACCAATCTTCCATGGAACTGGCCTGAGTCCATCATCATGGATGCCAGCCAGCCAGTTCATGTCCTCTTCACACTCCTGGGAAGCGCTATCGGTGCATCACCACCCGCATCACCCACCTCAGAAACATCTTAATTCCACAAGCCTTCAGGTCAATAAACAATTGGTGACTGGTACCTGTCCACCCCACAACGAATATTGCATTGCATTGTTCTATTCTGTCATTGTAGTTCCTGCCGCACTTTCTTATACTTTATGCTATATTACTGTCAGTTTGATCTGCAAAGATGCCTTATCCACATATTACACTACCTATGTATTAACATGCCTCTAATTTTTATCTTGCGTGGCCTTGTCTTGCACTGTTTTGACTTGTATTGCACTGCCGTTAGTCATATCACTCGCCATGCTCGTGATGTTGCTATTGTTTAAATGAGCAAGAAATTTGATGCTAAAACTAAAACAGCATCATATAACTCACAAGTTACATTCACTCAGTAGCATGATGGCTAAGGTCCTGTACCAAAATCTTTAAGTTTGAATCTTTGTAAAAGTTATCTTGGTCTCTAGAAAGTCGTACTTCAGCCTGTTAAGGTCAGTTGCAACCAGCTTACCGATTTAGTTTGTATGGGCTGGCTAAAGTCTTATTTATGCTCAATGTTAAATATGTATATGGATGGAGTCTTCTGACTGTACTGTGCATCCATTTTGTCCATAATTGCGCAAATTTTCTGAAAGCTTACAGATATGGAGAAAATGGAGCAGTACCCCTGGAAACTGTGGGGGGGGGGCGGGTAGTGTAGGCAACAGCTCAAGCAAAACACTGTGCGAGACACAACAAAAATATTTAAATGCTGGAACATTTTGATGACCAACTCTGCAATTTGGTGTGAAATCTTAAACACCTGTATGATGCTACTTCACCCAGCCACGGAAACGAACATTGCGTGACTGCCAGAGTTCAGTAATTCAGGTCCAGAGGGGAAAAATTCAGAATGGGATTTTGTTTCAACCATCCAGTTGAGTACTCTGTGATTGTGACTCTTTATGCGCAACTGGTTGGTTGAAACAAAATCCCGGTCTGGACTTTTACTCTCTGGACCTGAATTGCACAACTCTGATAGCTGCTAGGAGGAGACTGAATGGGAATGCCAGTTGGATGATAGCAAAGGTAAAGTGGAGGTCTGTCAAAAACTTTTGACTCTCCTGCCCTCTAGTGGAGGTGTTACGTAACATCTATGCCAATGTAAAGTACAGTGAGCAGTGCTGGTAACATTGTTTGAATCGCCGTCGGGGAAACACCCTACGTGGCCGGATCGCCGTCGGGGAAACACCCCACGTGGCCGGATCGCCGTCGGGGAAACACCCCAAGTGGCCATAGTGCCGTCGGGGAAACACCCCACGTGGCCATAGTGCCGTCGGGGAAACACCCCACGTGGCCATAGTGCCGTCGGGGAAACACCCCACGTGGCCATAGTGCCGTCGGGGAAACACCCCCCGTGTCCGTAGTGCCATAACTGATGCTCCCTCACAATGCAGGTAATATGCCTCATTTGAGACTTCCTGAGCGACCACCCATTCTACACAAAGTGAAACCAGCGGTACTCAAGGATTCTCTAAAGAGAGACAGTACCGAAGGAGTCCAGTCTTCGTCTCAAGTCAATGAATACCGTCCATGTTTCACAGCCATACAGCAAAACAGAGAGCACTAGGACTTTAAAGACTTTGACCTCGACAGTGCCATTCATGTTTGGGATCGCCAAACACCCCTTTCCAGTGACCTTATGACTTAATAGGAAAACCAGAAACATGAATGTCACTGTCGAGGTAAGTGAACCTCTTAACGAGGTCAACACTCTCTCCTTAGACAGACACACAGCTGACGGCTGTGCCCAAGAGGTCATTAAAGGCCTGGATCTTGTTTTTTATCCAGGACATTCACAAACCCAGACACTGAAACTCCTCGGTCAGTCTCTTCGAGAGTCCAAATCATAGGGTCAATTGACTACAGCATCATTGGCAAAGTCAAGATCAGTGAATCTTTCTTCACCAACAGATGCCCCACAGCTGCTCGACCCCACAGCCCTGCCCAACATCCAGTCTGTGCAAGCATTGAACAGAGCAGGAGCAAGAACACACCCCTGGAAAACCCCAGAATCAACTGGGAGAACGCAGAGGTTCTGCCTCCACTCTGCACAGCACTCACAGTACCTGTGTAAAGACCGGCCATGACATCCAGTAACTTCGGGGGGATCCTGCAAAGTCTCAGGATGTCCGACAGGGCAGCTCAATCAACTGAGTGGAATACTTTACAAAAATCGACAAAGGCTGCAAAGAAACTCTGCCGATATTTGCGTTTGCGCTCGATGAGAACCGATCAATGGTAGTGCCAGGACCGCTGAAGCACAACATGAAGAGAAGCAAGTATACGTGGTAAACTCGGGGTTTATTAAAAGGAGAACAACAATCAGGGGCACAGAAAAATGCCAGCGACTCCAAGACTTTAATGACAAGACTGGGGAAAGACTAACTGGGAAGCACTTAAATACACAGACTCGATTGGACAAGACTAGGAACGGCTGGTAATCAAGAGGATTCCACACGTGGTTAATGAGTGGGCGTAGCACACAGGAGGAGCGGCACGATCGGGACCAGGCTGCTCCAGTCGCTGGTAGGCGAGCAAGTGATCATGGATCTGTTGAGGATGAGCCTAGCATCTCTGTGAAGGTATCTGCTTTGGTTTTATATATACTCCCATGCAAACATAAGTTGGCAATTGTCTTAACTTCATTTGTGCAGCCCTTGTTAATTTATGCAACTTGATACTGGAATTACATGGATCACTTACTATCCTTCAGCCATTAAAAATCAGATATTGATATTAATAGCAAACAGACCCTAGTTTGAACCACAGACCCCGTCCCAGATGAAATTAAGTTTTACTCAACAGGGGGTCACCCTTATTTATTCTCATTGCATAATGGTGACATCATGAAATGTCCCTGCAGTCCTCTTGAAGACTCCAGTGTTCCATTGCCTTCACCTGTGACTACTTATGATCCCTATTTAAGCTCTACCTGTTTGTCATTCTGTGCTCGATCTTGATCTAGCTTTGCTTGATGCAGGTACTTCTTGAGGGTTGTGCAGCTCAGTGCATTTTGAGTGGTTTTTGCCCTTGTTTTATGTTTCATATTCTCTACGTCCTTCATCTTCCTCACTTAAGCGTCTCTGCTACTAAGCTCTGCTTCAATCCTCAGTCAGTCTGGAATATATGTTTTGTTTATACATGTTAAAAAAATAAAAAAAAATACACATCATCTTGACAAGGGAATCGGATTATGTCAGTGTTATCTACAAAGCAATGTCACCCCTGAGCTCAAATCATTCTGTATGTGGGAATAAAACAAGACACAGAAGTCAGTTAATTTGGTTTTATTTTATATTCAACAGGCTTTATGAAAGTAGAATTTAATGAAACAAAAGAATGATTCTGTACAGTTCCAGTCCACAGAAATAAAATTTATCTAAAACAAAATCTGTCAATAAAGGACACTACTAGGAATATTCCCGTATCTTCCAAAGGCTTATCATTATGGTTTATTGTTTTCATTAATGTTTATTATAATCATACACTAGCTAAAGGTAAAAACAATGACAAATACATGAAAAGATCAAACATTTATTTATTTAACAGATTCTTTTGTCTAGAGCAATTTTTAAGTGAGGAAATCTTGGGGTTATACAGCGAGATCGTACAGCGAGGTCAGCCAGTGGGGTCATACAGGGCGGTAAACCAGCAGGGTTGTACAGCGAGATCGTACAGCGGGGTCAATCAGCGGGGTCAGCCAGTGGGGTCAATCAGCGGGGTCATACAGTGGGGTCAGCCAGTGGGGTCAATCAGCGGGGTCAGCCAGTGGGGTTGTACAGCAGGCTCGTAAAGTGGGGTCGTACAGCGGGCTCGTACAGTGGGGTTGTAGAGTGAGATCGTACAGCGGCCTCGTACAGTGGGGTCATACAGTGAGGTCGTACAGCGGCCTCGTACAGTGGGGTCGTACAGTGAGGTCGTACAGCGGGGTCGTACAGTGAGGTCGTACAGCGGGCTCATACAGCGGGGTCGTACAGTGAGGTCGTACAGCGGGCTCGTACAGCGGGGGTCGTACAGTGAGATCGTACAGTGGGCTCGTAAAGTGGGCTCGTACAGTGAGGTCGTACAGCGGGGTCGTACAGCGAGGTCGTACAGCGAGGTCGTACAGTGAGGTCGTACAGCGAGGTCGTAGAGCGGGGCCAGCCAGTATCCCTGAAATTAATGGGGTTAAGGGCCTTAGTCAAGGACCCAACTGTGATATAATAACTCCATCAGTCATGGCATTTGCAAGAGAATCTAAAGACGATAGAGTGGAGTTCAAACGCAAGAGACAGGGGTACTGCTGCAGGAAGTGAACCACAAACGATCTGTAATATTTGGTAGCATCAGTAGTGGTAGCATCAGCAAGGACAGCGATCCCACCACCTAAAGGCTTGTACACAATAAATGTATCAATCTCTTCACAGACAGTCCCTGTTATAAAAACTAGCAGTATGTCGAGTCAGATCCAAAATGACTAAACAGATACACATTTACTCCTCACTGAAGATCAGATCATATTTTCACTGATTGCTCTTTCTGTGCTGGGTGGCTATTTAGTGCTGCTTTTTTTCATTTTTTCATCCAGGTCTGTTGAAGTTTTTTCCAAAGTTTTTTGCTTTTCTTTCTTCACCTCCTCTTTTTCTTGCAGAACCTCATTGTTTTTCTTCTTGCTGCCCTTTTTGGCCTTCATGAACATCTCGTTGGTGTAATGGCCTCCTCCATTCTTTTTTATCATCTCCTCTATCTTGTCCAGCAAATCTGTGACCTGATTGGCATTCCATACATCTTTATTGTTGAAGACAAAGTATCCACCCTGGCATTTTTTAATGAATTCATTAAGCTTTTTATCACCGCTAAGAAATCGGTCAGCAGCGTCACCCAGAACGTCCCCATGTGTGAACAGCACCATGGTGTATTGAGCTGATTCTGGGCCAAAAACCTCCTGGATGATGTTCAGTGTTTCCTGCTCTTCTTGTGTGAATCTGCCCACCTGCAGCAGCACCAGGAATGCATGAGGCCCAGGAGCACACAGGGAAATACACTCTGTGATCTTCTTTATGAGATCATCCTTGCTCAGCTTCGTGTTAAACAGGCCTGGAGTGTCCACCACTGACATCTTTCTCCCACAGGCTTTGCCTCTGGCTTTAGCACAGCTCATTGTTACAGAGTAGTTGCTGACTTCTGACTTAAACTCTTTCCTGCCCAGGATGGTGTTTCCAGTTGCACTCTTCCCCACTCCAGTTCTTCCTAACAGCACAATTCTCAGCTCATGCTCTGTGGAATAACAACCTTCATTACCTCCATTGTAATTATAACTCCAGAAGATACAAAAAATATTACGTGTGCAGTTTGTTCTTATTAAGTTCTATAGCAGTTAATAATCATGTAACAATTTATGATTTTAGGTTAACTTAGCTCATGGTAAGACTTCCAGACATACAGGTGTGGTCTTACTTGTGCAGGTACTGATGGTGACAGGTTCACTCTTGAGATCGGTGTCTTTCAGCATAGTGCAAACAGAGAGGCTGCACTCCGCTCCTGGTCTCAGACCAGACAGGACAACTTCGTTCTCATCAGTGATGATGGAACGGCTCTGGCCCGAGCTGCTGTCCGTCCACGTCACATTGTAACTGTGTGAAATGCCATCCATCCCTTTTGGCTTGTCCCAGGTGAGGTTGACAGTGTTTGTACCCAGAGAGTTGATGTTAAGTTTACTGGGCGGAGAGTGCGCTTTGGGAAACAAAATCGTCCATGTTTATAGTACTGTTAGCCATTGTATACAGTAAATGATGCCTACAAAATGTCAACTATTAAGCCTCTTAATTTGTACCAAATAATAAGTATTGCCCTCTACACAATTACTCTCTTAATAAACTACTATAAATGAGTGTTGCAAATAACACTTCATGTTAAACCAGCATAACAGCTGTCTGTGTTTCCATTTTTGCAGAATATATAGGTATTTGAACACAAATTCATTGGAGATGTTTAGGGCATAAATGCATTGACATCATTATTGGGAGTGTATGTGTGTCTTTATAATAGAATACTACTGATAACAGGCAATTATACTGATTAAAACAATTTTCAGAGAGTAATGTCAGCATAAGTGGAAATTAGCGGGAGAACATTTTAAAACAAATTCGAGGAAGCACTTCTTTACACAGCGTGTAGTTAGAGTATGGAATAGTCTTCCTGCTAGTGTAGTGGAAGCTAAAACCCTGGGTTCCTTTAAATCAGAGCTAGATACGATTTTAACAACTCTGAGCTATTAGTTAAGTTCTCCCCAAACGAGCTTGATGGGCCGAATGGCCTCCTCTCGTTTGTAAATTTATGTTCTTATTCATGCAGTCTGGTTTTTGAGTACAATTATCAATGTGAAATGTGCAGTTCATGCCAGAAATCTTACCCATATTCATGACTTTCTCTACATTTTTAGCCAGATCATTCATTTCCATTTTCTTCAATACAGCATGAGTTACCCGAAGTGCTCCTTCAGTATTATAATAGTCTTTCATTTTTTTAACTGTATCTATCCGGTCGGCACGCTCTAACTGACTGACTGGAATGGGCTCGAATTCCTGCAGCACTTGTGTGTTCAGGTGGAACTTGAACCGCTTCAACTCATCATCCACTAAATCGTCCATGGTTTGCAGGAGAAAAGGGCGGACGTGCTTCCGTGAAGCCGGGAACTGCAGGACAACTTAAACAGGTTAACAAGTCAGAACAGAAGGCAGCAGAAATCACAGCACTGCGGATGTACCACTGACCTTAAACGTTGGTCTCTTTGTTTTGCTAGGGAAACACCCCAAACCGTTCATTTTGGCCATGATATGGTGAGGTCACTGCGGCTTCTGCTTGGTCAAACACAGAGTTACAGTATGTCAAGCCTAGAGCTGGGTGATATAAACGATATATCAACGTACGGTAAATTTAAACCGTAAGAAAACGTGAAACTTCGATAAAATGTTGATAAGAAACATCGGGCCTCATTAACCAATCATTCCTACATAGAAATTTCTTCTTAAAACCTCATTACATAACTTTCACCAATGATTTCTTACTTTGGATTTGTTTTTAGCTAAGAGCATTTGTACGCACTTTTAGCACTGACACGTTTGTTCAAAAGGATCGGTTATTGCATTTTCTTAAATTCTACACTGTATACTATTATTGCAAAGATATTTATATATCTCTTTATGATGCTTTTAAATAATTACTCTTTTTTTGACAAGTAATTATCTTTTGAAATAAATACTACATTAACACTGCAATTTATCATTGCAGAATTTAATGATATGGAAATCTCACAAACCCATATTTTATTCATAACAGAACACAGAAAACATACCAAATATTTTAACAGAGAAAAAGTATCATTTTAAGGAAAAAAATATGGGCTTTGATTCCTCTGTAAGCAGGACGTAGGTCACTAGACCACAGATGGTGTGTCACCTGCTCACAGATTTGTCTCACAGACGCCTCCTTATCTGCCCTCACAGCTGTCCTCCTCAGTTCCCGGTACAGACTGCAGTTGCCACCAAGTCATGAGCTACTACTCCTCTCGATATTATCCAATGCCAATCCTGCCACCAAACCCCAAAAATAGTTTCCCAGCAAGTTGCAGGACCGCTTGCAAGGCCGGATGCAGTTTAACGTCAAACCCAGGAGCTGATCCAGCTCTGATAATTCTGAGCAAGTCTGTCCCCCTGCACTGGCCTGCATCCCTCTTCAGTGTTTCCCAGTATTTTTTTGTCTCACATTTTAAATCAAACCCTTCCTTTTTACTTCATCAGTCGTGCGCCCTTGTCCAGATGCAGTGTCCATATGCAATAGCGTCCCCTACATCATTTTTGTGTTACTTTGTAAGCACTACTGATGCTACCAAATATTACAGATGGTTTGTGGTTCACTTCCTGCAGCAGTACCCCTGTCTCTTGCGTTTGAACTCCACTCCATCGTCTTTAGATTCTCTCTCAACTTTCTCTTTGCCTATGGCCCCGAAGTCTCTTCCTTTTATGGGCATTTACCCCGTCCAGATAGTCATTCAATCACAGCTGGCCCTAGTATGGCCAGCACCTGCTGTTCCTCGTGGGGGGGGGGGGGCTGTGACTGCCCCCCACCAGTTCCGCTACTCTGCCGTCTCTCCTCTGCACCCATTTTTTTTTTAGCAAGGCTGGAAAAGTCGTGCCACTTCTTGCGGACTTCACTGCCAGATCTCCACTGGCCACTGCAGGCATTCATCTGGCCTGCAGTTACCTCCCATTTACTCCTTGTTCTCCTTGTTGGAGCGGCTGCCGCTGGCCTTGGACAGAAGCACAGCATTGTGGGTAGCCACCTTTTTTGGCCTCTGCCTTTGAAAACTGATGCTTCTGTTTTCGCAGACCACTGTCCAGGGTTTCTAGTAGAGCCCCATTACGTTACATTTGCAACCAAGAAGTTAATTTAAATTGCCATTCCATCTGTTTGCTTTAGCTTGTTTCGATTTGTTTTGGATTAAATGTTGTATTGTTCATTCTCATATGATACGACTTGTATTTCACCATTGAACTACGTGGAGTCGATGTGCCTGTTATTACAAGTCTGTGCTTTTCTCACGCAGAGGCCGGAGAGGAGCCATCAAAGTACTACTTAAAGTTTGTTTGTTAATTCTGGAATGATAAAGGGTTTTGGGAAATGCACGCAGACTTCACCCGTTCTTTACTTTCATCATTCGTCATCTTGTTCGTTGTTTGCTAAGATCAATCACTTCCTGGAAAGCCATCGACTAAGAACTCGCTACACCATAGAGCTTAAGCTATAGAATATACTTACTGATTAAAAAATTGTAACCACTTGTCTTAATAAAACCAATTACTTTGAACAATAGATTTTTAACACAGATAGGAAGTTGGATGAAATTAAATAAATATTGATTACAAATCACATCCATCCATTCTCTCCCACTTATCTGAGGTCGGGTCTCTGGGGGAATCCCGAGGCGTTCCCAGGCCAGCCGAGAGACATAGTCCCTCCAGCGTGTCCTGGGTCTTCCCCAGGGCCTCCTCCCAGTGGGACATGCCCGGAACACCTCACCAGGGAGGCATCCAGGAGGCATCCTGACCAGATGCCCGAGCCACCTCATCTGGCTCCTCTCAATGCGGAGGAGCAGCGGCTCTACTCTGAGTCCCTCCCGAATGACCGAGCTCCTCACCCTATCTCTAAGGGAGAGCCCAGCCACCCTGCAGAGGAAACCCATTTCGGCCGCTTGTATTCGTGACCTCGTTCTTTCGGTCACTACCCACAGCTCGTGACCATAGGTGAGGGTAAGAACGTAGATCGACTGGTAAATCGAGAGCTTTGCCTTTTGGCTCAGCTCCTTCTTCACCACGACAGACCAATGCAGCGCCCGCATCACTGCTGACGCCGCACCGATCCGCCTGTCGATCTCCCGCTCCATCGTTCCCTCACTCGTGAACAAGACCCCGAGATACTTTACAAATCACATCCATTATATAGTGTAAGATTCCACAGCTTAAAAAATTAGGCCTAATTTGATTAATTCAGGTTTTATTTAATACATTCAACAAAGTAAATATTACACAAGATCAGAAGGTAACTGTTAGTTTTCCTTATATTTTTTAAGGCTTATAATTAAGCAAGTTTTACTCAACTTAGAAAATGCTTGTGCAAAAACTTACAAGGATTTTTTTTAAAGTTAATTTTTTCAGTGCCCCCTTAAAATAACAGTGAAATACTGTGCCATTGACTTTTTTGGTTTTTTCTTGGGGGGGCATGTGATCAGAAGGTTGTTGGTTCATGCCCAACCTCAGCAGAATAGTCACATGTGTTTGGGCTCCAAACGTATTTCACCACTTGAAGCACTGCCTGGAATGAGCAGTGAGCAGTGAGGCACTTGAGGAGCATCATTAAGAATACAGTGATAAAGAATCACCTAAAGATAATTTAATGCAAACCAATAAAACTAGCCTGTCGTATATCCATGTGACGTTTGGGTGAGGCAAATGACATTGATCATTCACTGAGTGTTGCAATTTAATATCTACTAATCGACTGTATCACTATACTGTGTATTTCATGCTAAACTGTGATTAAAGTATCATTAAACAAATTTGAAAATGCCTAACACGGTAGAACGGTACCTTGGGAGGTGAGCAAGCTTTAACAAATTATATAAAAAAAAAAATGTGGCAGAAGATTATTCCTGTTTTTTTGCAAAAGCAAACAGACAAGTGGACACCACCGTATTCCCCCCAACGCCACACACACAGACACACACACACACACACACACAATTTAGATTAGAACATAAGCAAATTTACAGTAACAGAATATAGAAATCATCTGTTCTTTATAAAGTTACTTATATCTTAACTGGCTGGAAGAACATGGCTTCAGTTACTTAACTCCAGGCAGCCATTCCATGTACCAGAGGGTTTCATGTGTCAGTGGAAAATCAGGATGATTTGTAGCCTCATAACAGAAAAATAAGAACATTCTTTCATATGGTATACTTGTAAAATGCCACCATGCAGAAATAATCCACTGAAACACAATAACTGTCCAAACATACAGGGCACTTCAAGAAGGAATAATCTGAAATGATTCAAATCGTACTATAATACAAAACATTTTATATACATGCATATTATACACATATAATATATATATATATATATATATATATATATATATATATATATATATATATATATATATATATATATATACACACACACACACACATACACACACACACACACACACACATACACAAAAAAACCTTTTTTTTTTACTCACCTTAATGTGGACCTATACGGCGCCCCTGCATGAATCACTGCCTCACTAAACGCTCCTGGTCTTGATTGCTATGAAATTCCCGGACCAAACACTGGCACCTTTATTTTCTATTAAAGCATGTGATTATCAACACAAATCAGATCTTCCATGAGATTGGGCTGGATCCAACAACCCAGATGCCTGCCAGCCAGATCACACGCTCCTCCTACCCCGCCCTCTAAGACATAATGTTATTATAATTTTGATTTTGATTTTTTAGTATTTATTTTTATATAATTTTCAGTTTTTATTTTTCTGTATGTTTTTGTTATTATTATCATTTGAATAATTTTATTCAGGAAAAGCATTACACGTACATAAAAATTATTGCTTGGCTTCATATACATTGTGTTCTTTTCTTGAATGAGGATAGCAACGCGAAAAGGAAAACAGACACTGGGCGTGATAAAAAATTATATTCTATTTGGGAGGAAATCAAGTAGTTTTTCAAACAAACATAATATTTGAGCCATCTATAGTACAAACCAAACAGGTTCCATAGAAACTGCAAGCTCAGGCTAGTTTCTCCAATATCTGTAAATTTTCACTTTGTAGTCTCAAATAAATTGTGATTCTCTCCACAATACAAAATAAATCATTCATTACTTCTAAGAAATCTTTGAAGGTAGATGAAATGAACTGCAGCCACCTTCTACTGACAACACAGCTGCTGCAGACTCAAATACAAACAGATAACCGGCCAACGAGGGTGCAGCTGTGGTAAATGACAATTAACCAATGAGCATAGTACAGGGAAACAACCATAGGTGGAGAAACTTAACTAACAATTAACAAAACACAGAACTTTAACAAATGCCAAAACTAGAAAACATTAAGTACATACTGGAAATTAAACAGTAGGAATATTGACACAAAATACAAGTAGGGACTAAGTACATGCAGGGCAAACCGACGGCCAGAGAACTAAAACAGAACACAAACACAGGGGAAACAGGAAACCAATAAATCTTAATAAACTGATCAGGCCAACATCATAGATTTAGGTGAACATCCATCATGAATCTAAAAATGAATAATTCTAAATCATTATTAAACCTACACCATACCCACCATTGGCCAAATGCTTCCCTAACTCACTTAACTAAGCACTGTAACCACCAAAGTACAGCAGCTGAATTCTACAGTTTTTATGATTTCTGGCAAAGATACGTACGAACTTGTTAAGATTCAATGACTTTGCTCTACAGCATTCTATGCTCAAAACCCCAAGATCACTCAGCCTGTCTTCTGCCATGGTAGTTCTGGGATGTGTTTTTACAAGTTTCAAGCGGGAAGCGCTGTGCTCACATGTTGCTGTGCTAACAGGTACTGTCAGTGCAATTTTGCAAAGTCTGAAAACAACATGAAATACCTCCTGGTATGACCAGATATGCAATACTAGGTGATTTATGCATGTTTTTTCTTTCAATCTGAAATTATTTTGACTTGGTACAACTTATATACAAGGTATTTAAGGTCACATCCATATACATTTGCAAATGCACAGAATTTTTTACTAGTTAAGAGCTTATGTTGCCCTGATTATGGCACAGTTTAAGAACACTGAAAACCCTGCAACTCTCTTGGCACATCTGAATACGTCCTGAAATGGATCCAGACATGGATTTTACATGCATTCCGACTCATTCGGTCGATCTATTGTTCATCCATTCATTTGGGCTTCTCAAATATCTCGGGTGTGCACACTAAGTGAGACTATGCAAGTCTGTCTTGTATGAGCCTTGATTAGTTAAAGCTGAACTGCATTAATGAAACGACATGAGGCTAAGTTTAGAGATGGCACTAGTTTGAGTCTGACTTTCTCAGGAAAGTCTGGCTTTCTTTAACTACTTTCATGGAATATCCCCCAGTAACAACACAAGAATATCAGAAACCTCCACAAGGAACAGACCAGGATCAGGAACTTAAATACAGAGGGCTAACAAGAATAACGCAGGACAGGTGAGAAGAGGTTGTTGTCAAGCAACTCACAACTGCACTAGGGAGTCACAATCTGTATGAAAAACTTCACTCTGGTTTTCGGAAACATCATTCGAATGAAAGTACCCTTCTGAGGATTGCAAATGACATTTTAATGTCCTCTGATGCAGGTGACTGCTCCGCGCTGGAGCTTCTGGAACGTAGCTCTGCCTTTGACACCGTTTTGTGGTGTCCCACAAGGTTCAGATTTGGAGCCTATGCTTTTCTCCCTATATTTGCTGCCACTGGGGCAGATTTTAAACTTTTTTAATATTACACATCACTTTTATGCAGATAACGACCTCACTTTACATTCAAACCCAATGAGACTACTAGGCTCTCTTTGCTTTTAGATTTCCTGAACGCCATTAAAGACTGGATGGTAGGAAATTTTCTACAGTTAAATACAGAGAAGACCGAGGTCTTAATTATTTCCTCAGGCAATGTTGTTCCTGTAATTAAACAAAACATTGGTTCTCTTTCCTCTGCTGTCCAATCAAACCTGTGGCATTAAGGGTTGATATTTGTTGAGTCCTTGTCTTTGACACTCATGTCAAACAGTTGTCGAGATCCTATTTCTTCCATCTGTGTAATATTAGCAAACTAAGTTGGTTTCTTATGTGGAACTGGGGATGCTTTTACATGTTTTTATTTCATCTCACATTGATTATTGCAATGCACTCTTCTATCCCCTCAATAAGTCTGTTCTTTCTCATCTGCAGTCAATTCAAAATGCTGCAGCAAGACTACTCACAAGACCTAGTAGACGCTTGCACATCGCCCCTCTGTTCAGTTCCCTTCACTGGCTCCTCGTGAACTATATAATTCAGTTTAAAGTCCTCACAATTACCTACAGAGCATTGTCTGGTCAGGCCCCAGCATATCTAACAGATTTCATTCCTTCCCACTCATCAGGACGCTCTTCAGGTCCAGCAATCAAAACCTTCTCTCTGTCCTGCACACTCGTCTAAAGACTTGCGGCGATTGGACGCTTGAGGCAGTTGCCCCTAAATCGCGGTTTGTCTTGCCCACTCTAGGACCCTGTGGATACTTTTAAAAGGCAGCTGAAGACTCACTTGTTTAGACAAGCACATATACAGACAAGCAGGTGCTATATGCATAAACGTTAGTTTATTTTTTTTTCCTTCATAGGATCAGCGTTCCAAAGTAGCAGAATGTGATCGGAATCCCAAACTTGCCCAGACAAAGCTTATTCCCAAATGGGAATAAATGAAATCTGTTTATTACCGCACACTTCCTGCATCCTCATGCACAAATATTTGTTTCTAAATCGTCGAAAATTCTCATCAAGGTGTAGGAGGTATGTTTGAGTTTGCGTTTAACTATCATGAGGAAGAAAGCAAACAGGAGGAACACAAACATTTGGATTTGGTTTTTGAACACTTGTGTTACACTGGGGGTATCATAAAAGGAAAATACATATTATTGCAGCCTCACATAGTGAACCAAAGAATAGACTTATAAAAACCTGCAATATTCAAATACTTTGATGATAAAGGTTTTAACATTTTAACATAACATTTATGTTATTTGTTATTTATTATCTTCTGAACAATAACCTTTATGCCAAATATATATATATATATACTGCTTTTATATTATATATGTGTACTCATTCTATTATTTTTTTATTTTTTCCCCCACCCCCCAAATTTTAATTCTTGTAACTGTAATGTGTCGGTGTACTGCTGCTGGAACTAAATTTCCCGGAGGAACCTTCCCGAGGGATTAATAAAGTACTATCTAATCTAATCTAATCTAATCTAATTTGAAGTTGTGTGTACATGGATTAAAGCAAAAAAATAAAAAATCATCTGACTGATTTTTTTTTTTTTTTAACTAAATGCTCCGTGTCCCATACTACCTCGGCCATGCATCACATAATGTTTATTTTTATTTTTAGGAAGAATAATAAAATCGTAATTAAACCAAAGAAAAAGAACTTTGTCTGCCGAAGCTTGTTTACCGCCCCCCCCACCCCATCTTTAGTGCACTCAGTTGACGGAAAACTTAAATCCTTTATTAACCAGTAATAAAGCCTCTTATTGTTTGTCTCATATCTAATTCTAAAATTAAAATTTGTAAAAAATGATATGTAATATATTTATATATATTTAAGCCACACACACATGCACATGCACATGTCGGGTAAACATATCTTTATGGGGACCGCTCATTTATTTCTATGGGGAAAATGCTAACGGTAACTATGACAAGCTTAACCCCTACCCTGCCCTAACCATAACCATACATAACCAAACAAAATACAAGAGTTTTGGTGAATCTGTTCTTGTCAAGTCCCATGTTTGTATATACTTGGAGCCCGAGGGCTGTTTGTTAATAATAGGTTTGATAAAGTATTTGTGGGCTGACGTACAGCAAAAGCAAACAGCTAAATTGCCAGATTCTCCCCGCGGCTCTTTGGCAATATGTACATGTTTACACATAAGAGCCTGTCTGTTTCAGACAATAAAGTGCCACTTCATTCAAGTCTCTAAATAGAAGTAATTTCTCTCTCAAGTTTCAGAAATCGTTGTTCAAAAAATCCCCAAGCCATCCTAAGAGAACATTAGAAAATGCAGCAATCAAACAAAGACTCATTACAAATAAGATCAACCAAAGCCTGTAATAGTAAATATGTTGGAACTGATGAAGTACCAGAGGCAAAAATATAAGAATACCTTTATTCAGCTGGGAAAAAAACACTCCAGGAAAGCCCATTCAAGAAAATCAGAGCCTGGAAGACAAGTTCTAACTGCATTGTGGAAAGTAGGATGAATATGCATGTAAATCTGTGCTTGAAATCAAGCTGGTGCCACTGGCCGCAATGAAGTGTCTGACTCACAGCAGATAAGCTAGCAGAAATAAGCTCTAGGGAGCTGAGCTTGCTCATCATAGTGTTAAAGTACTATTACGACAAACTGGGGAGTCTCAAAATGTAGTATAAATGGGCTGGCTAAAGTCTTATTTATGCTCCATGTTGACTGTATTATGCATCCATTTTGTCCATATTTGTGCACATTTTCTGAAAGCTTACAGATACGGACCGCAGTACCACTGGAAACTGTGGGGGCAGTGTAGGGAAGTGAAACACTATGTGAGACACAACAAAGACATTTTTGGTAAAACTTTACGTAAGGCCATGCTTTTAGTAATTAATAAACACATTCATAATGCATTATAATGCATTCATAAAGCATTATAAACATGGCACCACAGATTCCTTTAAAATGCAGTATCCTTAATGCTTATACCAACCATTATAATGCATTATAAAGGTATTAATAGTGCATTATAAATGAGGGCTTCATAAAGCATTAATAATGCATGATACACATGACTATAATGTGTATTGCCTCTTGGTGTGTTTATAATGCTTTATGAATGCATTATCATTTGTTATGAATGTGTCTATAAATTACTAAAAACATGGCCTTAAGTGTTACCAAATTTTTTAAATGGCGGAACCTTTTGAGGAACAACTGCAATTTTGTACAAAATCTTAAAGACCTATATGATGTTTTTCGTCACAGAGACAAACATCACATAACTGCTCGGAGGAGACTGGACAGGAATTACACATCAGTTGGGTGATATCGAAGGACAAGCTGAGGACTGTCAGAAACATTTGACTGCCCTGCCCTCTAGTGGATGTGTTGCTTAACATCCATGCCAATGTTAAGGATGCATAGAACTACAGTGGACAGTGCCAGTAACATTGATTGAAACTGACTTATTTTAATAGGTAAGGGGAGCATAAATGAAGCTTTATTTGTGTAGCCATTGGTGCAGTACCTTCTCTAGAAGGTCTGCTGCTTTGACCGTAGTTGGAGCCTGAAAATGCTCAGGAGCAATGATCCAGCTGGTATGTTCCGAATCATTGGGGAGTCTGGCCATTACACATACAGGAACTTACATGCCATCCCACTCTAAATCCATAGGCATCAACATGGAATTTTGCAGCTATACCAGCTGCCAGTCTTCTGGGATGACTTTCTACAAGATTTTGATCCTAATATACATGCTTCCTAAATGCTCCCACTTTACAATAATACCACTTACAGTTGACCGTGCAATATCTAGCAGGGAAAATAATTCACAAACTGACTTATTGCGAAGGTGGCATCCTATCACAGTACCATGCTTGAAGTCACTGAGCTCTTCAGAACAAACCATTCTTTCACAAATGTTTGCAACCCTGACTGCATGGCTGGGTGATTTTTTTATTCACCTGTAGCAATGGGTCTGAATGAAATACCTGAATTCGATGACTAAGAGGTGGATCCCAACTTGCAGTATAATGTACAACAATTTAAGCATTTAGTTAAACATTATGGCTGTAATGGTACATGTGTCTGTCATGTACTTTCTGGGACATCCCCGAAGCCCGTGGTGGAAAGCTGTCAGGTTGGAGGAGGCCTTCCGAGTGAGGCTGCCTGGTGGGGCTCTGGAGGCAGCCGGCACGTACCGACAGGCCAAGCGGAATGCGGTTTTGGCAGCTGCTGAAGCAAAAACTTAGGTGTGGAGGGAACTTGGAGATACCATGGAAAATGGCTGTCAGCCTCTAAAAGATTCTGGCAAACCATCAGGAGGGGGAAGCATGGCTTGACTCATGCAGGGGGGGAGAACCGTTGACCACAAAAGGGGGATAGAGTCAGGAGGTGGGATGATTATTTTGAGGACCTCCTGAATCCCACTGATACACCTTCCTTTGAGGAAGTAGAGCTGGAAGACTCAAAGGAGGATTTAGCCATCTCCGGGAATGATGTCACGTCTGAATTAACCACATTCCAGTGCAAGGAGTCGGAAAGCCATTTTGCAATTACATGGACCTATTTCAAAAAGCAAAACTTCCTGCTTAGTTGGATAACTTGCCAGATTTGTTAGTTTAAATGCCCTTCATCACTTACATTTAGACCAGACTGCCTTACATCTGACAGGTCCAGCTAAGCAAGAAATCCTGCATTCTGAAATAGGCCCCAGTTCTAGCCAGGTTGATTGTTAGCCATTGATAGCAACATCAGCAAGATCAGTTTAGATAACAATGCATAATGCAGTATTCTGCATATACAAACACCGTAGTAACTTGTCCACAGATAGCGGTTGAACAGTACTGCCTGTTCAACCGATTACAAGATATAAGTGCTGATAAAAAGTGTACAACTAGGTCGGAATCAGCCGTCCCCTGAGGTGACACTCCTCTGGTCACAGGAGATTTCAATGTGACCACTGGCACTGAAAGGGATGATTATGAGGATTGTGTCGGTCCCCACAAGTCCGGCGACCATAGTGAAAGTGGCTCCATATTCTTTGACTTTGCAAAAGGTCAGGGGCTGCAGGTCACTGGATCCTGGTTCCAGCACCCTGACCTGCATCGTTGGACTTGGTACTCCGACACTGGTGGTGCGGTTAAGGAGATCTATCACATCCTCATGGGCAGACACTGGAGGTTCCTTCAGAACTGCAGAGTCTACAGAAGTGCACACAGACTTGTTGTTGCTACTCTGAAGATTCAGCTCAGATCCAGTAGGCTGCCACCTAATAGAAAAATGAGGCTGGACTTGACTAGACTCCAAGATCAACCTGTTTATGATGAGTTTGCATGCAATTTGTTTGAGGAACTTGCAGACTGGGTGCGACTGCTGACTCTGATGTGATGTGGAAGACCTTCCATGATAAGACCCTGAAGGGCTGTGTTGGTGTTGCCAGTGTTCCCAGAAGGAGGTGTTTCATCTCGCAGGGCACCCTGGATATTATTGAGAGGAGTCGCAGCGCATGACTTGATGGCAACTCCAGTCTGTACCGGGAACTGAGAAGGACGGCTGTGAGGGCAGATGAGGAGGCGAGTTTGACGAGTTGCCCTGTGGGAGATCCTGAGACTTCATGGGATCCCCCCGTACAAAGGTTAGGCTCCTCCTGAGACTTCATGGGATCCTCCCCGTACAAAGGTTAGGCCCCTCCTGAGACTTCATGGGATCCCCCCGTACAAAGGTTAGGCTCCTCCTGAGACTTCATGGGATCCCCCCGTACAAAGGTTAGGCCCCTCCTGAGACTTCATGGGATCCCCCCGTACAAAGGTTAGGCTCCTCCTGAGACTTCATGGGATCCTCCCCGTACAAAGGTTAGGCTCCTCCTGAGACTTCATGGGATCCTCCCCGTACAAAGGTTAGGCTCCTCCTGAGACTTCATGGGATCCCCCAGTACAAAGGTTAGGCCCCTCCTGAGACTTCATGGGATCCCCCCGTACAAAGGTTAGGCTCCTCCTGAGACTTCATGGGATCCTCCCCGTACAAAGGTTAGGCTCCTCCTGAGACTTCATGGGATCCTCCCCGTACAAAGGTTAGGCTCCTCCTGAGACTTCATGGGATCCTCCCCGTACAAAGGTTAGGCTCCTCCTGAGACTTCATGGGATCCCCCCGTACAAAGGTTAGGCTCCTCCTGAGACTTCATGGGATCCCCCCGTACAAAGGTTAGGCTCCTCCTGAGACTTCATGGGATCCCCCCGTACAAAGGTTATATTAGATAATATAAAGGTTAATCTAATATAGTCTATTAGTGCCGTTAACTATCAGAAACACACAAAGCTTGCACAGGAGGTGGGGGCTGGAATTGGACTCCCAGTGAGAATCACCATATAGCGTTGGATTAGATGATTGATTAGTTTGTTAAAAGGTTTTTTTTTGCCATGACGGGCAGCTCCAGCTCTACCTGTTTGTGATTCTGTGCTCAATCCTGAGCTATTCATAGCTTTGTTTGATGCAAGCAGTTCGTGAGGGATGTGTGTCTGTGCATTTTGGGCAGTTTTTGCCCTTGTTTGTCGTCACAGCATTTTATATTCTGTAGTCCTTCATCTCCTTCACTTAAGTGTCTCTGCAACTAAGCTCTACTTTGACCCTCAGTGAGTCTGGAACCTGTGTTTGGCTTATTCACACGTTTAAAAACAACAAACGAGAAGTGACCCTGAGAAGGGAATTGGATTATGTCAGTGTTATCTACAAAGCAATGTCACCCCTGAGCTCAAGTCAGTCTGTATGAGGGAATAAAACAAGACACAGAAGTCAGTTTATCTGGTTTTATTTTATATTCAACAGGCTTTATATAAGACAAATTTGATGGTAGAACAGAAATTGAACGATTCCCTAAAACTTATCAAATTCAACAAAAGGCAACACTACTAGGAATATTCCAGCATCTTCCAAAGGTTTATCGAGAACTTGGTTATGGAGAGTAATACTACTATAATCATTATGGTTATGTTTATTATTATCATACACTAGCTTCAGGCAAATACAGTGACAAAAAAATGAAAAGATCAAACCCTTACATGTATATATTTAGCAGATTCTTTTGTCTAGAGCAATTTGCAAATGAGGAGATCTTGGGGTCGTACAGCAGGGTCAGCCAACGGGGTCGTACACTGTCCCTGAAAAGAATGGGGTTAAGGGCCTTAGTCAAGGACCCAACTGTGATATAATAACTCCACCAGTCATGGCATTTGACCCCACAGCAAGGCCAGCGATCCCACCACCCCTAAAGGCTTGTACACAATAAATGCATCAATCTCTTCACAGACAGTCCCTGTTATAAAAACTAGCAGTATGTCGAGTCAGATCCAAAATGACTAAACAGACACATATTTACTCCTCACTGAAAATGAGATCATATTTTCACTGATTGCTCTTTCTGTGCTGGGTGGCTATTTAGTGCTGCTTTTTTTCATTTTTTCATCCAGGTCTGTTGAAGTTTTTTCCAGCGTTTTTTGCTTTTCTTTCTTCACCTCCTCTTTTTCTCCCAGAACTTTGCCTCCCTTGTTTTTCTTCTTGCTGCCCTTTCTGGCATTTATTAACATCTCGTTGGTGTAATGGCCTCCTCCATTCTTTTCGATCAGCTCCTCTACCTTGTCCAGCAGATTTATGACCTGATTGGCATTCCATACATCTTTATTGTTGAAGACATGATATCCACCCTGGCATTTCTCAATGAATTCTTTAAGCTTTGCATCACCGCTAAGAAATCGGTCAGCAGCGTCACCCAGAACGTCCCCATGTGTGAACAGCACCATGGTGTATCGAGCTGATTCTGGGCCAAAAACCTCCTGGATGATGTTCAGTGTTTCCTTTTCTTCTTGTGTGAATCTGCCCACCTGCAGCAGCACCAGGAATGCATGAGGCCCAGGAGCACACAGGGAAATACACTCTTTGATCTTCTTTATGAGATCATCCTTGCTCAGCTTCGTGTTAAACAGGCCTGGAGTGTCCACCACTGACATCTTTCTCCCACAGGCTTTGCCTCTGGCTTTAGCACAGCTCATTGTTACAGAGTAGTTGCTGACTTCTGACTTAAACTCTTTCCTGCCCAGGATGGTGTTTCCAGTTGCACTCTTCCCCACTCCAGTTCTTCCTAACAGCACAATTCTCAGCTCATGCTCTGTGGGATAACAATCGTTATTGTAATAAAACTCAAAATGACATATAGACATATTACTTTTGTAGTTTGTGATTACATATTAATAAATTCTCTAGCAGTTATCAATCATCAGTTTATGATGTTTAGGGTACTTAGCTTCTACCACAAAGCCATTCAATCATCATAATCAAGTAAAGAACAAGAAAGGACAGGGCTCCAGACCCACTTTTCCAGTGGTAACACTTATGCTACCAGCTTTCTCAGATGGTTACGCCAGCACATGATTTGGTCACATCCCTTTTTTAGTGCAGCATAGTATAACTCAGTGACTTTGCATGCTGATGAATATAAGCGTCATATGGGGATCAGAAGGAGTTTGGTTATTATGTGAGTAACAGCACTCTCGCCGGGTCGAGTTAAGTGAAAGCCCTTTGTCCTTGGCAGACCATTACACTGAGACGGTGCCCCATCTGGGCTTCGTTTTGGGGTCACTCAGTTAAGGGGTGGCAGCGATTAGGATATTCGCTCTCCTTTTAGCTGATACCTCGACACTGTGCTCGCTGACGTAGTGAGTGTGCACAGGTGGTTTGATTTGTTTCCGTGTGATCATTATGGTAGTGTTTTGTCGGGGTGGGAAGCGTGTGGAGTGTGGTAGTGTGATTTTTGCTGTGACACAAACCTTGGTATCTCTATAAGGTGTTTTAATAAGGGGTAAATGTGTATTTTGTTGTAAAACCTTGGTCATAACATTGTATCTGTGGTGCCACTGGCAGAATCCTCGCTCGCTTGCTTGCCTTGTTTTTGTGCCGCCATCATAGGCCCGGGGGGGGGACAGAAATGTTTTATGTCATTTGCCAGCTTGGCATTGAATTTGGACGTTTTTCTTTCTTGTAACAACAAACTGGTAAAATACAAGCCTTCAGGCGTTTGGGGTGTGTGGACTGTCTCACACCAGCACAACTGGTCAGAACCAAATTGGAGGGTCCTGGTGCCCCATTTCCACACCAAGCGGCGTAGTGGAGGCAGATGGGGATTACTGGGGCAGTGTCCTCTTTTGGGGTTTTAATTAGTGTGTGTACGTGTTTAGCTTGATGTTGTGCATCTATTTTGTATATACTATGTATTTTATTTTTGTATTTGTATTTTATTTTATTTATCTTTTATAACCAATAGCATTAGTGGAAACATATACAATGACAATAAAGACATACAGGTGTGGTCTTACTTGTGCAGGTTTTGATGGTGACAGGTTCACTCTTGAGATCGGTGTCTTTCAGCATAGTGCACACAGAGAGGCTGTACTCCGTTCCTGGTTTCAGGCTGGACAGGACAACCTCGTTCTCATCTGTGATGATGGAATGGCTCTGGCTCGAGTTGCTCTCCGTCCACGTCACACTGTAACTGTATGTAATGTCCTCCATCCCCTTTGGCTTCTCCCAGTCGAGGGTGACAGACGTTGTACCCAGAGAGCTGATGCTGAGACTGCTGGGCGGGGAGTGCGCTTTGGGAAACAAATAAAATATGTTGATATTTATAGTACTGTTAGCCATTGTATAAATGATGACCAAAAATAAACGTAGCCTTTCCTTGAAATGATGCCTACAGACTGTCAGCTGTTATGCTTCTCAGTATGTAATAAATGATAACTATGGCACTCTACACAATTATTCTCTTAATTAACTGCGAGTAATTTTAGAAATGCAAATGACACTTTAAGCCAACATGACAGCTGTCTGTGTATCTATTTCTGCAAAATATATAGGTATTTGATCACAAATTCACTGGAGATGTTATAGAACCTATGCATGGATATACTGTAAATGTTGAAGGTGTATTGCATATATATGCTATACTGCCAAAAGTATCGGGACACCCCTCCAAATCCTTGAATTCAGGTGTTCCAATCACTTCCACAGCAAACTCAAGCACCCAGGCATGCAGGCTGCTTCTACAAACCTTTACGAAAGAATGGGTCGTTCTCATGAGCTCAGTGAATTCAAGCGTGGTACCGTGATAGGATGCCACCTGTGCAATAAATCCATTCATGAAATTTCCTACTACTGCTACTAAATATTCCATGGTCAATTGTTAGTGGTATTATAACAAAGTGGAAGCATTTGGGAGCAACAGCAACTCAGCCACGAAGCGGTAGGCCACGTAAAATCACAGAACACAGTCAACGCATGCTGAGGCGTACAGCGTGCAGAGTCAACTGTCTGCAGAGTCAATAGCTACAGACCTCCAAACTTCATGTAGCCTTTAGATTAGCTTAGATTGCGTAGAGAACTTCATGGAATGGGTTTCCATGGCCGAGCAGCTGCATCCAAGCCTTACGTCACCAAGTGCAACAAAAAGTGTCGGATGCAGTGGTGTAAAGCACACTGCCACTGCACTCTAGACCAGTGGAGACATGTTCTCTGGAGTGACAAATCACTCTTCTCTGTCTGGCAATCCGATGGACAAGTCTGGGTTTGGCGGTTGCCAGGAGAACGGTACTTGCCTGACTGCATTGTGCCAAGTGTAAAGGTTGGTGGGGGGGGGGATTATGGTGTGGGGTTGTTTTTCAGGGGTTGGGCTTGGCCTCTTAGTTCCAGTGAAAGCACTTGAAGCAATTTTGGACAATTTCATGCCCCCAACTTTGTGTTACTGTGTTTGAGGATATGGCCCTTTTCTGTTCCAACATTACTGTGCGCCAGTGCACAAAACAAGGTCCATAAAGACATGGATGAGCGAGTCTGGTGTGGAGGAACTTGACTGGCCTGCACAGAGCCCTGACTTCAACGCAATAGACTCCTTTGGGCTGAATTAGAGTGGAGACTGCGAGCCAGGCCTTCTCGTCCAACATCAGTGCCTGACCTCACAAGTGGTCTCCTGGAAGAATGGTCAAAAATTCCCATAAACACTCCTAAACCTTGTGGACAGCCTTCCCAGAAGAGCTGAAGCTGTTATAGCTGCAAAGGGTGGGTCAACTCCATATGAAAGCCTATGTATTAAGAATGTGATGTCATTAAAGTTCATGTATGTGTAAAGGCAGGTGTCCCAATACTTTTGACAATATAGTGTATATTAGAATTCTTCTGATAACAGCCAATTATACTGATTAAAACAATTTTCAGAGGGTAACGTCAGCATTCATGCAGTCTGGTCTTTGAGTACAATTATCAATGTGAAATGTGCAGTTCATGCCAGAACTCTTACCCATATTCATGACTTTCTGTACTTTTTTAGCCAGATCATTCATTTCCATTTTCTTCAATACAGCATGAGTTACCCGAAGTGCTCCTTCAGTATTATAATAGTCTTTCATTTTTTTAACTGTATCCATCCGGTCGGCACGTTCTAACTGACTGACTGGAATGGGCTCGAATTCCTGCAGCACTTGTGTGTTCAGGTGGAACTTGAACCGCTTCAACTCATCATCCACTAAATCGTCCATGATTTGCAGGAGAAAAGGGCGGACGTGCTTCCGTGAAGCCTGGAACTGCAGGACAATTTAAACAGGTTAACAAGTCAGAACAGAAGGCAGCAGAAATCACAGCACTGCGGACGTACCACTCACCTTAAACGTCCGTCTCCTTACTTTGGTAGGGATGCACAAGAAATGGCTCATTTTGATATGGTGAGGTCACTGCAGATTCTGCTTGGTCAAACACAGAGTTACAGTTTGTCAAGTCTAGAGCTGGGCGATATAAATGATATATCAACATATGGTAAATTTAAACCGTAAGAAAATGAGAAGCTGATAAACTGTTGATAAGGAACATCGTCTGTAAACACACATCACATCACAGAAATGAATGTAGTTCCAACTAAACATATGTCTTTTAAGAACAGCTAACCAACAAACATAACCAGATTGGTTGAATTTGCGAAGCATGCCACATGCTGTTGTTTTGGTAACACGTGAGTCGAAATGCTTTTGCAATATCATGGAACTAATAAGCATTCAGGGGAAACGTCAGATGTTGGTAAAGGAAGCAACAGGAGATCTTGTGGATAAACGAGGTAAAAACACGATGGTGGTGCGGCGGTACTTTGGCAGTTTTAAGTCTGGTGTTGTGTGTGTTATGTAGCGCAGTACCTTTGGTGACCAGCAGAGGGTTAGGAAGAGGTAAAGACAACGAGAAAGGAGACTGACGAGTCAGAGCATGTTGTAGGTTTGCATGGAAGATGTTGGTGGTTAAATAAAAGTTAATTGCTCATGAAACAAGGTCTCTTCAATGAGATATGAGGGGACTGGATACCAACAACAGAACTTTGTTATCTGGACCTGAAAACATCCGCAACTATCTGAATACAGCTGCTAGACTGAGATTTTCCGGAATCTGCCTGACCAGCCGTTAGCTGCTGTCTTGGCCTTTTAGTTGAGTACTGAAGTCTGCCCCTGATGCCCTCACCTGCACACATACACACAGCCCCCCCCCCAGTCACTGTCAACTCAAAATGCTGAACCAATATGTCATTATAGCAGTGATCTTTTAATTAAATCCTGTATGGAAATGTCTTGGACAGGCCAGAAAGTTTAGGAAATATACCTACTTCTCTTTCACTGAGATCCATGATCCTGAAACATATCCGGCTCTGGAGCAGTTTAACTCTGTAGCATGAATTACCGTAGTGATGGGTCCCGCTTAATAGAGAACCAGCATCATTACATCAAAAAGCCAGAGTCACTGCTACTTATCCCCAAAGTTATCCAGCTTAGCAAGGAATCTGGCTTCATGATTCAGGCCCCTGGTTTGCATGTTAAATGCATTTTTTAAGAAACATGAATCATTAATGGAGAATGTTATTTAGTGGATGGACAAGATGGAGTCAGACTTCAGAGACCTCAAAGAGGTGAAAGAGGACTCTGCAACTAAAAAGATTATACGATTGTAAAATAACTGTTTCAGTAAATTTGTTTATGCTTTTGTATGACTGCTGCATATTCTGATATGTTTGAATTAATATTTTATCCTGTAATATGTTTAATTACAATACATAATGCCGGAAGCAACACGCGTGGATATGATCCACAAACAAGTTACGCTAAAATGTTACCAATCCAGATAAGTCTTTTAACCAGCTGAAGAGTACCTGATGGCCGAAGGTATAAAATGCAAATGCTCCTTTGCAAGGACCCCAAGGATTATTCCCCATGGCAATTGATTGCTGGCGGTTTATCTCTGGAGTATCAGGGAGCATACAGGGGAATTCCAGTCCATATACACCTCTTTTCACACAGTGGTAAACACTCCCAGAAATTTGTGCCAATTAAAACTGGAAATACTGCAAGCTTATGTCACCACTTGAAGCATTACCTGGAAGGAGCAGTGAGCATCCCAAGAGAAAAATCCTGTAATAAACTGCACTGTCTGCATTTTCAAGTTTCTCCATACAGTAAGAAAGTTTATTTTTGCATGATTTTATTATTAAAATTAGACTTGCGTTTCAAGTCCATTCAGATTGTCATCTGTCATGGCAGCTGGGCAGGGTGCAGGCATAAAACAGGCACCCATCGACTTTGCAGCTCCAAGACAACAAGGGAGTTTATTAGGGAAACTGAACGAAACCAGGAGGGCATAAAAAAAGGACCACGAGGGGTTAAAAAAGAAAGACGAATAACTAAAAGGAACAAAGATATAACACAAATGAGGATAATTGCACAGCATTAAAACACACATTCTGCTGCAATAACCCACTGAAGAAATTAATACACAGACAGACTAAACCAGGTAACGAAGATGCAGAAGCGAAACATGAAACAATTAACAATTAAGTCAGAGAGGGCACAGGACAACGAGCAATCAGGTAGAACAATTAACATATATCTTTGAATACTCGACAAATAAACAGGTTATATTCAGATTCCAGCAGGAAAATAATTGTAGCATATAAAAAGTAAAACAGAAAGGAATAGAATGTGTGAAGTGTATCGAAAAGTATATTTAACTTTAACATTTTACAGACTTTGTAAGATAATGTTAATCACTAAATTTGGTCTCCTAATATTGAGGATGTTTTCCAGGTACCTGCACAATAGTGTTACTATGTGCTACACATTTAAGTGGAACTGCCAAACTCTTTGTGGTATCATTGACTTAGAACCTACCTTTAAGCAGACCTATACGGCACCCCTGCCTGAATCACTTAGCGATCCTGTCCTTGATGCCTCTTGAACCAAACACGCCAAAAACTGGCACCTTCACTTACTAATAAACCATGTAATTATGAAGGCAGATCCGATCTTCTATGGAACTGGGCTGGGTCCATGATCGTGTATGTCTGTCAGCCAGATCACACCCCCACCACGCCCCACCCTCTAGGATATCGTGTTACTATAGTTTTGTTTATCTAAAATTTAGTTTTATAGTATTTTCAATTTTATTTTTTTTATTTGTTTTTATTATTATTTTATTTTTTTAATTTATTATATATATTTTTTTTATTGCCCACCACCACCCCCCCTCTTCGAAGAACAACTTTATTTTACATTACATTCAAAAGCAAAGAGTGTGGCCGCTCCGAACTCACCAGTACCGTGGAAAAAGGAAAAAAAAAAGAACAACAAGCGTAACAATAACAGACATCAATCACCATGGGGAGAGGGGGAGAGAGAGAAAAAAAAAGGTATACAGAAATAATAACACTAATAATGTAGGTGGGATGGAAAAAAATTAAGTATAGGGGAATACAGAATACAAACAACCATAAGAAACATAACACTCATCAAACAACAAAAATTATAACAACATCAGTATAACAACAGTGATAATAATAATAATTAATAATGTGACAAATCGGTATTATATATATGTAGCATACACACACGTCATCGTACCGTTATATATGTATATTTCAATTCCTATATCTATAACATACCCTAAAAAGTAATAATAATAATGATATTGATCACTCAACCATTCTTTTATGTATGTGCAAGTGTAGGTGTGACCTGATTTGTCATTGTATGTGCTGGCATTTGGGCCCCCGGGCAACCGAGGCCATTTTTTTATTATTTTAATCGGAAAAGCATTAAACGTGCATACAAATTATTGCTTGAGTTCACATACATTGTATTCTTTTTTTTTATGAGGGTAGCAAAGCAAAATGGAAAACTACAGAGCCCCTAAGGGGACATAAAATTATAACATTTTTTATTTTAACTTTCTGGTGCACAGCTGAAACAATCTGGCCTTCTTGGGGGGGGGGACTCGCCTTCTTCGGGGAGGAAGGGGAGGGGGGACTCGCCTTCTTCGGGGAGGATGGGGGGGGGGACTCGCCTTCTTCGGGGAGGATGGGGGGGGACTCGCCTTCTTTGGGGAGGATGGGGGGGCGGGAGACTCGCCTTCTTCGGGGAGGACGGGGAGGGGGGATTCGCCTTCTTCGGGGAGGATGGGGGGGGGATTCGCCTTCTTCGGGGAGGATGGGGGGGGGACTCGCCTTCTTCGGGGAGGATGGGGGGGCGGGAGACTCGCCTTCTTCGGGGAGGACGGGGAGGGGGGATTCGCCTTCTTCGGGGAGGATGGGGGGGGGGATTCGCCTTCTTCGGGGAGGATGGGGGGGGACTTGCCTTCTTCGGGGAGGATGGGGGGGGACTCGCCTTCTTCGGGGAGGATGGGGAGGGGGGACTCGCCTTCTACAGGGAGGGGGGACTCGCCTTCTTCGGGGAGGATGGGGAGGGGGGACTCGCCTTCTTCGGGGAGGATGGGGAGGGGGGACTTGCCTTCTTCGGGGAGGATGGGGGGGGGGACTCGCCTTCTTCGGGGAGGATGGGGGGGGGACTCGCCTTCTTCGGGGAGGATGGGGGGGGACTCGCCTTCTTCGGGGAGGATGTGTTGAACTTATAGTGTTGAATTGACACCACAGAGTGTTAAGTCACAGGCATTCCACTCCTTCACAGATTGCAAACTCATATGGATGGCTAGTGTTGGGGAAATTACTCACAAAATAATCCATTACAGACAGAGGTGGAAACTTCAGGTCCAGAAAGAACAAATGTAGGCTTTGGCCTCCCTAAGGGTATCCTGTGTGGGGCTGCCTGGCGTTCCATTGGGGGCCACTAAGGTTCACCCTGGGGGAGGTTTCATGGAATAGAAAAACAGGGTTCATTACCTGGGCAGCATGATGGCACAGAGGTTAGCACTGCTGCCTCATAGGAAGAAGGTCCTGGGTTTGGGCCTGGGTCCTTTCCGTGTGGAGTTAACACACTCTCCCTGTGTTCCCGAGGGTCTTTGCCGGGGGCCCTGGTTTCCTCCTGCAGTCCAAAGGTGTGCTGATTGGTGTGTCTAATTTGGCCCTGTGGTGTGTTGGTTCCTGCCTGTTCCTGGGATAGGCTCTGGACCCCCTGTGACCCCAGTGGGGATTAACCTTCCCTAACAATAGATATTTTGTTTCATCTCCAAGCTTTAACCTGCCACAAAAAATGCAGCAAGACCTGCTCATACTAACCCTGATGGAGCAAACCCACTGAGGAGAGTTCTTCAGGATTCCAATTGAGTTACACACCTATAAGTACCACTGTAGTACAAAAGGCAAGCAGCCAACTGGCAAACACCAATTAACTCAGACAACCTAAAGACTCTTAAGAACAATGAAATGTGGCATGCCATCCTTGATTGTGGTGAGTTTCTAAATATCAAAAAATAAAAAAAATCTTTCACCAGAATGCTTATTTTTTTTTGTAAAAAAACAAGTACTGATTATATTATTGCTTTTGAATGTACACAAAATAATTTGTCTAACTGGCTGAATAAGAAGTTTATCATTTGCCCAATTTAGTTGTCTGTCCTACATAGCTGTTTAATGTATGACCATTACATTTTGTTAATTTAACTCTGTAGTTAATATTACACCTATTTACTGTATTAGTTAATATTATTTAGCCAAATTCAATTTTGTCAGACCAAAAGTACAGCATTTCCTTCTAATTTAGATGTGATAACTACAATTAGGCATTAAAATGTTTGGCAAACTCAAAAGTGTTATTGTAATCAGTTACTTAAGAATTGTTCATTGGAAAGATGAAATATTTTTTACAGTGTGTCCTGGTTATGATGTTGAACTGCATCCGGCCTTGCATACAGTCTTCCAACTTGGAGGGAAAGATTTTGGGGGTTGGTGGCAGGATTGGCACTCCAGCCACCGTAAAAGAACTCACAACAGCTTGGTCTAAAAAGACACGATACACTTCTGCTGTCCGCAGTAGTCAAAACTGTCGGAGAGCTAATACGGTCAGGCCTGTCGGAGAGCTAATACGGGCAGGCCTGTCGGAGCGCTAATACGGGCAGACCTGTCAGAGAGCTAATACGGGCAGGCCTGTCGGAGAGCTAATACGGTCAGGCCTGTCGGAGAGCTAATACGGGCAGGCCTGTCGGAGAGCTAATACGGGCAGGCCTGTCAGAGAACAAATACGGTCAGGCCTGTCGGAGAGCTAATTCGGGCAGGCCTGTCGGAGAGCTAATACGGTCAGGCCTGTAGGAGAGCTAATACGGTCAGGCCTGTCGGAGAGCTAATACGGGCAGGCCTGTCGGAGAGCTAATACAGTTAGGCCTGTCAGAGAACTAATACGGGCAGGCCTGTCGGGGATCGGGGCTGGTGTGATGCTGAGGCGTCGCCTCCTGCATGGCGGCACTTGGGTCCCATTTTGAGGCGGCCCATCCAGGTAGGTGCATGGAGCATCTTGTCTCTCTGGCAAGATGACCATATTCCCCTGCTGTTGGTGGAGCTTGTGAACTCTGCATTTCGGCAGGGGGCAGTCTCTGCCGTACGTAGACTGAAGAGTGGCCAGATCTGTGTAGGTGGGTAAACCTACTTTTGGTCTGGTCTGTCTGATGGCCGCCATACTCAGGAAGTAGCTGTTGCTGTAGCAGATTGGCTCCATGTTCCTAGGAGCTTCAGGTCACTGGCTCCTGGTTCCAACGCCCTGAGCCACATTGTTGGACTTGGTACACCAATACTGGTAGTGCAGCATTCTGCCAGTGTTCCCAGAAGGAGGTGTTTCATCTTGCAGGACATCCTGGATATTATCAAGAGAAGTCACAGCGCATAACTTGGTGGCAACTCTAGTCCGTACTGGGAACTGAGGAGGACGGCTATGAGGGCTCTGAAGGCTATGAGGGCTATGAGGGCTCTGAAGGCTATGAGGGCTCTGAAGGCTATGAGGGCTATGAGGGCTCTGAAGGCTATGAGGGCTCTGAAGGCTATGAGGGCTCTGAGGGCTCTGAAGACTATGAGGGCTCTGAAGGCTATGAGGGCTATGAGGGCTCTGAAGGCTATGAGGGCTCTGAAGGCTATGAGGGCTATGAGGGCTCTGAAGGCTATGAGGGCTCTGAAGGCTATGAGGGCTCTGAAGGCTATGAGGGCTCTGAAGGCTATGAGGGCTATGAGGGCTCTGAAGGCTATGAGGGCTCTGAGGGCTCTGAGGGCTATGAGGGCTATGAGGGCTCTGAAGGCTATGAGGGCTCTGAGGGCTATGAGGGCTCTGAAGGCTATGAGGGCTCTGAGGGCTCTGAAGGCTATGAGGGCTCTGAAGGCTATGAGGGCTCTGAAGGCAGGTAAGGGACAGTGTGTGGCTCAGTGGGCTAAGCCTGTGTTCCTATAATCACAAGGTTGCCGGTTGAAACCCAGCCACAGCATGTCTGTGGGTCCTTGAGCAAGGCCCTTAACCCCCAGCTCCCTGGGTGCTACTATAGGTGGCTGCCCGTCGCGGACGGCTTACTCTACAAAGAGCAATCTGAGGGAGGCATAAGGACAATTTCCCAATGGGGATTAATGAAGTATTGATTATTATTATTATTAGACGAATCTGTGAGCAGGTGACACATCATCTGTAGTGTAGTGGCTCACGTCCTGCTTACAGAGGAACTGAAGCATTACGCACATCTGAATCTGTTCCCCAGAGACTTGCAGTTAAGGGGGGGGGATGGAACAGTCCTTAAGAATGACACTGCATATTGCACGAGTGGTGAATCAGCTGGGAGTTAGGGAAGGCAGCAGGGATCTGTGGTATCCGGGGTGAACTTCTCCAGGCTGGTGGTAAGGCTGTCCTCCTGGCATTGCAGGTAATCTTTACTTCCATTTGAGAGTCAGGCGTCATCCCAACTGATTGGAAAACGGGACTTGTAGTCCCCATCTGGAAAGGAAGGGTGATCCCCTGGACTGCTGCAACTACAGGGGGATAACACTGCTCTCAGTGCCGGGTAAGGCTACAATCATTTTCATGATTTTTCAGACTAGATCTGTCTTTGATGGGTAATTAGATCGGTTTCTTACCCCACCTACCATATCAGATGGGTCTAATCTCTACCTGTCTCTTTACCATCGGATGTTTAGCTGCAGTACTGTTTTGCCTTGTCTTGGATTGCACTGTTTGTCCTATCCCATGATGCCTTGTAGCATACGAATTTCCATGGCACACATGTGACAATAAAACTTAAAACTTGAAAAACTTGAATTAGGATTAGTTTGGGTTTTGGGTTTCAAGCTTGGAGTCATGAGAATAGCAGCATAAAATGTCTGGTAAACAACTACTACCTGTTTAACCTGATCACACTTTTATATGAAATACACCTGTGTGGTAATTCGTTTTTCCTAGGAAAGACTGTGACCGTGTCCACTTTTTCAATTAACGTTATAGTGTTTGCTACAGAGAACACTCCCTGCAGGAAAAGGGCAAATAGCAGATGATACATACATGTTGGAATGGACATATATCTTCACAACACTGAAATAAAAATAAAACTTTACAACATAAATCTGTGCATATGTAACATTATTTACAACATACTTGACTGTATTGTATCCATCTACACATGCATGATGGGGACTGCAGCTGTGGCTATGGAATTATATACTAATCTTCAATACACTGTATTATACTGTGTTGGGGAAGTTACTCACAAAAGTACTCCATTACAGACAGAGGCGGAAAGTTCAGGCCCAGAAAATACAAATTGAGCCCAAGGTTTTGTTTCAAGCAACCAGTTGAGTATAACTCACAACCATACAGCAAGACAGGGAGCACCAGGACTTTAAAGGCTTGGACCATCGTCCTCTTGCAAAGATACACCCACACCCCACACACCCCTTTCCGGTGACCTCATGACCCCCCATGGTCTCCCAATCCATCTGCTGACTTCATAAGAAGAGTCATGAGAGACATGAATGTCGCTGCCGAGGTAAGTGAATCTCTCGATGAGGTCGACACTCTCCCCGCAGACAGACACACTACTGATGGCTCTGCCTAGGCCTGCCTAACACCCAGTCCATACAAGCATAGAACAGAGTAGGAGCAAGAACACACCCCTGGTGAATCCCAGAATCTACTAGGAAGAACGCGGAGGTTCTCCCTCAGCTATCACTATGGCAATGGAACTGATCATCCGAGCTTCAAAATGGGTTGTAGGAGAAGAGCATCTGCAGGCCGGGCATCGGCTACCTCCCATTCGCGCCTATATGAATGACATCACCACCCTGACCTCAACTCTCACATACACTAAGAGGTTGCTGGAAAAGCTGCATGCTAACATATAATGGCTAGGATGAAGTTGAAACCCAGCAAATCCAGGAGCATATCCTTTGTTGGAGGAAAACTCGTGGACCTGAGATTTCACATTGACAAAACAGCTATTCCAATGGTGTCAGAGATGCCAGTCAAGAGATAAAGGTAGTGGTATAATTCAAGTCTTAAAGACTCAGACCAGATTGACTAACTAAGGGAAGAAACCATGAAAGGCCTTGATAGTATAGACAAGACCTTGCTTCCTGGCAAGTTGAAACTGTGGTGCATTCACACCAACTGTCCCTTGTGAAATGACGAGCAGTAGAGCAACAGATCAAAGAGATAGTAGCTGGAGGAGGCAGTCCTTGTCACCAAGACGTTGTGGTGTTTTACTACCAGCGCAGTGATGAGAAAGGACTCGTATCTGCTGCCATGCATTGACGATACACTGGATTACATTACTGAGTAAATGTGGTTTAGCTCTTTAGACCTCTTTAGTGGCCAACTGGCCCCCAAAGCCCACCCTGAGACCGTGTTCATCATCATTCAAGGGCTATGGCAATTCTAGTTGATGCCATTCGGCCTGTGTAATGCCACAGCCACCTTCGAGAGGCTAATGGAGCATGTCCCCCGGACCCAGTGTGTCACCTAACTTGATGATCTGCTGGTCCATGCTGCTGATTTTTCCAGGGCATTGCAGAACTTGAAGAATGGAGAAGAGAGATGTGAAAAGAGAAAATGATATAGGAGGACAAAGGGGAGAAAATGAAGGATGTAAAGGATGAGAAGAAAGGAGAGAAAGGCAGGGCAAAGCAGAGGAACAAAGATAAAGGGTAGACAGGGAATAGATTGATATAGACAAGTGAACCCACCTTGATCTGAGGTAAAATCTCAGTCAAAAGCTAGGTAGTGAAGCCTTTCTTCTTCCTAAAGAGGTCCATCCGGCTTGAAGGGGAATGATCAAGAGCATCAAAGAAGTTCTCATGGAGACTTCTCTCCACCACTCTGTTGAATTCGAAACATACCTGGAACATAAAATATATCAAACCATATATAAGCCCATAGTCAAGGTAGTATATTTACTTGACACATATATGAGGTAACTTGGGCAGTTAACTGTAAATGTTAGCTTACCAGCAAGATTATCCTAACTGTAAACGTTAGCTTACTAGCAAGATTATGCTAACTTCATACAGTACTAGTGAAACTATCTTTGGTATTTCTTCCGCTGAGCCAGTGCTTAGCACTATAGTCACTTTTCCACTAGTTGCTGATGATCTCTGGACAGAAAAATCAAACCAAGATGGTGCATATGCATAGGGGATGCTTTTTTGTCGTTTTTTCCCCCCCGGGGGCATCGAAGTGCATCCCATTACAACTCAGGCCTTGTCTGTACATGTTTCTGGTATGAATAAACTGTGCTTAATATCTGCAATGTGATTATTCATCAGTTAAGAGGAATTCAGTGAACCTGTCAGTCTCATAAGCTTCTGGCAAGCAGGACTAAATCCGTACTTTTTCCAACTACCTTGTCTGGCCTGAATTTCTGTTGTACTCTGTTCCATGGTATTGTGACATGACATACTTTTGTGTCAGCTCATTATTTCTTAAATATCCTTTAATAAATACATAGCATGTCTAACATTAATCACTTTGATGAGAACATATTTCCAATTTCGTATCTGAAAGTCTCAAAAGTGGTGCAACCATCCAAACGAATGAGCAGAGAGTAGGAAAGTGAGAAAGTAAGAAATTTGTATTTAATAATTTGAAGATTAAATTATAACTTATGCATAATTCAGTATTTCAAACCTTTACACTGATAAAAATTAGCAAAACGCTGTGGTTTTAGAACCCTTAAGAAAACTGAAATAACCACGTGTCCGCTAATTTACATTCAAATGTCAGCCACAGATGGGAAGAGAAGGTGTTAGGACGAATTTCCGGACAATTACGTTGCCTAGAATTAATCATTGTCTTCCTGTTACTGTCATACATGTGAGGTGATTGAGGTGTGGATTGATTCTGATCGTGTGTGGACTGATCATCCCGAGATTCAGATATGACGTCCATGATTCACCGATAATATTATTGTATTAAGGTTAAACTGCATAAGCATGTTTCCCCCCCTTTTTCCTTTTCTCTTTCTGGTCACTTGTATAACTTGTTTTTCACAAATTACTGGCCTCAGAGTATCCTTATCTTACTCTATCCAAGGACACTTACCAGGGTAGCCTGGGTTTTGGAGGGGCTTGCTGAGGATAGGAAGAGGTGTTGCTCAATATGTTTTGCGCACCAGCGGTCGGTAAATGAGACACCTGCCTTGTCTTCTCTTTTGAAAAGTCTTCAAAGGGACAGAGAAAGCACTGCTCATCACTGATTGAAGCCATGCCTTATGGCAGGGAGAAAGTGGAAGCATTGCCCAAGTGTCATGATCCGCTCCGTCCGCTCCCGATGTGTGCCACGCCCCCTCATCATCCACGTGTGCTTTCCCGATCGTGCCCAGCTGTTCCTTGTTGTTTTGGTTTGTCTTCTGTATTTAGTCCGCGTCTGAGTACGTTACCCCAGATCCGTCATTGTATTGTTTCGATGTTCGTCACCTGTCTGCCTTCTCGTCCCAAGTAAAGTCCCTGTTTACCCTTACATCTGCCTGCTCTCGCCTGCTTTCCTGCTCGCCCGCTCCGATCGTAACAGAATGACGGATCTCTCCAACGCACCTCAGGAGATTGTAGACCAGCGTCTCAATCTCCTCCAAGAGGTAATATACTGGCTGAACCAGCCAGAGGTCCGTGAGGACCCTGGATTACGGGACCTAGCCAGAAAAAGCGGGACCCTTCTCGAGGAGATAACCCCGCTCACGGCAGCGCACGTACTGGCAGAGGTGCGTGAAAACCTCCGGCAGCTCTTCGACGGGGTGACAGAGAGGCGGCTCCAGCCGCTCGCCCTCTGCGAGGCAACCCCGCCTCATCCGACCTGCCCCAGCCGGAGAAAGAAGAGGAAAAGCCGGAGACGAACGGAGACGCCCGCGATTCGCCTGGGAGCTGCCTCCCTATCTCCCGCTTACCTCATTGCTGCTCCAGAGGAGTACCTCTCGAACCAGTGCCTAGAGGTATGTCCCACAGAGGCTGCTGCTGTCATCCCGGACATAACCGCCGCTGCGAAGGAACCTTCGCGGGCAGCTTCCCCCTTCCGGGGAACGCGGCTAGCCCTTAAAGGGGCCAGGGCCATCTGGGATGCGATTCCCCGGATACCCAAGGCCCTTAAAGGGGCAGCGCCTGTACGCCCGGCGCCGATCCTGGCGCCGATCGCAGACCTGCCTGCTCCGGATGTGCCTGCAGCACCAGCTGCTACTGCCGCCGCTCTGCCCGCGGCGACGCCTGTCCAGCCTGACCCGCTCGTCTTGCCTGCGGTTCCTGCAGCTGCCACCGCTTGGCCCGCGGCACCGCCTGCTGCAGCTGCCGCCGCTCTGCCCGCGGCACCGCCTGCTGCAGCTGCCGCCGCTCTGCCCGCGGCACCGCCTGCTGCAGCGGCCGCCGCTCTGCCCGCGGCACCGCCTGTCCTGCCGGACCCGCCTGTCCTGCCTGACCCGCCTGCAGTTCCTGCAGCTGCCACCGCTCTGCCGGCTGAACTGCCCGAGGTGACCGCGGTTGCGCCCCCTGTTGGCCACATGCTGGTGGTGCCTGCTGTGGCGCCCCCTGTTGGCCACGTGCTGGTGGTGCCTGCGGCTGCGTCGGAGGTCCCGGTGCCGCCTCCGCCTGCACACATGCCCGCCGAGGTGCCTGCTCTGCCTGCGGCACCTCCTGCTGGCCGCATGATGGAGGTGCCCGCTGAGGCGCCCCTTGCTGGCCACGTGACGGCGGCGCCCGTCCTGCCGGCACCTGAACTGCCTGTCTTGCCTGTCCTGCCGGCACCTGAGCTGCCTGAGGTGGCCGCGGTTGCGCCCTCCGCTGATCGCGTGTTGGCGGCGCCCGCCGAGGCGCCCCCTGCTGGCCGCACGCCCAAGTCCGTCTCGCCTGACCTGCCCGTCTCGCCTGTCCTGTCCGGCCAGCCCTGCTCGCCGGTCCTGCCCGTCTCGCCTGTCCTGTCCGGCCAGCCCTGCTCGCCGGTCCTGCCCGTCTCGCCTGTCCTGTCCGGCCAGCCCTGCTCGCCGGTCCTGCCCGTCTCGCCTGTCCTGTCCGGCCAGCCCTGCTCGCCGGTCCTGCCCGTCTTGCCTGTCCAGCCGGCCCAGCCCGTCTTGCCTGTCCAGCCGGCCCAACCCGTCTTGCCTGTCCAGCCGGCCCAGCCCGTCTCGCCTGTCCAGCCGGCTCCGCCTGCTGCTACGGCCGCGCCCGTGGCCCCGCCTGAGGCCGCCGCCCTGCCAGCGGCCCCGCCTGAGGCCGCTGCTCTGGCTGCCCCGCCTGCGGCCACGCCGGCTGCCTCTTTAGAGGCCTTGACTCTTGTCCGCCCAGGACTAACCTCCCTCATGACTCCCTCACCCTTGCCTCTGCGAGGTCGACGCCCCCCAGGACCCAGCCTGTCAGTTTCCCGTAAGGGACGGGGACACAGGCGTCGGGCCCGGGTCCCGCCCGCCCTGCCCCCTGGCTCGCCCGTTCGGCCCCTGGCGGTGGCTCGGTGGCTGCCTGCGGGTCCTCCGGCTCGGGGTCGGCGGTCCCCTCCGGGTCCCCCCCTGGATCCTCGGTGCCGGTCCTCGGTCCCGCCTCCGGGTCCTTGTCGGTCGCCTCCGGGCCCCCCTGCTCCAGCTGGGCGTCGGACGGCGCCTTCGCCGGCTCCGGCTGCGCCTCCGCCTGCCGCGGCTTCCCCCTCCTGCCCGCCTGCACTGGTGTTCCCTCCTGCTCCCTCCGTGTCCCCTCCGTCACTCCCTCGTCCCGTTCCCTTGGCCCCTGGGTGGTCCCCTTCGGTTCCCTTCTCCCTCTCGCCTGCGGCCCCTCCGGCCGCTGCCCGTCGCCCGCCTGGGTTCCTTCGGGCTCCCCTGGCTCCTCCTCCCTTTCCCTCCGTCCCGTCTGTTTCTGCTCCTCCATTCCCTTCTGGTCCCTTTGTCCCTCCTGTCTTTGTTCCTCGTCCCTCGGTGTCTCCTGTGTTCACTCCCGGCCCTTTTGTTCCTCCGTTTTCTGTCCCCTCTCTGTCTCCTTTCTCGGTCTGCCTGTCTGCGTTTCCTGTTCTTTGTCAGGTCCTGTCTTTCTGTTGGTCCTTGTTCCTGTTCTGTGTCTCTGTCCTGTTTCCGGTGTCTCGTTGATGTTTTGCTTTTGTTTTCCAGGTCCTGTTCCCCGGTCTCGTCCCGTCCGTCGCCTCCTCTCGGGCGCGCCCGGTGTGCGCGCCTTTGGGGGGGGGTTCTGTCATGATCCGCTCCGTCCGCTCCCGATGTGTGCCACGCCCCCTCATCATCCACGTGTGCTTTCCCGATCGTGCCCAGCTGTTCCTTGTTGTTTTGGTTTGTCTTCTGTATTTAGTCCGCGTCTGAGTACGTTACCCCAGATCCGTCATTGTATTGTTTCGATGTTCGTCACCTGTCTGCCTTCTCGTCCCAAGTAAAGTCCCTGTTTACCCTTACATCTGCCTGCTCTCGCCTGCTTTCCTGCTCGCCCGCTCCGATCGTAACACCAAGGATACTTGTCTAATTATCTCTGACCGCACCTAGTGGTCAGCGTGTGTAGGACGCTTACCTCATCCTTAGGATGAACCTTTAGTTCATCTGAAGTGCAAACAGACATTCTGTTGCCAACCTTGAGCCCAAACCAGCGATCAGATTTCAGCTGGATTTGTACACTGGACTGCAAGTATGGTGGTACAGCAGTGATGCACATTAGCTCTTCATCAGCATGTGTCCAAGTTCCCAGCTCGTACAACAGCCAGAAGCAGCAAACAGGGACAGTTGAGTTTTTAACCTGTATATCATTTATATCAGTAACGTAATTCAAACTCATCTTCCTCATTCTCATACACCTCATCTTCCTTCTCAAACACCTTGTGTACAAATTCAGCTGAAATCTGATCGCTGGTTTGGGCTCAAGGTTGGCAACAGAATGTCTGTTTGCACTTCAGATGAACTAAAGGTTCCTGATATGTAACTGACGGTTTGCCATCATTCCCTATTGGAAGCCGCCCAACTTGTCCTGCCAAAGAAGTTAGTCCTGATTTCCTTTAGCAAAACATCTCAGCTTTGGCATGACATTCTAATTACAAACTCAGCAAACAAATCTACATGACACTTTTTCACATACAGTCAGTCCTGCTACAATGTGTTGTATAATCTGATTGATGTATTAGTACGCCAGTCCAATACAACATTGAATTTGAAAAGCAAACAACGTGTTATGGTCTTAGCGAGAAACAATACTTGCACGCAAAAACAAAAACAATCTGAGTGAATGATGACGAGTGAAGATGATGAATGAATCATCCTTTTGAATCAGTTCTTTTCACTGAATAGGTCGGGAAGGTTTTCAAATCAAAAAGAATCAACCTTTTTGCATCCACACATTGTAGGTATAGGAAAAATTAAGCTCAAATGATTTGTTTCTCATTAGAACTACATTATGGTATTCCCAACTGATTAATTAATGAAAGATTTAAAAAATATTTATATATAAAAATCTAATAAATAAAACGTTTAAATAAATAAATAATGATGTATATACATAAACAAACAAACAAACAAATAACTAAAAAAAATGGAATATATATAAAATTTTGATTTTGGATTATGAGAGTATTACTGTGTAACCTGGGTAAAAATATTCATCCAATAAAAATAATTCACCAGGCAATGTGGCAATTCTGTGACGATACTCTTCGAATAGCCATTAAGAGAATATCACAATGCTTTAAAATAAACTTGGGACTTCAAAAGCTTAGGGGTGGTTTGCACCAGTGAAGGGAGGGATGGGAATGTAATGACTAAATTAAAGGAGCCCCCTCACATGGAAATACTGTTCTGTACAGCAAGCACCAGATTCTGAAAGCGTGACCCAAATTATAATGATGGTATAACATGAAAAGCCAGGTTATCAAATATGCTCAGTCACATGGGAGGCTTTGGAGGTTGTTGCAGTGGTGATGAGTTGAGTGCGTGATAGGGTTTGAGCAGGAGCGCACCAGGAGCAGGTCCTCACTTGGAGCCTTCTGTGATGCTCTGTTGGAGCGGTAAGAGGCAGGTGGGAGGCCCAGCTCACTGAAGAGCGCTGCGAGCTTGACGAGCAGCGGGAGCGGGGCCATCAAGACCGGGTGCAGCTGCGGGAGTCCGTGGTGCAGGATCGACAGGAGCTGGAGCAGCTGCGCAGTGAGTTGGCCAGCTGGGAGAAGGAGTGCGACCACCAGAAGCGCTTGGCTGATGCAGCGGAGGAGGTGCTACTCGGCCGGAAGGAGGTGAGTTGCGGCGCCGAGGCCCAGCTGGCTGAGAACCACGGTGAGCTGCAAGAGGCAGAGGTCATACTGCGTGACCGGGAGGAGGCGTGCTGTGCTCAGGAGGCCCAGCCGTGAGCTAACCCTAACCCTAACCCTAACCCAAATGGCAGGAACAACACCAAGGCCCCACTAAGCGGGGAAGGAAGAAGAGCCAGGGCCCGGACGGGGGCACACCGCCAAGGTTTTCCAGGAAGGCATTAGTTGTTGTAGTAGCACTGACTCTACATCAAAATGCTCTGGTAAATGCATAAAACATATTTGGCCCAAATTCAGTGGTGAATCAGCTGAGTTGATCACATCCATGGCCCACATACACATTTTTCATTGGTTCCCCTTCCGTAGGCATCAGCTCAGTATACTTTAATTTTTTTTTCATTTCAATTCAGTTTTATTTGTATAGTGCACTTTCACATTACATTGTCTCAAAGCGCTTTGTATTATCGCCCCGCCCCAAAGCCTTCCTGGAAGAATGTCAGCAGCTTTATAGCTGCAAAAGGGGGACCGACTCCATATTGATGCCTATGGATTTAGAGTGTGATGTCATGAACATGAGTGTGATGTCATGAACATGAATGTGATGTCATGAACATGAGTGTGATGTTCCTGTAGGTGTCACCAATATTTTTGTCCATGTAGTGTATGAATAATTTTAGCTTATTGTTAATTAAAAATCAACGATGCCACCCTTTAAATCATATCGGTATGAGAAAATAAATTCGAGACACTGAAGTCAGTGTTTTTTTTATAGGCATTATATAACTGAATTAAAGAATATAAAATGGAACGATTCCATACAGTTCCAATCCTCAGACACAAAACAGCTGCTTATTGGGAACACAGGTATGGAAATGAGTGCTACTCATCATTATTAATATATTTGTGCTAATTACTTCTTTTGTCCACAAGCTGAAGATAACACTGACAAAGACACTAAAATTTAAAAACGGTGTAGTTACATTAAAATATTTAGCAAAAGAGTTTTGTTCATAGCAACTTGAAAGTGATAAAATCTGGGGGTCAGCGAGCAGGATCAGCCAGCATCCTTATGGGTCGAGGTTAGGGGTCTTGGCCAAGGACCCAAGATTGACATGATCACTCTGCCGGACATGGGATTCAAACCCAAGACAAGGGCAGAGGCCCCTAATCCACAAAGCCACACAGCACCCCAAACTTGTTTTTTTATTTATCCTTTATTTAACCAATATCCCTTCATCCAGGGAGTCCTGGTCAACATGGGCAGCAAAATAAGATAGAAGTTTCACATTAGTGTACAAGCAGAAACACAACAGCCATGAATTTATCAGTGTGCTCACAGACAATCCCTGTTAAAAGAATACAACTTACAATGATTTTATCAGTGTGCTCACAGACAATCCCTGTTAAAAGAATACAATTTACAATGAATTTATCAGTGCGCTCACAGACAATCCCTGTTAAAAGAATACAACTTACAATGAATTTATCAGTGTGCTCACAGACAATCCCTGTTAAAAGAATGCAACTTACAATGATTTTATCAGTGTGCTCACAGACAATCCCTGTTAAAAGAATACAATTTACAATGAATTTATCAGTGTGCTCACAGACAATCCCTGTTAAAAGAATACAACTTACAATGATTTTATCAGTGTGCTCACAGACAATCCCTGTTAAAAGAATACAATTTACAATTAATTTATCAGTGCGCTCACAGACAATCCCTGTTAAAAGAATACAATTTACAATGAATTTATCAGTGCGCTCACAGACAATCCCTGTTAAAAGAATACAACTTTATCCAGTGAAATGCAAGGTTTTGCTGAAAAGATTATCCTTACTGACAAACCACAAAATCTGGCAAAGGAGAGTGATGTGACATTTGATGAATGTTATATAAACAAAGAGGCTTATGTGTGTAAGTAGCTAATTCTATAATCAACAAACGATAGCTAGAAAACAAAAACTATACAAAAAGCTACAAAATGTACAAAATGTTTAATGAATTTGGAAAATATTTAAGTTGAAGACTATTTTAAGGTCTTTCTTTATACAACCAGACATTTGCTAATTTGACTATTCATCTGGATTCTGCATATTCAGTATACATTGGGTGAAAACCAATACATTCAGCACTAATATATGCTGTGGAAAAAATTTGAACACTTTTAAGCTTACTTTTAAGCAAATCAGCATTTTTAAATCCTGGTTTAATCGTGGTTCTGCTGGCAGAGGCTACACTGAGCAGCAGGTGGCTTCCAGATTCAATGTTTCTAAGACAGCAGGACACAAGAACAAGGTGAAGCAGGAGACACTGGGAACCACCAGAAACCAGCCAGGTAGAGGGCAGAAGCAACTTTCTAATGCCAGAGATGGCTGTTAACTTATCTGACAGTTTCTCATGAATCGAATGATGACATCAAGTGACCGTCAAAAGGAATGGGAAACATTAAGTGCAGGTGTGAAGTGCACTGCTAGGACAGTTTGTATCAGGCTCCTAGAAGCAGGACTGAAGTCCCATAAAGCAAAGAAGAAGCCCTTCATTAATGAGAAACAGGGAATAACAACGCTGCCTTTTGCAGAAATATATATATTATTCACAGACACACATCTATAAGTAGAGAAATAAGTGAAATGAAAAATTGAGCTATTTTCTCTTAATTCAACTTGCTAAGATTGTATTGTAGAAGTAATATGACAATTTACTAATTTACTAGTACAGTTATATAAAGACACACTCAAACGTATATTATGCAGACTGAATAAACATTTAATTCTCACTGAAAATCATATACTATTCCCAGTGATTGTTGATGCTTTATGCTGGGTTACTATTTAGTATTGTCCCTTTTCTTTTTTTCTTCTAGGTCAGTTGATTTTCTTTCCATAGTTTTTTGCTTTTCTTTCTTTCCTTCCCCTTTATCTCCCAGAACCCCCGTGTTCTTCTCCCCACTGCCCATCTTGGCCTTCATGAACATCTCGTTGCTGTAATGGCCTCCTCCATTCTTTTTTATCATCTCCTCTATCTTGTCCAGCAAATCTGTGACCTGAGTCACATTCCATACATCTTTATTGTTGAAGACATGATATCCACCCTGGCATTTTTTAATGAATTCATTAAGCTTTTTATCACCGCTAAGAAATCGGTCAGCAGCGTCACCCAGAACGTCCCCATGTGTGAACAGCACCATGGTGTATTGAGCTGATTCTGGGCCAAAAACCTCCTGGATGATGTTCAGTGTTTCCTGCTCTTCTTGTGTGAATCTGCCCACCTGCAGCAGCACCAGGAATGCATGAGGCCCAGGAGCACACAGGGAAATACACTCTGTGATCTTCTTTATGAGATCATCCTTGCTCAGCTTTGTGTTAAACAGGCCTGGAGTGTCCACCACTGACATCTTTCTCCCACAGACTTTGCCTCTGGCTTTAGCACAGCTCATTGTTACAGAGTAGTTGCTGACTTCTGACTTAAACTCTTTCCTGCCCAGGATGGTGTTTCCAGTTGCACTCTTCCCCACTCCAGTTCTTCCTAACAGCACAATTCTCAGCTCATGCCCTGTTGAATAAAATTGTCACTGTAATTGAAACTCCAGATGATGTTTAAAAAGTATTACTTGTGCAGTTTGTGGTTACATATTAAATTTTACAGCAGTTATCAAGTATATAGCAGCGCTTTTAGATGAACTTCGCTCAAGGTAAGACTTCCAGACATACAGGTGTGGTCTTACTTGTGCAGGTTTTGATGGTGACAGGTTCACTCTTGAGATCGGTGTCTTTCAGCATAGTGCACACAGAGAGGCTGTACTCCGTTCCTGGTCTCAGGCTGGACAAGACAACCTCGTTCTCATCTGTGATGATGGAACGGCTCTGGCTCGAGCTGCTGTCCGTCCACGTCACACTGTAACTGTGTGAAATGTCCTCCATCCCCTTCGGCTGCTCCCAGGTTAGGGTGACAGATGTTGTACCCCGAGAACTTATGCTAAGACTATGGGGTGGAGAGCGTGCTTTGGGGAAAAAATAAAATATATGCATATCTATAAAACTGTTAGCCATTGTATAAAAAAAACAAAGATTTAAAATAAAAGATAGCTACAACCTTTCCTTACAATAGTGCCAACAATATGTCGATTATTATGCCTGTCAAAATGTTTTATGCTAAATGATGACTACAGCAATCTTTGTGACTGTGCTCATGATAACTTCCTACCAATAATTAGTCTTGGAAATGTAAACACATCGTTCTGCACGACAAATGTGTCTATGTTTGTTTCTTCTTTTCAAAAAGCAACATCGACTTTCAGGCAACCAGGGTCTTCAGTACAATCATCATTGTGAAATGCACAGACCGTGCAAGAAATCTTACCCATATTCATTATATTCTGTAGTTTTTTAGCCAGATCATTCATGTCCATCTTCTTCAATATGGCGTGAGTGATCTGAAGTGCACCCTCAGTATCATAGTTGTCTTTCATTTTCTTAACTGTATCTGTCCGGTCGGCACGTTCTAGCTGACTGACTGGAATGGGCTGAAATCCATCCATTACTTGGGTGTTCAGATGGAACTTGAACCGCTTCAGCTCATCATCCACTAAATCGTCCATGATTTGCAGTAGAAAAGGGCGGACGTGCTTCCGTGAAGCCTGGAACTGCAGGACAGCTTAACAAGGTTACCAAGTCACAACAGTAGACAGACAGCAGACAGAGGCAACAGAAATGACAGCAGTGCAGATGTAGCGCTCACCTTAAAGCCTGGCCTCCTTGTATAGCTGGGGAAGCAGCCCACGCAGGTCATTTTTTCCATGATATACTGAGGTCACTGCAGACTCGGCTACGCCAAACACAAGGTTATAATACGGTACAGCTAGAGGAAGCTCGAGTCCCATGTTCTACTCCAGTGCATACAAATGCCACTCCATACACACTCATCTTATACGTATCTTACACTCATATACAAGACACTTCAACAAGGAACTATATGGAAATATTCAAATCATTTTATAATATGAAACAATTTACATACAAAAACTATTATGTGTGTCAGTGTGTCAGCTTAGCTATTTCAAAACTTCTCCTAAAGTCGCCCCAGTATTTGCAGCAACTGTCCAATACACCCATGTCATTTTTGACTCAACCACTTCCACGCCTTGTATACATTTCCTACCCAGATAAATAACCTTAAATAGTTTGACTGCCTAAGACTTTTGCACAATACTGTGTGTGGGTCATTCAGTGTAGGCTACCTATGGGACCTCAAATAATAATTAAAAAATATGTATTTAACTTTTGGAAAGTTTATTACATTCTTTAGGCCACATACTGCTGAGGAAATATCTTTGTCAAGCTTAACATTTTAATTTGCATCACTAAGTAGGAAATTTGTAATTCAACCACAAATTATCTCTACGCTTTCATGGACAAAAATGAAAAGATTCCTTTTTAAATATTTTAATGACATTGTGCTACTGTAAAAGAAATGGGAGTTTTCAGTGAGATATTGAGTTGCTTTCTCAACGATAATTCTTTTTTTTATTAAAATATTTGTGAATTCCGAAATATTTGATTTTCATATTTGTTTCTTTCACCAAATCAACAACATCCAGCAACAAACAAAAAATATATATGAATAAAAATTCTAATGATAGCAAAATTATGCTGATTCTGATGTGAGCCACATATTGTAGCTTCGTCTGGCCCACTACCCACCTGAGTCCTCGCCTTAATTTCAGGTGCCCAGATCTGGCCCACTACCCACCTGGGTCCTCGCCTTAATTTCAGGTGCCCAGATCTGGCCCACTACCCACCTGGGTCCTCGCCTTAATTTCAGGTGCCCAGATCTGGCCCACTACCCACCTGGGTCCTCGCCTTAATTTCAGGTGCCCAGATCTGGCCCACTACCCACCTGGGTCCTCGCCTTAATTTCAGGTGCCCAGATCTGGCCCACTACCCACCTGGGTCCTCGCCTTAATTTCAGGTGCCCAGATCTGGCCCACTACCCACCTGGGTCCTCGCCTTGATTTCAGGTGCCCAGATCTGGCCCACTACCCACCTGGGTCCTCGCCTTGATTTCAGGTGCCCCAGATCTGGCCCACTACCCACCTGGGTCCTCACCTTAATTTCAGGTGGCTCAGATCTGGCCCACTACCCACCTGAGTCCTCGCCTTAATTTCAGGTGCCCAGATCTGGCCCATTACCCACCTAGTCTGATTCTGATGATAACATGAGTCGTCCCTTTTAAAAGACATTTTACAAGTTAAAAGACATTTTAACTAGAGAATGCCATTGTTACCGTGGAACAATGTAACATTGACTAGCAGCAACTTAGAGACCCTGTACTCAGATTAAATAGGGTTAGTGCAAATGTACGTACAGAAATGTAAGTGATAATGTGGCATCGATGTGCTCTCTGTCAGGGTAAGTACAGCTGAGTGGATGACAACAAGGTAGACATTTTTAGCTAAAGTGAGAATTTTATCAGAATATGATTGACCTACTTCTCCTAAGTTAGCAAAATCAGCAATTGTTCAAAGTGACATTGTAGTGTTTCAAAACATATTTATTGTTCTAAAATGACATAAATTGACTGGATACTTCACCACCACAGAATGGATGTGTTAAGCTTGTTTATAGCCAACGGCAGAAACAGTATGAGGAAAATTAGGAAAAATAAGCGCAAATACTTACTGATGATAGAAGAGCTGTTTTTACTCCACTAAGGGAAAGACAACATGCAGCCTGTAAGATGGTTGACGTCAAAAGCCAGTCACCTAAATGGGGGTTACCCCAGTGTGACAGCGTGGACAGCTACTATGTGTTCAAAATGCAACTATAACTTATAAAAATACTTTAATTATGAAAATACCTTATTTATAACAAAAAGAAACTGTCTTTTTACATTTTAAGTTGTTTAATCACTTAAAATAGGTATTAACATGTACACTGGATTTTAAAACAAAACGAATGATATATTCATAAATGTTTACCTATTAGAATAAAACTTAAAAAAAAATTTGCGATACTCGTTTGAAAATCGAATCACTCTACTGAGGACACCAAAGGTACCCAATACTGAGTGAGCACATACACATTAGAATACATAAATTAACTTTAAAAGCGGTGTGATTTCAGTTAACGTACCCTTCTAGACTGAGTTTTAATAATCAGCGACTGTTTCTGAACATCAGTTACAGCTACTATAGGCTATGCTATTTTTGCAGAAGAGAAAAAAACTTCATATCGAAAAGAATTGTTAAAAATGAAATCATGCTCTTTTAAACTAGCTTTTAAATGGTATCATATTATAGCGCATACACATGCGTTCGCCTTCGCTCGGTCCAGTTGCCAGCCTCATCCTTATATCACGTAACTCAAACATCTCCTGATATCCTGTAAATTCTTTTACACAAACTTGCGTTCAGATTCGACCAGGAAAATACACCTTTATAAAGAAAGTGCGGCAAAGAAGATTTCCATCTTCGATAATAACTGGGTATCAAAACCACCGTATGTTAAAGTGATTTTCGTGCAAAATATAAGGTAATATTAATTATTAAGAATGAAGATTGATTACCTATTATGTTTTCCAGGTATTTCCACAGAAATGTCACTGCATGTCACTATTATGAATTTGAGCGGAGCTGTCATGCAACATCAACATTAAGATATCACTGGATTAACTTACGGACCTTCATGCGGTGAATCGTACTTGGCAAGCGCCGCTATTCCTGATGCCAATGATCATACCACGCCAGAAATCTGCACCTTATCTTACTATTAAACCCATGAAGCCAAAGTCCCTATATAATTAACTTGGGTAAATAAGCGTTTCCTGAGCTCTTGTTTTGTTTGAGGTTATCGCTTCCAAAAGAGCTTCAACTTGTTATTAAATCCATGGCTTCACTTACTGTTCTAGAGCGCCGTGATTAATGTTCACTTACTGTTCTAGAGCACCGTGGTTAATGCTCACTTACTGTTCTAGAGCACTGTGGTTAATGTTCACAAAATCATAGTTTATTTCCCCTTAATTTACTCTTTCTAAACAAAAAGTGTCTTAGAAAATTTAAATGAATGTATTGTTTTCTGTAAATGAGTGAGTGAGATGATTGTCACATCATTTTGAAGTAAAACCTCTACACTACAAGATCCAGGTCACAATTAAAGTCTTGTACACAAATGTCATGAATGTGTTTTGTGGTCTAATTTCAGTGACTTCTTTTTTTGTTGTTTTCAATAATCACGCATAGCTGTTTTTTTCTCCAATATAAAGACTTGTACATACATGCTGCTCATATATTATTGTAGCCCAGTTTGTGCTGAATACAATGTTATCAGACTTTAGACATTCATATGTTTATAAGTAACTGAAAAATACACAAATGTCAGAATCTCTTCAGGGTTCCAAATCACCTTCGGACTCCCAGGGGTTAAACTGGTTTAAGATGGCACTTAACAACATAGAAAGTGAACTTTATTTACTTTTCTCCTGAATCATTTTAATATCCCTGATGAAAGTAAATCATTTTAGCATTTATTATTTGTGTAAAAATGAACTACACATTGAATGCCATGTTTGATAGAGACTCTACCAGGCAATGTGAGCTGTTTGCTGCTGTGACATTGTTTGTCATAGATGACTGATGTTAGCACTCACTTTGACCCCCATGTAATATAAAAATTGGCACCAAATATACAGGTAGCCTCAGTACTGATAAGAAATGCATTTTGCGCTTGATTAACAAAGAACAAAGGCCGGAAGGAGCAGAAGACGGCTGTTTATACCGTCGCTACATTTATGCGGCTGTTTATACCGTCGCTACATTTCTGCGGCTGTTTATACCGTCGCTACATTTCTGCAGCTGTTTATACCGTCGCTACATTTATGCGGCTGTTTATACCGTCGCTACATTTCTGCGGCTGCTTTCCACCCCCCTTTGTGGCAACATGATATGAACTGTAAGTGGCGAGAAAGGAAGAGGAGAGAAAAACATTTTTCAAGTTTTTTCTTCCTTCTGGGTTTTCTGTTCCTCAGTATTTAATGTCAAGTTTTCACTAAAAGGAAAGGAAGAGCATACAGAAGCATTTGGTCTATAGCACTTTCATTTCAAACATTTCATTAATATTAATACATTTTATGAACACTAATAAGTTCAAAGACATACCGCTATATGAAGCTCATGATGTATTTGTCAGTCTCAGCGGCTGCTTCAGTTCTGTGCTGGTTTAGGAGGCTGTGCTTTTGTGGTGCTGAGCAACTATCCTGCTCAGTGCCCATCTATGCCCCGTCAGTGAGCTTCAGCTTCAGCTTCTGGTTCCTCTCCATCCCTGCCAGTACACTTGGTCCAGGTTTTACAGTAAGCTGTTGATTATGCAGTTTTTGTGACAGATGTACCTGAAATATATTTGAGAATATCCCTGTCTTTAATATACGTGTCGGACTTTAAACCGCAAGAAGTACCACCACTCCACCAGCTTTTTACCCTGTTTGTCCACAGTATCTCCTCTTTTAAAAGATTGCTGCTGGGCTGCCCCTTTCTTCACAGCCACTTCAGTGCTTATAACTTCCATTATATACCAAAACAGCAGCATGTGACGTGCTCTGCTAATGGAATTTAATAGACATAAGGATACGTTGAAGTTATACAGATTTTGGGCGTCACGGTACAACTCTGATTAATATTTCAGGCATACTTCTAATCTTCTTATCAATTTGTGGGTGCAAGTAAAACATCCATAAAGTACCAAAAAGTCAGTATCCTGACAAATTCTTACACTCGTTACCTAAAGCCCTGGTGATCATCCTTAATAATTATCGCGATAATATCGCAGTGTGATATCGTGGAGCCATAGTGATAATCAAAAGAAAATTGGGGCCCCATACAACCTGTTTAGCGCAGGCAGAAGTCCAGCCTTGGCCTTTCTAGCTGCTTTTCTAATTGCTATTTAATTATTATAAACTTTTTCCACATACTGTTTCCCTGAAAAAGAACAACTGCTATCAATCACTTTTGAGAAATGCCTCACAACATTAAGTCTAGCAGAGGGTACAGATGAGAGAAAATTAAAAGAAAACGTTTTTATGTTATTCATGTGTACTGATTTTCCTAAAACGTTTTAAAAGCATCACACACTGAACTGTCACAGGGGTCCCAGGCCAGAGCCTGAGACAGAGGTTGTATAAGGGTCTATACAACCCTAGGCAAGGGGAAAATCAAGGAACAGGCTAAGCATCTGTAACACTACTACCTTCCAAGAAGGCTAAGGCACAAAAAGACCAGAGGCAGGATATGATGTCAGTAGGCAGGCAAAAGTTTAATACATGGGTAGGCAATCAAACACTGGCAGAACTCAGAGCAGGAAACTCAGAGCAGGAAACTCAGAGCAGGAAACGCAGAGCGGCAAACAAAAGCTCACTTGGCAGGGACAGAAGACAAGCTAGGAACTAGGAACCAGAGACTTAATGCACTGGGGAAGAGATGCTTAACAAGGAAGGGGTGTGAGAACAAAATTAAAACAGGATGATTGAGGTTGCTGTTAGGTGATTTCTGGGAATGGAAAGCTGGAGACCTGCCCAGAAGACGTGTTCAGACAGCACTGACCAGAAGGACCACGAGGGTGCGGGAGAGGACACAGGAGAAACCCTGATGCTGAGTGTTTTCAATGCTTTGAATTTCATTGGCTAAGAAAGCTGCTTCAGTTTTCACTCTCAGCAACCCTAAGTTAAATACAGTCTTAAGTCTTAAAAACAGTCTTATTTTCATTTAGGAAAACGGACACTGTTGCAGACACCACAACTGAGCAATTTCAGTGCATAAGCCAGAGACCAACGCATTCTAGTAATGAAGTCCAACAAAGAGTATCATTGTTCTTTTAATATCACATTGGAAAGACACCATAGATTAATATTTAGCCAATATGATTTCAAAGTTAGCTTTTCAACTTTATACATACCTACTAATCGCTCTCTCCGCTGTTGACCTTGGTAATTCACAACCAAGAGATCCAAACTCAATTCAGTACTGAAGAATCTTACAATCTCTCTTTACAATAGTATTTCTGATTGAATCAAAATTTTATGGTATTTCATGAAGATCATACATATATTTCCAAACCAGACCAATAATGCTGGAGTAAATATGCTCAAATTTTCTTATTCATTATTATTATGTAAAAAACCCTATAAAAGATACAAGTGAGGTTATTATCTAATTTATTTATAAAGCACATTGTAGCACATTAAATTTCTGGATTAAGAGGTTGCTGCCCTTTCAGGCTATTAATTAATATCATTTCTATAAAGAGTTATGGGAGCCACTCATTCGCTCCAAAATCTTACAAGAGAAAAGTTTTGGTTCCTTGGGGTCCACAAAGGATCCAAAGGTTTTTGTCAACTGAGAATAATAATGTTACTGTTTCTTGCAAGTTTTTTTCATGGTTCTCAAAACCCCTATGTTTTGCTGCCCTTCTTGGCATTCATGAAAATCTCGTTGGTGTAATGGCCTCCTCCATTCTTTCGTATCATCTCCTCGATCTTGTTCAGCAGATCTGTGACCTGAGTGCGGTTCGATACATCTTTATTGTTGAAGACATGATATCTACCCTGGCATTTCTTAACAAATTCATTGAGACTTTTATTGCCACTAAGATATTGATCAACAGATTTTTCTAGAACGTCCCCATGTGTGAACAGCACCATGGTGTATCGAGTTGATTCTGGGCCAAAAACCTCCTGGATGATGTTCAGTGTTTCCTGCTCTTCTTGTGTGAATCTGCCCACCTGCAGCAGCACCAGGAATGCATGAGGCCCAGGAGCACACAGGGAAACGCACTCTGTGATCTTCTTTATGAGATCATCCTTGCTCAGCTTCGTGTTAAACAGGCCTGGAGTGTCCACCACTGACATCTTTCTTCCAGCAACTTCCCCTTTAGCTTTAGCGCACCTCATTGTTACAGAGTTTTTGCTGGCTTTTGATGCAAATCTTTTCTTCCCCAGTATTGTATTTCCAGTTGCACTCTTCCCTACTCCTGTTCTTCCTAACAGCAGCACTTTCATATTGTGACCTGACAAAGAAGGTTTTTGAAATATGAATTGAAAAAGCAGATCAGTTTGAATGAGGATTTTTACAATCACAGCTCAAAATAATATAAGACAAACGTAGACTAATTACAGTAAGAAATATGTTAATCTAATTAATGCGTTATTTTAATTTAAGGCATTGAATTCAATTGCAATTTTGCCTTCATTTATAGGATGGCAAACAAAATGACAGGGATGCAAAGGAATGGAAGTTATATAGCAAATGAAAGGGAAAGGCATGTGGTGCAAGGACAGAAATACAGAAATGTGTCAAAGGAAAATGATATGGACAAAAATCTGGCACAGTGACTGAAATCAGGGTCTAGGTACATATATTTTTGAGAGAATAAACAAAACTCAGCTGTTATAGTTTATATATCCATAGAACTCAAATGGGTCCTTGTCACCTGACTGACCCAGCAGAATTTTAATATGTACAGTATTGCCTTGTAATTGACACTGAAACACACAGGTATAGTCTTACTTGTGCAAATGTTGATACTGACAGGCTGACTTGTGAAATCGGTGCCCTTCAGCGTAGTCCTCACAGAGAAGACGTACTCCGTTCCTGCGCTCAGATTGTGTACGGATACCTGGTTCTCATCTGAGCTGATGGACTGGCTGGTGCTGCTGTCCTTCCAGGTCACGCTGTAACTGTGTTGGATGCTCCTCAGGTCTTTGTGTGTTTCCCATGTCAAGGAAACGAAAGTTGCTCCCACAGAGATAATGCAGATCTTCCCTGGAGGACACCTGCCTGGAGGACATGAGCAATAGACAGCACCATTCTCATATATAATCATACTTCTTGCTATAAAGAAGCCAGATATCCAAAAATACTTTTAGGTTTTAGATGGTTGGAATGATGAATAAACTGATTTTCTGGAAGGAGTGTCATCCTATTATTGGACAAACTGAAGGATCGTATATCTTACCAATGTTCATTACATTCTTCAGTTTATTTGACAGGTTTTTCATGTCCATCTTCTTCAGTATTGCATAAGTTATCTTAAAAGAGCCCTCGGTATCATAGCTGTCTTTCATTTTTTGAACTGTACATGTTCGGTCTGCTTGTTCTAACTGACTGCTTGGAATTGGTTCAAATCCCTCCTGTACTTGTGTGTTCAGGTGCAACTTGAATTGCTCCAACTGATCATCCAGTAATTCATTCATAATTTCAATAAGAAAAGGGTGGACATTGATCTTGTTGGCCTGAAACATGCAAAGAGACCAGGCTGAAGCAGCAAGGGACTGAGCAACAAACAAACAGTGAAAATAGAGGACCAGTGATCTTGCTGGACTGAAACACAACTTTGATACCAAACACCACGGATTTGTAGGTGTCACTCACCCCAAGTCTTCCTCTGTTCCACCAGGTAGGGCGGTTCCCCGAAAAGCTCGTCCCTGACATGCTTAAATAACGTCTCTTTAATAAGCTAGGCTGTATTCAGGATTGGTTTAGGGGGAAAAAAACAGAAAGAAAATTTAGTTTGGCAGAATGCTGAGAATGCAGGTATAGCTCTTGTAGGATCACACACACACATATGACAGGGCTGAGACTCCAGGTGGCCTGAGACTTCAGGTGATCTGAGACTCCAGGTGGCCTGAGACTCCAGGTGACCTGAGACTCCAGGTGACCTGAGACTCCAGGTGACCTGAGACTTCAGGTGGCCTGAGACTCCAGGTGACCTGAGACTCCAGGTGGCCTGAGACTTCAGGTGGCCTGAGACTCCAGATGACCTGAGACTCCAGGTGACCTGAGACTCCAAATGACCTGAGACTCCAGGTGACCTGAGACTCCAGGTGGCCTGAGACTTCAGGTGGCCTGAGACTCCAGGTGGCCTGAGACTTCAGGTGGCCTGAGACTCCAGGTGGCCTGAGACTCCAGGTGGCCTGAGACAAGGCCCAGCCTGCTATGAGAGGTACTCATGGCCCTGGGCACACAAGGAGATCCACTCTGCAACCCAGTAAACGAACTTCCCTTCTTTTTAACGACCATCTTGTTCTGTTTAATCTGCTTTATAACTTTAAGGTTGTGTTTCCACAAACTGCTTGCTTTGCAGAATAGTATTTCCCTTTTAAGGTTAGCCTACCCATTTAGATCTGGTCACTGCATTTTCATGTCTTATTCTGTTATTTTGTGTTTGTTGTTTATGTTAAGTGTAATGTCTGTCTTATGTTAGTATGGTGTTAGGAATAAATGCATGTCTTTTACACAACTTCAGCCTCCGTTCATTGAGTGCTCACAATAGTCCCTGCCTCTGTGCGATCTGGATCCTAAGCTCTGAAACCTCAAACTCGCCTGAAATATCGCGAGACTCTCTCTCATCGGCCGTGAGGGGAGTTTTGCTACCAATCGTTTACATTACCTGGTGATGCAGCTCGCTGGACGAGCTCGCTGGACAAACCCAGGTTACTAAGCGATACTGGTAATTAGTGAATCCCATTTAAGTCTCACATTAACAGACTCACAGGGATACCGCAATTGAGTTTGGAGGAACCAACCATTCGGCATAACGGTTAGGCAATAATCGTCATTAAATAATAAATAATTAAAATGTAATTAATTTCCCTACACATGGGTGGAGACATTAAAATTACTTGAGCTAATTTTTCCTACACTCTCTAATCCTAATAATGTAAAATCAATCTGATCCTGTTATTGCTGCTATACAATTTTGCACAATATAACTCACTTTAATACTGTCTTTAATTAGTTGATACTTAACGTACCAAAGTGTAAATTATTACCCCTCATTGTCATCTGTCTTGTGGGCTGTTGTTTTATGTTGCACATAGATTAGATTAGATTAGATAGTACTTTATTAATCCCTCGGGAAGGTTCCTCTGGGAAATTTAGTATGGTCATATGGTCAAGGAGAACGATTTTTTGTCTCACTCTATACTATTGTGTATTGTTGGGATGACAATAAAGCTCTACTTACTTACTTATTCACAATACACGCTATAATAGAGAGCTTCCTGACCACGTGAATCACAGCCTGGTTTGGCAGCTGCTCTGCCCTGGATGACAAAGCTCTGAAAGACGGCTGATCTGCTCCCCCTGCAGGACGTTTACTTCAGATGGTGCAGGAATAAGGTTGTCGAAATTAGCAGGGACCCATCGAACAGCTGCCTTTACAGCGGCTGAGTTCTGGGAAACGTTTCTGCTGTCTCACGTTAAACTGTTAAGATTAAATTTAGGTTAGATAAGATTCAACTTCATTGCACACAATAGAAGCACTCCAAGAACAAAATGCAGTTTGGTATTTAATCTGAAAGAGCGAAATATGGTGTACACACTGAAAAAATAACCTACAGAATTTACTCAGATAAAATGAGGTAATAATTTGCACCCACTTTTTTGGGGTAAATTTAAACATGCTCTTTTTTAGTAAAGTACATCCAATTTTAGGAAATAAAGTATTTTAAATAAAGTAAGCTAAAGTGTGGTATAAATAAATATATACAGCATCTACAAGTGTGTGTGTGTGTGTATATATATATATATATATATATATATATAATAAACATTACATTTAAATACTTATGAATGGGTGGTTATGGGTGGGGTTGGCTGGTGCTGAGAGTTTAGCAAGGTGACAGCAGTGAAGAAGAAGCTGTTCAGCCTGCTGGTGTGGAAGCGAAAGGCTCTGTACCTCCTTCCAGATGGGAGCAGGGGAAACAGCCTATGGTTTGGGTGGGCGGAGTCTCCAGTGATGTCACATGCTGGGTGGGCGGAGTCTCCAGTGATGTCTTCACGCGTCTATTACACTGGAGGCCCTTGAGAGCAGCAGGGCCGGTGCTGGGGGTTCCGGCGCCCTGGGGGTTCCAGCGCCCTGGGTGAGATTCTGCTGAGTGCACCGCCCCCACTGATCCTGTCCCTAAACACAACAAAATAAATGCATACACCCACCAGGGTTATAATAGTTTTGCATAATAACTCTGAAACCTACACATATTACACCTATAAAACTCAAGATTTTTCACAACTACCTTATTGAAAACACCACCAAAATATAAACACAAAGTTATTAAATACAATAAATGTGTCAAAAGAGAGCAGAATATGTTGAATAGCAACATGTTTTTTATTAAAAAATACGATGCATATTAAAAATGGAGGGATTATCCTTTTGTTTTCCAGAAAACACTTGACCATTGTTTATTCCAGAACCAAACATGCACATAAAGCCATAACCCTCCCACTTAGACCAGTCAGACCAGCTCTCTCTGCTCCTCATTCCTGCATACACCACCCCCCCTAGGAGGAAGACAAAGCCACACATAAAAACCTGGCCTCAGGATGCACACTCTCAGCTACGGTTTTATCTGAACATGAGAACCGGGCCGAATACACAGAATGGGTTCTATACAAAGTACTGCGATGATAATGCCAATGTAGAGAAGTGCATCCATGTTTTCCCCAACCAGAAACCCTGGATGACCAGCAAAGTCAGGACCCTCCTCAAAGACCGTGACTTCAGGTCAGGTAACAGAACTGCTGCTAGAGCTGAGCAGAGGAGAGGAATAGAAGAAGCAAAAGTGGCCAATAAGAGAAGGACAGAAGACCCTCCTCTCAGAAAAAGACCCTGGGCATGTGTGGCAGGGAAAGCAGGGCATCACCAAGTCTGTGGACTCAGAGGATTCACTGGCAGAGGAGCTGAACTGCTTCAGCACCCAGTCTCACCCTCTCAGCCCCTTCAGACTCCAACGCACAGAAACTCACTGAACAGGAGCATGGAGAGAGGCAGAAGCTGGTTCAGTGACCCTGAGAAACACTGCTGGTCCTCACAGGATGATTGGGAAGGTGCTGAAAGTGTGTGCTGACGGCATCTTCAATCATTCCCTGCAACAAGAAAGGGTGGGACAGCACTGAAGCAGACGGGAGGCAGCTTCAGCATGTCACCAGCGCTGCTCTCGCCCTCCCTGTACTCCTCCTGCTGCCTCGATTGGGCCAAACACCCTTCAGCTACAGCTCCATCAAACCCAGGACAATCAGACTCAGCAACAGCTTCTTCCCCAGAGCCTGTAACATGCACTGCTCATCTCCCTCTGCCTCTGTCTCTCTCACACCCTCCATCTCTTCTCTGTATGAGCAAGAATTCTCTTGTGTAATAACTGCACAATGTAAGAAAAAAATCTTTTAAAAAATGGAAAATGTCCATTTACATCCTCTGTACCATTCACGGACACTTCTGTTAATCTCAGAACAGATGACTGCCCAGTCAGTGTTAAGTAAATAACTCTGAAAAGTAACCCATTACAGACAGAGGTGGATAGTTCAGGTCCAGAAAGCACAAATCCAGACCAAGGTTTTCTTTCAGCCAACCACTGTGAAAAAAAGTTACTTCGAATGAATCCAGTTCAATCATGTATAGTAGTTCCGAACAACTAGAATGAGTATTTTTTAAATGAAACATTATTTTTTAATTAATGCATTCACTTATTTTCTGAGAAAACAACACAGTTGGATTAATCTCACTAAATTTTCTCATGTTTAATTAAACCATCTGAATTGGTTGCTTGCCTCACAGTGAGAAGGTTCTGGGTTCGGTCCCCGGGTCGGGCTATGTGGAGCTCGCACGCTCTCCCCGTGTTCGGTCCCCGGGTCGGGCTGTGTGGAGCTCGCACGCTCTCCCCGTGTTCGGTCCCCGGGTCGGGCTGTGTGGAGCTCGCACGCTATCCCCGTGTTCGGTCCCCGGGTCGGGCTGTGTGGAGCTCGCACGCTCTCCCCGTGTTCGGTCCCCGGGTCGGGCTGTGTGGAGCTCGCACGCTCTGCCCGTGTTCGGTCCCCGGGTCGGGCTGTGTGGAACTCGCACGCTCTGCCCGTGTTCGGTCCCCGGGTCGGGCTGTGTGGAACTCGCACGCTCTGCCCGTGTTCGGTCCCCGGGTCTTTCTGTGTGGAGCTCGCACGCTCTCCCCGTGTTCGGTCCCCGGGTCGGGCTGCGTGGAGCTCGCACGCTCTCCCCGTGTTCGGGCCCCGGGTCGGGCTGTGTGGAACTCGCACGCTCTGCCCGTGTTCGGTCCCCGGGTCGGGCTGTGTGGAACTCGCACGCTCTGCCCGTGTTCGGTCCCCGGGTCTTTCTGTGTGGAGCTCGCACGCTCTCCCCGTGTTCGGTCCCCGGGTCGGGCTGTGTGGAGCTCGCACGCTCTCCCCGTGTTCGGTCCCCGGGTCGGGCTGTGTGGAACTCGCACGCTCTGCCCGTGTTCGGTCCCCGGGTCGGGCTGTGTGGAGCTCGCACGCTCTCCCCGTGTTCGGTCCCCGGGTCGGGCTGTGTGGAACTCGCACGCTCTGCCCGTGTTCGGTCCCCGGGTCGGGCTGTGTGGAACTCGCACGCTCTGCCCGTGTTCGGTCCCCGGGTCGGGCTGTGTGGAACTCGCACGCTCTGCCCGTGTTCGGTCCCCGGGTCGGGCTGTGTGGAGCTCGCACGCTCTCCCCGTGTTCGGTCCCCGGGTCGGGCTGTGTGGAACTCGCACGCTCTGCCCGTGTTCGGTCCCCGGGTCGGGCTGTGTGGAGCTCGCACGCTCTCCCCGTGTTCGGTCCCCGGGTCGGGCTGTGTGGAACTCGCACGCTCTGCCCGTGTTCGGTCCCCGGGTCGGGCTGTGTGGAACTCGCACGCTCTGCCCGTGTTCGGTCCCCGGGTCGGGCTGTGTGGAGCTCGCACGCTCTCCCCGTGTTCGGTCCCCGGGTCGGGCTGTGTGGAGCTCGCACGCTCTCCCCGTGTTCGGGCCCCGGGTCGGGCTGTGTGGAGCTCGCACGCTCTCCCCGTGTTCGGTCCCCGGGTAGGGCTGTGTGGAGCTCGCACGCTCTCCCCGTGTTCGGTCCCCGGGTCGGGCTGTGTGGAGCTCGCACGCTCTCCCCGTGTTCGGTCCCCGGGTCGGGCTGTGTGGAGCTCGCACGCTCTGCCCGTGTTCGGGCCCCGGGTCGGGCTGTGTGGAGCTCGCACGCTCTCCCTGTGTTCATGTGGGTTTCCGCCGGGGCTCCGGTTTCCTCCCATGGTCCAAAAGTGTGCAGGATAGGTTAATTGCCGACTCTAAGTTGGCCCCGTGAGTGTGTGCGTGTGATTGTGTGTGCGCCCCGCGGTGTGTTAGCCACTGCTCAGGGTTGGTTCCTGCCTGCGCCTGTTGTTCCTGGGATAGACTCTGCTCCCCCCTGCAACCCCGGTTCGGATTAAGCGGTTACGGTGATGGATGGACAGATGGATGGAATCGGTTGCTAGCACTAGAATGTGTGTCTTTTATTTTTTAGGTCAGTCAGTGTGTTGGATATTTGGTATAGATATGACAGGCTTCAGTGAAGGTTCCCATGTGACACACACAGGTTCGAGCTGCCTTGGATTTGAGCTAGCAGTCTGAGTACACAAATGCAAATGTGCCAAGGTTCACAGGTAATTGGTGTGTTTGCACAAGAAAAGCAGGAGGACAATGGGGCTGAAGGCCTGCGCAGGCTTAGGAGGAGCTGTTGGGAGTTCTAGGGAATTTATGCAAATTTGCGCAAGATAGTAGTTCTAGTGCTAGACTGCATAACATTATTAGTGTTGAGAGAAGGTGAGAGCTCCCCTAGTGGCTATAGGAGTGCATTTTCCCTGGAGCAGATATTTTAGAATTTAGAGATCAGTGGTCATTGTTGTCACACCACAGCACACAGTGCGCAACAACGAAATGTGTCCTCTGCATTTAACCCATATGTGACACCATGACATAGCAGGGGGCAGCTAATTCAGCACCCGGGGAGCAGTGCTTGGGGCCGGTACCTTGCTGGTGGGGGATTCAAACCTGCAATCTTTCATTTACAAGTGCGCTTCCCTAACCATTAAGCCACCACTGTCCACAAAACAAGAACTTTGGCAGTGGTGGGATTCGAACCCACACCTCCGAGGAGACTGGAGCCTTAATCCAGCACCTTAGACCACTTGGCCACACTACTTCTCTGATATAATGGTGAAGGTCTCTTCACTTATAGGGACAGAAGAACAAGTCAAGGGTGAGTTTCCCGAAGCCTTCTTAACGCTACGTCGTTCGTTAGTTCTATCTTTTAACACAGAACTTAAGAACGACGTAGCGTTAAGAACGCTTCGGGAAACTCACCCCAAATCATTTTCCTCATTTAATATTCAGATTTTTACTAGGCTTAATTTTCAGAAGCCCACCTGGGCTGTAGCAGTCCGTCTTCTCCTAACCCCCATGTCCCGCCAGGATCTCCAAGAGACCACAGCAAGGAACTCCCCTCCACCCATGTAAGGGGGTCCAGGGCGTTGTATTGACTGGTACTGATTATTGGGTACAACCGCCCCCCCCAAAAGGTCTGACTTTCACTTTCATATTTATATCTATGTTTAGATATTTACATCTGTGGTGGTATTTATAGCTGTCTGTGTTTCCACTTTTGTACATATATCTCCTATGACAATATCCTGCCGTGAAATACTTCAGATGTTATTCAGATTACAATACATTCTATTTATACTAAATATACTTTATGCTATATATACATAATTTATACTATATATAAATAAATATACATTTTATATATATAATTTATTCTCTTAGTACTTTAAATCAGTTTAAGCTGTAGCTTTTTTTTCTTCCTGTTTTTTTAACTGATATTTGTTTCGTGTGAACGCACAGAAAGGGCTGCCAATCAGATGGGTTGTACTCTGTACAATGACAATAAAGAAATCTTATTTGTATCTTATCTGATCGCGTAATATAAGACGAATCGCGTCCCGTATTGATTCAGAAAGAAATTCAATATTTTATTTTTCCTTACGGGGAAACCCCCTAATATACGGAACGGGTGGCGATCTATTCGGAACAAAACGATCTTTCCCCCATTCAGTTTTATAAGCTCAGTAATGTCTTAAGGCAGTCAGGAAAATGAAAACAAAGAAAGAGGAATGTCTAAGTGTGCCTGCTGTTCCGTTTTTACAAGCAGATAGGACCTACATGTAAAGCTGATAATGTATACAGGATAAGGCGAAGCAATGAAAAACTCACACAAACATCATAAGAACAATAATAGCGCTCCACCGTGACCGTCGTTTAAAAAATTAATAAAATAAATCAGTATGCAGCTAATACGATGAAGGTGAATAACAGATACATTTTATTTTATTAGTCGTATTTTATTAGTATGTACTGAACCTGAACCATAGATGCAGTAGTAAGTATAAGTAGCCTATAAGTGCACTTTATTGTCATTCACACCATACAACAGTGCACAACGGAGTGCGAGACCGACTCAAACGCGAGTAGAACTGCTTTCATTTCTGATATAAGCCTGAGTGAAAATGTGGTCTCGATACCGGACCTGAGTAGGCTATAGCTGAGATTTATACACTGTAGACTGGAATGACGAACTTCACAATACAGGGCACCAAAAAACAAAGGTTGACATCTATAATAATTGCATTTCAGGCGCATAGGGTAGGTATAGTTATACTAACTAGCTATCATCTGCATGTTTCACAAGAAAAGGGAAATGTAAAAACTAGCTACCTAGATTCTAATTTAAAAGAATCCGACTAACTACAGTAGCCGCAATAACGAAGTACCTCTGTCTCGTTTTCCTTTCCCCTCTTCTTTCTTCCCTACGCCCCGGATCCTTCTGCCAATTAATTTTTCTTGTCAATCTTGCCAGTTCAGGTCCTGAAGACTGACGCGCTACAGACGGATTTCTGGTTTACTAACGTTACGTTGCTGCTCACGCCTCCAGGGGGCAAAACCGCTTCTTTAGGCTGCCGAGAGTTTTAAAAGTTCAAGGGGCCAGCAATCATATGGTCTGATAAAAGCAACTATCTTATAGGGAAGCTCTCAAAATATAAATCATTGGGTGAACGTAATTTACGTTTCTTAATTTCTAATCAAATGACGTAAACTCAATTTGTATTTATTGCGTTATTTGAAAAACTCATATATTGTTATTAATTTCATTTATATGAATCAATCAATGTAACAATTTAGTACAACAAAATTTAAGCCTACTGTATAAACTAATATAGCCTACTATATAAAATAATATACTGTATAAAGTAATATACTGTATAAACAAATACAGATTCAGTTTGTTGTACTAATGTCAGTTTTTGCTGGACTAACATACTTATTTGGTTTCGTTTGTTCAACTCAAACCAAGTTAGTTCATCTTGGACTTCATCAGTTTTACCATACTGAATATACGTTGCTTTCAATGTAGCAAGTCAGTTGAATTTCGGGCAGTGTTTACACACCACTGGAATGAGTATTCTGAAAATGAAACATTCCTTTTAAGTGGATGCATTCACTTTGTGTTCTGAGAATATACCCATAGTTAAGTTAATCTCACTAAATTCTCTGACGTCTGATCAAAGCAACTGAAGTTTTTACTAGACTGCACAATATTAAGTATTTATCAGGGCCGAGAAAAAGTGAGAGCGCCCCTAGCGGCTATAGGAGTGAATTTTCACTGCCTTCAGACCACAACTTGGGATAGAATAAATCAAATAATTTTGTTCATTTAATATTCAAATTTTTAGTAGGCTTAATTTTTACAGACCCAGGCTTAATGTTTTAAATACACACACAAACACACACACACACACGTGTGTATAATTTGATTAGATGGAAATGTTTGACGTGAATAATTTCCGTTTACCCAAAGATTTATTTTTCTCAGTGTAGAAGCCCTCAGAGATGGGCACTCCCTCCCAAAATTATAATTTAATACTCTCTTCTTGCACATTTTCGCTGCTCAGTGAATCACATGTATCTCTAAAAAATCCATTATGTCATAAGTATGAAAAAACGTGTTTTCTCAGAAACTACTTCACAAAATAAACTTAAAACAACGTAATGAGGTGCCCTGTGATGGGTTGGCACCCCATCCTGGGTTGTTCCCCGCCTTGCGCCCTGTGATGGGTTGGCGCCCCATCCTGGGTTGTTCCCTGCCTTGTGCCCTGTGATGGGTTGGCGCCCCATCCTGGGTTGTTCCCTGCTTTGTGCCCTGTGATGGGTTGGCGCCCTGTCCTGGGTTGTTCCCTGCCTTGTGCCCTGTGATGGGTTGGCGCCCCATCCTGGGTTGTTCCCTGCTTTGTGCCCTGTGATGGGTTGGCGCCCTGTCCTGGGTTGTTCCCTGCCTTGTGCCCTGTGATGGGTTGGCGCCCCATCCTGGGTTGTTCCCCGCCTTGCGCCCTGTGATGGGTTGGCGCCCCATCCTGGGTTGTTCCCCGCCTTGCGCCCTGTGATGGGTTGGCGCCCCATCCTGGGTTGTTCCCCGCCTGTAGCCTGTAGCCTCTGCGATAAACCACAGATGACTGCACTTGGGTGGGATGCTGAAAAATTGCAGGGAGTAACACGTGTTTTTTTTGACTGATCCTGTATTGCAGGAAAACCCTTGGATTTCTGAGGGGGGGGGGCTGTGGAAATAAAACAGAATAGTAACAAAAATAATCAAAAAAACAAGAATAATATTGATTGCTTTCTGGGTATTCACATGTCGATAGGTCTTATGTACTAGGTTGTGGATAAGCACATTATCAGGATGGGCTGAGTAGAACCCAGTTCAAGACTAAACAAGGCTTTCAAAAGCAAAATACAAAGGAAATATAACCAAATTGTTTACAAAGTTTGCAAACTCTATCAAGCTCTGAGAACTGTCAGGACATATCAGATTGTGGAGCACATACCTGATTGTCAAGGCATCTCAGACCTTGGATTGAAGCACGTGCAGTTGCTAGTAATCATCCTCACCCAAATACTAAATGTACCATTTGGATTCCTGATTGTGTGCACCTGTGTACATTTGCCAGTTCATACTTAATGACTTGGCACCCTCAGGTTATCATGCCCTTTCCTCTTTGCCCTTTGAGTTATAGTTTAAGGGTTTGTTTAGATTTTGGTTTCTGTAATGTTTGACCCTTAGAGCTTTATTACTCATTTTACGATGCTGGATTTTCCCTAACACTCTGCACCTGATTCACATTTGCATGTCCATAAACTCTATTACTATATCACTTTATCTTTGGAATAGCAACTTGCAGGTTGCACATTAATGATGTGCAATACAGGGATTATGGGGTGGACAAGTCACCAGTTTTTTAGCGATCTGATGACTTAGACTGGCTGAGACTGTCCCTTGCAAGAGTTTGAGATCCTGGGCAGTTAGGTTACCTAAACACACCATGACATCCAGTCGGGATGCTTCAGCAGTGCAGCAGGAGAAGGTCACCAAGGTTTGGTTTTCAACCCAAAGCTCTTTGGCCTTCTCAGAAAGAAAAAACTACCTTTGCTGAATCTTCCTGAAAATGAAGCTGGAGCTGAAGCTGCTGACTGTCTTGGCAGGAGTTCCATGACTGAGTAGCTGGGAATGAAGACCTCTGATCTGTCTGAAGGTGATGATCTCCATATTCTCATCAACATTCAGTGAGACGTTGTTTTACGGCACCACACAGTCAGGTCTTTTAACTTCCTCCTGTAGGCAACCTGGTAGAGATGAGCATGATAAATGATGGACAATCCACGTTGTGGCTCACAAGCATGGTACGTTATTAAACTCAACAAAAAAAGCACAACAAACAAATGGACCACAAGGGGTCAAAAACAGTTTTTCTTCTTACCTTCTTTAAGACAAGGAGCAGCGCAGGAACAGCCATATGGTAGAAGAGCAGCAAAGACAGGGCAACAACAGCTACAGACACACAACGACAAACTGAAGAGTAAAGCAAGGGCAGGCATTTAAATACACAGATAATCAATTTCAGGTGGGAAGAGTTAATCACTAGAGACTAAGAAGACTGAGGGATGGGGGCAGCAATCGTGGACCAAAGGGAGACTCGAACAGCAAGGATAACTAAACATTACAATAGGAAGCAGGAGATAACAAGGAGCAAAAACAAGGAACTAACAGACATACTGTACACCAACATAACTCAACCAGAGGTATACAACAAAAAACTCTTACATTATAAATAGTTGAGGTTGGCCCTTAGCCAATGACATATGGACCAGGGCAGGACAGAACCATCTTGACAAAACCTTGCCATCGTCCCTGATGAAGCCAACACGATGGTGTCATCCACAAACTTGGTATTGCCGTTGCCCTCACACTATGCTATGCAGATGTTAGAGAACATGATACACAACAGCAAGCTGAGGCAGCGGCCTTGCGGAATGTCGGGGCTGATGATTAACGTGGATAACCACTGGCTGCCAGCTCTCATCGCCTGTGGTCTCTGCCCGTCACAAGGGGAGCCGTTCAGATAGAGGCATGCTAGTTTAAACGCCAGGTTGGATGGCACGGTGCTTTAAAAGCCGAGCTGAGGTTCCCAGAGCAGTTTCGGGGGGAGACTGAATCATCCATGAATCTGTTTCACCCGAATATGAATTGGACTGGGTTCAGGGAGGCGGATTTGTGTTGCATTGTCGGCTGCAAACTTAAACCCGCTGGACTCCCACCTGATAGCAAGGTCTTGCTTTTCTTTTTAGTGTCTCAGCGTTTGCTTTGATTCCAGATGATGTAATGAACTGTAGCTTGTTTTTTGTTTCGCAGATCTGGATTTTCTCTAATGCTGAATTTGCACCAGATCTACCTTTGCACAGATCTAGACTCTGATCTTCTGAAATTAAAATTTGCAGTTGCATGTTAACGCGCAAGCAAAGTTGGAGCGACGAGGCCCTAATCATGTCATGCTAGGACTTAATGCATGTCCCGATTCTGCCGAATTGCATATATACATTACATTGTTCTTGCACAAATTTTGCAGGCTAGAAGATGCAACCAATGAAATGAGAAAAAGGTAGAACATGTGGATTAATAATAGCTGAGCCTTTGTGTTCTTACAGATTTTCATCACGAATGCAGCTTACAAATTGTGTCACTGGCTGCAGTGTACGATCTGCCTGCATGCACAGACCTGCTCGAAGAATTGGCTCACTGATAGACTCAGATTCACATCAGCAGGCTCCTTATGTTCTATAATGGCAATATGCCCAGGGGGTTTAGGCAGCCAGTTACCACTGGACCCCCACAAGGGGGCGCTGGTGGAGATGCTCACCTAGGCCACTACATTGAACCAGCCCAGCTCTCTCCTGTTGTCTGCTGGTATTCTTTCATTCCCTATTCCATGTTTTAGGCACCATTTCTTATAAATGATACAGTAATGGATGGCCACACACTCTTGTCAAGTGCGTTGGGCTGACTGTGCAGTGAAAGTGGTTATATAAAATCAATTGAGTCCTCAAAGAACAGCGGGTGAGGTTATGCAGGGAAAGCTGGGGTAGCGGAAAACTTGATTTGCAGCCTGACAACAAAGAAAATCCGGGAATACAGCAGGGGATGTAGTCTGTACTTTGCCAGTGTTCCTTTTCCCGTCCAGCAGAGGGAGCTGTGGTTGTATAGACACAGTCATTCTGGATGCCGTCTGCAGCCTTTAGCAGCCTGGTAGCGCTACCAGTTAACAAGCACTGCTGCCTGAATAAACAGGCCGGTTGCAGAGCCTATTCCTCCATATTGATGCTTATTTGTTCATGGGCCTGGCAGCCACTGGGTCCCCTGTTGATGTTCTTATTTTGTTGACCCACTCAGGCCTAGGTTTAGCCTAACATTTCTTGGTTCTGTGTGGTTTTTAAACTCTTACTTTGTTCTTCTAGTAATTATTGCTAGTTAACCACATAACTGGGTCCAGCCAGCCTAGTCTATGTCTGTACGTCTTAGTGACCATTAAGAAAACTGTGACTTAAATAAAATGGCAGAACAGATGATTTATGCATATGATCCCATTTTCAGATCACTCACAGCATGTCTTACCCTAATCCTAACCCTAACCCTAATCCTAACCCTAATTCTAACCCTTTTACATACAGCACAGTTTGGCACAGATATCCTGCACCAGCGTATCATAGCATAACACACATCATCAAACTGCACTGCTGTTTTTCTACTGCTGTTGAGGAAAAGCAGTTGAACAGGAAACCAGAACAAGGACATTCTTAAGGTCATCATCTGCCGAAAGAGACACCATTGATTAAAATTTGCCTTTTGTGATAAAATAGGCTGTAGAGATATTACATTTCAGTCATTGATACAATAAAATAAACCCTGAAGCACATCCCAGGAAGCACTTTTGAAATGACACACTATAATACTATACAATATGCTATTATTTATTACATTCAGCTTATTTATTGCATTTATTGCTCATTTATTGATCAGATCAAAGGGGACAGGGGTGCAAAGGCAGGATGTGGTGGCTCATCCTCGGTTCAAGGCAAATCTTAAATGCATTAACCGTGACACTTCTGTCACATGATGGGCCAGTGATGCGGCCTTATTGTCACGACCGGGTGTCGGGAGGGAGCGACGAGCCACGAGCGGCTTGGTGGTTTTCATATTCGGGGCTTTTTTGCACACAAAAATGCGCAGTAATGGGAAATCAAAGGACTGCGAGGGATCAAACAGAATGAAAGGGGGAAACAGCTAGGAGGAAGCAGGACTTACCTGGGGGACAGTAGGACAGGGTACTGGCAGGGCTAATGCTAACTCACTGCGGCTAACAAATAACAGCTACAGCGACCCATGTGGGGAGCAGGGCAAGGGCAGGCACATATATACACAGGTAATGATAAATAAACCAGAGAGAGGAGTAAGTGGCTGACACATTAGGTTGGGAGTAATTAGGTGATTACGGGACAGCCAGCGACCTCTGCTGGTCAAATGGGGACATGATGGGCTGATGTGGCCGGTCCAGACAGTTGTGTTTATTTTTTCTACATTTTGTTTTAGTGTGTGAAATGAGTTTCCTTGATGTAGTAGTATTTGGTACATTTATATCCAACTCAAAATGCAAATTAATTTAAAACCTTTGAAACAGTCTGTTTATTACTACAGAATTTTTGGGTTTTCCTGATACTACAAGAGATAGTAAATCTGTAGAAAGCCCAATGATACTCTTTAGGCAATTCTCTTATGTGATTCTTGTCCTGTCATATCAAATTCAAGCAATTGTCTCTTTTCCTTTCTCTTTTCCTTATACAGTATACACATTGGTCTGTGATTGTCAGGACCTGGACTCAGAGCTTATGGGTAAAACATATTTCTTAGCCTTCAAACACATGGTCTGAGATGAAGTACTTCCAACCAGGGCTATCCATCTTCCTCAGGAGCAGGACCAGCTGGGCCTTTAGAGGCTGCAGGAGTTCCAGGGAGCCGATGACCGCTGAGGGGAATCTGCAATGCCAGCGCCCTCCGGCGGCCCAGCCCCCTCTACCCTTTCCAGCTCTTTCGAGTGGCCGACTTCTTCCTCGCCTTTGGAGATGGTGCCATGGGACCGAGGAGGTGGGGACTGGGGGTGGTGGTCACCGGGACAGCTGACCTTTGAGGGGGGGGGGGGGGGGCAGTGTAGCGCTGGCAGGTTTTGAATATCCCTCCATGCTCGTGAACCATTGTAAATAGCCCCTGTCTATGTCACGTATGTAGCTGATGTGCCTTGTTCTGTGTGTCGCGTGTTCTTGTACTGGTGTTAGATTTGTGCTCAATCCCCGTGTGTTTAACTGTGTGTAGAGTTCCCGCTGTGTGTGTTTAACTGTGTGTAGGGTTCCCGCTGTGTGTGTTTAACTGTGTGTAGAGTTCCCGCTGTGTGTGTTTAACTGTGTGTAGGGTTCCCGCTGTGTGTGTTTAACTGTGTGTAGAGTCCCCGCTGTGTGTGTTTAACTGTGTGTAGAGTCCCCGCTGTGTGTGTGCCTTACTGTGCTAAGATTAACTTCCCTGTATTTCCCTGCCATTCTTTGTCGCTGTCTGTTGCTTGACTGCGGTCATTTTAAGGATTTCACCGAAAGAGCAGCTTCATGTCAGTCCTTGCCCATTTGTTTGCTGCCGCCATCACAATACCTCGGTCTGCCTGGCGCCACAATATTTTTATTTTCATCACCAAACAGCGCCCTTGACACCTTTCCCAACCCTCAATACCGTGTGGCTGTTCTGTGCAGCACCACAGAAAGCGCAAGTGCCAACTAAGTCAGACAATTTCACTTTGTCTCAGACCGTGCACGCCATGACTGTACAGTGCTTACAGTGAGAGAAAGTGGAATTCCTTATAGTGCTCCAATGTCCACATGAATAATAATAATAATAATAATAATAATAATAATAATAATAATCATCATCATCATCAGCGCGTAAAATTATTATGATTGAACCTACTTCTATAAAGACTTATGGCTACTCATTTGTTCCAAAATCCTACAACAGAGAAGTTCTGGTTCCTTGAGGTTCACAATGGATCCAAAGGTTTTTCTCAACTCATGAGAATAATAGTATTTAGTGTATCAGGAACCTTTAGTGCCATGCAAGTGAAAATAATGGAGAGACATTACCCTGCTCACCAGACATTCTCAGCCATGCTGTTTAAACAAATCACAGATAAAATAATTATAAAAATGATAATAATTACCTGCATGACAACTTTAATCTATGTCTGCCCAGACTTTTCCACTTTTTTGACAAAATGCAAAAATAAGATATTTGATTTTTCAAGGATGTGGATGACAAAATGCAACATGTTTAGAATGTATGTCTTGGTTTGAAGGGCAGTGAAGTGTAAATACAGATACAACTGTGACAACGGCAGCAAGCGAAGGCAAAGCAGGGCAAGTTTATTTATATATCAGCTTTGGTACACTGCGGTCATTCAAAGTGCTTTACACTTAGGAAAAGTCCTGAACACAAAGGGAATTCAGATTCAAATTAAAAAGATAGAATAGAAAAAAAAACATTACTAAAACATGATTAAAACAATACATTTAAAAGAGGAAAAAGTTAAACATGAAAATTAAATTATAGGTAAATGAGGATAATTAAGTGCCATTGCAGGATAGAAATGCAGTAGAGTTAATTAGCTGTGTTAAGCTGTGCTAAAAGCCAGGGCAGACTGGAATGTTTGGATTAAAAAGTGTATTCCCGACTATTCTAATGCTCTCAGTGAACTGGTTACATTATTCTCAAATCAAAACACATTTTATTTAACAACCTTCAGCCCAAACAGTGATCAGATTTCAACTGGATTTGAATGCTGGATTACAGGTATGGTGGTACGCCATTGATGGACGTTAGTTCTCCTTGTGTATATCTCTGAGTTCCCTAAACAGCCAGTACAACAGCCAGAAGCAACAAGCTGGGACAGCTGGCTTTCTACCCTGTACAGTGCTTACAGAAAATCTTATTTTTTGTATATTTTGTATATTTCTTTAATTCAGTGAAAAATGTTGCAAATGTATTGGTTTCATAACAAAAGTCCAATGACAGACAATGTTAAACATATCTGCACGTGTGTTTCGCACAGACATAATTCAATCTTATTAAGTATCATAATTTTTTTTACTGTCTCGTTCAGTTCTGTTCTTTCAATTTTGCTGTCAATTGCGACTGTAGTCAGTGGCTTCCATGTTTGGTGTTTTATGTCATTGTGAATATGATAATTCACTGTAATAATCTTGAGACGCTTGTTCCTCAGTGTCATCATCTCCATAGTCATACTCCTTGCCTTCATCATCATCATCATCATCATCTTCATCTTGATAGACATACTCCCATGGTCTCTTTTTGACTTCACGTGCTGAAATGTCAGAGCCATGGCAAAGGAAAAAAAAAATCAGCTGAAGGAGTCGTATGATAATTGCTTCAGTTCCCACAACCAAAGTTCCAAAGCAAAATAATGAACGATTTATGTTTCCTAAAAATACAACCGCGGAGCAGCATGTAAAGTGAAAAGAGCACAGGGCCTATGATGGGGTCTTGAGGGACCCCACAGGAATGCAGGCTTGTACACCCAGCTTGACAGGAAAACTTTTATCAGAGAAATATGACTGGATCCCACTTTAGGGCAACACCTGCAATATCTATGCCCTTTTCCAGACAAGATTAAAGGAGCTCATTATCCACGTCAAAGACAGGAGTAAGGTCTAAGACATCTGTACAATTCCATCCTGGGAGGCCAGACTGCAGATTACCCTGCTGTGGGTGTGTTTGAGCAGGGAAATCTGCAGACTGTGTTGGATCCTGGCCCTGCAGGAATGGAATTGGAACAAAGAAAATGATACAGGCTTAAACTCGCCAAAGACACCCGAGCCCAGTGGAAGGAGGAAAGGATTATGAGCAGCGGGACTGAATGCATGGCCGTTTCAGCTGTAATCCATTTTTCGAGGATATAAATTCAATTGTAACTAGTTAGAATACAAACTCTCGATATTAAAAATGAAGTTGTAACTAGTTATAATTTGTATATGTCCATTTTACTCAGAACATCAGACCCTACAAGAAATAACTGAATTATTAAGTCAGTGAGAATCATGGAAATAAAGATGTTGGCTGATTATTAATGGGATATATTTTACTATATGAACGTAATTTACAAAGTATATTTCTTATGACTTTTCACAATTGAAAATTTGTATTTCTTGTACTTTTACTGATATTGTACTGAGAGTCCACTTTCACTTACTGGTGCGGAAGTTTTTGATGATAGGGTCACTCTGTTCTCCATTTTCCAGAACAGTGGAAACTTTGATAGTGTAACGAGTGTCTGGTTCCAAGTTTGAGAAGGTTGTCATGTGGCTTTTTGTAGAGAACTCCTCTTTCTCAGGGCAGGTGCTACATATGATATAGTGATGTGGTATTTCCTCCAATTCCTCTGGTTTATTCCAGGTAATGGTGAAGGATCTTGCATCTCGTTCTCTTGATATCAAACATTCTGGTGCTGGGATGGCTGTGAATTCATATTCCGACAAACATAACAAACAGAAGATGAGGAGATGAAGTGAGTGCAATGTAATAAATGTAATTTTACAACAGGGATTTCTCAAATTCTTGATATTCAGGGTTATAGTCTTTCAAAACATCAGTTTTGAGCTTCATTGCAGAGGGCAGGGTGTGAACCAGCAACCTCCTGATCACAGCACAGGGAGAGCTAATGTGCAGTACCCACTGCAAAGGGCAGGGTGTGAACCAGCAACCTCCTGATCACAGCACAGGGAGAGCTAATGTGCAGTACCCACTGCAAAGGGCAGGGTGTGAACCAGCAACCTCCTGATCACAGCACAGGGAGAGCTAATGTGCAGTACCCACTGCAAAGGGCAGGGTGTGAACCAGCAACCTCCTGATCACAGCACAGGGAGAGCTAATGTGCAGTACCCACTGCAAAGGGCAGGGTGTGAACCAGCAACCTCCTGATCACAGCACAGGGAGAGCTAATGTGCAGTACCCACTGCAAAGGGCAGGGTGTGAACCAGCAACCTCCTGATCACAGGCACAGACACCTAGCACCCAGAGCCACTCACTGCCCCCATTTGAATCTGATCTGAATTTAACTTTCGACTTTGGTGCAAATACAGGCCAGATTTGGTAACATTCAATGTGAATATGGCGCATATGTGGCCTTTATCTGTTTCAAATCCAAAAAGCGGATTCGGACCAGTATTGGTCTGCTGTGCAAAAAGACATCGGGCCAGATCCGGTCATCTTGCTTTGTAGGAACATAAGTAATACAGACATTTCCTGCAACGTGTGCTTTAGGCATTAAGCTATGGGGGACAATGCACACTATGTAACTTTAATATTATGTGTTTTTATAGGTATTCATTAATGATTGCACCATTAAAGTCTATTCACTGGCAGCAACTGTAAAAAAGACAGCTGGGCTATTGAACGCGAAGCGCACACTGATGTTATTTCCCCGCCATGTCCCTTCCAGGGCTCCGTAAAATATCAATCATAAAAACTGTCATAGTCGATGGAGTGTAAATTACCTGTTTGTACAGACGCTGACACATATCTACTCTGATGGCCACCTTTCCCCACTGCGGCCACCTTGAACAGATACTTATTTCCAGGACTGAGACCTCGTATCATCGTTTTATTGGTGCCTTTAACCTCACGGCTATCCTGGGTCCTCTCATCAGACCAGGTCACTATAAAATGCTTTATCTGCTCAGCCAGGCCCTCTGGCAGGTCCCAGCTCAGGTCCACAAAGTCTGCTCCCACTGAGCAGAAGTTTATGTTCTCAGGGGGAGGAAGGGCTGGAGAAGAGAGGAGAGGAGACACTATTATTACATACATGAACATTCCTAAATAACAGATGATGAAGTTCTGTCTTCCGATTCATCAAATTTGGTTCCAAATACCACTAAAGAATCACTGAGGCAATAATGCACGTAAGCACATGGGATATCAAATGAAATCAACACCTCATCACTTATTTTCCATGTTTTCTGCATGTCCAGTTGTTTTCATCATATGGATTACTGTAGTCTTATTAAATACATTACTGCCTTTCACCACTTATCATAAGGGATAACAGGATTTCGCAGAGGTGTTCACAGCGACATAAACCCACATAAAAAACAGAACAGCGAGGCTGACGAGGGACAGGCAAATGAAAGAGGGCAGCCTGGCAGTTCTGCGTCCTCCTGCCTTCCCTGCAAAATTTACTGTGGAGGATCCCAAATCCTCGGCTGACTTTTAATCCCAATCCAGAAATAAGAGTAATACTCTCGGAAAATATCAGCTGGAGACATACCTTGCATGTCCTTGAATTACGTAGAACACTGAGGGGGAAAAAAAAGAGAATTAAACTGGTCAAAGACAACATGAAGTAATAGCAGTAGAAAAGATAATATCCTCAGACATACGGTAAATGCTTCTGAACATTGAATTAAACCATTCAGGAATAAATAATCATAATTTCTGCTTTAGTGTCCATGCCAAACAGCCCTCCCAGGTTGTACCTGGTCTCTCCTTATTTGGTTACTAAACAGAATATACAGTAATAGAGACACTTTATTGATCCCTATGGTTAAATGATCATATTCCATCATGCTTTCTGTGAGAGACACAGACACCGGTGAGAGCAAGTTTGGATCACAGTACAGGGTCGGCTACAGCTTTGCTCAAGAATCCAACAGCAACATCCCGATGATTGGTTTATTGTTTGCTTTTATGTTTGTTTTTTTATCATTTGTTGTGTACAGTGTCCTTGAGTGTCTTGAAAGGCGCTTTTAAATAAAATGTATTATTATTATTATTATTATTATTATTATTATTAATAATTGCTCGTTGTCCTGCACCCTCCCTGATTGGTTTATTGTTTCATGTCCCACTCCTTGTGTCGTTAGCTGGTTTGGTTTGGTGTATTTATAGTCCTGCCTTAGTTTAGTTCCTTATTTGGGTCATTGAATGTCTGAATGTCCAGTGATTTGTAAGCTGCCTGCCCCCCAATTTGTACCTAAAAGACCTCATCACACCCCGCACTGCACCACGATCTCTCCGATCCTCCAGCACTGCTTGTCTGGTCCCACCACCCCTCAAGGCACAAGGAAGACACACCTCCCGGCTCTTCTCTGTTCTGGCACCAAGTCACCCAGCCTAACCCTAACCCTAACCCATCCTACCTAAAAGACCTGATCACACCCCGCACTGCACCACGATCTCTCCGATCCTCCAGCACTGCTCGACTGGTCCCACCACCCCTCAAGGCACAAGGAAGACACACCTCTCGGCTCTTCTCTGTTCTGGCACCAAGTTGGTGGAATGAACTCCCCCTAGATGTCCGAACAGCTGAGTCACTGAATGTCTTCAAAAGACGACTTAAAACACACCTTTTCCAGAAATACCTGAATTAGCACTTCTGGCATTAAAAACGCACTTTCCCAACAGAGTATTAGATCGATGGTATTCATAGCCTTGGTTTTATTGAGCTAGTATCGGGAAAAATTCATTGTACAGTCTTAAAGCACTTATGTAAGTCGCTCTGGCTAAGGGCATCTGCCAAATGCTGTAAATGTAAATGTAAATGTAGTTAGTCTTCATTTTTCCCCTTTTACTTTTGACCCCTCGTGGTTCATTTTGTTTTTGTAGTGTTCCTAGTGTTTTCTGGTAATAAACCCCGTTGGTCCTGTGAGCCGCGTGTGAGTCGTCTACATTCCTGCCTGCACCATGCCTTGCCCCCATGCCAGAACCACTCGGATCTGTGACATTAATGCAGTTAAAATTGAGGCAATCGAAGAAAAAAGTTGTGACCTTAAAGTGCCTGTTGTACCCAATACTTTTCAGCTGCTTTTCAGTGCCTCCTCCTATGACCCATTTAAGTTTCTTTTAAATCGTATCATTCATTTACAATGAAATATTTTACAAGCAAGACACATTTTAAAGGCTTATGGTTATTGTAACCTATGATACCACTGACATGAGCAACAAAATAAATGTTATGAGAAATTATTGAACTGTGACAAAAAATGTTTTTAATACATAATGTTGTCTATCATCTCTGGAATAAAAGAGATATATTGTGCGATTCTGCCCTAGAAATAAACACGTTATTACATGGGCTTAGGTAAAAACAATGATAATTAACCCATACTTACTTTGCCTATTTGGTTTTGATTGCAGTCGTGCTTGTTTTCCCCAGTAATTTCAAGGTGATAGAAAGAGGAGAAGAAGTATCTTTGAAAACGTATGAAGAGACGTCGAGGTCACCAATGTGGTGAGAGGAGAAAGGACCAGGACACGGTTTCTTTGTCCAAGAACAGCAGGACAAATTACGCTTGCAGCCAAGACAGAATTTGCCCGCGCAAATTAACCTCGGGCAGTAAGCTTCAAAATAAAAGCACGTCTGCCCTGAGAATTCTTACGAGCTAAGCAACCACTGCAGAGTATTTATTTATTCTTAAGTTTCGGTTTCCACAGAGGTTTCATTATTACACACAATATTACACAATCACCTGGAAATACTCACTGCTAGTGTGACTTAGTAACAAGGACCTGGTTTTTTTCCAGCACACCAAAATAAATAAGCAAAGCCATACATACTACAGTTATAAAACACAAGATTCTTCACAATCCATTTATTTATTCAAAATACCACCAAGACATAAACATGAAGTTATTAAACACAATAAATGAGACCAAAAAGAGCAAAATATGTTGTACGGCAGCTGTTGATGTTGGCATTTCTATAAATTTATTTAAAATTCATCAAGACTGAGTCAAGAATTGGACTTTGAGCGGTCAAGATCAAGACTTTGGGGGGGAGGGTCAAGACTGAGTCAAGAATGGGACTTTGAGGGGTCAAGATCAAGACTTTGGGGGGGAGGGTCAAGGCTGAGTCAAGAATGGGACTTTGAGGGGTCAAGATCAAGACTTTGGGGGGGAGGGTCAAGACTAAGGCTTTGGGAGGGTCGAACCGAGTCAAGACAAATACTTTTTTATGGTGGTCACCATTATCCATGGTAGTTTCTCTCATCCCTTCCCACCACGAAGATAACTGACTGAGACCTGAGTGTTTGCCTGTCTGATGTGTGTAATGTAGTTTCCCAGCTGTTTTAAGTCACTGCTTGAATAATTTAATTTAATTTCGACCTATTCCACAATTTCCCTAAAAAGATTGATAACCACCAATTCATCGTACAGTACATACACCCAAGATTTAATTATATTGCTTCTCAGTGTTTAAAAATTTAGTGTAATTGGCTCTTTGGCACCTTAACATTATAACATTTTCTGACCTGTCATAAAGTTAACATGGACTGAGTTACAAAATACACTACTTATCTATAGAAGATTTTTAAATAAATGTATACATCAACATTCTCGTTATACTTATGGGACTCTTGCGTAGGTAAACGTACTACTGTTTAAACGTGTGAAATAATCAAAATTCCCATGTTGGTTCCAGGTGGTTAAACAGTAATGCTATCGTGACAAACATTATGGTTCATTTGGAATATCTGAGTCTCAGCTGAGGGCCATTTGGCACTGTTTTACCTATATATACCTTGGTATATGTGTGTATATCACTTAAAGGCAAGATTGAGAAGCACCACACTTACATTCTTTGTACAAAGTAATTTAATCACGCGGAAAATCAATTAAGCCTGACCTCTGTGGCTGTGGTCAGAAGGTCAGCGATTTAAGCCTGACATCTGTGGCTGTGTCCCACTCCTTGTGTCGTTAGCCGGTTTGGTTTGGTGTATTTATAGTCCTGCCTTAGTTTAGTTCCTTATTTGGGTCATTGAATGTCTGAATGTCCAGTGATTTGTAAGCTGCCTGCCCCCCAATTTGTACCTAAAAGACCTGATCACACCCCGCACTGCACCACGATCTCTCCGATCCTCCAGCACTGCTCGACTGGTCCCACCACCCCTCAAGGCACAAGGAAGACACACCTCTCGGCTCTTCTCTGTTCTGGCACCAAGTTGGTGGAATGAACTCCCCCTAGATGTCCGAACAGCTGAGTCACTGAATGTCTTCAAAAGACGACTTAGAACACACCTTTTCCAGAAATACCTGTATTAGCACTTCTGGAATTTTTGGGGGGGGGGGGTTCAAGACTAAGGCTTTGGGAGGGTCAGTGATTTAAGCCTGACATCTGTGGCTGTGGTCAGAAGGTCAGCGGTTTAAGCCTGACCTCTGTGGCTGTGGTCAGAAGGTCAGTGATTTAAGCCTGACATCTGTGGCTGTGGTCAGAAGGTCAGTGATTTAAGCCTGACATCTGTGGCTGTGTCCCACTCCTTGTGTCGTTAGCTGGTTTGGTTTGGTGTATTTATAGTCCTGCCTTAGTTTAGTTCCTTATTTGGGTCATTGAATGTCTGAATGTCCAGTGATTTGTAAGCTGCCTGCCCCCCAATTTGTACCTAAAAGACCTGGGGCCTCATGTATAACAACGTGCGTAGAATTCACACTAAAACATGGCGTACGGACAAAACTAGGAATGTGCGTAAGCAAGAAAAAATCCAGATGCATAAAACTGTGCGTAAGCACAGATCTACGCACATTCCCTTTATAAATCCCAATGAGCGTGAAATTTTACGTACGTGAACGAGCCCACAGCCACTCCCCCGACCCGCCCATATTTATGTATATTTGCATATGTAAATCTGTATAAATGCCCGCTTTGTTCTATGTTTTTCTTAAACACCAATGGACAAACCACGAGGGAAAAAGAAGTATTTCTGCGAGTGTGAAGTGGAGGTCATGTTAACAGAAATCGAGAAAAGAAAAGTGATATTATTTGGTGGTATAAGTGGCATCAGCAATAAACGAAAGTTGACGGAGTGGCACAGCGTGGCGGAGTCAGTTAAAAGTGTTGGTTCCAAAATTCGCACGGTGGCCGAAATTAAAAAGAAGTGGTCGGACATTAAAATCGACGTGAAAAAACGAGCGGCCGCTCACCGTAAGAGTCTTAACAGCACAGGTGGAGGTAGCGGAATCCCCGGTCTCACACCCTTTGAGCAACTAGTTGCTGCGATGATTGGGGACACACTTTTATCGGGTGAGGGGGACGCTGATGTCATCGCAGGTGAGTTTTTCTTGTACCATACTTCTTTGAATTACTTGCATGTTTATGAATAACACGTAGGGCGCAGATGCGGTGTTACTTTCGTTTATTCTGTTTGTTTATTCTTACAGACAACAGTACAAGAGGTGCCCGCAATGCATTAATAGAGTACATTAATAGAGGGAAAGTGCTTTCTATTTACATAAGCAAATTCGTTCTCTGAAGGTGACTTAATAGCAATGTGCGCGCAGTCGATATAGCTTCGTCTACGTTGGGAAAACCGGACATCGCTGCAAATTGCACTTTAATATTTGCCTGTTCAACCACAGTGTAAGGAAATTTTATATATCTGGGCAAGGGCGTAACTTTGGCTGGAACATTGGGGGGGGGGTGGAAGTCTCCACCCATGACAGGGGAAACATGATTATTGGGGGGAGGTGGTCATGACCCCCCTGGAAATTACGCCCATGTATCTGGGTGACAAGCAGATTTTGCCGTCCCATACAACACCGGCATGGCGCGACTCAGTGTTGACTGAGAAATACCCGATCAGTCCGCAAGTTCTCGCTGAAAAGCACCTGTGGCTAAGAACCCGCGAGTGGACAGAACTTGTAAAGGAACAGGTAGCCTATAGCGCAATTCCTCATCGTCTGCTTTTGTAATGCTGGCCCCAGTTTAGCACACAGCTCCAAAAGGATTGCTCTTGGAAATCTGAATCGACTTAGAAGCCAGTCATCATCATGGGCCAGGAAATCAGTATATGATCCCTGAATACGAGCTCTATTCTGACTCTTCCATTTGCAATGTCCTCTAACAATGCAAGAGCAGCCATGGTTGGAATATTTTTTGTCTTTCCCTGCACCGTTTTATTGTCACAGATTGATTACGATCAGGTGACCGATGGCCAAATAATTTCGGTGTATTTCATGCAGACCGCGTCATGAATGCGAGTCTGACACAGTGAAACTGCAGTAGCACTCTTTTGCCAGTAGGTGCCTCCATTTTGCCAAATCGAGCAGAAACTTGCGTACGCCTTGTCTGGGGTTGCCGTGAGAATGTGCGTGGCGGTACGCCAAGTTTAGTTTTTATACATCTCGACGTGAGCGTGGAAACGGGCGTGCGCAACATTTTCGTGCGTAAGCACCGTTTATACATGAGGCCCCTGATCACACCCCGCACTGCACCACGATCTCTCCGATCCTCCAGCACTGCTCGACTGGTCCCACCACCCCTCAAGGCACAAGGAAGACACACCTCTCGGCTCTTCTCTGTTCTGGCACCAAGTTGGTGGAATGAACTCCCCCTAGATGTCCGAACAGCTGAGTCACTGAATGTCTTCAAAAGACGACTTAGAACACACCTTTTCCAGAAATACCTGTATTAGCACTTCTGGAATTTTTGGGGGGGGTTCAAGACTAAGGCTTTGGGAGGGTCAGTGATTTAAGCCTGACATCTGTGGCTGTGGTCAGAAGGTCAGCGGTTTAAGCCTGACCTCTGTGGCTGTGGTCAGAAGGTCAGTGATTTAAGCCTGACCTCTGTGGCTGTGGTCAGAAGGTCAGCGATTTAAGCCTGACATCTGTGGCTGTGGTCAGAAGGTCAGTGATTTAAGCCTGACATCTGTGGCTGTGTCCCACTCCTTGTGTCGTTAGCTGGTTTGGTTTGGTGTATTTATAGTCCTGCCTTAGTTTAGTTCCTTATTTGGGTCATTGAATGTCTGAATGTCCAGTGATTTGTAAGCTGCCTGCCCCCCAATTTGTACCTAAAAGACCTGGGGCCTCATGTATAACAACGTGCGTAGAATTCACACTAAAACATGGCGTACGGACAAAACTAGGAATGTGCGTAAGCAAGAAAAAATCCAGATGCATAAAACTGTGCGTAAGCACAGATCTACGCACATTCCCTTTATAAATCCCAATGAGCGTGAAATTTTACGTACGTGAACGAGCCCACAGCCACTCCCCCGACCCGCCCATATTTATGTATATTTGCATATGTAAATCTGTATAAATGCCCGCTTTGTTCTATGTTTTTCTTAAACACCAATGGACAAACCACGAGGGAAAAAGAAGTATTTCTGCGAGTGTGAAGTGGAGGTCATGTTAACAGAAATCGAGAAAAGAAAAGTGATATTATTTGGTGGTATAAGTGGCATCAGCAATAAACGAAAGTTGACGGAGTGGCACAGCGTGGCGGAGTCAGTTAAAAGTGTTGGTTCCAAAATTCGCACGGTGGCCGAAATTAAAAAGAAGTGGTCGGACATTAAAATCGACGTGAAAAAACGAGCGGCCGCTCACCGTAAGAGTCTTAACAGCACAGGTGGAGGTAGCGGAATTCCCGGTCTCACACCCTTTGAGCAACTAGTTGCTGCGATGATTGGGGACACACTTTTATCGGGTGAGGGGGACGCTGATGTCATCGCAGGTGAGTTTTTCTTGTACCATACTTCTTTGAATTACTTGCATGTTTATGAATAACACGTAGGGCGCAGATGCGGTGTTACTTTCGTTTATTCTGTTTGTTTATTCTTACAGACAACAGTACAAGAGGTGCCCGCAATGCATTAATAGAGTACATTAATAGAGGGAAAGTGCTTTCTATTTACATAAGCAAATTCGTTCTCTGAAGGTGACTTAATAGCAATGTGCGCGCAGTCGATATAGCTTCGTCTACGTTGGGAAAACCGGACATCGCTGCAAATTGCACTTTAATATTTGCCTGTTCAACCACAGTGTAAGGAAATTTTATATATCTGGGCAAGGGCGTAACTTTGGCTGGAACATTGGGGGGGGGGGTGGAAGTCTCCACCCATGACAGGGGAAACATGATTATTGGGGGGAGGTGGTCATGACCCCCCTGGAAATTACGCCCATGTATCTGGGTGACAAGCAGATTTTGCCGTCCCATACAACACCGGCATGGCGCGACTGAGTGTTGACTGAGAAATACCCGATCAGTCCGCAAGTTCTCGCTGAAAAGCACCTGTGGCTAAGAACCCGCGAGTGGACAGAACTTGTAAAGGAACAGGTAGCCTATAGCGCAATTCCTCATCGTCTGCTTTTGTAATGCTGGCCCCAGTTTAGCACACAGCTCCAAAAGGATTGCTCTTGGAAATCTGAATCGACTTAGAAGCCAGTCATCATCATGGGCCAGGAAATCAGTATATGATCCCTGAATACGAGCTCTATTCTGACTTTTCCATTTGCAATGTCCTCTAACAATGCAAGAGCAGCCATGGTTGGAATATTTTTTGTCTTTCCCTGCACCGTTTTATTGTCACAGATTGATTACGATCAGGTGATCGATGGCCAAATAATTTCGGTGTATTTCATGCAGACCGCGTCATGAATGCGAGTCTGACACAGTGAAACTGCAGTAGCACTCTTTTGCCAGTAGGTGCCTCCATTTTGCCAAATCGAGCAGAAACTTGCATACGCCTTGTCTGGGGTTGCCGTGAGAATGTGCGTGGCGGTACGCCAAGTTTAGTTTTTATACATCTCGACGTGAGCGTGGAAACGGGCGTGCGCAACATTTTCGTGCGTAAGCACCGTTTATACATGAGGCCCCTGATCACACCCCGCACTGCACCACGATCTCTCCGATCCTCCAGCACTGCTCGACTGGTCCCACCACCCCTCAAGGCACAAGGAAGACACACCTCTCGGCTCTTCTCTGTTCTGGCACCAAGTTGGTGGAATGAACTCCCCCTAGATGTCCGAACAGCTGAGTCACTGAATGTCTTCAAAAGACGACTTAGAACACACCTTTTCCAGAAATACCTGTATTAGCACTTCTGGAATTTTTGGGGGGGGGGGGGGGTTCAAGACTAAGGCTTTGGGAGGGTCAGTGATTTAAGCCTGACATCTGTGGCTGTGGTCAGAAGGTCAGCGGTTTAAGCCTGACCTCTGTGGCTGTGGTCAGAAGGTCAGTGATTTAAGCCTGACCTCTGTGGCTGTGGTCAGAAGGTCAGCGATTTAAGCCTGACATCTGTGGCTGTGGTCAGAAGGTCAGTGATTTAAGCCTGACATCTGTGGCTGTGTCCCACTCCTTGTGTCGTTAGCTGGTTTGGTTTGGTGTATTTATAGTCCTGCCTTAGTTTAGTTCCTTATTTGGGTCATTGAATGTCTGAATGTCCAGTGATTTGTAAGCTGCCTGCCCCCCAATTTGTACCTAAAAGACCTGGGGCCTCATGTATAACAACGTGCGTAGAATTCACACTAAAACATGGCGTACGGACAAAACTAGGAATGTGCGTAAGCAAGAAAAAATCCAGATGCATAAAACTGTGCGTAAGCACAGATCTACGCACATTCCCTTTATAAATCCCAATGAGCGTGAAATTTTACGTACGTGAACGAGCCCACAGCCACTCCCCCGACCCGCCCATATTTATGTATATTTGCATATGTAAATCTGTATAAATGCCCGCTTTGTTCTATGTTTTTCTTAAACACCAATGGACAAACCACGAGGGAAAAAGAAGTATTTCTGCGAGTGTGAAGTGGAGGTCATGTTAACAGAAATCGAGAAAAGAAAAGTGATATTATTTGGTGGTATAAGTGGCATCAGCAATAAACGAAAGTTGACGGAGTGGCACAGCGTGGCGGAGTCAGTTAAAAGTGTTGGTTCCAAAATTCGCACGGTGGCCGAAATTAAAAAGAAGTGGTCGGACATTAAAATCGACGTGAAAAAACGAGCGGCCGCTCACCGTAAGAGTCTTAACAGCACAGGTGGAGGTAGCGGAATTCCCGGTCTCACACCCTTTGAGCAACTAGTTGCTGCGATGATTGGGGACACACTTTTATCGGGTGAGGGGGACGCTGATGTCATCGCAGGTGAGTTTTTCTTGTACCATACTTCTTTGAATTACTTGCATGTTTATGAATAACACGTAGGGCGCAGATGCGGTGTTACTTTCGTTTATTCTGTTTGTTTATTCTTACAGACAACAGTACAAGAGGTGCCCGCAATGCATTAATAGAGTACATTAATAGAGGGAAAGTGCTTTCTATTTACATAAGCAAATTCGTTCTCTGAAGGTGACTTAATAGCAATGTGCGCGCAGTCGATATAGCTTCGTCTACGTTGGGAAAACCGGACATCGCTGCAAATTGCACTTTAATATTTGCCTGTTCAACCACAGTGTAAGGAAGTTTTATATATCTGGGCAAGGGCGTAACTTTGGCTGGAACATTGGGGGGGGGGGGTGGAAGTCTCCACCCATGACAGGGGAAACATGATTATTGGGGGGAGGTGGTCATGACCCCCCTGGAAATTACGCCCATGTATCTGGGTGACAAGCAGATTTTGCCGTCCCATACAACACCGGCATGGCGCGACTGAGTGTTGACTGAGAAATACCCGATCAGTCCGCAAGTTCTCGCTGAAAAGCACCTGTGGCTAAGAACCCGCGAGTGGACAGAACTTGTAAAGGAACAGGTAGCCTATAGCGCAATTCCTCATCGTCTGCTTTTGTAATGCTGGCCCCAGTTTAGCACACAGCTCCAAAAGGATTGCTCTTGGAAATCTGAATCGACTTAGAAGCCAGTCATCATCATGGGCCAGGAAATCAGTATATGATCCCTGAATACGAGCTCTATTCTGACTTTTCCATTTGCAATGTCCTCTAACAATGCAAGAGCAGCCATGGTTGGAATATTTTTTGTCTTTCCCTGCACCGTTTTATTGTCACAGATTGATTACGATCAGGTGATCGATGGCCAAATAATTTCGGTGTATTTCATGCAGACCGCGTCATGAATGCGAGTCTGACACAGTGAAACTGCAGTAGCACTCTTTTGCCAGTAGGTGCCTCCATTTTGCCAAATCGAGCAGAAACTTGCATACGCCTTGTCTGGGGTTGCCGTGAGAATGTGCGTGGCGGTACGCCAAGTTTAGTTTTTATACATCTCGACGTGAGCGTGGAAACGGGCGTGCGCAACATTTTCGTGCGTAAGCACCGTTTATACATGAGGCCCCTGATCACACCCCGCACTGCACCACGATCTCTCCGATCCTCCAGCACTGCTCGACTGGTCCCACCACCCCTCAAGGCACAAGGAAGACACACCTCTCGGCTCTTCTCTGTTCTGGCACCAAGTTGGTGGAATGAACTCCCCCTAGATGTCCGAACAGCTGAGTCACTGAATGTCTTCAAAAGACGACTTAGAACACACCTTTTCCAGAAATACCTGTATTAGCACTTCTGGAATTTTTGGGGGGGGGGGGTTCAAGACTAAGGCTTTGGGAGGGTCAGTGATTTAAGCCTGACATCTGTGGCTGTGGTCAGAAGGTCAGCGGTTTAAGCCTGACCTCTGTGGCTGTGGTCAGAAGGTCAGTGATTTAAGCCTGACCTCTGTGGCTGTGGTCAGAAGGTCAGCGATTTAAGCCTGACATCTGTGGCTGTGGTCAGAAGGTCAGTGATTTAAGCCTGACATCTGTGGCTGTGTCCCACTCCTTGTGTCGTTAGCTGGTTTGGTTTGGTGTATTTATAGTCCTGCCTTAGTTTAGTTCCTTATTTGGGTCATTGAATGTCTGAATGTCCAGTGATTTGTAAGCTGCCTGCCCCCCAATTTGTACCTAAAAGACCTGGGGCCTCATGTATAACAACGTGCGTAGAATTCACACTAAAACATGGCGTACGGACAAAACTAGGAATGTGCGTAAGCAAGAAAAAATCCAGATGCATAAAACTGTGCGTAAGCACAGATCTACGCACATTCCCTTTATAAATCCCAATGAGCGTGAAATTTTACGTACGTGAACGAGCCCACAGCCACTCCCCCGACCCGCCCATATTTATGTATATTTGCATATGTAAATCTGTATAAATGCCCGCTTTGTTCTATGTTTTTCTTAAACACCAATGGACAAACCACGAGGGAAAAAGAAGTATTTCTGCGAGTGTGAAGTGGAGGTCATGTTAACAGAAATCGAGAAAAGAAAAGTGATATTATTTGGTGGTATAAGTGGCATCAGCAATAAACGAAAGTTGACGGAGTGGCACAGCGTGGCGGAGTCAGTTAAAAGTGTTGGTTCCAAAATTCGCACGGTGGCTGAAATTAAAAAGAAGTGGTCGGACATTAAAATCGACGTGAAAAAACGAGCGGCCGCTCACCGTAAGAGTCTTAACAGCACAGGTGGAGGTAGCGGAATTCCCGGTCTCACACCCTTTGAGCAACTAGTTGCTGCGATGATTGGGGACACACTTTTATCGGGTGAGGGGGACGCTGATGTCATCGCAGGTGAGTTTTTCTTGTACCATACTTCTTTGAATTACTTGCATGTTTATGAATAACACGTAGGGCGCAGATGCGGTGTTACTTTCGTTTATTCTGTTTGTTTATTCTTACAGACAACAGTACAAGAGGTGCCCGCAATGCATTAATAGAGTACATTAATAGAGGGAAAGTGCTTTCTATTTACATAAGCAAATTCGTTCTCTGAAGGTGACTTAATAGCAATGTGCGCGCAGTCGATATAGCTTCGTCTACGTTGGGAAAACCGGACATCGCTGCAAATTGCACTTTAATATTTGCCTGTTCAACCACAGTGTAAGGAAATTTTATATATCTGGGCAAGGGCGTAACTTTGGCTGGAACATTGGGGGGGGGGGTGGAAGTCTCCACCCATGACAGGGGAAACATGATTATTGGGGGGAGGTGGTCATGACCCCCCTGGAAATTACGCCCATGTATCTGGGTGACAAGCAGATTTTGCCGTCCCATACAACACCGGCATGGCGCGACTCAGTGTTGACTGAGAAATACCCGATCAGTCCGCAAGTTCTCGCTGAAAAGCACCTGTGGCTAAGAACCCGCGAGTGGACAGAACTTGTAAAGGAACAGGTAGCCTATAGCGCAATTCCTCATCGTCTGCTTTTGTAATGCTGGCCCCAGTTTAGCACACAGCTCCAAAAGGATTGCTCTTGGAAATCTGAATCGACTTAGAAGCCAGTCATCATCATGGGCCAGGAAATCAGTATATGATCCCTGAATACGAGCTCTATTCTGACTCTTCCATTTGCAATGTCCTCTAACAATGCAAGAGCAGCCATGGTTGGAATATTTTTTGTCTTTCCCTGCACCGTTTTATTGTCACAGATTGATTACGATCAGGTGACCGATGGCCAAATAATTTCGGTGTATTTCATGCAGACCGCGTCATGAATGCGAGTCTGACACAGTGAAACTGCAGTAGCACTCTTTTGCCAGTAGGTGCCTCCATTTTGCCAAATCGAGCAGAAACTTGCGTACGCCTTGTCTGGGGTTGCCGTGAGAATGTGCGTGGCGGTACGCCAAGTTTAGTTTTTATACATCTCGACGTGAGCGTGGAAACGGGCGTGCGCAACATTTTCGTGCGTAAGCACCGTTTATACATGAGGCCCCTGATCACACCCCGCACTGCACCACGATCTCTCCGATCCTCCAGCACTGCTCGACTGGTCCCACCACCCCTCAAGGCACAAGGAAGACACACCTCTCGGCTCTTCTCTGTTCTGGCACCAAGTTGGTGGAATGAACTCCCCCTAGATGTCCGAACAGCTGAGTCACTGAATGTCTTCAAAAGACGACTTAGAACACACCTTTTCCAGAAATACCTGTATTAGCACTTCTGGAATTTTTGGGGGGGGGGGGGGGGGGGGTTCAAGACTAAGGCTTTGGGAGGGTCAGTGATTTAAGCCTGACATCTGTGGCTGTGGTCAGAAGGTCAGCGGTTTAAGCCTGACCTCTGTGGCTGTGGTCAGAAGGTCAGTGATTTAAGCCTGACCTCTGTGGCTGTGGTCAGAAGGTCAGCGATTTAAGCCTGACATCTGTGGCTGTGGTCAGAAGGTCAGTGATTTAAGCCTGACATCTGTGGCTGTGTCCCACTCCTTGTGTCGTTAGCTGGTTTGGTTTGGTGTATTTATAGTCCTGCCTTAGTTTAGTTCCTTATTTGGGTCATTGAATGTCTGAATGTCCAGTGATTTGTAAGCTGCCTGCCCCCCAATTTGTACCTAAAAGACCTCATCACACCCCGCACTGCACCACGATCTCTCCGATCCTCCAGCACTGCTCGACTGGTCCCACCACACCTCAAGGCACAAGGAAGACACACCTCTCGGCTCTTCTCTGTTCTGGCACCAAGTTGGTGGAATGAACTCCCCCTAGATGTCCGAACAGCTGAGTCACTGAATGTCTTCAAAAGACGACTTAAAACACACCTTTTCCAGAAATACCTGAATTAGCACTTCTGGCATTTACGGGGGGAGGGGGAGGGGGGGGGGGTTTAGACTAAGGCTTTGGGAGGGTCAGCGGTTTAAGCCTGACCTCTGTGGCTGTGGTCAGAAGGTCAGCGGTTTAAGCCTGACCTTGTCACATCTGCAGGTCTTTGAGCAAGGTCCTTAACCCCCAGCTTCATGGGCACCATAACAGGTAGCTGCCCACCACAACCAAGCTTCCTTTCATAGAGGGTGAGGAGAAAAGAGAATTTCCCCACAGGGATTAACAGGGTATGAATTATCTTAAGGGTGGGGGGTGGGGTGGGTATGCAGCCATTTCCAAGTATTTCACTGTGTCGAAAAAATAACCTCTATGTTGCAGGACTGCAAAATACAAAGTGACTCATTCTGTCAGAAACAAATCTGGGTGTGGTCACAGGTGCAAGATTTCAAAGACTTTGGAGAGGAAAATAATCAACAAGAACCCCCAGACGACTGCAAAGGCCATCGTCACCGATCTGGCCTCTCCTGGACAGGAAGTCTAAAGAATAACTGCATCATGGGAAGCTTGGTGGTCAGCGGCCAAGGAAAAGTCTGTCACACGGTGGCACAACAAAGCTAGACTGAAGGTTGCCCAGCACCATTTGAAGGATGGGGATGGATTTTGTAAGCTGCCCTTTGGTCTGATAAGGGCAGATGGATACAGTGAAGGATTGGAGAGGCCTTCAACCCTAAAAACACAGTTCCCAGAGTTAAACAGGGTGGAGGGAGCGTGATGTTAGGGGGCTGTTTTGCTGCTTTGAGCACATGGCATAATGAAGAAAGAGGAGTGTGTTCACATTTTAAAGGATAATTTGAAGAAATCAGAAGAAAGAAATGGTGCGTTTATACAGATTTATATGGCTGTCTGATGAGGTAAAAATGTTACCTCTCTAGCCATGAAATATCAAGTCGTATTGTTTTCAGATGTCATTTTCTATCACGCGAATATCCATTTGCCCACAGTATTTTACTCCTGCTAGCTTCAACCTAGAAATGTTCATATAAGAACGTTATCCATCGCTCCCTGTATTTGGGGCCATGGACAAAAAGAAGTCATATAAATTTCATATGTAATTAGAAATTAATATAATAAAATGAAAATAATCAAAACATTTCTACATAATGCTCTTTTTTTATTTTTAGATAAAAAATAACATTTTTCATCTACAGCATAGTAAGTTATACAGAGAGAATTCAAAACTGAGAGTGTATAAACGTTTGTGTTTGTTTCGGTTTCTGATAAAGCACACACATATTATTACTGAAACTTACCAGATAAGTACTTTTGTCAAAGCTTGTTAATAAGAATTTGAATCGAAAGCAAGTTCGGAAGGTAGGTCTCGGTAATGAGTCCCTCTACAGGCACAATGGTGTCATTGCATTTGACTTTGCAGCATTTATGGTGGACCGGAAGATCATCGACCATAGATGGTTTCGTATTTAATAAAAAATAAATTAAAATAAAATGAAATTAAAGACGATGTCCTTGGTGGGCAGCATCTTGGTTGGGGGGGCGGGGCGGTATAGCCCAGTAATGACCTACCCCCCCATGACGCCGATCCTGGCGCAGGGCCTACGGCATGTGGTGAGATTCCCTCGGAGGGCGTGGCTGTGGAGTAGTCGGATCCCGGAATGACGTCACCGGGATACCCCTGGGATGAGCTGTGATACGTACAATCACTAAATTGGCAAGACTGATAAGCCGATTAAATGGTCAGGGCACAGGGAAGAAAATGCCGAAAAGTACAAGAAGAAAAAGAAATCAGAACAGAAGTATTTTGCTATTGCAGAAAGTTGCTGGAGTTATAGTTGGCCTATCATTTCTGATACCATTTCTGGCCTACGATTTGTTTTGATATTTCACTACGTTTCTCGTGAAACGGACACTAGCTAGCTAGTTAACAGCCAGATACCCTGCATTACTGACATGTTTTCAACATAAATGAGCTCGCATTTTTTTCTGCAGCTCTGTATTGTGAAGTTCATCATTTGAGTATGCAGTGTATGCAGTGTATCACCGCAAGACCCAGCTCAGCATAATCCCTCCGTTTTAAATGTGCATCATATTTAAAATGTAGAATGTGTAGAGGACCCTTTGATTTTCGTTGCGTTTAAAATTCAATACATTTCCAAGCTGATATTTGGGTGCCGGACAGGTTGCCAGAAGCATGAAGAGTTTCCAGCGCAACGATTTGACAAAACCCGCCCAATCTATGGACTCTGCCCTGGATCGATCCAGGATTTAATCACCTGATAATATAGCAGGACAAGGCAGACGCGAGTTGAGAGACCACATAACTAAAAGCTTACTAACTAAAAGCCACATAACTAAAAGCTGTCACTTTTCCTGCCTTTTTAGTTTGGATGGATGGATGGATCCCTGGCTGAATCCAGTCCTAGTTTTTGTTTAAGTAAAGATAATTATTTATTTATTAACCTTTTCAATAATTTAACTGGCTGCTATACTGATCACTGAAATTAACAACTTGAATAAAAAGAATCCATTATGTGGTGACCTGTTATATACAGGTTACAAATGTAGCAAATCAAAGTGGCCTGGAGCCAATCCCAGAAGATGGCTGGAGTACATCCTAGATGGGGTGCCTTCTGTTCACGTATGTATGATTCATTATCTATTATAACCAACACTGAGTGTACTATTTATTACATACTTATCACATGTAGAGGGTGCTCTTCTATGAAGGAAATGCACAGGTGAGGAAAGCTTGGGATACTATACTACACTGTATGGACAAAAGTATTGGGACACACTTCTCAGTCATTGACTTCAGCTGTTTCATTCAGACTCATTGCCGCAGGTATATAAAATGAAGCACCCAGTCATTCAGTCAGGGTTACAAACATTTCTGAAAGAATGAGTTGTTCTGAAAAGCTCAGTGGATTCAAGCGTGGTACTGTGATAGGATGCCACCTTTGCAATAAGCCTATTCATGAAAATTCTTCCCTGCTAGATATTCCACAGTCAACTGTGCATGGTATTATTGCAGAATGGAAGCATTTATGAATAACAAAAACTCAGCCATGAAGTGGCAGATCACGTAAAGTAACAGAGTGGGGTCGCAGGGTGCTGAGGTGCATAGTGCGTAAAACTCACCAACGCTCTGTTGACTCAATAACTGCAGGGTTCCAACCTTCCTCTGGCATTAAACCCAGCAGAAAACTCTGCACTGGGAGCTTCATGGAATGGGCTTCCATGGCCAAGCAGCTGCATGCAAGCCTCACATCACCAAGCACAATGACAAGTGTCAGATGCAGTGGTGTGAAGCACGTTGGCACTGCACTCTGGAGCAGTGGAAACGTGTTCTGTGGATTGACAAATCACCTTTCTCTGTTTGACGGTCTGGTCGATGAGTCTGGGTTTGGCAGATGCCAGGAGAACCTTATCTGCCTGACTGCATTGTGCCAACTGTAAAGTTTGGTAGAGGAGGGATAAGGGTATGGGGTTGTTTTTCAGGGGATGGGCTTGGCCCCTTAGTTCCAGTGAAAAGGAACTCTTAATGCTTCAACATTCTGGATAATTCTATGCTTCCAACTTTAGTTTGGGGATGGCCCTTTTCTGTTCCAGCACGACTGTGCTCCAGTGCATAAAGGTCCATAATACCATGGTTAGTTGATGTTGTTGTAAAAGAACTTGACTTGTCTGCACAGAGCCCTGACCTCAACCCCATCAAACATCTTTGGCATAAACTAGAACAGAGATTGCAAGCCAAGTCTTCATGTCCAACAGCAGTGCCTGACCTCACAAATGCTCTTCTGGATGAATTTGCCAAAAAATCCCACAAACACACTCCAAAATCTTGTGGAAAGCCTTCCCAGAAGAGTGGCAGCTCTTATAGCTAAAAAGGAGGGACCAGCTCCATATTGGTACCTATGGATTTAGAGTGGGATCTCATAAAGGTTCCTGTAGGTGTAATGGCCAGGTGTCCTGATATTTCCTCATAGTGTATGTTGATTCTTTATGGCAACGCAGTGGTTGGTGCTGTTGCCTCACACCTCTGGGCTGTGTGTGGAGGTTACATGTCTTCCCCTTCACATTTCACTGATGTAAAGTTTAGATCTACTTCTTGTAGTGGCAAACATTCACCACAAGGGGGGGGGTATTTATTTACGGATCAGTCATGCCAGTTTTCTAACGTATTCTGCAGCTATAATAAATGGCCAGTGAACTACTGCATTTGAGCACTGAAGCACTGCAATGATTTGCAAAAGGAAATTTAAGATTTTACAGAAAAACACATGCATCAGTTGTAAGAACTTTTCAAACTCCACCATGCTGACGATCCTCGGGATCTCAGCCCCTTGAGCTGCCTGACCTTTAATCTCACCCGGAGGTTACATCACATCACAGGTACGCTGCTCCATGGCCTATTGGTGGTCCAGTTTAACCAGAGTCATGGAGGAACAAAGCTGGGAACCAGTCAATGTGTGATGGGTCACAATAAGGGCCAAAGAAGAGTGTGGGATTGGGCATCAGGGTCTTGGTGACAGAACACATTCAATAAGTTTAAGTGGCATCTGTCATTTGTGTCCGTGCGAGTGCATGTTCCCTGGGATAGAGTGACGAGAGAAACAATATCAGCGGGGCCTTGACATAATGGGGTCCTTGTCGAGGTCGAGAACCACTGCTCTGTTGGGTTGAGATCTGGGTTCTATACAGGCTACTGGAGTACAGTGAACTTACTTCCTGTGCCTAGAACATCCTTGAGATCAGGCATGTTTTGTGACATGTCAAGTAGGACTGGGAAGTGAAAATCAATTTCAAATCTGAAATCGGATGCTTAAGGTCAAGAACCGGATACTTGTTATAAAACTAAAATTTTTGATTCTGCTTATCGATTCCTGCATGGACATTTTGAAATAGACCGGATCTTTAATTACACATCAAGGCCTGAATCTCAGTTCAGGATTGCGGGTATCACAATTTTATTTATTCCCACGGTCTGTTATCATAATGCAGGAATTTCTTGCTTTGTCTTTGCAGGTTGCAGAACCTGAGCAAACTCAAAAACAGTAAATCAACTATTGGAAGCTTACAAGCCTGCAAGTGCCTGAGTCTGCTGCATTTACAACGTTCTCCTGTTCCAGATGCCAGAGGGCAGCATATCACATAAACGTGTATCCGGGCTCCATCGATCCAAAACCTCCAGCTCACATTTGTTTTTCTTGTCTTTTTTTGACTGAATGTTGACAATTTTTTTATCAAAACAATATAAGTTTTTATTATAAGTTTAAATAGTCATTTGAATTCAAAAAGGCCTTTTCTCCAATTCTGGAAAAAGAGTAGATGGGGAGGCAGCCTTGGGTGCATGAGCTTAACTTCGTGTGGCTTCCTATGTAAGGCGACCTTTACTGTAAGTATGAAATCAGTGCTCCTCTATACATGCAGGAAGCTTCAGGTGCCCCACAGGAAACGTGAGGCATAGTTTGGCCAGTCTGCAAAGACAGCTAAGGAGAAGCGAATATTCGATTCAGTTTTATTTGTATAGCACATTTTCACATTACATCGTCTCAAAGCACTTTACATTATCCCCGCCCAAAGCGCACAGACAGCAGGTCAGAGGTGACAGTGGCAACGAAAACTGAGAAGGAAGAAACCTTGGGAAGAATCAAACCCAAAGGGGGAGCCCATCCTCCAGGGGGCAGCAGAAGAAGCCCTAACCCTAACCAGACCCAAAGGAGGAACCCGTCCTCCAGGGGGCAGCAGAGGAAGCCCTAACCCTAAACAGACCCAAAGGGGGAGCCCGTCCTCCAGGGGGCAGCAGAGGAAGCCCTAACCCTAAACAGACCCAAAGGGGGAGCCCATCCTCCAGGGGGCAGCAGAGGAAGCCCTAACCCTAACCAGACCCAAAGGAGGAACCCGTCCTCCAGGGGGCAGCAGAGGAAGCCCTAACCCTAACCAGACCCAAAGGGGGAGCCCGTCCTCCAGGGGGCAGCAGAGGAAGCCCTAACCCTAACCAGACCCAAAGGGGGAGCCCATCCTCCAGGGGGCAGCAGAGGAAGCCCTAACCCTAACCAGACCCAAAGGGGGAGCCCGTCCTCCAGGGGGCGGCAGAGGAAGCCCTAACCCTAACCAGACCCAAAGGGGGAGCCCGTCCTCCAGGGGGCAGCAGAGGAAGCCCTAACCCTAACCAGACCCAAAGGGGGAGCCCATACTCCAGGGGGCAGCAGAAGAAGCCCTAACCCTAACCAGACCCAAAGGAGGAACCCGTACTCCAGGGGGCAGCAGAGGAAGCCCTAACCCTAACCAGACCCAAAGGGGGAGTCCGTCCTCCAGGGGGCAGCAGAGTAAGCCCTAACCCTAACCAGACCCAAAGGGGGAGCCCGTCCTCCAGGGGGCAGCAGAGTAAGCCCTAACCCTAACCAGACCCAAAGGGGGAGTCCGTCCTCCAGGGGGCAGCAGAGTAAGCCCTAACCCTAACCAGACCCAAAGGGGGAGCCCGTCCTCCAGGGGGCAGCAGAGTAAGCCCTAACCCTAACCAGACCCAAAGGGGGAGCCCGTCCTCCAGGGGGCAGCAGAGGAAGCCCTAACCCTAACCAGACCCAAAGGGGGAGCCCGTCCTCCAGGGGGCAGCAGAGTAAGCCCTAACCCTAACCAGACCCAAAGGGGGAGCCCGTCCTCCAGGGGGCAGCAGAGTAAGCCCTAACCCTAACCAGACCCAAAGGGGGAGCCCGTCCTCCAGGGGGCAGCAGAGGAAGCCCTAACCCTAACCAGACCCAAAGGGGGAGCCCGTCCTCCAGGGGGCAGCAGAGGAAGCCCTAACCCTAACCAGACCCAAAGGGGGAGCCCGTCCTCCAGGGGGCAGCAGAGGAAGCCCTAACCCTAACCAGACCCAAAGGGGGAGCCCGTCCTCCAGGGGGCAGCAGAGGAAGCCCTAACCCTAACCAGACCCAAAGGGGGAGCCCATACTCCAGGGGGCAGCAGAAGAAGCCCTAACCCTAACCAGACCCAAAGGGGGAGCCCGTCCTCCAGGGGGCAGCAGAGGAAGCCCTAACCCTAACCAGACCCAAAGGGGGAGCCCGTCCTCCAGGGGGCAGCAGAGGAAGCCCTAACCCTAACCAGACCCAAAGGAGGAACCCGTACTCCAGGGGGCAGCAGAGGAAGCCCTAACCCTAACCAGACCCAAAGGGGGAGCCCGTCCTCCAGGGGGCAGCAGAGGAAGCCCTAACCCTAACCAGACCCAAAGGGGGAGCCCATCCTCCAGGGGGCAGCAGAGGAAGCCCTAACCCTAAACAGACCCAAAGGGGGAGCCCGTCCTCCAGGGGGCAGCAGAGGAAGCCCTAACCCTAACCAGACCCAAAGGGGGAGCCCATCCTCCAGGGGGCAGCAGAGGAAGCCCTAACCCTAAACAGACCCAAAGGGGGAGCCCATACTCCAGGGGGCAGCAGAGGAAGTCAAATTAACAAAGATTCATTCGATCCAAATTATCAAAATTGCACAAATTTAGGTGTATATATGCTCTCTCTTGCTGGACTCTGCAAGGATGTAATATAAAAATGTATGTGTACATGTACAGCTGTGTATGAAGACAGGTCTAAATATATAAAATATGAAGATACTTTTGCTAAGTATTAGGGCTGTGGAAGTTTAGCATTAATGTCAGAATGTATTTCAGTGACTGAATTTTCGCAAGCAGTTCTCTGACACTCAAACGTGAGAAGAATATGAGCAAAGATTGGTATTAGAGATCAACAGCATTCCTCCCAGAATTCACAGCTAAAGTCAAAACATTCAGTTAGCATAGCAGTTAGCAAGGAGTAGCTCCCTGGGAGCCAAAAAGTAGCTTGCATAACAAAGAATCGATTACGTTAATTCAGCCATCCAATTTCTCAATGCCTGTCCTATGCAGGGTCCCGAGGGCCTGGAGCCTATCCAGGAAGCTACAGGCACAAGGCAGGGAATAACCCAGGATGGGGAGCCAAACCCTCACAGGGCACACTCACAGCTACAGACACAAGGCAGGGAATAACCCAGGATGGGGCGCCAACCCCTCACAGGGCACACTCACAGTTAGAAACAAGGCAGGGAATAACCCAGGATGGGGCGCCAAACTCTCACAGGGCACACTCACAGCTACAGGCACAAGGCAGGGAATAACCCAGGATGGGACGCCAAACCCTCACAGGGCACACTCACAGTTACAGACACAAGGCAGGGAATAACCCAGGATGGGGCGCCAACCCCTCACAGGGCACACTCACAGCTACAGGCACAAGGCAGGGAATAACCCAGGATGGGACGCCAAACCCTCACAGGGCACACTCACAGTTACAGACACAAGGCAGGGAATAACCCAGGATGGGGCGCCAACCCCTCACAGGACACACTCACAGCTACAGACACAAGGCAGGGAATAACCCAGGATGGGGCGCCAAACCCTCACAGGGCACACTCACAGCTACAGGCACAAGGAAGGGAATAACCCAGGATGGGGCGCCAACCCCTCACAGGGCACACTCACAGTTACAGGCACAAGGCAGGGAATAACCCAGGATGGGGCGCCAACCCCTCACAGGACACACTCACAGCTACAGACACAAGGCAGGGAATAACCCAGGATGGGGCGCCAACCCCTCACAGGGCACACTCACAGTTACAGACACAAGGCAGGGAATCACCCAGGATGGGGCACCAACCCCTCACAGGGCACACTCACAGTTACAGACACAAGGCAGGGAATCACCCAGGATGGGGCCCCAACCCCTCACAGGGCACACTCACAGTTACAGACACAAGGCAGGGAATAACCCAGGATGGGGCGCCAAACCCTCACAGGGCACACTCACAGCTACAGGCACAAAGCAGGGAATAACCCAGGATGGGGTGTTAACCCACTGCAGGCCACACACACTCACGCACACACACACAGATTAGGTACCCATATCTTTGTGGGGACTTAACCATAATTCCAGGTATGGCGCCCTTCACCCCTACCCAGCCCTAACCATAAGCATAAGTAACCAAACAAAATCCAAGACATCTCACATTTTTAGTTTTTTATTCCATTCACAGATTTTTGTAAAGCTGAAATTTTCCCTGAAAATGTCCCAACAAAGTGAAAATAACCCCCCCACACACACACTCTGGTCCATGTCTATTCTGGGGGCTACCATGCCCAAAGTCAGCTTGCGCAGACTCACCTTTCCCAAGGGTCTAGGGACAAATCAAAGCTGCAGCCACATTTCTCTTGATGCTATGAGCATACTGAACACTTTACAATAGACATTGAATAAGTAATGTGACATTTTCCCCACATTGTGGGGGCAATTTCCTCTTTAGGTCTCTTCTGGGGACCTGCCTGAAACAAGCAAACATACACTTAAAACTTATCATCGCAGTGATCTTATGAATCTTGTGGGGAACAAAAATTTAAGAACAACTGAAAAAGTTAACAGCAACTGCCATTTTATTTCTTTGACAAACAGTAATTGTTTCAGTATGTAAAGCTTTGTCCTCCAATAATCCGACCAGCTTAATATAACTAAAATGATCAATAGAATGACTATTTACAACTGAATTTTAAGTGCAGAAGCTCAAAAATGGTGTAAGCAATATAATAATGTATGAATTAAAATAAAATATTTGTATATGAAACAGCTGTTATACTGAATAGATAAAAGAAATGAACTAGTGTTAAACAGCTTGTTAAACAGAACTGACAATATACACAGAACTGCTGAACAGGAACTCCCTGCTTCTTCCAGCACCTTAACATCTTACATACAGTTAGATTTTCTTAAGGGCTGTGATCCTGTTCTTGACAAAAAACAACAAATGACCAGTCTCAGTCTTTCAGAGTGCCAGTCTCAGTCTTTCAGACCGCCAGTCTCAGTCTTTCAGAGCGCCAGTCTCAGTCTTTCAGAGTGACAGGCTCAGCTTTCACACAGGCCTCACACGCTCTCTTTCCGGGGACTTTGCATGTTTTGATTAACATGTTTTGAAGAGCATTTCCACCGCCTCAGCTTCACTGGTGTTCCGTTTTCTCTTTTTAACCACCTTTGAACCAGAATAAACTTGTGAAAATGACAATAACAGTAAACAATTTACTCCATATAAAACAATGCAGTAACCATGTCTGCTATGACAGAGTACCTCTTAAAAGTAGGACTAGCTGGCACCGTAGGTGAGCTAGTCGGGACTATGTCTGTCTGCTGAGTTTTCGTCTCGATCAAGTGAATGTTCTATGGACACCTCAGCTTCCAGTTCTATTACAATAAAACAGGAGATATAAATCAATTAAAAAAACAGTAAAACACTTTTTAGATTCAATTAACCAACGGTAATGTAAGCTATCATATACGGTATGTTTGTAGACTGTGTTTTGACTTGACTTCAGGACATGAGGTTTATTTTCTATGACTTATGTTCAGCAAATACAAATATTGCAGGTCAGGGGTAAGCAACCCTGATCAGCAGGTTTTCCATCCTACTTGGTCTCTGATGAACCACACCTGATCTCAGACAGATAGCAACTGATCAGGTAGGATGGAAAACATGCTGGATACCAGTTCTCCAGGAACAGGCTTACTTAGCCCTGTTATAGATCAAAAATTGCTGTAAACAAACATTTCCAAATGCAGTTTTGGGTTACTGATATTTGTTTATTGAAACCCATTTTGAAATTGTCCAAAAATGGTGACAAAGAGTAAAACTTCACTTCCTGAATTTTCACTTTAGAAAATCCCTCAGACCCCTTTGAGCAGCAAGTTTACTGCTTAAGAACCTTTACCGCAGACAGAGCACTGCGTTATTTTACAGATGATATTTATACTAGTTGTGGCAAACACCCTACACCGAAGCATGCTGGGTAAATTAGGGTACTTTATCACTGCACCAGGTACCGTACTTTTGGCACTATAAATGCGATATTTTTCCTTTTACATTTATCTGTGGTCCAACACCAAAAGTACCAAACCAGCTTTTTTGGTACTTGGGTATTTTGGGGGGGGGGGCGGCAAATGTGTTCATTGTCGATTGGTTATGCAAACAGCCTACCTCAGCAACACAAAATACTATTGTCATCCTGAAAAAAGCTAGCAAACTCAGAAAATGATGATAAATGACGTAAAAAAAAAATGGATGCATGAACAAATGAAGAGACTCAAGCTTTACTCACGATCTGGTTAGTATTTTAATTTGCTGTAATGTACTAGGGCTGCATGTTATTGGGAAAATTTCAAATATTACGACGTGATTTTGTTGCAATAAATATAAGAACATAAGAAATTTACAAACGAGAGGGGGCCATTCGGCCCATCAAGCTCGTTTGGGGAGAACTTTAATAGGTCTGAGTTGTTAAAATCTTATCTAGCTCTGATTTAAAGGAACCCAGGGTTTTAGCTTCCGCTACACTAGCAGGAAGACTATTCCATACTCTAACTACACGCTGTGTAAAGAAGTGCTTCCTCAAATTTGTTTTAAAATGTTCTCCCGCTACTTTCCACTTATGGCCACGAGTTCTAGTATTTAAACTAATATTGAAGTAGCCATTTGGCTGAACAGCATCCAGACCCGTTAGAATCTTATATACCTGGATCATGTCCCCCTTAGTCTCCTTTGCTCAAGGCTAAACAGATTCATCTCAGCTAACCTCACCTCATAAGACATTCCTCTGTGACAATGTTAAGGAAAACTGGAGTTCAAAAGAAATATATTTATCATAAACCCATCTAGAGTTAACCAGTGTTAAACAGTGAAGTTGAAAATGATTCTGACTGGCTTGGACAGTGCATGCAGAGCTTGTACAAAATCAGCACCACTAAACTTTATACTGATTTTTTAAACTTGAAGCAACAATCATTAAAATTGCGAAGCTTGGCAAGTTTTTTTTAATTCGAATTCGAACTTAAAGCCCTCAGCAATTATAATGTCCAGACAGTATGAAGGTATGAAACAGCCTGATATTGCCCCAGCTGACTGTGGTGGTCCATATAATGTGAGATCAGCTTGCGCAAAAAAATGACGTTGGTGATAATATCACACATCATCCAGCTCTATAACACACGACAGCCATTTTCTTAATTCAGTACAAAGCACCCTGCCTCACGCTGTGATGATGTCATTCAGTATCAGTACCAATGTTTATGCCAGTGGAAAAAAACACAAGCAGTATTCTACTTTAGGTATTTTTGTGAAGTACCAAAAGTATGGTATCTGGCCCACTGAAAAGGCACCGTAAGAATAACCTCCAGAATTCATTACTAGTGGGAGAGATACTGTGCCTTTAATTCTCCAATTCTGAAGTCTAATCAACACTAATACTGGTGTTGGTTTGACTCTGTAAAGTGACTTTACAGAGTGCAATTTTTTTAAACACTAGTGGATGTCTTATTAACACTCTAGAAAGTACCCAGAATATATTACTCTCTGTAGAGTGGAACTATACATACTCTGAAAGTATTACGATTAAGTGTATCAAGACACTGATGAGCTTACTTTGCTGATAATACAAAGGAACACTTTGTTAAGGATAATACAAAGGAACATGTTAAGGAATAAGCACAAGTACAATGGTAAAATACCACTAAACATACACCAACAAGTGCATTTCACCAGGTTTTCAAATACAACTCATTTGAGAGTAGCTTGTTTCTGTGTTTTGTGCTTTTTGGAATTTTGAGGAAAAACAAATATAAGTGTGCATTTACCTTCCTCATCAGATACATCCTCCAGTTCTGATAGATCCCCTGAAATGTCTGATCTCTGAACATGAAGTGATTCTAAAACATAATTGAAAAAGAATAAAGTAAAATTTCAGTAATAAAAAAAAAGTTTCCCTACAAAGGAAAAATACAGTAACTACACTGAAAATGAGAAAAAGGGCTTCAAAGTTTGACTGTACATCACGTAGTAGGTAGGTAACAGTGTGCTTATTAAATGTGTATTCATGATAGGGGTGTAAATCACAGCTTTCCTTGCGATACGATACAATATCGATTCCTTAAGCCAACGGTTCGTTTTTTTTTGATACCTCAGAAATTCCCACGATACGATACAATACGATTCATTTCGATACTGGGGATAGTAGTCGAAATTATGAAATTTCACACAATTCTTTACATTTCAATTAATTAAAAAAGGCAAATATAATTAGCATTTTATCATATTTTATTGGGAACTGCAAACACAATCTAGTGTAGTCAAGTGCGTCCCATAAATCAAGCAAAATAAAGTGCAATAAGGTAAAAATAAAAACTTTGGATGGATGTAGATTAACATGGTGACTAATTTTTATTTTGAATCAAGTCTTCTCCAGACAAATAAAAAAGTGTAAGAAAAAGTATAAAAGTATGTCCATAACCGTCATGACCTGCTCGTATGACCCTCTCGTGTGCTACGCCCCCCTCATTAACTTTGCGTGCAATCCCGATTGTTCCCAGCTGTTTCTTATTGTTTCGTCTAGTCCTGTGTATTTAAGTCCACGTCAGAGTCTATCATTGAAGTTTTCCCCATGTTGTGTGCTGTGCTTGCAATACCCCCACCACCCCCCTCCCCGCCCCGTTTGTTGGATTTCCGTCTGCCTGATCCTGATTCCTCGTTCCCTGCTCGCTCGTCCTACGTTGGGATACAACAATTACAAGTAAAATAAAGTGCAATAAAGGCAAATAAAAAACATTGCATGGACAGATATGTAGAATGAGGAAGATCAACAGACTGACCTTTGCAGTGAAACAAGTAAGTATTCTGCTTTGAGAGGTTTTTTTTTTTTTTTTTTTTTTTAAAGAAAAATTAAATGGTCAACGTGTTCAGGAGATTGTGTGCTCTGAGCATAGGGTCCTATGTCACCTGCCGTACTAAACACACGCTCTGAAGGTACGCTAGCTTGTGAGCTACTTATAAATGACCAAGTCAAAATGATCTACCTACTATAAAAATGCAAAACATATATTTATGTATAAAATATTGAGTATTCTTTAATATTAATTATTATTATTATTAATTTCCCTTTGGGATGAATAAAGTATTTTTGAATTGAACTGGGATTTTAGTTCCTTCACCTTTCTCTTTCTCAGATCGCTTTTCAGAGGGAAGTTAATGTCGTAGTTTTGATGAACAGTCCAAAAATGCCGCTCCACATTTTCCTTCTTTGGAATAGCAATGGTAGACTGACAGAAGAGGCAAACGCATTTCGAATATGACATGGTGGAAAAAAAACAGTCCTGCTCCCATTCCGTATGGAAGTGGCAGGGTTTTGGCTTCTTACTTGGTCCAGCTCTCCCATTCATTTTTATACCCTTTCTTAAGATTAGTAGAAATAAATTGGAGGCTAACTAGGGGACTCAGTAGCTTGCAGTAGCTGGCGCGGTTGAACGTATCATCCATCCTCTATTTTTTATGCCATACGATCTACACACACTACCTTTGCAATCGACCAGTAGATCGCGATCGACATATTGGGCTTAGACCATGTATACGTCGGAGTGAATCATGAAAACAATACTGGAACATGCGAGAAAATAAAAACGCATTTATCGATATTTATGCGGTCATATCGTTTGCTGTTGAATCGATGTATTGTTACACCCCTAATTCATGACATAATTATTATGCCTGAAAATCATGGGCAATCATTTTACTCAATTACCAATTACATCACGTACTAGCATTCACCCTAATAGTCACTATCTTTACAATCAGCCTGTTGGACACCCTGTCAGGTAGACCAACATTGACTAGCTAGCATTAGCTAGCTACTACACATCAAAGACTTTGTAAAACTATAATTTTCTGTAGTGGATATCCAGCAGATTTATTCAGGAAAAAACAGAACCAAATATTTGATAAAATATGCAGTTATGGTGTTTCGGCTTTGTACAGCGCCAAAGTTGCATAAAAAGAATATATTCGTTTATATAGTATAGTTTACTGTAGTGTAGTATAGTGTACTGTAGTGCAGTATAGTGTAGTGTAGTGCAGTATAGTGTAGTAGTGACATTAAACCTTACCACTTGCATCAATGCTAATGTCCTCCAGGTTCTTTCCACTGAATTCTCCAAGTCTTCCTGTCTCTAGTGCCATCAACACTTTGCTTATTTTAGCAAGTTGAAGAGTACCTTCGGGAAGACGGTAATCCTCTCGCTGAACTCTTATACTGTGGCCTAAAACGTCAGCCAACCGATCGATTTCTGTGTTGTTTAGGTTAAGGACATTTGACAGGGTTGCTACATATTTACGGTGCTTTGTTGATAAAAGAGCCTTTGGATTTTTTGCTCCACATTCAACAGCAAAATCTCGAAGACAGTCAGATCCTCTTAAATGAGACAATGCAGATGGACGTGCAAACATGTAAATGTTCTCGGATGGTACACCACACACTCCTCGCTTTTCCTTCAGAAGCTCCATACTCTTTTGCATTTCAGGTGTCAAAAGAACTGGAACCTTCCTTCCCTTTTTCCCTTTTATCTCAATCCATGCGAAATGGCGACAGAGTTTCTTTTCTAGCTCCGTAAAGGCAACATCTTCATGCAAATCAAAAGTGTTTCTGCAGACAAATGAGGTCAGCGGCATCTTTGAAACTTCACCTTCCCTCCTTCGATTGAACAGAACGACCTGAGATAAAGTAACCTTTGCAAGGCATGTCCAGTTCTTAGAAGTAGCGTTTGATGAAAGATCATTAAAGGTACTTTTCTGCTTGTTATCCAGAAACAAGTGCAGCATTTTCACATCTTCTGTGAAGGGAATAACAAGGGGAGCGTTCCATTTGTCTTCTCTAAATGTTCTGAGTGTATTAGCAGACAGAAGTTCACACCATCTTGTTGTATACATCTCATTGAAGTCACGAGCCTTATCTGCTTTTTCACTGTCCCTGTCCATCATTGCTTGAAAGCTCACCAGAAAGGCCATCTTCTGCAGGCTATGACCCAGCTTAACAGCAAGGGTTGGACGCTTAAATGTACATTTGTCATCATCATACCCACAGACCATCTTTACAGCAGTGACAACATGCAAAAAATTGGATGGGTCAACGAAGTCTTCCATTCTGCGCAATGGGGTAGCTTTTTTAGCTTGAATCAACAATCTTCCAACCTCTCTCATTTTCAGACGAACATACGCATGCTTCCCACTGTCGGCACCCAACTTGTTGTAAAAATACTCCCCCAATTTAATGATGTATGGGTCAGCTTTAATGGTCAACAGCAGCTCGTCATCATTCATGTTCCTTAAAATCTCATGCAGACCTGCACTAACTCCCTGCGCCGTAGGACCCATGCAGGCACCGGGAGAAAACATTTTGTCTGCTCCAGGTGTAGAGAGTTCATTTGTTCTAAGCTTGCACTGTTTCATGTGTCGCCATAAAAACTTCTTCGCAAAGAGCCCAAGACAATGCAGGCAGTGTATGAAGTCCCCGGAATTAGAATCCTTGCGTGGCTTTTTACACGGTACAAGATCACCTTGTCCTTTCTCCAAAATTTCAGCATTATATGCAAAATTACCCTTGTTTCTAAGATGTTCTAACAGGATTTTCCTTTCTTTTGAACCCTTCGGAAATGTCAAAGCTTTTGCAACGTCAGGCTCGTTGCTATGCACTTGCTCCAAATGCCTTGCAATTTTTGACAGGGGTCTGCAGCAAAAAAAGCAGTACTGCTTCTTGTCGTACACTCGAGATCCACGAGATGTTTTTGAAATACCTTTGATTAAAATATGACTGGAAGATTGATGTGCTTCTTCAGATTTACTGGCTTCCAGTGCATTGGAGGTTTCAGAGTAGATCCTCTTTTCTTTCTTCTTTCCTTTGGAGATGCCATGAGCCCAGGCACTTCCTTCTGAGGCACTTTCATCTGAGGAATTGGCCGCAGAATCTTCCTCACTATTTCCCACAATGCTGCAGTCATCAGAATCATTACAGAGAACTCCATCCTATGAAAACAAGCAGCAGAACAACTGCAGTTATCAAACTGCAGTTCTAAAATTATATATGACTTTCTTTTGTGCCATAAAAGTGAATTTCTGCATATCTGGTCAGAGTAATGCATTTATAACAGCTTATAACAGCTGTTGGGATGCCATTCCAAATTAAATCGGCACTCCGCACTCTTTCACCGTGTCGCCACATGAATTGAACTTGCGGAAACCGGATGGGGAATGGAAAACCTTCATGTTCACTTATGGAATCAGAAGGCTTTCCGCACACACTACCAAAGTGGGCTGGACAGACGTCCCACCGACTGTCAGGTAGGAGCTTCTCCTCACCTGATGAACGTCTGTAGACCCCCGCCAGGAGGTCGGGCCACAGAGCTGGCCGCTGGCAGGCATCTCGCCTGAGCTCTGAGGCAGACTGTTGACTCCTATCTGCCCTTTAGAGACCTATAGTGGACATAACAGCAAATAATACACTTTAGAAGTAACAGCTCAGCACAGTTTAAGCTGGGACATGAAATCAAGAGTTTAATAAATATATCATTTTTCTCGATGTGACCATTCATATTGTCATCAGACTGGATATCGAGAGCAACGTGATAGCCCAGAGATACAACATTGCTCAAGAGAAGTAAGAAATAGCTGCAGTATTTTTAACCCTGATCCCTGAATATACAAGTCAGTGCTTAGTATACACTGCCGGTCGAAAGTTTGGAATCACAAAGGGCCCTGAATGGGATTTTTCCTGCTTTGGTAAACAGCACAATGGCTTTCAGCTGCTCTAATACAATGGGAATAGCGAGTGACACTTGTGATTAATTATGGATTATGTAACAAAGGGTGCTGTCAACAGACTTGACCATTTGCTGTTTGAACTTGGGCTTTGCAGTCACGTCTGATAATGATTAGTTATTTGAAGCAGTAATTGTAATTTAAAGCAATAAAAATGTCAATTCAGTGATTGACAATGAATATCCAATTAACTATTGTACGCTACTAGCCCAGAAGTACTAGTCAGAGTTTGGTACAATTGAACATTCATAAATATTATTTTTATTCATGAATACTTAAATACTATACTTCCCTCTAATCTAATCAGAACAATTTTACCCATCATAGTGTCTTTTTTGTTTCAGCACATTAATTTCATAGCATAATGTACTGTATATTGTAATACACATAGTATCAAAATCTCAGAAAATATTGAAATATTATCTCTAGGCTACACTCATCACCTAGGCCCCAGCCCAAAATAAAACACAAAGATTTTTATTAACATTTCGATTAATCCCTAACATTTTTAGTCACGTGCAGAAACCGCACAACACGTTCAATTCATGTGCATTTATAGTGTTGATTTGAGGAGATGAGGAACCTTTTACTTGATGAAAGATTCAGAAGACCAGCAAAGTACAATGTGGCAGCAGACTGACAACTGTCCAAGTTATATAAAAGAGAAAAATAACGTAAACGATATTCTTACTTTTTCTCTCCAAGGACAGTCAGCGTCTCCATAAGTGTAGGTCAGCTCTTCGCCGGGGATTATGTCTCTCATGGCAAAAATGCATAAATGTGGCTGCCTGCCCACAATGATTCTCTTGATTATACAGTTGGGGTTCAGATGGTCGTCATTAAACAGCCTCCCAAAAGATCCATCGTCAAGGGCTGCGTCGATGCTGAATTACAAAACAATGACAAAAAAGGCATGCACCATAAATGCTAATGTCCAAAAAATATTAGCAACTATTTATCTAGACTACACAAGCTTTCATGTCCACAATGCCTCATAGAAACATCAGCTAACTAGCGTGCAGGTCTGTTTAACAGCATTTAATTTAATTCATTACAATTATTTTATTATAATTAAGGTTAAATAATGTTATTCAGTATGAATATATGTGCAGAACAAGTACAGTCACAAATAAAAAAATATATATATTTAGGGAGAAGCAGGGCTGGGCAATTAATCAAACTGTATTTTAATTAAAATTCTGGCTTCCAGAGGTTATCAAAACAAAATAAACTTGTGCCTAATTTTGTTTCACAGTGATGCTCCCGTTTTGTCGTGTTATCAATCCAGTGAACCTCTTTCTACTTCCTTTTTATTTGTTTCTCAGCTGAATTATGTTTAGAGTTCAAGGAAATCCTACTTTTTAAAAGTTTTTTCAAGAAATGAATGATAATTCCAAACTCTATGAGGAATCGTGTTAAATTACGGTGATCTCAATATTAACCCAAATAATCGTGATTATTGTTTATGACAAAATTAAGCATCCCTAGAAGGCAGGGACAATGTCATGAATCTGTATCAAGATGTGCGACAATAGCAATAAAAATGTTTAAATTACTCACGTCCAACATTTTCCTTGCCAGATGAAGTCAATCATAAATCCTTTAAGAGCATCATGGTAAATCCGCCGTCTTCTCTGAGCTTCTTCAAAGTTGATCAGGTCTCCTCTATACTCGACTATAAACTCGCCTTCTTCGAAGGCGGACACCGCAAATACTCCCCTGCCTTAAATCAAAGCGCCAAACTCAGCTTACAGAAAAAGAAAACAAAATCGTAATCACATGATTACAACATAAAAATAAATAAATGCAGTTTGCTCACCTTTAAAAGCGTCTATGTATCGCACTTCGAGCCCCACCTCGTCCTCAAGGCGGCTGATGTGCCATGCAGCGTCGGTCTCCGGACATCTCCTCATCCGCCTCGTTCTAAAAGGCAAAGTGCTGTCTATTCATTTCTCCGAACTTTAAGATTAAAGACATGACTACTGAAGCCAGATTTGATCAGTTTTTTTCTGGACCATCGAGAAACGTTTGGTGGTTTGTGTCTGCCTGTAAATGTATCACTAGTAAGGATTCTCCAGAGTCACCGGTTCTGATATATATAGAATTGTTATTAGGCTGCCTGAACTATGCAGTTAATCAATTCCGACCATCTGTAGTCATGACGTCATTTGAACATGTCATCCTCTCCTATCTGAAATCCCATATCACCCCTCTGATGGAAACTTACCAGTCTGCTTATCGAGCCGACAGCGTCCCCCGCAGACCTGGTATCTTAGGCCCCCACCACACACTACAGCACCTAGAGTCACCTAGAGTCACGCCGGCGTCCTACTCATCGACTTCAGCTCAGCCTTCAGTACAATAAACCTAGTCTGTCCAATAACTTATGGGTGATCCCTGCCAATGCAGGTTAGGAAGCCCTGCTCTAATGAAGCATCAGCTCTGACCACATTACCAAGAGAAGCCCAGCGGAGACCGTTTCCTAATTCTTAGTTAAACAAAAGTTTTCTACTTCAGTTCTAAAGTGGCATTACTGAGAGCATCACTGAGAGCATCGCTGAGAGCATCACTGAGAGCATCGCTGAGAGCATCACTGAGAGCATCACTGAGAGCATCACTGAGAGCATCGCTTAGAGCATCACTGAGAGCATCACTGAGAGCATCGCTGAGAGCATCACTAAGAGCATCACTGAGAGCATCGCTTAGAGCATCACTGAGAGCATCACTGAGAGCATCACTGAGAGCATCGCTGAGAGCATCGCTTAGAGCATCACTGAGAGCATCGCTTAGAGCATCACTGAGAGCATCGCTTAGAGCATCACTGAGAGCATCGCTGAGAGCATCCTCATCTCGTCCAAAACTGTCTGGTATGGTACATTGGACAATTACACATGCAAGAAACTCCAACACAGTCAATAAATCATCCAGGATTACTGGCACCCCTCCCCCCCCCCCCGCCCATCAGAATCACTATATCACAAATGCATAATCAAAAGCAAGAAAATATCTAAAAAAAAATCTGACCCCTCTCATTCTGCTTCCCATGTCTTCCAGCTGATGCCCCCTAGGGGGCACTACAGGTCCCCGCCCACTAAAAAAAAACCCATTTTAAGAAGTCCCCCCCTCCACTGTAATAAGGACTCTAAACACTTTAACCCCACCAGAGGTACTTGGTATTAAAACAGCAATGCTAACCCGCCCCCCCCCCTTAACGGTGTTAATTTCATGTATTTTGCTCGTACATTGGGGCCCCACAAGGAATTTCACTTTGTTCCAGACAGTGAGTGCTGTGCTGTCCTGGCACGTGACGTGACAGAATATTTATTTCAAACACGCAGCTCCCCAGACTATTGTCCTTGTAGAAGCAGCTCTCACTGTAAATACGGTTGAATTATTGTCTCATGGGGAAGGTGAGGAAACGCTGTTACTTGGTTCATTTAGTTTTATGAGTATTTCAGAGTGAAGTTGGGTTACTGAGTACTTGAAACTGTGAAAGAAACAGAGAAATTACTGTGAGTCAGTGGGAGCCTCTTGTTTGAAGCTGAATGGGGGACCCATTGAATGGTCAGTGCTCATAGACATACAGCTGGCGGCAAGCAAAGGTCCTCTTTCCTCCTGGAAACTGCAAAATCAGAGATACTGTAAGTTTAGTTACAATGTACACAAATGCACTTAATTGTCCTGTCAGAATAAAGATCACCATGTGTCTGGATACCAGGTACCCACACAATACCATTTTAAACACAGAACCGACACCACAGACAACAGTAAGTGTCAGACTTGAAGCCACAAGACCAATAAGTATTGTAGACTAAAGCGTAAGATGCTTTGGGGATATAAACTGACTGAGAAATGTTTTGATACATTGCCTGTTTCTCCAGATAAACTAAAACCTATTTATTTCAACAGAAGATTCATATAAACCCCACAACTGTAAAACAAGAAAACTGATAGTGTGCTTGGACACTTTTAGATGTTTATTTTTCATTTATTTTTTAAAACTTGACTCATTCTAAAAATGTTTATTGAAAACTTGAGAAAACTGACAGGCAGATACACTCTCCCTACCTGTCCTGCAGGTCCAGCGTCTCATCGGGATCCCCTGTCACAGGATCAGTAACGTCCTGCTCTGTGGCCTCCGGGAAACTCATATTTAGCCTCTTTTAGTCCGTTCAGTCTGCCTACAAACATTGAAACACTCTGTAACGTCTAAACATACGTTGCCAACAATTCGATACATTAAAGAAACACAAGAAGCAAATACTGATGCGATGCGATATGACTCACGCCTATTGCGATGCAAGGCGACTGAACACGATTCAATACAATGCGATTCAACGCGATACGATGCAAGCATCGCCGGACACGCCTCCAACTCACGCGAGACTTCGCGAGAATTCGCCGCGACAGTGTGGAGGACTGGAGATAAGAGAGTGCGCTTTTGGAACAGTTTAGAGATGGGAGTCAATCCAAATATAAAATTACTGGTCAAAATTTATTGGTCGCATTTCTGAATAGTAAAGGCATGAGGCTTGAACTAATAATTCTTTTTTAATAAATCGATTTTACCGATGCAAAAATGTAAGGAACGATGCATCCCGAGTTCATCCTAAACTGCATCCGGTGCACACGTTTTTATTTTGGTCAATCGTACCGTGAACTTTCATGCCGGTGCACCGACGTGAAGAGATGAATCTTTACCATACCTACGTTACATGCGATTTGCTTCTGTCCATCTACCTCTGGTTAATTCCAGAAGAAAGAAAAACGTATATTTGAAGTTTCAGATTAAAGACTTTTGTTTTACCCAACGCTGTTTATTCAAATCTGTTTGCTCTATAACTCATTTAATAGTTTCATTTAAATCTTTTTCTATATTTACAATAAAATATTTTACAGGCGAGATAGAATTTTAAAAGCTAATGGCAGTCTATTTTAACCCATGAGACCAGGGACTTGACAACAAAATGACTTACAAGAAATAATTCAACCATGACAACAAAACGTTTTCAATGCAGCATACTGTCCGTTTAACACGTATGTTTTCTATTATCTCGGGAACAAAAGATATACATCATACCTAGCTCTAGAAATCAACGTATAGCACATGCGCTTACATGCAAAATAATGTTAATTAACTTATACTTACTTTGCCTACGTGTTTTTTATTTCAGTCGTACTCGTTTTTTTCCAACAATTTCAAGGTGATAGACGGTGTTGTAGTTAACTCTTGGGTTTCGATTTTGACAAAAGATATACTACAGAATTACGGAAATCCTGATTGTCATACTTTTCTTTATGGCACAATCGTAAAAAACAAAACACTGGAAAATATATTCCTTGCTGTTCTATTTTAATCTATTATGTGAATAGAAGAGCATGTACGTTAATGTGGAGGAAAATGTAGTGAGTGTGCCGTTCATTTTTGTACTGCTGAGGTTACACACCGAGGACTGTTGTCAGAATAACTTTACTTGGGAGGTGCCACGTCATACAACTTCCGGTTTTGCGTCTCTGGCTTATTACGTTACTCTGCCATCTAGTGGTGTGAACTGTACACAGCCGCACATCACAGCGCGTCGCCCTCATTTAAGCTCTGAACTTAAAGGCGGTTATCGCCATTACAACTTAAATTTCTATCCTTTCTTACGAAATAGTAAAACGTGAATTATTTGTGTATCTTCCACAAACTTTCCAACTTTAACCAAATGGCTTTACCATTTTGAGTCTGTATACCATATATACATTTCAACCCATATATAGATTTTTGAAACTTTCTTAAATTTCTTTTAAGAAACGAATGTGTAAATCTTTTATTACTGTGATTAGGAGCTCTGTACTGCCTGAAGGGACAAACACAAGCTCCCTCTGTTGGGGGGGGGGGGGGGGGGGGGGGGGTCAGTACAATTCGATATTCACCTCCATGACTTCACTGGTCACTCTCTCTCACCTCCATGACTTCACTGGTCACTCTCTCTCACCTCCATGACTTCACTGGTCACTCTCTCTCTCTGTTGTTCCATTTGACCCATATGTCTCAGCTACTGCTTGGTGCTGACCCGGCTTTAATCCAAATGTCAGATCATACTGCGGGTGCCCATCACCTATTAATCATGCGGGTTCTGGGGGTGCCCATCGCCTATTAATCATGCGGGTACTGGGGGTGCCCATCGCCTATTAATCATGCGGGTACTGGGGGTGCCCATCGCCTATTAATCATGCGGGTACTGGGGGTGCCCATCGCCTATTAATCATGCGGGTACAGGGGGTGCCCATCGCCTATTAATCATGCGGGTACTGGGGGTGCCCATCGCCTATTAATCATGCGGGTACAGGGGGTGCCCATCGCCTATTACTCATGCGGGTACTGGGGGTGCCCATCGCCTATTAATCATAAGGTCCTTTGTCGGGCTTTCCTGTCCTCTGGCATTGGCAGTTCTGCGGTTGCCCAGATTTTCTCAGGATCTGGTTGCAGCCCTGCAAACTATGTTGTATTCTGACCCTCCCGGACCAGTACGGAACCGTACTCTACGATAACCCAGCAGTTCACCCATTGTGTGGGTTCCTCTGTTCTGCTAATTAATCTCTACTCAACCAGAGAATCAATTTACTTTCTCAGTGCAGCCGCTACATGTCCTGCTGGGTGTTTGACTGGTTCTGCATTTTACTTCAGCCCGAATCTAAGTAGCCTTTTTATTCTCATTTTGTCCACTAGATGTCACTTTCTCCCTGTTTATGTCATGGACTCTTTTCATTAGTCCTGGCTGTTGCTTTCGACCTCAGTACGGCTTGTCTGTTTTCCCAGTACAAGCATTCACTTTTTGTCCTTTGCTAGACAGGATTCTAGTTCATATATTTGGTATCGATCTTATGATGATAGTGGGTATGCGTATGAGTGTGTGCCCTGCACTGGACTGGTCGTCCACCATAGCTGTCCACTGCCTTATGTACTTCCTGGGGTGGGATCACATTTAGAAGGTCCTCTTGTCCAAAGAGAAAAGCTTTGTTTACTATGTCTAATCATTCTTTATGGCAGCGCTGTGGTTGGTGCTGTTGCCTCATACCTCTGGGCTGTGAGTGGAGGTTACATGTTCTCTGGGCTGTGAGTGGAGGTTACATGTTCTCTGGGCTGTGAGTGGAGGTTACATGTTCTCTGGGCTGTGAGTGGAGTTACATGTTCTCTGGGCTGTGAGTGGAGGTTACATGTTCTCTGGGCTGTGAGTGGAGGTTACATGTTCTCTGGGCTGTGAGTGGAGGTTACATGTTCTCTGTACTGTGAGTGGAGGTTACATGTTCTCTGGGCTGTGAGTGGAGGTTACATGTTCTCTGGGCTGTGAGTGGAGGTTACATGTTCTCTGGGCTGTGAGTGGAGGTTACATGTTCTCTGGGCTGTGAGTGGAGGTTACATGTTCTCTGGGCTGTGAGTGGAGGTTACATGTTCTCTGGGCTGTGAGTGGAGGTTACATGTTCTCTGGGCTGTGAGTGGAGGTTACATGTTCTCTGGGCTGTGAGTGGAGGTTACATGTTCTCTGGGCTGTGAGTGGATGTTACATGTTCTCTGGGCTGTGAGTGGAGGTTACATGTTCTCTGGACTGTGAGTGGAGGTTACATGTTCTCTGGGCTGTGAGTGGAGATTACATGTTCTCTGGGCTGTGAGTGGAGGTTACATGTTCTCTGGGCTGTGAGTGGAGGTTACATGTTCTCTGGGCTGTGAGTGGAGGTTACATGTTCTCTGGGCTGTGAGTGGAGGTTACATGTTCTCTGGGCTGTGAGTGGAGGTTACATGTTCTCCCCGTGTTCCCAGGCATTTCTGCTTCTGACAGTCCAAGGACGTGTGCTTAGGTGAAGTGGTGTCATTAAATTGCCTATAGTGTGTGACTGTTGGTGAACGTGTCTCCTGAGATGGACTGTCGTCTCATCCAGAGTACATTGTGTTTGCAGTGCTTCCTGGAAGAGAAGAGTAAAGTACTTTTACCACAAGGGGGGGGGGGGGGGGTATTTACTCACAGATCAGTCATGCAGTTTCCAAATTAACCTGCAGCTATATAAAAATGGGCCAAAACAAATGAACTTCTGCATCTGAGCTCTGAAATGATCTGAAAAGGCGAGATTAAGACGGAAACATGCATCAGTTGTAAGTACTTTTCAAACTCCACCATGCCGACGATCCTCGGGATCTCAGCCCCTTGAGCTGCCTGACCTTTAATCTCACCCGGAGGTTACATCACATCACAGGTACGCTGCTCCATGACCTATTGGACATTAAATTATGTGCATCATAGTGACAGTAATCCAGCTTCTTCTGGGTGCTGCCAGATTCGTGCTATTTTTTTTGGGGGGGAGGGGCTTATTTGGGAGGTGAACCGAGGTGTGTGTGTCTCTATTAACAGTAATGAAATGAACATATGCGTTCAGAGAGGTTGCTTTTGTTTGCTTCCCCCCTGTGCCATTTTATCAGCAGTGAAAATAAATGCTGTATCTTATTAATTCTCTTAGTATAAATATATAACCTGCCACACTTGATGTGATCAATTCAAGAGGTGAGAAAACCCTGGAAAGACCTTTGTGTTGCACAGCAGTAGGGTTGAGGAGCTCAGCTGAATACGTTAGCAGTCTAATGAACTCCGTAATGGATGTTAAAAGGAGCATCTTAAACATTTTCAGCAGAATGTAGTGACTCTATGTGGCCAGAAGGTGGCAGCAATGAAGAAGAATTGCAGCTGTCCGAAGTCCTTTATTATCTATCTATCTATCTATCTATCTATCTATCTATCTATCTATCTATCTATCTGTAGGAGCTTTGGAATAAAGTTGAGCTCACATGCCTGTTGAGCTCATGTGATTTTTTACAGCAATTTTCGAATGATAATTTAAAGAAAAACGCTTCACGTAACATTCATGATTCTGTACAATTTGACCTTCTGTCATGAACCTGCCATGTACTATTTACTTGCATGTAATTAAATTGAACAGTTATTACTGTTTATTTGTACTCTGATTTTAGCTCCATTTGCATTTTGTGTTTAATTTGCCAGTGGCCAGAAGGATTTTCATTTCTAGTGTAAATGACTGTTTACTGTGCATGACAATAATCTTGAATCGAATTGAATTGAATGACAAAATCAAAAGGAAATGCACCTTTGATGCCTATATTGGAAACATAAGCAACAATACAATGTAACATTATTCAATTCAATTCATTTTTATATAGCGCCTTTCGTAACAGATTGTTTACCTTGTTACTTTTTAAATCGGGCTGCAATTCCAAAACTAACCCCTGTCTATTATTGAATGTATCAGGCTTTATGGGGATGATGCTTTTCCCATTTTTATTTCCTGTATTGTGTATTGTGCTGATCTGGGTTGAGTTATTGTCAGAAAGTCTGTGTATTTCAAACAGAACCCCCAACCAATCAGGGCGGCCCACGGGGAAGCTGTTCTGCTTGGTCCGTTATCTGTGGTTTATTGGTGATATGAGACCTCAATGCTTTGGACGCTGCCGTTCACCTTTTTAAGTGGCCAACTTGGTATTCAGACCATTTCCTACGACTGTTTTTGATGGTCTGTGTTATGCAGCGATTTATCCACTGAATTTTTAAATCAGATAATAGTGCAGGTGTAACGTTAGAGGTTTAACTTCTTACCAGTTCAAAATAATCGACTTATAATCTGGCTTAAAGCTTGATTAAATATCTCCATAGATTGAATTTTCTTTATATATCTGCCTTGTGGATTTTTCTGTGTAATTCTGCCTATTACTCCACAATAATGTATGTGACTTTGAAGTGCGACCCAAACTGCTCCAGCATCTGAAGTCCCCCCCCCCCCCGCCCTGTTTGACTTGGGTCACAGCCTGGGGCCAAAGTCTCCGAGCTGTCCCCCATTTTGTTAATTTACTTATGCGGCTTTTTAGTGGCTTCTGCATGATGGGAACCCAATTCCTTCTCCTACTCCCCAAACCAGGTGTAAGCTATAAAACCAAGGAACGCTTTGTGAAATATCTCATCTACGCTATCTTTGGTCCCTCTGAACTCGCAGAAACGCAGGCAGGCTGACCTCATACATGCTTTTGGGGAAGTTGCTAAATTTTCCACCCTGCAGTGTAAAACACCTTCCTAAACCAGCCATTGCACCAGGGACCCTGACAGCAAGCATTCGCCACCCTCGTTCCCTCGCTAGTGCCCAGGAAGTGACCCTTTGACCTTTATAACCTGCTGAACGTGTTTGCTTTGTGCGAGCTCGAGTCCCTGGTGCATAGCTTAACAGCAGCATTAATTCCCTCTCGATGAATAGGCGAAATCTTACGTCCGTTAGCCTGCTGAACCATCTAAAGTCTGAGTCTCATTTATCTGAAACTTACAGAACTCGATTCCGTCATAATTCTTACAGGGTTTGATTTTCAAATGCAACCAGAACTGAAATCATCTGAAACAGCCAGAGTTAACACTCACCTATTCATAATACACAGAATCTGTTTATGCACAAGTCTACTATAAATACCGCTTCAGAAAAATCTGTTTAAATGGTCAGGGGGAATCGGAGCTTAGGCACTGGAGTTGGACTGTTTAATATTGTGAAACTGTAAACTATTTAATTGTACTTCAAGACTGTTAGTGACGGCAGATGGCGAATTTGAATCTGTGATGCTTATCATTCAGGTTATACCTTCAATTCAGTGTGAACCAGCTACGAAGGAGCAGCAGCCTGAAATCATATTAGAAATAAAACAAAATTAAATAGTAACAAGTGAGGAAGATCGTAGCATTTTTCTCTTTTTTGTCACGAATTCTCATGACCTTAAGCTGAACCATGACCTCTGATCCCTGCCCTAACTCGCTGTGCTTTTATGAACACAGTGATGCTAATCGATGCTAGTGGAACAGGTCTGTACCTGGCAGGGAGAGCATGTTTGGGGGGGGGGGGGGTAGTTTAACGAGTCAACATACGTCAAAGAAAACTCACTAATTGCAGGAGTCACCTTTGTTTTAATCATAATTTTTTAAATTTAATTTTATGTTCACTTATTACTTATTTGTACTGAGTACATAGCGGACGTTACCCCACCATAACATGAACTCAAAGGCAAATGAAGCCATATTTGATCGATATTTTATATATCGATAAATGATATAGTTGTTATTGTACTAAACATATATTTTAGCAAGGAGGAGTGAAAATTGGCTATTCACAATCAGAAAATCTTTGATGCTGCATACACAATCCACTCATGCTGCCTATGTAACGAGATTTCCCATTGGTCGTTCATTTTGAGTGAATGACGCACTTCGTGCGGTAACATTTTTTGATGTGTGTTAGCATCCTAAAGTCTCAGGGTATTTTGGCGTGTGTCTTTATCTTTTGATGTTTTTACTCAGGAAGAAGGTGTAATAAAAGATTGTGGGTAGAAAGGTGTTGGTCTACCCTCCAAATATCATGGCAAAAAATGATGAACCATGCCCTGGCCGCGTTTCCAAGGAGGTCTCTCAACGGCTCAATTCTAACATGTCGCTTAACGAAATCTGACGAATGAAAAGGTGACACCTGACAAACTGCTCCCTCCTGAGGAAGTTGGGCTGGAGCTGGAGCTGGAGCTGGAGCTGGAGCTGGAGCTGGAGCTGGAGCACAATATGCTCACTTTAAAGTAAAAGTCCCAGGGTGGAGCAGGACTGGAGAATGTGAGACAATGACGGCATCGGTGTTTCCGGCCAATCTGGCTTCTTCAAGAGCGCAGCACGGGGCGTTGTCATCTGGACGGCGTGGAGGCCATGCCGTAATGGAAAAGGAGAGCGAGAAGACAAACACGAGCTTTTTCACGAAGCTGAAGGGAGACCTCAATGGAACCCTTAGGTGACCATGTGTGGATAGTCATTATTAACCTCTATAGTTGGTTCAAATTTTAAAAGTAAAGCCAACATCTTTAAACCCACATTTATTTAGATGCCACATTAAAATACAATATACGGACAAAAGTATTGAGGAAGTATTATGCCATTGAATTCAGGTGTTTCATTCAGACCCATTGCCGCAGGCATATAAAATCAAGCACTCAGCCATGCAGTCAGGGTTGCAAATATTTGTGAAAGAATGGGTCGTTCTGAAGAGCTCAGTGAATTCAAGCATGGTACTGTGATAGGATGCCACCTTTGCAATAAGTCATTTTGTGAAATATCTTCCCTGATAGATATTCCACGGTCAACTGTTAGTGGTATTATTGCAAAGTGGAAGCATTTAGGAATAACAGAAACTCAGCCATGAAGTGGCAGATCACGTAAAGTAACATAGTGGATCGCCGGGTTCTGAGGAGTATAGTGTGTAAAACTCCTCAACGCTCTGTTGACTCAATATCTGCAGAGTTCCTCTGGCTTCAACTCCATCAAACACCTTTGGGATGAACTACAGTATAACAGATACTGCAAGCTAAGCCTTCATGTCTAACATCAGTACCTGACCTCATAAATGCCGTTCAGGATGAATGGGCAAAAAATCCCACTGACACACTCCGAAATCTTGTGGACAGCCTTCCCAGAAGAGCGGCAGCTGTTATAGCTGCACAGGAGGGACCAGCTCCATATTGATACCTATGGATTTACAGTGGGACGTCATAAAAGTTCCTGTAGGTGTAATGGCCAGGTGTCCCAGTACTTTTGTCTATATAGTGTATAAAGTTGCCATAAACAAAACTTAGAGAAAGTTCAGAGGTAAAGGTCATATCAGTTTAGACGTGCCAAAGATTCTCCGCTTTTTTTAAAAAGAGGAGAGCCCAGAGACATATGCAGTAAATATTCCGCCATTCAGCAAGACGGCTTGCTTACAGAGCCAAGAGGCCATGGCTGTGGTAACGCAGTTTGCACAGGCACGGTGACGTCATGCGCGAGCCACCGGTGCCCGCGGTTGCCGGGGGGGGGGGGGGTGTCCCATCGAGCAGCCTTCCAACACAAACTTTGCAACCGGGGGGATGCAGAGTTAAAAAGCATAATGAAATGCCAGATGAAAGAAGTGCTTCCTTTCAAAATGTCTGAATGTGTCTTTCTCCGGGGCAATATGCCGTCTGCGATGAAGGACGTGGTTTCTTGTAATGGCTGGGCTGCTTGACAAAAGGGCAGTTCAGTGCGAGAGCTGCGTGCGTACTGGGTGAATATGAATGACGTGCCAGTGCGATACGGGGCATACACATGGCACGACTTAATATGCAGACGCCACACTGCTTTGGCCTGATGTGAACTGCACCACTGTGGTGTATCTGAACAGGAGCCCCTTCACACAAAAGGAAAAAAGACATTAGTCTCCCCCCCCTCATTTAACACCCACTGAAACTCTGGGGTTCATTAATATTTTACGATAATGTGAGAAGGACTTCATATTCGCAACAATTTTTTTTTTTTTTGGATTGTGGATGGGAGATGTTGTGGTTTCTTTTCTGCACACGTTTGATGTTCAAATAAAAAATAGGCTTTTAAATTTAAATATCCCAACAATCCCTTATCCCACGAGTCTCAGAATGTTTTTTGTCGTGAAAGAAATTAGACTGATTACGCAGTGCACTTTTATGATTGTATACGTACTCACGATGCTTTATGAATGACAGCAAGCGCTGCTCCAATCTCAGGCAGAGCACAAATCAGTGAGCATGAGTGAGTAACGCAATCATTTCTCAATAACGTCGGTGTATGTCAGCTATTTATCTGCGAGAAGCACTGGCACTCAGATAGCTTTATATTCGCACTGTATGGCAGCCATGAGGGCTGAATCCCAAGCAGGCTCTTTTAATGCTAATTTATTCACTCCAGTGTTCAGATGCTCTGTCTTTTCTCTGTCTGTGAATTGCTGAAATCAATAAAAGGCTTTTTTTTGGGGGGGGGGGACTCAAGAGCCCTCATATCTCTTCTGTGACGTTGGCCGTTCTGTTAAATTACGCTGACCTTTAAGACTTTCAGAACCATCTGATTTTTGTTTCCCATGACACAATAATATGTGGCATAAAATACAGAGTTTCTGACAAGGAAAGACCAAAATGTGAGGAATATTGACCAGAACCTTCCAGAAACCTCTGCCCAGACAAACCGACAGCGGATGCTTGTCACCGGATGTCTGGCTGTGCGACACGTCACTTCACTCCCAAACACCTTCCTGTTTTTTTTTATGTTCCACACCAAGGAACCTTGGCAGCTACTCACCTTATCCGGCCGCAGGTAATTTTCTCTTGCACTTTTTTTCTTCTTCTGTCCTCAACATCATGTAACGTCAACTCTCAGTTCTGTTTGCGGTGTTTAGTTCTTACAATTTATTGTCAAACTTATGTTCCACCATAAAGCATTTCGAGGCCTCGTGCTGGGGAAGGTGTAATGTGAGAGTAAATGTCCATTGTGGCTGCATTCACATCAAGAATGCAAAGAGAGTATTATGTACTCTGTGGATTAAAGTGGATTATCTGTGGATTAACGTGACATGTGACCCAAACAGATGAGCATCCTTCAAATTAAATGCAACCATGCAGATAAATATACGAGTTTGTAGCTGCGTCTTCATGCTGCAGTAGTTTCAGCTAAAACGTGTTTCAGGTTCTTTATGTCTTGCAGAAGAAAAGGGGGATTGTATGTGTGCAGTTTGTGATTTGCTCAATAACCACTCTGTTCATTTCCTTGCATCAACAAAAGCATCCATTCCTTCGTGTTGAAGCTAAGCTGGTACCCAGTCCCTCAAGGTCTTAATTTCCCCGACAGTCTGCGATGCTTTTAGCTTTGCAAGCACTCTCGACCTTGTCTGCGAACGTGCCGTCTCTGTTCCTGATAAGAAACCGCGAGTCATTGCCACCGACAATGCACCCTGTCTGAATTTTGCCTAGCGGGGTGGAAGAAAGTTCAGCCGGTTCCACCCTCCTGGACCACAACGTGCCAGGCAGCTTGAGATAACCCAGAGCCCTGCTGCTCTGCAGCAAGCAGACTTGTTTAGCTGATGTTCAGCCTGATTAGACTTCTAGTAGCCTGGGCTGAGCAGCCTTCGTGTCTGACAGCCTGTTTGTATTTACAGACATGTACGGCTTTGTGCCAAACCCGTCACCTCCAAGGATCGTATTGCATGTACAGATGCTATTCCGCTTCATCAGACATTCATGCTATTTAGTCGACTGCTACTCAGCCTTTGAACTTAGTCTTGGGCCTTGTGATTTTTCTGTCTCTATTTTAGACTCACTCTGCTGGTAAATAAACAGGACAGAAATGAATGGTTCTGTTATTCTGAAAGCAGAACAATAAACTAAACATACAGTCAGTTAAAGAAGTTGCTGCGGAGGAGACTCAGGGTGTCACTCCTCTCAGGGTGTCACTCCTCCCCTGAGGGTGTCACTCCTCCTCTCAGGGTGTCACTCCTCCTCTGAGGGTGTCACTCCTCCTCTCAGGGTGTCACTCCTCCCCTGAGGGTGTCACCCCTCCTCTCAGTGTGTCACCCCTCCTCTCAGGGTGTCACTCCACCTCTCAGGGTTTCACCCCTTCTCTCAGGGAGTCACCCCTCTGCTGTATGCTGCTCGAGTCATTTTCTTTTCCTGAGCCATTCCAGAATTTCTGCTAAGATACATTTGTTTCTTGGATGAAAACTACAGCCTTCAATTTCTGTCTGATTCAGAGGCAATAATGAGATAATTAGGAACCAAAAGAGGAAATGGCAGCCATACCCTGGGAGAGAATGATTACGCTTCATGGATCAGTGGATGGCAGCCGCAGGGTCTCACTCCTCCAGCCTTCATTCTCCGTCGTTTCTATAACTGCAAACTTGAAGGCGCCCTGAGCTTTTTGCTTTTGAAGGTTGAATGCTTTTGGATTCTGCCAATGCGAGCCAATGCAAGCGAGCTGCGGTTCTGACACACTTATAAATGTGCATTACTTGCGGCAGTATTCACAGTTCAGGGTTGCAGACAGCTCTCTCTGCAGACTATATGCCGATGACTGGAGACGGACGCCAACACTTATAATGAATACATCAGTCAGCAATGGAGCATTATGGGTACCTTCCTACTTTTCAGACTTCAGGTCCCTTTTATTGCATCCAATCTTCTGCATTTCTTTCACCTTACTAGTCACCACATTTGTAGCTGCCCCCCCCCCCCCCCCCCGTCAAAGACAGCGTGGCCTGCAGTGGGGCTTGATGTTTTGCTTCCTGCTGAGTCACTTTAGCTCTCTGTGCTGCCCAGTCCTCAGGACCAGGCGGCCGGTGTTCTGGCAGGTGGGTGAGTCGCCCAGGTCGCCGTCACGCCGATCCCTGGACGTCTGCTGTCAGCTGGCCATCCAGAGAAGCTCGTCAGATTGCTCTGAGCCGGCGACGCATATCGCAGAAGCCACTGGGCAGTTTAACCATCACAGACAGGGCCAAAATTAGTAGGGGGAGACTTTTTCTCCAAGCTGTTGAAATTACATGAATGTGCTGAATTTTTTCAATATTATTTTTCATCTAACAAAGATATGCTGATGGCTAAATGTCATTGGCACCACAAATGGTGTAACTGGCTGTAGCATATATTGCTTTCATACACTGTTTGGTCAATAATTATGTCCTGTTATGATAACCTTCCATGTACAGTCTGTACCATACTGATCTATTCGCCTAGTGTGCAATATCTGTGTGGATCTGTGTGTGTGTGTGTGTATATATACAGTATATATACATATATATATATATATATACACACACACACACACACACACACACAGATCACAACACTATTTCCTGCTACTGTCTGCATCCTGTACATATCATACCTTATCTTGGGTACCACCCACACTCTGTATATATCGTGATTTATTTTTGATATTATCTATATCCTGAACTCCACTCTTTCAGTCTGGTTCATTGTGTTTCTGTTTTTACCGTTTTGGTTAGTGTTATCGTTTTTTGTTTTTTGTTTTTCTAAGCGTTGAACGATTAGCAAAATGCTTTTCGTTATGCTATCAAGTAATTCAAATTAATTGAAATTTCAAAACTACATGTATTCTGTGTGAATAATAGCCAATTTCAGGCAATAGGACAGCAGGAATTGTTTCCTAAAAGTGTAAAGAGGTGGAAAACCATTACAGCAGGTCAGATATGTAGATTTATAGACCAACATCCTTTAACAAATATTTGAGTAAGTGGAAACAGCTTGATTTGGATTTTTATCTCAAGTGAGACTCAACATTAAGTGCAACCTTGGGACTGCAGTGTCAACGCTGTCTGGTGTTTTACAGCCGAACCGCATGAGGCGACGCATGTGGCTGAGAAGGGTGCAGTAAAACTGGTAACCTTTGTGTTAATGAGGCAGGCATCTCTTGTCTGGGTGTATTAGTTGTGAGTTGGAAATGCCATTAGACACTGGCAGAATTATGGCAAACAGGATCAAGGATGGGCGCCAGGTGGCATTATTCTATTGTAATTGAGGGTTACTTTGGCCAATGGCAATAGACAATCTTCTGTGATGTCATACACACTGCGTACAGCAAGGCTTGTCTGCCAGCCTCTCATTAGTCGAGATGCTTCCATTGTTTGTCATGTCAGTGTTCAGTGTTCGGTCTTCTGCTCTTGACTGGAATGAGACCATCTGGCCATGACATGGGAACACAGAGCATAAACATCTTAATGTAAATCTGGCTCCAGTCATGTGCTCTCATGGAATATTCCAGCTATCAGTTATTTATGTGAACATACCAGCTCTGTATGAATTTTTATGTGCTTGGAAATATTTAACTAAACTTTAAACCAACGTTTATCTACATCAGCTGTTATCTATATGTTATTAGTCAATGTGTGGTTTAACATTCTAATTTTTTATTGAAATCATACGAGCAGGACTGGGGGGGATGTGGGAAGAGTGAGACAGTGAGAAATGAAGCAGAGTGTTTAGTGAGCAGGACTGGGGGGAATGTGGGAAGAGTGAGACAGTGAGAAGTGAAGCAGGGTGTTTTTATACTGAGAATGACCATTGAATTATATGGAGTTTCCTTGCTGTTTCAGTTGTGTAAACAGGTATATATGGTCCAGCTTTACATTACAGTCTGACATTCCACCCAGAAGCATCTGTGAAGAATTAGCTGCCCTCTTGTTACAGAAATGTTGCTAATGGGATTGGCCAAGGTCAACAAAGGACAGACAAAATGAAAACGAACAAACGGCCTTCATTGCTCTGTCTAAAACGAATATTAACTGATTAGTTCATAATGAGTAATTCAGAAAAATGGATGACGGTCTTGTGCCTGACCTGTTGGAGGCCTGCACAGTGGCTCGGTGGGTAGAGCTGCTGCTGACCTGTTGGAGGCCTGCACAATGGCTCGGTGGGTAGAGCTGCTGCTGACCTGTTGGAGGCCTGCACAGTGGCTCGGTGGGTAGAGCTGCTGCTGACCTGTTGGAGGCCTGCACAGTGGCTCGGTGGGTAGAGCTGCTGCTGACCTGTTGGAGGCCTGCACAGTGGCTCGGTGGGTAGAGCTGCTGCTGACCTGTTGGAGGCCTGCACAGTGGCTCGGTGGGTAGAGCTGCTGCTGACCTGTTGGAGGCCTGCACAGTGGCTCGGTGGGTAGAGCTGCTGCTGACCTGTTGGAGGCCTGCACAGTGGCTCGGTGGGTAGCTTCTCCTTTCCAAAGCTGCCAGACAGAGTCTCACCTCTGCTTTGTGGAGGCCACCTTCTCTCATCTTTCTCCAGGTACTCTGGTCATTTTTCACAGACTAAAACCATGCTCTTATACTGTTTGGCATCTTTAAATTTCCTGGAGTGCCTTGTGATGGTGTGCCCCCCCCCGCCCAGGGTGGACCCCAGCTTTGCACCCACGCTGCCCGGCATAAGCTCCTCCCCCATGGATTTGATTGGTTGTTTAGCTTTGACTTTAAACCTTAAGAAGACAGATATCCAAGCAGCTCCATCCACACGTTATCTCCCCATTTCTCTTTTCACTCCTTCCCGAGGAACATCTGGAATTACCATTTCTAAGCTTGGCCGGGAGCCCACGATCCTGGATTTTAGATTTTACAAGCCGTGATGATCAAAGCCAGCCCGCATATAAGGTGTCTAAACCATCCCTCAGCATTTTCATTACTAGGTTCCTTCTACGTTAAAGTAATTAAAGTAGCCTGAGAAAAAGAACCACATGTAAATACATACCGTGCAGAAAAGCTCAGACGCAAGGTATCCCATGATGACCGTAACCCTAAGCAGGTAGGTGTTACTGTTACACCAGTGCCCCAATTACTCTGCCGTTCCTCTGCTCCACCTCTGACGTCCTGCTGACACGCGCGTACCAAGAGCACCTTTCCAGACCTGCTTTTGGGCTCAGCTTTGTTTGTCTTTCCCCAATTATCGCATGTCTGTAATAAACCTCAGTGTGGAGTCATGCCCACACAATCAGTCATAATCCAAACATGACAAACGAGTATAGCTGAGCGACCCAGACATTTTATTAGCTCCAAGTGGTAAAATTACTGTTCAATCTTTTAGATACTTTTTGTTTTGTAATTAATGTGATCATTCTTTTCCGACTGTGAGTGAGGCTCACTTGGTTGAACCATCTTCCTCTGGTCTTCCTGGGCAACAAAAGGGTACAAGCTCTGGTACAACATTCTTCCTCAAGGTACAAATAACATCGGTGTCCCCCCAGAGGTACAAGAAATGTTTCTCATAGTCCATTTCTGTATCTTAAATGGTACATGTACCTACAGTCAGAGTGCAGCTAGCAGAACCATGAGGGTACAGACCCAGTGACAAGCAAAGGTACAAACTGGTCCTCTTTTTTTAACAGTGTAGTAGGAAGAAACCTTGGGAGGTACCAGACTCATAAGGGTGGAGCCCAACCTTCGCGGGCTGGCAGTGGAAGTCCAAAATAACCAAGTCCTGATTTGTGTGATGCGAACTGTTACAATCCAGGTGTAAAGGCGAAGGTCCAGAGGAGACATGGATGCTAAAGTCTGAGCAAGGAGGTGATGGTGCTGGATAGGCCACCAACGGCAGGATAAGTGGTGGTGGGATACTGGCGTGGGCAATATCACTGGCAGCGGAGTGGATTGAAGTAAAAGCTGAAGAAGCGCAGTGCATGATTCTGTAGGCATGGTTGTTCAAACTGGTTGGAGCTGCAGCTCTGAAGGTGATGTCACGGATTTGGCTCCTTTCCAGAAGCTTTGATACTGGGCGTCTTGATTGTCCTGTTCGCTACACCTCTCGCAGTATGAACCTGCAGGGCCTAAGCTGGTCACACACCACTCTCCCTCTCCGAACATGGCCATAAAACCCACAGCAAGCTCGTGCCAGAGCCGTGTAACCTCTCTCCGCGATACGGGCCTTCCTGCAAGCTCGTGCCGGAGCCGTGTAACCTCTCTCCGCGATACGGGCCTTCCTGCAAGCTCGTGCCGGAGCCGTGTAACCTCTCTCCGCGATACGGGCCTTCCTGCAAGCTCGTGCCGGAGCCGTGTATCCTCTCTCCGCGATACGGGCCTTCCTGCAAGCTCGTGCCGGAGCCGTGTAACCTCTCTCCGCGATACGGGCCTTCCTGCAAGCTCGTGCCGGAGCCGTGTAACCTCTCTCCGCGATACGGGCCTTCCTGCAAGCTCGTGCCGGAGCCGTGTAACCTCTCTCCGCGATACGGGCCTTCCTGCAAGCTCGTGCCGGAGCCGTGTAACCTCTCTCCGCGATATGGGCCTTCCTGCAAGCTCGTGCCGGAGCCGTGTAACCTCTCTCCGCGATACGGGCCTTCCTGCAAGCTCGTGCCGGAGCCGTGTAACCTCTCTCCGCGATACGGGCCTTCCTGCAAGCTCGTGCCGGAGCCGTGTAACCTCTCTCCGCGATACGGGCCTTCCTGCAAGCTCCGTGCCGGAGCCGTGTAACCTCTCTCCGCGATACGGGCCTTCCTGCAAGCTCGTGCCGGAGCCGTGTAACCTCTCTCCGCGATACGGGCCTTCCTGCAAGCTCGTGCCGGAGCCGTGTAACCTCTCTCCGCGATACGGGCCTTCCTGCAAGCTCGTGCCGGAGCCGTGTAACCTCTCTCCGCGATACGGGCCTTCCTGCAAGCTCGTGCCGGAGCCGTGTAACCTCTCTCCGCGATACGGGCCTTCCTGCAAGCTCGTGCCGGAGCCGTGTAACCTCTCTCCGCGATACGGGCCTTCCTGCAAGCTCGTGCCGGAGCCGTGTAACCTCTCTCCGCGATACGGGCCTTCCTGCAAGCTCGTGCCGGAGCCGTGTATCCTCTCTCCGCGATACGGGCCTTCCTGCAAGCTCGTGCCGGAGCCGTGTATCCTCTCACCGCGATACGGGCCTTCCTGCAGAGAGAGCAGATGTGAGACTCGTGTAAAACCTGCACCGCTATAAAGTTTGAAACCAAAACACACTAAGAAGTGCTGAGTGTCAGAGAAAAGCAGGCCACTGTGGGGGCAAAGTGCGTAATCCTGTTTGATTCCCATAGCCTCCCACAACTTCATTATTTCTGATGGTGCCACGGGAAAGAACAGTCGGGGTGTTTGAAAACAGCAGCAGAATGAGCAGGAACACACTGTAGGTGAATAGGTGATCAGCCTGTTCTTTGATGATATACTTCAATTTTATGACAGAAAATTAATCCAGATCTACAGTCTCAATTGTAAGATTAATCATTGTCATAACAGGTAAATATTGAATTACTACTTTTACTAGGTTTTTTCAGCCCTCTATTCCAGAACACCTGAAGGGAAAAGACAAGCACTTACTGCAGGTCAGGGCTCTGCAAATCTGGACCTCAATTCCCAATCTAGGGCAGGAAATTAGTTTAATAATGATTGATTCTGATTGGCTGGAGGCTTCACATCTGACTCGCAGGTAAAGAAAGGCTGGCAAATCAGCAGGGCTCGGCCCGCGAGCTGAGTGGCTCTGCTCTGTGCAGATGCAGGTAATTCTTCTGTTTAAAGGTGATACATGTATTTCTACATAATTACTCTATTTACACCCGATTCTCTATATCCAGCCATTCAGCAAACTAACATTAAAACTAAGTGCTTGGCACAATTTTGACACTGATGCTGTGCCACATTACATCCATCCATTTTTCCTCTGAATGACAAATTACAATAAACAGCACCATTATTTAATGGCTTTTATGGCAAACTTTTATAAATTATTGTCAATCATTGTATATTTCCGTTTTATTGTGGCTGGTTAATGTATCCTCTGGAACAAACATACCCTCTAAAAGGATTTAATTGCCACAGACTTAATTGCCAAGCCTATTGCATTAAAACGTGCCCAGGCGCAAATTTTAAAGTGTGGAAGCTGTACTGGAGTCTTCCTCTGAGTCATTTTTGTGTTCGTTTTTAAGAGGCACCTAGAGGAAATGCAGGGCCCAGGGTGCTTGCCCGCTGGGCGCTGTGTGCAGGCCGGCTCTGCTCCGCTCGCCGAGTTTACATTCTCCCGTTAATCAGTACAAACAGAGCACTTTCCCACGGGGTGATGGGCTCCCAGGGCCAATCGCTTCTGTTTTCCCTACAACTCACTAGTTAGCACTGAGCAAATAAAATATAAGCTCTTAATCATTCAAAGGCTGCGTCCGTTTTATTCCATATAACGGTCTGCTGGATCGCGGACATGAACTTACGTGCCGCTGAGCTAAATGCTTGACTGCAGGCATAAGCTACATGTTGGATAAGTTTACTGAGGCTAGCAATGATTACAAAATTGAATGGGCAGTTTTTCTTTATTGTGTTATCTGGAATAAACATAGGTAATCTGAGCATTTTAATTAGCTAAAAATGCAGAAAATGGTTTAGATGATTCAGTTATTATGATGATTCACTATATTTAGGGAAAAACAATAATTAACTGTAAATTGTATCTCCCAGGATATTTGCATTGGAAACAAGTTGGTATATATCACACACTTGTGCAGAGATCTATTTTTTACAGTCAGTACAGATTTTTGGGAGATTTTGAATATATTACTTTCAATGATCAAAATCTGAAAATGTCAGTCAAAGCTGTAACAGCTTTCTGCAGAATTTCTTTCATGATAAAGAGAATTGAGATGGTGATAATATATTTCCCTGTACTTACACAGACTGAAAGAATGTATATTGAGTTATTGGACGTAATATTTCTATTAGGGAGAAAGGAAAAAACAGATTCACATCGGTAATGAAATGCAGACATAGACAGCATCTGCATCTGTTTTCTTTCATCCCTAAGGGATGATCCCATATCTCAGCCTCCCAGCCTTGGGAGATAATGGTAACTATGGGAATGATCGGAACTGGAAGCCAAGTGGAGCTTGTGTGCAGGGGGGTAGGAGTCTGCGTTGGCCTGCTGAATCCTGTAACCTTCATACCTAAACGCGCCTTTCAGCTGGCTTTCCTTCACCAGAGGAAGGTAATCATGACTGAAAACGCTGCTTCCATCCACCGGCTCCTTACATATTTTCCGACGTTTCGCTTTAGTGAGGCCCATCCCTGCCTCCTGACACGTCACATGCGACACTGTAGTTTCCTGAGCTTCGTCTGACCATAGCCACAGTCAGAGCACCAAAATAAATAATTGAATTGTCCTGCTCTAAAGATTTAGCCTTTTGCAGTAAATCTCTTTTATTCATCTGAGGCAACTTTTACTGAATGTAAGGTGCCCATCAAGCCATTTGGCTCATTTTACTGGAACAGTTGAACTTAAGCAACTTAACAACTGGTCATCTGCTTGAACTTAAACTGGAAATCTATTGGATCACAAGCCCACATTTTCGATCACTACACCCAGGCTTCCTGCAAAGACCTAAATGTCTTCAAGTGCCTGGAGTGAACAGACAGTGATAGATCACCACTTGGAAACTACAGTCATCTACTAATCAGTTAATCACCATGCAGTGCATGATGATTACTATCTTTCTGATATTCTCCCCTTCTTTGGAGTTACACAGTGGAGGAAAAAAATATGAAACTGACCATTCTAGTTTTGGCATATGTATCCAGTGAGGTCATATCTGCATATAACATGGAAACTATGGTGATCCCATGATACACTTCCTGGTTTGCACCATGCTTGGTGCAATAGCTGTCAGGGTGATAAAGCACTGAGAATGAGGTCATGTGAATTAGATACTGGCAAACATAACTGTCTTCATACAGACTGCATCTTTACACTGAGTTAGAGTTGATTGTGTATTTTATTCCATTTTGCTGTTAATTATAGTACAGCTACATTGCACCAAAGAAAGTTAGCAAAGGATTATGGGAATCCCTAATATATTTGACACCCTCAGCTACTAATAAATCCCACTGCTTTCATGCCATCCGGGGTACGATTCCTTTATGAGTTTAAGATTCCTGTCTTATGCTTGACCTTTTTGGTTGTCTCTCTCGTGAAAATTCTATTGCATAAACCAGACAGTCCTTTTGTTAAATTATCGCTCTATTCAATAAATAAACAGCACAAAAAAAAAAAAACAGAAAGTGGTATATTTCCGACTCACAGAATTGAGATTATGGTTGGAGATATGTTGTAAAAAGAAGCTTAATTTCAAGATCCATCAAACTTAATTGCTTAATTTCAATATTCACATTTTCAAAGACCTGGGTAACAGGATCCCTCAGTATAAGTGGGGAGGATGAGACAGGAGCTGATTTACAGCAGCCAGACGCAGGCAGTTAGGAACAGAAGATCCAGAGAGTGATAAAATTCTTTCGCTTGACAGCGACGGGGGGAGGGCAAGCTGATTTCATCAGAAATAAGTTACAATTCCTATAGCCTCCCACTGCATCAACGGCTAACTTTTACCAAATACTGTAGGTTCCAAATTAAATTAATTATTTATTCATTTTATTTATATTCCCACCCACTGTGCATTTTTGACAATTATTTCTGCAATGTGGGATTTTTTACTTTTCAACATTAAAGTTCTACATGAATTTCATTGTATTTTGTTTTTGTTTTTTGCAATGACAATATAAGTGTCATGTCTTTTTATCTACCTATAGTTTATCAAACCTTTAAAAAATCCTCCTCAGATTTGCCTGTCCCACCGGCGGCTGAGGGACATAACCTATGTAATTACTAGATACAATCTGTGTCTTGTTACAGAAAAGATAATGATTATTTGCTGGAGTCTCATTTATTTAATACAATACAGGCAATCACTGGAGTACATCAGAATATTCATTTTGTCAAATCAACAAATACCAATATATATGCATACCGTGTTTGTAATAAGTTAAATGACAATAGTCTTGAAATGTGCCAATGATATGCCAGGTAATGTCAACCCCCAATCCTAACCCTAAACCTAACCCTAATCCTAACCCTAATCTCCCGGTCTGATGTCTAATCTTTTACACAGAGCTCAAAAGTGCAGGTTCATGAAGTTAAAGTCCAGGCCAAGATAAGGTTTTGGTTCAACCAACCAGTTGATAATTCTGTGAATGGGACTTTTTATATTTAACTGGTTGGTTGAAACAAAATCTTGGTCTGGATTTATACTTTCTGAACGGGAACTGTCCACCTCTGCTAATACATGCTCCTCTGCCATTTGCAGTGATGGAGGCTTGTTTTGCTACATGTGTCTATGTGATGATGCTTGAATTATTTGAGCAGCTGTATGAAAAGGGACCATCTTCTTGCATTTGATGCATACGTGCAGAATTTGGCAGGGAAGCTTTCATCCTGCTACCATTCATTGTTGGCTCTCCCTGTGTACAAAGCCGCTTTCCTGCCGTTTGTTCCACGTGAGGACAGCCGATTGATTTCCTGCTTTATTTCATGTCACGTTGCTGTTTCCTTCGTGGGCTGAAGTGTATAATCAATGCAAATAAAGACCTGCTCCCAAATGGACAATGTTGTGAACCTCATACGCTCTTTTCAAAATGACCCAGCTGACATCCACCTTCAGTAGATTTTGCTGCACTGTCCTTATTATAACGAAACAAACCCCCAACATTTGATTATGTGTGATTCCCAAACAAAAGCTTGAGGAACCAGTTTTATTAAAATTTTCAGATAAGGCTCTAAAAGCGAGCAGTTAAATTTCTGACAGGTTGAAAATTGGTTCCCTGTCATCAGTTATTACTCCTATAAAAATGTTTCTTTGATTCCCTGGAAAGCACTGTGAGAGAACACTGAGTGAGGAATTATCTTAGTTGTGATTCCTGCAGTTTGTGAGGAGGGTCACATCAAAGTCCAGTGCTGCTTTTGACCTGGATTTAATGCAGTCTTTATCCTGCGCTCTTATCTCTTTAATGTATTTCTTCCATATCTCTTCCTCTAAATTAGATCTTTTACTCTCTGTTTCTTTCTTCAGTTAAACTAACTGGACATATATGCTTATATTAATCGGTCGAATGTGGTTTTCCAACAATCACACTGAACATCATTATGCCTCATTTTCTATCTAGCTGTAATTCTCTCGCTACTTCTCCAGGTCCGTGTCCCAGGCACCATGACGTCACCTCTCACGACACTCCTCAGTCACCCTGGCTGCATGTCAGGCTCATCCTATGACTTAGATTTTCTAAAGCTTGACTATGCTAACCTTGAAAAGTCAATGCTGCAAATGTCTTATAAATGAGGATCTTTAAAAACCTTCTGTTGATGTTTATTTTATATTTTTTCTTTATAAACCTGTAATATATCAGCATGCTGGAGAGTTGCACGAACCTGCCACAGGCACTGTCAATAGGAAGAAGAGGAAATTCTAATGATTGTTTTCACCTGCCTGTTGGTCTCTCATTAGAGAGCTTGAGGTTCCATTTCTCCACTAATGAGCCGCACAATGTCTCCATCACACTGATTGTCACTGAAAGACAGAAGCCTTGGTGCTTGTTTGACCGTGAGAGTCATGTCTCTCAGTGCGAAGCCCCTCCCTATCCAGGGTTACCGGACCAATCAGTGTAGGGCACAGGTGTCAGACTCCAGTCCTGGGGGGCCGGAGCCCTGCACATTTTTGGGTTTCCCCTCGTTTAACACACCTGATTCAGCTCCTTGTGCTAATTACCACACAGCTCTTGAGCTGAATCATTTATGATGGAACAGGGAAAGAACTAAGCTACACAGGGCTCCGGCCCTCCAGGACTGGAGTTTGACACCCCTGGTGTAGGGTGTCACGGTGACTTACCCAAAGCTATGGCCATGATATGAAGGGATGGAGCAAACCCTCGGACAAACACCTGGCTGAATTTTGAGGGAGATGGAGTCACAAGAACAGAAGGAAGTAGTCGTTTGGTGGCAGCTTTGGTGTCAGCGTTGGCTGCTCTGCCTATATTCTGTATATTATCTCTTATTTCCTTATACGTTGTATCACCACCAGAGTTTCATGAACCAGACGACATATAGCTGGAATGCAGTTTTATATCCATTAGAAGATCAATGCGAGACGCACAAACAAACACAGGCAGTGTCACACTTACAGATGACGGGAGATGCTGTAAGGGCTGAACGTCACACTGCAGAAGGGGACCTGATTTCCTGCTACAACGCCGCCACTTCAGGGCAGGATTTTCACATTCCGCCGACACTAGAAAAGCCCCAACTTGCCTGCCAGACAACCCCAGCAATAGGGGAAGAGAGAGAATATTGAGGGGGGGCGGGGGTTCAGAGGGGCAGCCCCCTCCTTCAGGCCCCAAATGCAGACAGACAGTTTGGTTTTCACAGTCACCCATGGAGCACAGCCGGTGACAGCCAGTTTCTCTGGACTTTGCTACAAACAACAAGCTGTTGCTGCGATGTGCTATAACTGAAACTCTCTCTGCCACAAACCTGCCACTGTCAAGTAAATATCCAGCAACTCAGCCATGCAAATTTAATTGATTATTCTAATCCAGTTACTAAAAATCCAATCGATTCTCCTCAGTGTACACATTCCTCTGCAGGAGAGCGGCTTTATGAAGTTTGAACGAGTGGGCATTTTAATATTTAAGCACATTTCATCCTTACCTAATTTCTAAGATACATCAACACATTTCTGAAAACTACACGCCCTTTGTAAGACCTTGCTTGCTTTCAAAAAAGAACAAGACACTTTCTTCAAAACCACTTACTCCAAATAGTGAAATATTCACATGGCAATGGCGGATGTGGACATGTCAGTTGTTCAGACTGACTGTTTCACACGATACTGACACATGGGGAAAGAGCTGTCAGGACGGTTTACAGTATTGTCTTCTTGTGGGTAACACAGTGCAGTAGAAAACCAATTTTTTTCCTGTTGTGACAAAAAATATAGTAAACAGACCGACAGACCTACAGTCTGTTTACACTTTACCATAAACAGAACCTATTGGAAAGAACAAATGTTCAAAGACTGTTGCATGTACTAAAGGAACTCAAATGATCATCGTAGCAGAGAGAAGCAGAAAGAAATCACCATGCTAAAGCACTGAGAATAAAGTGATTCCTCTGGGTCCTGGTCCTGCCCTCCCTGTCTCTCCCCCTCCCTGTCTCTCCCCCTCCCTGTCAATCTCCCTCCCTGTCTCTCCCCCTCCCTGTCTCTCTCCCTTCCTGTCTCTCCCCCTCCCTGTCTCTCTCCCTCCCTGTCTCTCTCCCTCCCTGTCTCTCCCCCTCCCTGTCAATCTCCCTCCCTGTCTCTCTCCCTCCCTGTCTCTCTCCCTCCCTGTCTCTCCCCCTCCCTGTCAATCTCCCTCCCTGTCTCTCCCCCTCCCTGTCTCTCCCCCTCCCTGTCTCTCTCCCTTCCTGTCTCTCCCCCTCCCTGTCAATCTCCCTCCCTGTCTCTCTCCCTCCCTGTCTCTCTCCCTCCCTATCTCTCCCCCTCCCTGTCTCTCTCCCTTCCTGTCTCTCTGTTTAGCTATGGAATGTCATCGAGCCCCACAGCTCATCATCTCCCCGGCCAAACAAAGTTGGAAAAACGTCTGTTGTGAGAAATTCATCCCTGGCAATTTCTGTGCCCCAATATCTTCACTTGTCTGTGTCACGATGCAGGGCAGGGACAAAGCACCCAGGCGCAGGACAGACGTCATTAAACGAGAGAATGTATCCTGGGAAGTGTGCAGACACTTATGAGGATACAATGAGATCATCACACAAATGCACACTCAGAAGGGGGCGTTTATCAGCACTCATAAAGGGGGGGGGGATCGCGACACTCAGGCACATGCAACAAAGCAAACAAGGCCGCTCGGGGAATCGGACATTCTGAGACTATCCCTCGCACCGACTGAACCAGTCCTACTTGATTTATCCTCTACGCATTGCTAGCTAATAGATAATGGCTGAGAACGCCCCGGTGAGCTTGACTGGCCGAGGGGGTGAGGCTGCGGCGTGCAACCGAGAGGCATCCTCAAAGTGTGATGCTTAGCTGTAGGGTCACCTAGTGAGAACTGTGCTGCCAAGAGACGTTAAATAACTGTCTGATAAAATCAGAAAAAAATCCAGGATTATACATGAACATGTAGATCATCTGGTACTGTGAGACTTCTTTAGATGTCTTGTTTGAAGTGTAATGAGAATACTGAACATATAGTATCCTGGACAACAAGAGCTAAGGCAGTTTTATTTGGAAAAATGGAAACTCAGTGATGGAGGGACCTATGAATGGTGAGGGTAGCACCCATGGTGACATTGTCTCATGCAGAATCTTAAAATGCTAATAGAACGCTTAAAACCACTGCTCAGTACAGCCAGTGAATGCTAAAGTACGACACGGAACAGTTCAGTGTTATTGACAGATTACTCTAAAGCGATCATTTTACAGCCTCGATGCTGGTTTGTATACCTTTTCAAGATCTCTCACGTATTGTGCCTTTTCAAATTGGCGTTCCTTAGAATTCAGTCTGAGGTCTTTGAACACTGACAAACATGTTGTTTTCTAACCCCATCTCTATTGCCAGTGTTTGCCAGTGAAATATCTACTATGGCTGTCTCCTAAAACTCAGTGCCTCAAGGTGTTCTCTGCAAGGCTCCACAAATCCACAGAATTTTTTAGAACCATGCGATGAAAGTTACCATAAGGTTTATTTATTGAAAATGCTAGCAATATTGTATGACATATTGCATTGCAGTAGTGACTCAAGTTACTGTACACATTCCCATTTCAAGACACCACGGAAGCTACACTGAAGCAAGGAAGACTGGGCTTCATATGTTGACAGCCCTCCGTAAGATTCAGCCTGTAACTACATGGTCTACTAGTGAGACCAAATATTCATTGGAGGCTTTGCACCACTCCCATGACGCTACATCTACCATGACCTTGTCCTCTCCCTCTTCCATCACTTCTCTCAAGCATTGAGGCCTCTCTGGAGGCAGTTGTATGTAAAACAAAAAGCAGGCATGGATGTAATTATACATCCCTTAGCAATTTGAAACCAATCCTTCCTTATTTGTATTGCTTTGTATCTGGGGAGTCACATTTCAATTTAGTCTCATCTCATTCCATTCGTAGCATTGCGCCGACAGATATCTAGAGTACAGCACTCTACTCTGAGAGTGTTTTTCTGATCAGAAGTGAATTCAGCCATCAATTTCTGCAGGTTCTGCCTTTCGGTTATTGAAAACAAGATGTGAGTTTGTGCTTGTACATGAAACATTGTGTCAAGGGGTTTCGAGTCAGCGCTATTAAAATGTATTGCTGGAAGAATACGGCCAAGATTCATCCGCTGAGAACATTGTCTATATGGGCTTTAACAATGTATGAGTAATCAGGAAAAAATGCAGTAATTAGGTACGCCCTCGACAGCTGAAGGAACCATTACGATTCACATCGTATTTATTTGTGGCTTATAATTTTATATTCTTCCCCTTTTGCTTACCTATCTTTTATTTTCCCTGTCAAAATAGTAACAAGTACATCAAACAAGCGAGCATTCATTTTCTGGCTTTCATCTCAGCAAAACACATACTGTAGCTGTATTTAGCAGGTAGAAATGCTAACAGAATGCTAACAGAACGCTAACAGAATGCTAACAGAACGCTAACAGAATACTAACAGAATGCTAACAGAACGCTAACACAATGCTAACAGAACGCTAACACAATGCTAACAGAGTGAGTATGTTAAAGGCGGAGGCCAGCCCAGAGATGAGGTCCTATGTAGGTGCCGTCACCCAGCTGGACAAACAAAATGAGGACTTTATTTTTTTTCCTTTTGGAAAATTGTTAATTCCAGCGGTTATGCTTAGGGGTGAAACACACTCGTAATTTAGTTTTATAGACATGTTGCATGTCACGTTTATAGGTATTTTTAGGTTTTATAGGTATTTTGCAGGTTTATAGACCCATTGTTGTTTCATTAATAATGAGAAGTAAAAGAATAACCAGGTAGACACTTAGTGAATATGCCTATTTAACCTAGATGATAGTACTCATGTATATTAGTAGATACAGTCTGATTATACCCATAATAGCCTTCATCTTTGTTCTATGAAAAATGTTTATGCAGTAGCCTGTTCATCAATTTGCTTTGTAAGATGTTTCTGCCAAGAATGCAGCACTTACTTATGGCAGTAGGCTTATTAAATCTTCAGAGTTCACAGACTCCCTGACATGTGTGCCTGAAGTCATCTTGGACTAGCAAAGGCAGCCACCTGAGATTACAGTATCATTTAAAGACTTTGTGCCAGAAAGGACAGACTGCAACAGATTTGTAAACTTCATCATTTTGTCCCATAATCTTATTTCAAAAGAGAAACGTTAAACGTAGACCATTTCACCTCACCTCTTCTTAATGCAGTCATAGTATTCTAAATAACAAAAGACTGTTGGATTACAATGACAGCTGGGAATGGAATCCAGCAGACAATAAAGGCTTGACTTTTAACAGACCTTAAAGCAACACTCTGGTGTATTACAATGGAATTTCCTAAAGGATCCCCCAACACAAGATTCGTATTTTTAGATTAGCGGTGGTAATGTCCTTTATTTATGGATATGCTAATTCCTGTAAAATATTGAACTGGTTTTAAACTGGTTGCCATTCTGCATTGCTGCACAAACAGTTCCACCAGTACTAACTGTGAATAACTTAGAGCAATCCCACAGTCGCAGAACCTTCTGGAAACTAACCAGCAAGTTACTTTAAAAAATAAAGCAAAATACTTTGTGCCCATTACTGTATACTGTATATCTGGGCAATGAAAATAATCATGATAACAATGAGGAGACAGAGAGGGAGGGAGGGAGGGAGAGAGACTTGACTTTTAAAAACTCTTTATTAACACAAATGCACGACTAAGCCTTGTTCAAAAAATAAAGAAAGAAAAAAAAAAGAAAAGAGAGAGAGAGAGAGTATTAATCCCTTAGAGGGAAATGATCTTGTTACAGCAGCAATTAACAAAAATATGCAACACAATATAACATACATCACAAAATATGACAACAGGCATGTTTAAAAATAAACAAACAAGCAAATAAGATAGTGAGCAAGTAATGGGCAGGTTACATACAGTTACAGCTTGCTGATGATGGCGTGAACTGCGGTGCAGTGCAATGCAGTGGTGGCTGGTAGCAGTGATTTCTGGAAGCGGTCCTTCTTCCAGAGGAGCTGGATGAGTCTCCTTCTGAAGGTGCTCCGTTATTTCAGCAGCATTTTGTGCAGCCGACGTTTGATATTGTGCATAATAGAGAATAACACGCAGTCATGAACTTAATGAAGACACAAGGAATGTACTGAGAAATAAACAGAGCATCCTATTTGTTGTCTCAGAGGAGAGGTGACTTCACATGCTGAAGCGGCTTATCGGCAGCTAACGTGTCAAACAGATGTTTATGATCCCCAGAGACCCAGGTGGCATAGAACAGCTGTTTGCAGGTTCCGTGTGTAAAGGAACCAAGCAGGAAGCCAGAGAGCGGAGAAGCATTCCAGCTGACAGATCATTCCGAGCGACATGGACAAAGGTCACCGTCCACGCCAGCTAGTGTCATTGCAGCCTACGCTTCTCCCACACATTCCATAGCAGTCTGGTACTCTTCTGCTGTCCAATTTCAACTGGGACTTTTATTTTGATACTATACTTTCTCATAGAGGCCAATGAAACGGTTCCTTTAGTCCCAAAACTCTCCCCACCAAAGTTGAGGGCACTTTACGTAAACAGCTGAAAAAACAGTACACCCTATTATATACAATTACTAGCCAAAAATTCCAGTGTTATCACTAAGTGCGAGCGAATATATCCCTGAGTGATTCTTTGCGGTGGATTTAAATGACCGTGGGGTATTTCTCACGCTCTCACAACAGCTGTACTTTGGAATTAATGAATGTTAAAATTATTAGTACGGATCATTTAGAGTGGAAAATGAAGGTCTAATTTTAGAACGATGTTGATTAATGCGTGAGCAGAGAAAGCTAATGCTGATCAGCCCTTTATTATGTAATACAGACAGATACAGTAACCTGTATCCCTGGTGCTTTGTGTGTTTACAGCTTGGCTGCCTATTGATTACAGTTTTTTCCAATCATTTTCACACGTCTCAATACCATGTCCGCTTTTTCACAACACTTCACACAGTGGGCTGTACCAATACACACCTGAGCACATCACTTAACCTATGGTGCAAAATGCCCTACAACCACCACAACGTTTCACAATTCACCCAAAAGTGACTCATGCTGCCATAACCATGACAAATGCTGTCACCCAACAACACTGCTGGGGCATTCAATGTTCAATGGGCTAAAAACACTAACAACTTTCAGCATTGCAAATTACATATATAAAGTGTGGCTGTATCCTCCAGTTTGGCACAAATTACTGTCATGTTGCATTGTAAAAATCAAATAAACAAGAACTACTTTTATGTGTAAAAATTGTAATACCAACCAATTCTGAAATGCTGCAATATATTTCATTAGAAATCATGTAGGTGTTGCCGTTTCTTTTTTGCAGTACGTATATATTTCATGCCTAGCAGACAGAAAGTTTGTTACAGTCGAGTATAGTAAATCTACAGTAAAACTGTACTGAGTGCTTTACTGTAAGAGAAACCAAGGAGCCATGTTTTACTGTAATGTATAAATACATGATAAATAAATGAACCACAAATGCAACAGTGTAATTTGCAAATTTGCAAATTTTTTTTTGTCCACACAGTGCAATATCTACTGTATTCCCCCCCCCCCCCCCAAAAAAAATAAAAATAAAAAATACGATCTATTACACCAACAAAAAATACAAGTCCTGTCTATCAATGGCTCAGAACGTAGAACTGCTGTACTGGTCTAATCCATTCTGTCCTCAGCATTTGGCTATAGATTTTCGTCAACATCACATCAGATGTTGTCCTCTGTCATACACCTAGGAAAGAATCTCTTAGAGTGTCTTATCCAGCCCTGGATGTCCTCTGCAGTTATGTCCATACACCCAGCCACCATTGCCTCTAGTTATGACATATGGTCATGTGGGCGGTGGTCACACACTTTCCATCTCCATGCAGAAAAAAATTCCTGAATTGGGTTGAGGAAAGGTGAGTAGGGTGGTAGGAATAATGGCATCATCCTGGGGTGGTCTGTAAACCATGCAGTGACCTGTCGAGAGTGGTGAAAGGCCACACTGTCCCATACAATCACATATGTTGGTAAAATTTGCCATTCTTGATCTCTTGGGACAGTAAGTTTTTCCCACAGTTCATCAAGAAAAGTAACCAGGAGGGCTGTGTTGTATGCCCCAATTACAGCCCTGTGCAGGTGCGGTCCTTCTGCAGATACTGCTGCACACATAGTGATGTTAGCGCCCCTCTGGCCTGGAGCATCAATGGTGGCTCTTCTTCCTATCACATTTCTTCCACGGCGGCGGGAGTTCAATCCCAGGAGGTGCCACCATTGTACCCCTGAGCAAGGCCCTTGACCCCAACGTGCTCCAGGGGGACTGTCCCTGTAGATACAGCACTTCACTGTGAGTCGCTTTGGATAAAAGTGTCTGCTAAATGAATAAATGCAAATGTTATACTGTAATATATGTGTTGCCATACCAACTGTTTTTGCACAGATTACATTGTGTTGCCTTGCACAAAGGAAAGGGACACTTCATGATGTATAAATGGTAACGAAGCAGCAAACAAAATTATGGAATTTCTGCTAAAAGCATAATTGTTTGTGTTAGTGCAAGTGCATAGTGTCCTTTGTCTGTCAAAATGCAGCATATTTCAATTGACAGTGCTCTAAATTTCATTAGGTTTTGACCTGAAAGTTAACTGTTTTGAACAGATTATCTAAACGTCTGAAAAATCGGCTGTAGTTGTACAAAGTTTTGCTGGTGGCGAACACTGACTGAGAGAAGTATTCATGAAATTTGGGGGAAGTAGTGATTGAATGCATATTGTGTCAAAGCAATGCAAACGTATACATAGTTTAGCTCACATGGTCCAATGGTACGGTGCATGTGTTAAGTGTTTTGAAAAAGTGGACATGGTATTGAGACGCACATTAAAATGATTGGGAAAACCTGTAATGCCTTCAAATATCGGGCTTATACTGGTTGTAGATAATAATCTTGCACCCCCCCTCCCCCCCCCACCAATGCTTTTTTTGATAGCACTGACTTCCCTCCAGGCCTAAATAGCCTCTAACTCTTACAGTTGTTTCTGCACCTTTGGGGGGGGGGGGGGACCTATCACTTATTAGATAATAGGGGTGATTGGGCTCAGCTGGGAGACCTGCAGGTATGACGGGAATGGCAAGCTGTAGTCGGCCTTGGCAGACAGAGACAGGCTAAGGCGTGACTGCAGGCCCAGGAAGCAAATGAAGGGGAACATGATGAGACCCAGATCATTACTAGCCTCTTTTTACCATCCGCATAGACTAATACGTTCTGCAATGGGCGTCGTCTTCAAGCAGCACATTAATGAGTCAGTTTGTGTCCGAGAAGCTGATGTCTCCAGTCACAAATCATGCCCCCATACCCTAGAGGTTCAATAGCTGTAAACAAGACCAAAATTATAAATAATACCTTACTCTCGCCAAGAGTCTGTGCTAAGAATATATATATATAGGACAAGCAGACTTGTTATTCTGTGTTTAATTTCATCTGGAAAGTGCGCTGTACTGAGCTTTATGGTAATTGGCTTGTCAAAATATGCATTGTGAAATAAAATGTAGGTAATATATTTGGGGGGGGGGACAGTGGGTAGCATTGGAAGGGTTTGGGGTTTGAATCCCACCTCTGTGTGTGTGTGTGTGTCTGTGTATCTATGTGTGTGTGTGTGTGTGTCTGTGTATCTATGTGTATCTGTGTGTGTGTGTGTGTGTCTGTGTATCTATGTGTATCTATGTGTATCTGTGTGTGTGTGTATCTATGTGTGTGTGTACAGTATGCTCTAAGTGAGCACGCAGGCCAGCAGTCTTCCTCTATCCAGATCGCCCTCTTCCTCTCTCCCAGCCACAGAGAGCCATCTGAAGACGTGCCGGATGCCACTGGTGCCAAGCAGGAGACGGAGCTGAGTCCTTTTATCCGGCGCTGATGGGCTCAGCGCCACTCTGCTTTGGATAAGCGAGTTTGAAAAATAAATGGATGGATGCAGCAGTATTATATGTAACATAGTTTTTTAGTTTTTACTTCTTGCTTTAACATTTCCTTTCTTTTCACTGTTGATATACAGAATCAGAATCAGAAAAACTTGGTCCCGGAGGGAAATCGCTTCTGCTACAACTTGGCAGATAGACAGAGACGCAAGTAGACAAGATGAATACTTTATAACAAAATGGAAAAAGGTAATATATCACAAACAAAATAAAATATAAAGATTGAATAAATGTAAAATAAACTACATTATAAAGAGAAAAAGATATTTACTCTGTTTCCTATGTAAACTGTTTGCTATGTGACTAGTTCACTGTGAATTTAAATGAGCTAAATAACGTCTAAATGACGGACCCTGAAGTCTACATCAGTCCAATGGGTTTCGAATTGATGCCGGCTTGATGGTCAGTGTTGATTAGTGGAACAAAGCTTTGCAGTTGCAGCTGTTGTGTACAGTACTAATTAGTGACAAGCAGAGCTTTGTGTCCTGGACGACTCTCAGCCTTCAGATGGGTGTTGGTAACTTGTGCCGACACGTCTGCTGCTGGAATTACATTCCCTGGCGGAATTCTAAATCCTGTGTGGGTAGCGTGCTATAGATCGCTAATTAAAAACAATAAGAAAAAAATCAATGTTGCTGTCTTAAAATTGAGCACGGCCTAAACAGTGTGTTTAACCAGAATCTCAATAGCATCATAAATCACCAAGAAGATTCAGAAAAGCACCACAACAAATGTACACATTCTTTGCAAGCGATGTAGCAATTGGAGCAAAATGACTTACATGATCCAGTTTAGGTCACATGGTATTTTTCCCTTTTTCTTATAAAATATCTTTAATGTAGCTCCTTACATCATATTAATATTCATTATATGGTCCCCTGTATATGTTCATATATATTGACAGTGTTGGGGAAGTTACTCACAAAAGCAATTCATTCGTTTCTGGTACCTTCTGGACCTTAACTGTCTGTATTGGATTATTTTTGTGAATAGCTTCCTCAACACTATATATTGAATATAATCAATATCAATGTACTGCCTGTATACACTTATGATTCTGAACTGGCATTTATGGTTCAGGGTGTAATTCTTCCTCAAACTAGACTCCTAGAGATCTGCATCCCCTTACAAGGAGAAGGTCAATGGAGAACTTCCTTATGTCTCAATTAAATAGGAGCTCAATAAAATGGCAGACCAACCTACTCACTGTTATGTAGAAGCAGTAATGCAGTATACAAGACATTCCGCTTGTTCAAAGCATGCTTCTGCGCCTTTTGATGTTGCAGATGGGAATCACTAACCTGCAAAGGGCAGCACTGAGAGTAGAAGCTGATGGGCAGGTGATCAAACACATAGGTGATCACCCTGCGGATTCCTCTGTAAGGAGGCGGAAATGTGCTGCTGGGCTGGTTTTACTCGTTATACACAACCGAAGAGACCAAAACGTCTCCAGTTTGAAAGTGGAACCTGCCCCAAATTGACACTCTGCCTGTTACCTCCCGAGAGTCATTCGAACCCTGTCACTAGACACGAGGACAGGGGATGGCAGAGAAAGATTAAACTCTTCTTCCACAGTTCCATTTATATGGTAATCTGTCCAGGTCCGAACCGCAGAGAGCTGTCTGAAGATGTGCAGGTCCTGGCCTCGGTTGGAGGTCCTAACCGCAGAGAGCTGTCTGAAGATGTGCCTGATGCTACCGGTGCCCAAACAGGAGATGGAGTTGATTAATTTTATCGCACACTGACAGCTTAAAAGAGACACACTGTGGAGACACGTTTTTGAATATTTTTTTTTATTGTACATCCTGGCGGTCTAAGAGCTTAGTGTGAAATTGGCCCCAGAGGAGTCAATCTACGTCCTACATACGCTCACTCATCGTACAAAGGCATTTCACTCTCCTTACCGTCTCTGCGGAGGCCTGCCTTTTGTGCAACACGGCCTAATTATCAGCCCTGCCAAAGTGATGAATTATTCAATTAATTCCACTTAACGACATTGCCTTAAATCGCACCACCTACTCTGTGACCACCTTCCCCGTGTTCCTCCCATTCAAAGGTAACGTGTGAAATTTAAAGGTGTCATTTTGTCGGTAACTGGAGGCTGCAGGACGCCAGTGATACTGCCATGCTTTCTGAAAGGAAGAAAAGACACTCCTTTGCTTTCCAACCTTGTCGTTAGTTATCTGGTAGCGTTTCAGGCAGTATTCCCTGACTTCCAAAAGTTCCCGTCCTACTTTACGCACGTCTATTGATAGCTGATCTTTTTAGATTGCAAACATCTGATGGATTTTTTTTTTTTTCCTGACTGAGTGACGCAACTAAACCCATCTGTCCTGGGGGGGGGGAAAGAATAGCTGTCGGGTTAAATCTTCGGTCTTTTAAGATATTTTAAAATATTTGCAGAAAGGAAAACAACATATTTGCAGAAAGGAAATTTGTGTAGGAACCATCACATCTGGTATTGTCAAGGACTGAAAGCTGAAATTATTTAGTTATATATACTCTGCGTTTTGTTACACTCTATATAGCAGCCAAATCCCACTTCTTGGCACTGAGATTTAAAGAAGCATTAAAACAGGAGCACTAATATCCAGTCAGAGTTAAGTAACCTGTCCCCAGCTTCACTCCTACCTGCAGGAACCTCAGAGCCGCTCGCCCTGCCCACACAACACCTACAAGCTTTTGAAGATATGTGTCATTGCTGCCTCCGGAATGTTCTTCCAGTTTGGCAGAATTTCTTCTCGCAGTTCGTAACACGTCCATCAGAGAAGCGTGATCGTCTACCTGAGGACCTGTAACACGTCCATCAGAGAAGCGTGATCGTCTACCTGAGGACCTGTAACACGTCCATCAGAGAAGCGTGATCGTCTACCTGAGGACCTGTAACACGTCCATCAGAGAAGCGTGATCGTCTACCTGAGGACCTGTAACACGTCCATCAGAGAAGCGTGATCGTCTACCTGAGGACCTGTAACACGTCCATCAGAGAAGCGTGATCGTCTACCTGAGGACCTGTAACACGTCCATCAGAGAAGCGTGATCGTCTACCTGAGGACCTGTAACACGTCCATCAGAGAAGCGTGATCGTCTACCTGAGGACCTGTAACACGTCCATCAGAGAAGCGTGATCGTCTACCTGAGGACCTGTAACACGTCCATCAGAGAAGCGTGATCGTCTACCTGAGGACCTGTAACACGTCCATCAGAGAAGCGTGATCGTCTACCTGAGGACCTGTAACACGTCCATCAGAGAAGCGTGATCGTCTACCTGAGGACCTGTAACACGTCCATCAGAGAAGCGTGATCGTCTACCTGAGGACCTGTAACACGTCCATCAGAGAAGCGTGATCGTCTACCTGAGGACCTGTAACACGTCCATCAGAGAAGCGTGATCGTCTACCTGAGGACCTGTAACACGTCCATCAGAGAAGCGTGATCGTCTACCTGAGGACCTGTAACACGTCCATCAGAGAAGCGTGATCGTCTACCTGAGGACCTGTAACACGTCCATCAGAGAAGCGTGATCGTCTACCTGAGGACCTGTAACACGTCCATCAGAGAAGCGTGATCGTCTACCTGAGGACCTGTAACACGTCCATCAGAGAAGCGTGATCGTCTACCTGAGGACCTGTAACACGTCCATCAGAGAAGCGTGATCGTCTACCTGAGGACCTGTAACACGTCCATCAGAGAAGCGTGATTGTCTACCTGAGGACCTGTAACACGTCCATCAGAGAAGCGTGATCGTCTACCTGAGGACCTGTAACACGTCCATCAGAGAAGCGTGATTGTCTACCTGAGGACCTGTAACACGTCCATCAGAGAAGCGTGATTGTCTACCTGAGGACCTAACGCGAAGCTGAAGGAGCAGAACCTTGGCATGAGTGAAGGCAGCGTGTTTTGTGAGGTGGGTCTGCATGTCATCTTCCTGTAATAATGTCAGATTATTATTGGTATTTCTGCCCATGTTTCAGTGCCCCAAACCATCTGCTCTGGGTACAGGAAGCTGCAGAAACCTTCTCTATGATCCGTACAGGTAGAGCTTTAACCCTGTAGCTGGTGTATAAGGAGGGTGGCCTTCTGTGAAACTGCCCCCCCCACCCCACGAATCCAAAATTCCAAACCCATTCTGCAAAATTGCTGATGAATGTCGCTGTTTAAAACCTTGGATGCTTGAGGCTGAAGAAGCAGGAGCAGGTTGGAGAGAGCAGGCGTAATGCGCGCGGGGGGGGAGGGGGGGTCGCTCTGTATAGGCCAGGTTGATACTTCAGACAGGCACTAACACTGTGGATTGGCAGAGTTTATATGAGATGGATGAAAGGTCACATGCTCAGATGCATGAATTGCACGGCAATAAATACATAGACACATGGATGGATTCCCTGGATTTTCTGGCCTGATTCAGTACCTGTATTGGCTGCGGTGTCAATATTTTCACAACATTCAGCATAGAAATAGCTATACTGTACAAATGTATGGATGAGTCAGCTGATAGCATAAGGGTTATGAAAAAGGAATGAAATCTCCTCCCTATTAAATGTGTGAATTTAATGAAGAACAGAAATATTAATAATATGTTGTAATATGTAATAATATTAATCATAATAATATCCACCATTCTTCCAACATCCAGATCCTCAAGGGGGAGACCCTGGAGCATCACTGGGCACTTACACACCTATGCATGCAAACACACAGTCTGGGCAATTTACAGGTCGAAGGTCACCTAACAGCTTCTTAGAGGAAACTGGGATACTGACAGGAAACCCACACAACACGAGCAGGAAGTGTGAACTCGATAGAAGGGGAAGGATTCAGCTCCCCAAACCAGGAGGAGTCAGACAACACTGCTACTGACTGAGGCCATTATTATTATTATTATTATTATTATTATTATTATTATTATTATTTTAAATCAACGTTAGCCTGCCTAAAAACAAAACAAAAAAGAACATATAGTCTGTTCACTGGATCTACCTGACATTGAGTGATGTCAGAAAGGTAGCCTGTCTCCCTAATCATTATATACTGTATAGTCATCAAGTCACATGTAAAAATCTGATCTCACTCATTGCTTCATAAATCAAAATGCTTACGGGGGATCAGCCTAGTCAATGCGTCTCGACAAAAGTCGCATTTCGCTTTGGGAATATTAAGTCGAAGTTCAAGTAAAGTCATCAATTGCTGATGACATGCAAGAAATCCACTGGCGGTTTGAAGTTACTTTGATAATCCATCAATGGATTAGCGTTGTCTGAAAGGCAGTTTGAGGCAGTGAACAAGTGAACAAGCAGGTGCGCTGAGGAATAATTTATCTATGCTGTTTCCTTTAATAAATGTATAAGGTTAACAAAAGCAAATTCCAATCCAAGATTCAGGGGGTTCTTACCTTCAGCAGCACTGTGCTGTTTTTGTCCTTTTTTGTTCTGTCAGTGTGAAGAATATATCTGCTTTATATTAGGGATTTAGCTTTGTCTCTTTCTGTGTGTCATGTTTTATTGCAGATACTGAGAGGACACATAGGCAACACTGGTTATAGATGCAGTGTGTTTGTCATGCTAATGGGAAACATAAAAAGCTTCCACCACAGTTTGTATGAGGCAAACAAATTCACTAATGTGGCCCAATTTGAATTTCAGTTTGTGGCGTTCAGTTTAGGTTCAGTGTAGCAGGTGATCTGTCATCAGGACACTCATGAATTCTGCTGCTCAGAGACGCCACGATGTTGAATTTGGTTTCCATCATTTTCTAGTTGTACTTATTGTGTTTGCAGTGATAATTTAAAAGTCTTAAATATGATGGTGAATTGCTAATATATACAAAGAAAAAAAGTATAAAAAAGTGCAAAGTATAAAAAATAGTGCTATTTGATTCTTTTTCTGAGGAAAGTATGAACTGAAAATGTGTGCCTTCACAATCTTGCAACATTTAGTCACAGAAAATGCACTATATGCCTTAGCCATTGATAACTGCTTCCAGCAGTCACAGTAATATGGAATAAGTGTGAATTTCTTTGTTTTTCAGAAGGAAAAATGACTGCGAAAGACAATGTGATGTGTGCACTAAAACGTAAAGGAGCCTCATTTTGCCCTAACTGAGTGTGAATTCCAGTGTGCGGCCAGACTCATTAAGGCCTGAGCTTTTTTGGAGGGAAAAACTAATTTTGTATTTGACAGACCAATGAGGTTCTACATGAGGGAGACCAAACAGCAGCATGAAACATAACATTTGCCTTTTTCGAATTGAAGGCAACGCTATAGCTGCCACATTGGCCAGACATTTGGCAAGTTAATTGTCCACTTTGGTAACATGTATCCCCAGTTCATCTTCTGGGCATTGAATTGTCAGAGTAAAAAAGCTACATTTTAGCTAGCTTAACTGAGCAGTATTGCCATGATTTTATATTCAGAATAATTATATAAAATGATTTCAGATTTTGCATGCAACTCTAAGTATATAAATGCATATCCAATAAGTCTGCATGTGGATCATGCTGATAAAGAGTTGTGTGTTCTTTTGCTGAAAGCATTATTTGGAGAAAAAGCTGAATCTGAATAACATTTAAAGATAATGTGAAAGCATAATGAGGAACTTATGAAAATGTATAATTCCCCAGTAATTTTAAAATAGCCGATCAGGCCGCGTTCAGACATCCATGGAAAGTGGTTCTTGCTATCGCCCATTGCACCATCTAATCAGGTCTGTGCAGCGTGTCAAATGGAATTCCTAGAGATCAGTTTGGACAAATCTATCTCCATGCAAATCCTCAGTCCTGCCAGAATTTCCAATACTCGAGTGCCAAGGAAATGGATCAAAGTGGGTCAATTGTTGCTAGGAGCATTTGGATACTTGGACTGATGTCTCCACACTACACAGCAGACGCTTGCGGTTAAATAAGGAAATTCTTCATCACTTTCTAGAGGCCAGTGGGAAACCTATTACATGTTGAGAGATTGGATGTGGCAATCTATTCAATAGTACTTCAACTAGGATCTTGCCTAGTTGATACTGTAGCTAAACAAGAAAAACCTACCTCCCGCATGTTGGCAAGCATAAGCGAAACGTTAAATAACGAGTGGCATCTATGGTAGCTTGCGTCGACCTCATCCATTTCTGCATTGTGTTCTGACATATTAAAACTAACATGTGAGCAAGCAGAACCTGCTTTAGAAGATAGTTTTGACTATAAAGCTTTGACTACTTTATTGACAAATCGGTCAGACGGTTTTGCAGCAGTTGGAACCCAGCATTACTCTTGGATAAAGAAACTGACCCTCTTATAAGAAATCCAAGGGATACAAGTGTATAGAAAACAAAACAAACCTGTGAGTGTCATCTGCCTGACTTAGATCAATCATGTTTGCCTTAAGGAGAAAACAAACACGTTCTAGAGGTAGCACCATCTATCCTTCAGCTTCAGCCGGCCAACACCTTGGCGTGAAGCCGAAAATGCCGACAAGGTCAAAGGTTAAGTTGCCAAAGAGAATCCGAGTCAAAGAGGCTGAGTACCAACCCGGCCTGAAAGGATGACAGGAAGCACCCAGTCGACTGAAGATAGGCCTGCATCAGGAGAAAGTTTGAAGGCCATAAAATGCTCTGCTTTGGAGGTCAGAGCATCAGGTTGCAGACTGATGGACCTTTCAATGGTGAGGAGGGCCCCGGTGATGCATACAGATATAGCCATACAGAGCTATATCAGAGAATCCCTGCATGTGGCAGTCGTAGATACAGCCAAGAAGACCTAAGAATAAACCGAGTCCCTCAGGTTGGCAAGAAGAACGACAAGAGAGCTTCTAATAACCGAATATCCATTCGTAGCTTGATTTAATTACCCAGAAACGCCTCATACACTATGGACGATCCCAGCCAGCTTCAAGCTCCAGTACTTTCTGAACATCATATATGTTATAATATTAATTAAAACCTTAGAGTTAGAGGAAATCTCTTCTTTTGAGCTTGAAGCTTTAATATTAAGTGTACATTTGGGAGGTGACTGGTCTAACCAAAACTACATGTAAGATAGGGCTATGCAACTAATTAAAGCCAATCTCCTCTAGTGTCAGCTACCGTCTATACAGCACAGAATCATTCAGATTTGTCACAATGTGTTGCATTTATAAGCAGAAATATATATATATAAATATATACATATGTATGTGTGTGTGTGTGTATATAAGTTTACATAACTACAAGCTGCCTGTAAACCCTGCTGACTAGTTTGTACAAATAATTAGTCTACAACAGGTTACTGGTGATTTTATATGACTGGTATCAGAATGACATTATTAGGTCACAGAATTTTTTTTAAATATACTAAAAATGTTTGTTTATGAAGGGTGTTTGAAAAATGTCATTTGATATTATTCACCAAATTTGATGTCGGCTAGTGTAATTTTTGTTGAACTTTAATTGTAAATTGTGACAAAACCAGACGTGTGGCGGCAAATTAGAAGCCATATTCTGAAACTACATGAGACACTGTAGAACATGCACTTGTTTTTGTACAAATGTTTTAATGTCGGCCGGTGTTATGTAATACATTACTGTAGGGATTGTCAGAACCCCACAGGTGTGAGTATGAACAATTTCCAAGTTTGAACACATCAGGTCCCTGAAACTCAGCAGTGCAAAAAAAAAACCTTGACAATGAAGCAATATCGCCTTAACCAAGCTGTTAATGGATAGTAACAGTTCTTTTTGCCTCATCCCCATTCAGACGTGAACAAAATCTTGGTTAAGTCAAGAACGAGCAAAATCAAACAGTAAGTAGGCATTGCACCTGCAGTAAAGCAATTATATTTATTAAGTACTTTATTATACATCGGGACTTCAATATAATACAGGACATTTTTTTTTCTTTAATGCTGAGTTCAATATACACAAGCTTTGTACAATCAGATGGTTTAAGTTTAGTCAAAAAATGACAGGAAAAATGACATTCGCTGAACAAAAATCAAACAATAATGCGTCTTCCTCAGCTCCTTTTGGCTTCCCGTACCTAAGTCACCCTTCGTCTTTCCCTGTGTATCCAGTTGCTTTTCAATAAGGGCTGCGGTTTAGAGGACGACAGTGAGCCTCCTGCTTGTCTGGTTTCTCTTATTGTGACTGTGCACACGTTACAGCGGATTCCACTTGGCTTTTTGTCTGTCCTCTCCTTCCAGAGAGACACCATGACTGAAGTTAGCAGGCCGCCCCGTAGAAAGAGGACAAAAAAAAAACACTCATCCGCCCTCTAGCAGATGTTCACGGTCCCATAGCTGCCCTCATAAGATCTCCACCCTCTACTGAGAGCCAACACTGAGGCACGGAGAACAGCCCAAGAAAACGGCACATGCTCCAGCCTCTCAGAATCTGGAGATGGTCGCAAGAGCCGGAAAACGTTGCCAGAACAAACTGATGGAAGTTTGGCAAACGGGTGAAAACGTTTCTTCGCCAGAAGCTCTTAACAAAAACGCTAACGGACTAGAATAGTACAGAACGTCTTTTTTGCAGATCGTGATTTCCTACTGCTTTCAAGAGTGCACGTTATATATGGTTACTTTATTTAGCATGAAACACCTTCTTTCATGACACTGTTTCTGAAACATGCCATAATTTTACAAGGCTGAAATGAAAGAAGTCTGATTTCCTGTTGTCACGCTACCATATATACTCAGAGGTCACTTTATTAGGTACCCCTACATATTATCAGGTAGGTGCCCCTTTTGTCCACAAAACCACCTCTGGGCTGATGATCTGTGCACTCAAAGACGCCGTTCTGCATACCACTGTTAAACTGAGCTGTTTTATGCTCGTGGCTTTCCAGTTAGCTTTCACGAGGCTGGCCATTCTCAACTGACCTTACCTTATTAAGCAGGTGTTTTTTTCAGATGCAGAACTGCCACTGACTGTTTGTGTGTGTGTGTGTGTGTGTGTGTGTGTGGGTGGGTGTGTTTTAATTGTGCCATTTTCATTAAACCCATGATACTGTAGTGTGAGAAAATCCCAGCAAGGTGGCAGTTTCTAAGATGTTGGATCCATCGGATCCACCATGTCTTGCACCAAAGGTCACACCAAATTCAAAATCACTTAGAACTGGCAGATTAGCAATTCTGATGCTTAGCTACACAGTAACCGCACCGCTTGACCCTGTACGCATGATGAATATATTCTACTGCAGCCATATGATTTGCTGTTTGGAGAAGCATACCTAATAAAATGGCCGATGAGTGTATATGACTAAACCCAACAAGATGTCAGTGCAATGCAAGTGGCTTATTCTTCCCAAAATAAATACATTTTATTAAACCCAAACTACAAATGACCATCAGAAAAAAAAACATGAAATGCTTTTTGTTACCAAAGTAACACTGCTCAGATTGATACACTGAATTTTCACCTTCAGAAAGGCAGAGCATCAATACACGTAACATATAAAGAACATGTATGCAACATGTATGTTCACAAGCATCAAAAATATAAAACGTAAAAAAAAAAAAAATTAACACAAATGAAACGAGCGAAAAAATATAGCTCAATTTTAACAATTCATTTTGGAAAGAGACAAAGGGTTTTGACTGAAAATGGCGACAGGTGTTTCGGTAGAAAGTGCAAACGCAGCGCATTAGATATCACTTAATAAGACAGAGATGCGTGCAGGGTTACACTGAGAGGACTGTGGCAACAGGAGGCACGTCGCAGCTGATCCAAGCTTCCACTGAGAGCAGTGGATGAGGACTTCAGTTCAGTCGCGGTGAAAAGGAGTCTTTTTGGCACATTCTCCATTAGATCTGGACAGCTGATGTGGTTCCAGGCATCTGAAATAGCAACGGATAACGTGCTTTTGTGCTTGTCTTGGACACACTGCTTACTGGCAACGTATATTCTCTCAGCAATATAATTCACAGAAACAAAAGCTCCATCACTAAGCATTCGTCTCTTTTAATGTAATAAAAATCTGTTGAATTTTATTTTTCCTTATATTCATAGGACAGCAATATAAGTGGATGAATATATATGTATATATTATATGTACATGTGTGTGTGTGTGCGTGTGTGTCTGTGCGTGTATGTGTATGCATGTGTGTGCGTGTATGTGCATGTGTATGCGTGTGTGTGTGTGTGCATGCGAGTGGGTTTACCTATCCTTATGGGGACACAATGTCCCCATAACGTGATAAATATCCGTTTTTTTTCTCAATTTTATAAAAATCGGTGACTGCTATGAAAAAACTAAAAATGCAAAAGCTCTTGTATTTTGTTAGGTTACTTATAGTTATGGTTAGGGCTGGGTAGGGGTTAAGGTTGTCATAGTTAGCGTTAGCATTTTTCCCATTGAAATGAATGAGCGGTCCCCAGAAGGATATGTTTACCCTACATGTGCGTGTGTGTGCCTGCGTGTGTGTGTGTGTGCGTGCCTCTGCGTGCGTGTGCTTCATTGACAAATAGAACACCAGAGCAACAGAAGTAATGATGACATTTTTGAAAAAAAACGACTCCATGTATCACCTTGATGACATGATGTTTTTGCCCTGAAGGTGGGGGGGGGGGGGGGGGGGGGCTTGTTTTGCAAAGCAAGGTCATTTCCTGGAATATCTAGTAAACTACTTGCTGTTTTAGCTAAATTCTAATATGCTGTACAAGTAATTGTAAGAAAGAAAAAATGCTTCACCATGGAAAATATGTCAGCTAAGCAACAAAACGATGGAATATAATTTTCCGCAAAAGACGTTAAATAGCATCTAATACCGACATTTTACATACTTTTGTAAGCAGTATGTGACACATTCTGATGTACAACAAACATCTACAGTATACAAGACATTTAGCTAATGAAGATCTTGCTGATTTTCAGATGTTTCTCAAATAACATTACACAGTATGCCAAGCAAAAGCAATAACAAGAATTACTTTGTCAGATATAAACCATCATAGTCAAAAATAATTATATTTCCAGCTGAATAATGAAATTGCTTCCAAAACTTACCAGCTATAATGGGGTCTCCTTCTTGTAGTTGAACCCAGGGTCGGATCCTTCAAGCTGTAATTTCAGCGCTTGTTTAAGACTTAATCCAGTGTCACCTATCGGGTAGCCATCTAACAAATGCTGATGACTCCTGTCTATCATGGTTGTGGGGACAGTGACTCTGCTGAAAAACACCTGGTTACCTTGCAGGTGGTATTTAGGGTTAGTCATGATGCCATTTCTCTTTTTGTCTGCCAGGCTCTGGTGCTGAAGGAGGAGTTGCTGTGGGGAGAGGCCTACATCCTGATGGATGGAGGGGGGCATCAATATTTTGCACTGTGGTTCTTTCAGTCCAAGGCTTGCTGCTGGCTTGGCGAGAAAGATCTTTTCATCAAACTGGGTCATTTCGTACTCCAGCACCGGGCTTGGAGATGAGCCCCCGTTTAAGGATTTTTTCTTTTCCCCTGATCCCTTGCCATTGGTCATGTTATTTCCAACCTTGCTTCCTTTATATGACTTCTGGTTGGGCTTAATTTGACTCCACTCTAGCTCCCTAGTTGGGGAACTGGGTTTCTGTCCTGTGGGCTTGGTGGTGGATGAAGGGGAAACTACAGACTGTCTGCTCCGGCTGCGAGGCAAAGAATGCTGCTGGATCTGCTCGGTGAAGCTCAGCCCATGGAAGCTGTCGATTGGCACAGTCTGGGCTGTCGCTGTGGAGGACGTTGTCCTTAGCGAGGAGTTCTTGGAACTTTTGAGCGAGTTATTAGATAGAGATGACTTGTGCCGGTCCACAGTAGAGTCTGGGGACTCTGATGGGGAGCTAAATGCATGGATGGGTCCACTGTGCAGGCCACAGCCTGAAGTGTGCAGGTCTCCAGGCCCTGTGCTTCCTGAACTGTTGGACTTCATGGTGAGGGACAGTGTTCTTCCTGTAATTGGGACCTTTTGGTCCATGTTGTGTATTGGTGAGGGACTGCATCCATTAAGGCTTGTTGCACCATATTTTTCCAAGAGTTTGATAATCTGTACATGCCCCCCTTTGGCAGCCACACGGACGGGCGTACGGCCAAACTGATCGGCATGGTTAGGGTCTGCTCCATGCTCCAGCAACATCTGAACCACACTAATATGCCCCTCCTGAGCGGCGATGCAGAGTGCAGTAGCGCCCTGGTTGCATGTGTGGTCCACAAATGTCCCGCTGGCGATCAGCAGCTGAACTACCTTAAGGTGGCCCTGCCAAGCAGCGGACTGAAGGGCTGAACGATTCTCATTGTCACACGAGTTGACATCTGCGTGGCAGCTGATCAGAAGCCGCACCATTTCGATATGTCCCTGCCAGCAGGACACATGCAAGGCAGCTCGTCCCTCTGGGTCTCTCACCTCCACATTTGCTCCATTTTCCAGGAAGTATTCTGCCATACCAAGCTTGTTCTCGAGCGCTAAGACGTAAAGTGTGGGGCGACCATCTGCATCTTTAGAGTTTATATTGGCATCATGACTCAGAAGAAGTTCTACAATGTCCCTGTGGCCTTCAAGAGCTGCTACTCGAAGTGAATTCCTTCCATCATAGCCTCTTTGATCAACATTGGACTTCTCTTCCAGCAGCAATTTCACACAGTCATAATGGCCCTCTTGGGCTGCTAAAATTAGTGGGATGCGACCGTCATTATCGATTTCTGTGAGCCTAGCTCCTTGTTCAATAAGAGCAGTACACACAACCCGATGTCCCTCAAACGAGGCCATGTGCAGTGGGGTCCAGCCAGAATCATCCCTGTGATTCTCATCCAGCCCTCTGTCCAGCAGAGTTCGGACAACTTCCACATTTCCTTGAGCCGAGGCTATGCTCAGGACAGTCCGACCTTCACTGTCAATGGTATCTACTGCTGCACCCCAGAACAACAATGTGTTAACTACTGATGCATGTCCCATGGAAGCAGCTGCAAGAAGGGGCGTTCTACCACTGTGGTCTGAGTGATCAACATCTGCACCACCCTCCAGGAGCAGGTCAACTACGTCTACATGTCCTTCATAAGCGGCCACTAGCAGGGGTGTCATGCCGTCTTTGTCACAATGGTCAACTTCTGCTCCACGGTCGATGAGTAGACTGACTACAGAGGTATGCCCTTTGCTAGCAGGGATGCAGAGAGCAGCAACAGAAAGAGCAGTCCTGCCATCCACATCCTCATGGTTCACCTGTGCTCCGTGACTGAGAAGATGCTCTACGATCTCTCGATGGCCCATGTACGCTGCGGCAATGAGCGCCGTCCTTCCTTCGTTGTCAGCTTTGTTGACTTCTGCTCCATGCTGAAGCAGGTTGAGCACAATGTCCTCGTGTCCTCCCCAGGCTGCGGCTCTTAAGGCAGTCCTACCGTCCGCGTCCGCACAGTCTACTTTAGCACCAGCATACAAAAGTGCAGACACCACCTCAGAGTGGCCTCCCCAGGCAGCTGACCGCAATGCTGTCCACCCGTCATGGTCTGTGTGATTAATATTCACCCCATGGCCAATCAAGCAGTTCACTACCTTGGTATGCCCTTGCCTGGCAGATAGGGTCAAAGCAGTCTGCCCATGGTTGTCCTTTAGCTCGAGGTTGGCACCTCTGGCGATAAGCAAGTTCACCACGTCCTGATTTCCACTGTAGGCAGCATTAGCCAGCAATGTTCTGCCACAGGAGTCACTCTGGTTGACAGAGGCACCATTATCAAGCAAAGTTCGAATTGCATCTTCCCTTTCCAATGCCTGCTGCACTACACAAGATGCCTGGTCATCCTCACTACTGACATGGGCACCAGCCTTTACGAGAAGCTGCAGCACCTCCTGTTCCTTTGGGATGGAGGTTGTCAAGGAGTCCTTAGCTGGTGTTCCGTTCCAAACCATCCAGAGTGCAAGATTGAAGGGCTCTATCTGCAGGTTGGAGTTTACCAGGTGCAGTGCAAACTCCTGAACTTCCAGCGGCTTGAGCTCTTTAGCCCTGCAGGTGTAGCTCATTGCCATCATCCTGTGTCCTTCAGCAACATTGCACAAGTACTTCTGTGTGCAGTGCTTCACATCGAGCAACCATTCTGCAAAACTGTAGTGAAAGAGGATTTTAGTGTTACCTAGACCATTGACAAGTACTCTGGAGAGGATGTCCATTTTCTTTTGGAACTCCTCCATAGTCAGCATCATATTTTTTGTCCAGACGGCACAGTACAGCTCCTTGACTGTGAGAGGCCTACAAGAAGCCAACATTACATTGAGGATGGGCTGCACTTTGGCAAACTGCTTTCTTACGAACAGCCTCTGACAGAGCCATAGGTAGAGGCCATTCAGGGTGCCGGGGATGTCGCGGATCTCTCGCAACATGATGAAGTTCTCCACCACCCCATCCAGCACCCGCTCCAGGTACAGGAAACAGCCACTGCTCTTGATGTGCAGTTGGTTCAGCATCTCTGCCGTCTCCTTGGTGAGGTGCTGCCTGAGAGCCTCCTCCTGGTCCAGGCGGTGCAGGATGTACTGCTGTACGTCCTTTACGATGTACGCCTTCCGGAGGTCATCCAAGCTGATTTTGCGGAATCCTGCGGGAGTTGAAAAGGAGAATGCATTAGGAAAGTCCATGTGAGTCACACGTGGGGATTTCCCTCAAGATTAAAGAAAAAAATTACGAAGAATTGTTCTCTGGGACTAATGTTAATTGGTGATATTGGCCCAATTCCATTCTAGAAATCACAGAACGGAGGAAAGTAATTTTACCTGAATCTATCCAGGTATGTGAGTCTACAATACTAGTATAGTGATCATTTATTAGTCCCTTTGGGGAAGTTGTGTTTTAACTTTACCCCATCTTGCTGCCCATGAGACACACAACCACATATACGTGTAAGGGCAAGCTAAGGGGTCACAGAGAGCAGGCAGCTACCTGGCACCTGCCCGGGGAGGTGGGGGTAATGGGCCTTGCCCAAGGGCCCACAGACATGTGGCTATTTTGCTGAAGCCAGACTCAAACCAGCAACCTTCCAACCATAAACATAGTGGCTCAGCCCACTAAGGCACACACCAGCCCGATGAAAAGCCCACGAAATCCCCTTCACCTTCATTCTGCACTTACTGGCTTACTGCTAAGCACACACATACACACAGAGTCTTACACTATAGGAGCTTAAAACCTGGACATCGTGTGTCTAAATGTGGGAGTGAAGCTGAGTGAAACCCGCATGGACAGACTCCAAATAGATACCTGTCCATATGAAACACTTTTACTAACTGCTGTTTAGCATTTTGTGGAATGGGAAGATCAGCTCGGCGTGACGTGGGTCAGCTAGTGCAAGCAGGAGGGCAGTTTTACCCACATAGTTACACACGATGCTTTATCTGCACTGCCCACAAAGAGTGAAAAAGCAGTGCGGTTTCCAGACACCACTAATGCACCAAACCACTGGAGGCCATAAAAAATACTTACTGCAATCTGCTCCCTAGCCAAAAATATGTCGGTCTGAAATCACTGAAAGCTAACCGTCCCGCAAACACTTATTTTGTTTGCGTTTGAACGTCTTAAATCACCTTGACTAAATGTTTCGTGTCTGTGAGTGCAGTGTATTTCATGGAAACGCTCATTTTCTGTATATACCAGAGATCCCCCAGCTTATTGTGTGGAATCTGAATATATTTTCTTCATGTCATGGGAGTTAAGTTTAGCACAAAAGAGTGACATATGACAAATTTATCCTGTTGCTTGTTGTCCTATTTAATGCTGTTTTAGATTAAAAAAAAAAAGAGTGTAATAGTTTCACATGAAGTCATCCCAAGCAAGATTAATTTGTCAGATTCCTTAAAACATTTGTGAATTTACAAATGTAAGAAATTCTATATGTTATTTCATACAAATTAGGTAGTAATTTACTGTATTTAACCATGTTATACAATGCGACTGATATAAAAGAAGACAGTCTTACATTCTAAAGTCTGTCTAAGATATAGCAGCCATTTATCTCATGCCATCCTGGATGAAGTGTATGGTGCAGCCAGGGGTGTAGGTTTCATACTAACGTTGGGGGGGGGCGGTATATCGGTGTCAGGGGTGTGATGTCACGTCGCCTTATAAGGCGATTCCGAAGTTGCATTGCATACAGTTCGCTTTTTTTTCGTAAACTATTGCTGGTATAGTTACAATATATAAAGTGAAATTTATCTTACCGTTTTAATGTTATTCGTCTTCACTAATACAGTAGCTTAACTGCGTTAAGTCCAACATTATGTACGCTGAATTTGCGGGGATTATTAAAATTATGCACGTTTCGCAAAATTCCACCATGAATGACCTCAGGTCCGGGTTTACTATGATGCCCCTGTCACTGTCCTGTACCCAGAAAGAATCACCTGCACTAACACAACACATAAAGTAGTTACTAGGAGATCTTCTCCTAAAGACCCATAGAAGGTCATATAGACCAGGGGTGTCAAACTGCAGTCCTGGGGGGCCAGAGCCCTGTGTAGCTTAGTTCTTTCCCTATTCCACCACAAATGATTCAGCTCAAGAGCTGCGTGGTAATTAGCACACGGAGTTAAATCAGGTGTGTTAAAGGAGGGGAAACCCAAAAATGTGCAGGGCTCCGGCCCCCCAGGACTGGAGTTTGAAACCCCGATATAGAGGATTTATTGAATCTCATACCAATAAAAGGGACTTTCTGAGAGCACTGTTTATAAACTGAATGAGTTTCTGGTAACTAAAAGAGTAACGCTATAGTGTTTTTCAGAGGCGGAGATTTCAGGTACAGCTCTGTGACTGTGACTCTTTATACTCAACTGGTTGGTTGCAGCAAAATCTTAGTCTGGATTTGTACTCCCTGGACCTGAAATCGCCACCTCTGGGGTTTTCCAAATAAATGCCAGGTCTGTTTTTAGATGGGCTTTGTACTCATTCTTATGCCATAACAGCAAACGCAGTGGGATGAGAATTGTGACTGACACAAAAGCTATTACCGCTTCGTTTATCAGCGTTGCTATTTGTGCTGTGCTATTAACTAACCAAGCTAGCTGCAGTTTGCGCAATAAAATAACAAGACAATCTTTATGAAACTTAATCGACATGAAATGATTAAATTCCACCCTTTCACATAGCGTTTTATTGATTAACTGTTGGTTATGATACAAGGTGTTCAATGAGTTAAGGTCACACACAGAGCTGAGCCGTGCTTCTGCGCTCACTGCTCTCTATGTTAATTGTCTCTTTACTCGCGGGTCTGGAAGCGTCTGCCTGCCGGGGGGGGGGAGGGTTAATGGGGAGTTCTACAAATAAAAACTGTAAGAAAAAAAATTTTCAATTATGTAATGAGATATATTTATCCTATGTGTTTTTTGCAAACCAGTCATTATATGTGATATTATCGCGGGAGATGATCCCCCCCATCTCATCACTGGGGGGATGTGTCCTCACTGCCCCCCTCTAAATATGTCAGTTGCCTTCAGGTGGGATTACAAGCCCCCCCTACACTGATAACATGCTCCATATTTTTCAAGGCGGAGAGATGACAACAGAAGGCAGGGAGTGAATGATGATGAAAAGGTGCACAACAGTTTACACTCCACAAGCCTTTATCCACACATCAGCTCGCAAACGACCCGCCGAAGGCGTTCAGGCCCAAATTGCTGGCACTAAAACACAGCACATATTAGTATTATTTACACTGTATTATTTCAAGGGTATTTCTGAAGGCCAATTGAGTGGCCCAAGGCATAGAGGGAATGACTTAAGTCCTCCTTGCCTCACATTTAACAGGAAATTATTCCCTGTGAAAATAGTTCCACTATCTCTCCCAAGGGCAATGAAGCATTTTCACACAGATTTACTGCTCCCAGAACATGGGAAACAAACCAGAGTACAGCCACTGAACCCAAACTCTTATCCAGTTCTGATGATACTTCGGACCGAAGGAAGTGTGAGAACGAAGCGGTGAATCTCCATCTTTGGTGTCCAGATACTTTTACAAACCAGCACCTGAATCAAGGCGCAAATGTTCATTCATAAACTCAAGGAAATTTAGAAGGAGAAAATGTAGAAGGAGGTTTATGTTCTGGAACCTTCTTATGGCATAATGGTGCTACATCTGTTATAGTACCTCAGGCCCCTTTCAGGACATTTTCCAAATACTAATACAAGAAAGGCTGTGAGAAAACAAATAGATTTTCCCCACGAGGAGCAGCTGCAGACACACTGATCATGTGTAAAAGAATTCCACAATTATCGCTTTGGTATCCGTTAACCTTATTTGGTTGGTTGTCAAAATCGGAGACCTGTTTTTAGTACGGTATTAAACAGTATATAAAATTCAGCCAACAATGTTTTAATTTAATAATGGCCATAATTCAGGAGACGCATTTTAACAATGTCTCCATGGGGCAACTTCAGTGTTTTATCATTAGAAACTATTTTCCATTACAGTCCGCAGCAGACGTCAAGTATTTCCTGTTCCAGTAGCCTAAAGCACTCACTACCAAAGGTTTGGCCGGGATCCAGCCAAGCCGGGAGAGAGAGGCAGAGGCAGAGAGCAAGCAGATCATTGGGCTGATGTACTCACATGTTCATCATTTTTTCCTTTCTCCGCAATTGCATACTGGGAAAAAATATAAACATTGTTCAAGACAATTTAAGCATTGTTACTGCTAGTTAGAAAAGTCTTTCTACCCCCAAATCTGCATATTGCAGACATATTTTACTGATTTTCTATATCACTTCAATTGTAATAAACAGAAATTTTTAAATCTGACTAGGTACACGCAGTGTCGTGGCACATTATTGGTTTGAATAGAACTATTCATAAATACCCAGGCTCCTAGATAGCTTAAGTACTTCAGCTGGACTCCTATGAGTAATCATTTCCACACAGCGTGTTCATTTAAAAGCTGTATTGTTGAGGGTAGTCTGGAAAAAGTACATGGAGCCCTGCTAACCGCAGTCTTTTCAGGGTAAAACCTCTGAGGACCGAAACAGGTCAGAAAAGTGAACTGAGGGACTGAAAAGGGCAAAATAGCATCACAGGTGAGGTCTTCACCTTGGCTGGGCAGTTCCATTCGCTGTCTGACAGGGGCGAAATCGGAGCACCAGTTTACCCTGCTTGCTGAGATCGCTGTACTCCAAGGTGTCGTACAGAACAAGGTGAATTACAAAATTCAGACTGCGAAGTATAAAATGAACGTTATAACATAACTCAGTCAATACTAGTATCTATAAAAACTTGATTAGGCCCCAAAGCTGCATCGTTAGCTTAGTATGCCAGTCAGTTGCAGTTAATTAACAAGATTTGGGCACTTGTCAGGCCAGATGTGTCGCAGGTATCTAACGGTGTTGAAGTTCAGCAAGAAAAAATGTCTTTTTTGATTTGGTAATATTTCAAATGTGTATCTGCCTCATGCATAAATTCTCCATAAATCCAAGCAGTCTTACATACGCAAATGACTTATATAAAATAAATCATAAAGATAGGTATGCATGCACCACGTCTACTGGATGCTATACCTCCTTTGCAGTGTTACAAGTGGGTACCCAGTGCTCTGAACGCACATGACGAGTTGCCACATGCACTGGTGGAAGGCCACTAGCTTCCACCTTTAGACGTCGACTGCAGAAAATGTTTCTTGCTCCAATCAACACCAACCAAGATGGAGGGACTTTTGGTACCTCATTCCTCCTCTCCGTTGGCCACAGCCAGTGGACTGCCGCATCCACGACGGGTTTCCTTGCTAATCCCCGGGAAGATGATGGATGATATACATGAGAGAAGATCAACAGAAACTTGAGATGCTCTCATCTAGCCTCCTGTAACCTCTGTCCCAGAGGCTCCCGTAGCAGCTGAAGAGGTCTGGAACCAATGCGTTCCGGAGAGCGCGTTCACAATGAAGGAAAACGAAAGAATGAAAACGAACACTGACAGGCATCCTGCCCCGAATATTTCCTCCCATGTTTTATGAATTTACAGTCACGCAAAACCACATGGCTCACCACTCATCCCGGAAGCCGAGGCAGCTCCCCTTTTGTAACCCCATTGTGTGGATCTATCTCTGCGTTGACCTAGCAGAGGGCATGTGCGAACAGAAGCCTGTCATTGTCCTCCGTTTGCAGGAGATTATGGAAGCACTTGGGCCGCCATGACGACACAGCGCGCAATTTGGCAGAAGCAGAAGCCCAAGGCAAAGCTTTCTAAACTCTCTTACCTCAGGAGCTCAGACAAGAAGCTGGTAAGAGACACAGAAAACAGACAGATGCACCTCCTCTCAGACAGAGAAATCTGTCAGTATAACTACTGTTTGTTATGAGGTCAGCTTCCAGTAGCTGATCATAGCTGCCTTTTTGATGTGGTTTTCTTGTCTCCGGTAAACACATCCACAGGCAAAAATCTAGCCCAGTGACTAATTAGAATTATTCATTTACTTACATAGGGCGATAGATTAGATTTAATGTGAACTATTATAGTTGATGAAAACGAAATAAAAATGGTATGTGGATTTTAGGTGACGCGTGTGAGTCCTATTAGGAGGGAATTTCAGAAGGTGGCCGCCAGGTCCAGACTTGCACTGTAACGCATACGGGCTTCAAAAGAGTCAGAAACCTTTGAGGGTAAGTCCCGCGATTCTGTGAGCTCATGGAGTAATCGCTGTCACCTTTATGTGTAGCAGCCTCGCAGAGTAGACGACGGGGCTAGAATGATATCTGCCATCAATGGGATGTTACCCTGTGTGACGCACCGATGCTGGCCTGTGAGGAAACTTGCCCCAACTCGCACTAAAGATTCATATTCAGCAAAGGATCAGCAAGCCCCGGTCCACGGCATTAGGGTTGGGCTGCCGTACCCCATCTGGTATGAAATGTTACACCTCGCTGAAGCACATCCATTTGAAATTCTCTCATTTACAGGGCTCTGCAAAAAGCCATTGATCAAGGCTTTAGTCCTTAGACGTCAGGTATCAAAGCGGAGTCTTAGCTGAGAGGCACACTTTGGCCAGACTGGGTACAGCGTAGGCATTAAGTAGTCACTGCATACCACTGCTATAACGTGACCAGACTTGGGGGTGTTGGGGGGGGGGGGCAGCATGCTGACCTGCAGACTGTCTGGGGGAGTCAGAGTGCTTCACGCTCCTTCTCACATTCTTACACTCGGGTCAGCCTCGAGCCACATTACTCAGGAAGACAAACTGTGCTATATGATACGCATTTGCCAGGTCCTAAAAATACATAACGGTACTACTCAGCTGTCCCACTCTGTCCCACACTACTGTTTATAACACAGGCCTTCCAGGTGGAGAATAATTCTGGCAGGTTCTTCTGAACCCTAGTTAGCTTCTGCAGTAATAGTTTTCTCCTTAGTTATCCTACTTTTTTGGCCAAAGACTATCCCTAACTGCAGCATACTTCCATAATGTTCTCAGCTCAGTGTGGCACAAAAAATGAATTTCACAGACCAATCCCAAAGCTGAAATAAACATCTGTCCACTCTGTGCTGGTGGGCTCGCTTGACCTACAAGTCAATGCTGCTATAGAAGCATGAATTAGAAGTTGTTTTTTGGCTTGTGCTGCAAAGCTGTTAGGAGGAGCCTGTTATGACCCACAAGTAAGTAACTTTCCCTCCTCTTTTTAAAACATTGCTACACACACATCCCTTCTGCCTCACAACTGGAGTCACATGGACCAGAGGCTAACAAATCATCAGCTGTGCTGACAAAACTAGCCTATGAGTGAGCGAGATCCAGTGCCCTGAGCCCGAACTCATCCCCTGCCTCTAATAGCTGCATATCAGTGAGCGAGATCCAGTGCCCTGAGCCCGAACTCGTCCCCTGCCTCTAATAGCTGCATATCAGTGAGCGAGATCCAGTGCCCTGAGCCCGAACTCGTCCCCTGCCTCTAACAGCTGCATATGAGTGAGCGAGATCCAGTGCCCTGAGCCCGAACTCGTTCCCTGCCTCTAACGGCTGCATATGAGTGAGCGAGATCCAGTGCCCTGAGCCCGAACTCGTCCGCTGCCTCTAACGGCTGCATATGAGTGAGCGAGATCCAGAGCCCTGAGCCCGAACTCGTCCCCTGCCTCTAACGGCTGCATATGAGTGAGCGAGATCCAGTGCCCTGAACCCGAACTCGTTCCCTGCCTCTAACGGCTGCATATGAGTGAGCGAGATCCAGAGCCCTGAGCCCGAACTCGTTCCCTGCCTCTAACGGCTGCATATGAGTGAGCGAGATCCAGAGCCCTGAGCCCGAACTCGTTCCCTGCCTCTAACGGCTGCATATGAGTGAGCGAGATCCAGAGCCCTGAGCCCGAACTCGGTGATGTTGCCCTTAACAAATCAGAGTAGATGGAGAATAGCAATGCCATCCTGTGCCATGCAAACAGTAGGTTATAATCACACAACTTTATGTTTGCTAGGAAAAACAGTACATTATGTAACCTTTCTTGAGTGACTGCATTTGTGTCCATGAACATATGTGAATTTAAAAGCAAGCATTTCTCTGTTTCCTCATGTCATCAATCTGCCTCATGTTCACACCCAGAAACAAGCAATCTAAAAGCATCTGATCCAAGTTTATTCTGTTCCAGAAAGGAAGAGAAGAGATCCATGTGTACACAGAAAACTGTCTCAGATACTTTTGGTTGAGCCATTAGCTTTCTAGCTTGTTATTACAGTTACTACAGCTGATGTTGTAGCCATGTCCATTTACTGAAGGCTATGTGATATTGTACAGCGCTCACGGATAGTCTTGAGACATTTGCTTAATTCAGTAAAAATACTGCAAATTTATTCAATTAAATAACTAAAATCATCACTTTACTCATTTTTTTTTTTTACAAAAAATATGTATCACATCAAAAACAACTTGTAGTTTTAAGTAAAACACTCATTTTAGAAATTACAGTTTTAAAGAGCTGTTCTGACTTAAAAAGTTCATTGACAAGCAGTCTCATTGGGTGCTTTTTAATTAGTAACACCATTTCAATGACATAAAACAGCAAACATTTGTGTTTACTATCCCTTTAGGAGCCAGTGACTACAATAACAATTAACAGCAAAATGGAAAGAACAGAACTCAGTCAAAAATTATGACACATATACAAGAGGTCTGTGCGGAAGATATGTGCAGAGATGTTAAAAATTGTTTGCCAATGGACTTTTGTTATGAAATCAATAAATTTGCAACGATTAATCAAGGGCCTCAAGACTCTCCGTGAGCATTGTAGCCATGCTGTTGGGGGGGTTTAGGAGGGAAAACTCTGCAGCACCCATATTACAGGCTGCCATTCTGGCTTTTTGCAATTTACCAGCTAGTGTTGGATAATTTGCTCAGCAGCCAAACTGTATAGTATCAGTCAGACAGGCTTCACTCTCCAGAACCACTGCAAGGGCTGACAGCATTTGGGATGCATTATGGAGATACCTATCTGTACATCACTGGCACACTGACCCGTTACTTTTGCACTTTTGGCCTTGCTGGTCCGTCAGTCTGGCCATTCTCCTCCTACATCTTTCAGTATCATGATGTTTTTAGCTACAGAAGTGCCCCAGTCTGGCTGTCTTTCGTTTATTGCACCATCTTCTGTAGGTAAACGAGTGGATGCAAATCGCAGGAGGGAGGCTGTGTCCGAGATGCTGGAACCACTGTGAGCGGCACCAGTAGTCATGACACATTCAAAATCACTTAGCTCATGCATCTCAGTTGCGCTAATGCTTAGCCAAACAGTAACGGAACCTCCCGACTCTGCCCGCGTGTTGCACGTATTCAGTTGCAGCCACATGATTTGCTGTTTGTGGACGCAGGCTTCTCACGCGGACGAACAGGTGTAGTGAAGTGGCCGCTGAATGCATGTATATTATGATACGACGGAGGGGAATGGAATAACGGAACGACCACACGAAAAACAGCTCCTAACTAACTTTCAGATGAGTTTGAAGTAAATAAATCTCAATTAAAACAGCAAAATAGGTTAAATGTCAATTAGCAGAATGTCTCAATAGCAGAGATGTGACAATCAGCATGTTCATATGTCAGTTTTCAAAGCCATATGTGGTAAATAACAGGCCAATGAAACAGTCTGAAAAACCAGAAGAAGCCTGGATAAACTGCAGCGGTGAAAGGGAACAGCGGTTATAAATCAAATCTCACTGACATTAATGGACAGAAATCATAGTAACATGGTTGCTAAACACCACGAAAAAATCACTGTACAGCTGAACCAGTCTCGACAAAAACTGTACATTGTGACTGTCGAAAAGCTGTGATTAATGGCAGGACTGTCATTCACAAACCACTTGTATCCAACAGCAGCACAGCAAAGGCACAAAGCCCAGGGCAAGAAGTCCAGAATCGGTAAAACTGTGCAATAGAAAAAAAGCAATATGACCTGATGAGTCGTCTTTCACCCTTTTCTGTATCGATACAGATTTATATCTGGAGAAAACCCACAGTGTCTGTTGGAATGGACAGCCGCCTCATGGACCTCATTAGGCCCCATGATTCCTCTGTGGTCGTTAAATGGACAACGAGTATGAAACCATTTTTCTGAACCCTGTGCCCCCTATGGTGCTAAAATTATTTCCTCCTGATGTCCCCACATTCCAAGATGATAGGTGCCCCATGCAGGGCGCTAAACAAATTCAGGAGTGGTTTCATAAACACTCGGATGAAATCACACGCCTCGCATGCCCCCCCCCCAGTCATCAGGCTTTTATGGGAGGCTTTGGAGCTCACAGTGTAACGCAGAAGTGCAGACTTTTCTTATTGAAGCATTTTCTATTATCCCATTACAGACAATTCAGAAGTTGTGTGACCACATTCCAATAGCCTTTTACTAACTGCTGACTGGCTGTCTTGAAGGTAAAGGATGGGCTTGGTCTTTAAGGTTTAGCGTCTCCCACGCGATCCGACAGTCATTTTCAAATGCTCAGAAAAGGCAAACTGCCGGCCACGGAGGGCTGCGTCAGAGATGAACTTAACGTCCCATCTTCACTCATTACAACATCAGGCTGGAAACGGTACAAGCTGATATTTGGTACAAGCAGAGTTAAATGTGTCACACCATATTCCCCAGCAGCATTTTTAAGGTCAAATGAATCTCCCTTTGCATATCACGCACTGCCAGCTCCTGGTTAGCCTGACCCAGGGGATGTAAACAGCAGGAATGCTGCCGTGCTAGGAGGCCTGATACAGTGTCGCTCCCTGCTTGGGCCCTGTGGGGTGGGTGGGCTTTAGGACCCAGCTGCGAGGTCACACTGGGACTCTCTCCCTGATCCCATATATGGGAAACGCCTCTCATGTCTCCTCCAAAGGTCAGAGGCTACTCGCAAGTTCTGCTCTCTCGGTCACATAAACATTCGCATTCCAGCCTTCGAGCTTTTAGCATCGGGCTTCTCTCTGTCCTACAGCCGTGTTTAAGGAGAGAGGAAAATGGGTCAAGCTGTTACACCGTTGGGTAGAGAGGTGGAGAGAGTGAGGCGAGGTTTTTGGGAAGTAGCAAATGTAGGACGTGTGTCACTACATTTCTTTGAAGGAAAGTGTGTGGGGGGGAAAAAACGCCTCAGAATGTAAAAATGGAAGAAATCCAGCCAGAGCTTTTGTTTATTAAAACAGCCTATTTTTCGTATTAATGACCTGAGAGAGGCATCAGTACCTAGCAAAACCATCAGAGAGGAACATACAGGGACATCTTAACAGCAGCCAAGATGCTACACTTCAAACTGAATATGTCTACTGTTCAATATCAGTTACTCTATTCCTGGAATGCAGAGCTTAATACCCCAGAACGGATGCTTAGTGCTTCCAGAGGTCATTAGGATAGTTAGGACACTTCCTCTCAGTGTACAAGAGTCCCTCCAGGGATAAAACAGCTTCTATACTTACTGGCCCTATGGAGAAACAGGATGTCTCAATACTCCAGTAAAGTGGGTAGTTGCTGGGTTTAAACAGTAAAAGAAAATACCTGCTCAGACCATTTACAGCGGATCAGATTTATTGGTGACACATAGTAATAATTACTATAGGCTTTGGTGCAATGTCTCAATTACCAGTTGTAAAGAAGCTTTTTAAAATATGACACATTTACTGTTATTATCTTATTGGATAAAAATCCTCCTTAAAAGGGCTAACATGGGTGACGTTTGGTGCTTTAAGGTTAAAAAAAAACCACTAAGAACAAGTATACTCTCTCAATACAAGAACAATTTCAAGTGTAAACTTCCCCTGTCCTTATTTACCCACATGCCCAGAAGCCCCACAGCGATGCCATAAAGTCATTACAGCCAATCATACTTCTGATTGGCTCAGGTCGAAAACGCCGTAGACGCTTTAGATTTCAGTGCCTGATTGATGGTTGCCTGGTAACTGATATGTAAATACACAGGCCAGGCAGTCCAGCCGCTCACAGAGGTGTTGAGCTTCAGGTGGTTTGAGAGGCTTTCTTTGTGTACAGGCCGTCCCCAGGCTACAAATGAGATCCGTTCCCTAAGTCAGGCTTTAAGTCGTATTTGTAGGTAAGTCAATAATACCACACATAATTGTGCAGGAATGATAAAGGTAACTACATACCGTACTGAATTATACCTCAAGTCGATGAACCTCTGAAGCTGTGCGTCCGTTCGTTATTACGAACCCTCGTATTTAACCCCCAATATAACAGGCTTCATGACAGTCTGTTCGTAAGTACGAGTTGCCTGTAAGTCGGACATTCTTAACCCAGCGACTGTCTGTAGCTGCTTTTGAGTTTCTCTTCCTTCAGAAGAGCTTTTTGTTTCTTGTAATGTCAAACAATATAATACTCTGCTTGATTATGTAGGGATATTATCAATGGATAATGGGTGGTGGATATTAGCTTAGTTTAGGTTTTATATCAAGCTCCAGCAAGGCTAAGCTGCTTTGTTTATATATACATATTTATATTTGTATATAGACACAGACAGACAGACAGAGAGACAGACAGATAGACAGATAGATAGATAGATAGATTTAGCTGGCTCCCCTCTTCTTTGAAATCCCTCTCAGCTAAATACTGAGCCACACTCGACTGGTTCTGAATCGATAAGTATAACTATTTGCTTGTTTAAAAGCAGTCAGTCTGGGCCTTTTGTGTGTTTCTCAGCTTACTGCTATGGGAATGTCAGTCAGTACCTTCTGTCACCTTCTACTCTTACAGATCATGGGCTTTGTGCCATTAGTCTCCAATCTGTCACTTTCCCTCTGCTGAACGCAGAAACTCTGCCACCATTCCTATAATGTTTGCATAAATTGGCTTCTTTCGCAGTGATGAAAGTCTGCTCTTTATTTCAATTACCAAACAAAAGCAACAGTTGCAGTGGAAAGGGGGAAATGTCAAAGGTTGCCCCAAGCATTGTGCAAAAGCTTCTGCTATCTCGGACCATGCACTCCTGGAGTTTCTCTAACACACAGCTCTCTAACCTTTCAATCTGTTGTTTTTTTAAATTCTATCTCATCTGTCCACAAACACAGCTGCCAAAACAACATCAGCGTTTATGCGGTTTTGGCTGTGAAACGCAGCCAAAGTGAACTTCGTCTGCCTTACTGATGCAAATGCTGCCAATCAAACATTTAAACACCAAACCATATGTTTGCATCCAGCTTTACCCATGAGGCAGTAGCGGATTTTAAGAGGGGGGTACTTTCTCTGAAGGGTTGATTAGGATTGAATTCTTGCAAAATTTAAGCATACAGAATATAGGTGCAATTGGCTTTATTTATAATGTACATGTAATTAAATTTTCAATAAATACAGAAAATAATGTTTAATTTACATTTAGTTTTCAGTCCAATCTATCTATCTATCTATCTATCTGTCTGTCTGTCTGTCTGTCTATCTATCTACAGTATCTATCTATCTATCTATCTATCTATCTATTTCTTTATTTCTGTGGACAATTTGAGCCTCTTCCCAATCCTTTTATACTGGTTGAAAACTAGTAAGTGCAAATGCCCTCAGAGATACTGAAATATGCTCAACAGGACTCACTCTAAGGATGGAAAAAAGTCCCACTTCACCTTTGACCTGCAAAGCCCTATTAATGAGGGGTAAGGAGAAGAGAGCACTCAGGGCTGCAGGTCATACTTCAAAGGCAGAAGTTTGTGGACCTGAAGGGCAGGCCCAGTGAGCAGCACCATCTCAGACCTATCCGCTCCATAACATCTCCACCAGCGGTGGGCAGATGGAATCAATTTCCCAGGCTTTCAGCTGACTGACATTTCCACAACTAAGGTTCCCGGTTGCGAAGAGTTTAGTCAGAGCAGGGATGGGATCGAAGAGGACTGGAACATGCGTCACACACGAGTAGACAAACTGTGTCATGCAGTGTTGAATTTTCATCCCAAAACAGGATCTAAAATTACCACAAAGGACCAACGTGTAATGCGATCCTACAATTTGCAGGACGCTCAAAATAGCGATGAGCAGGCTGAAGGCTCCTTCCCAACACTACATGTGCAGTAAGGCTTGCATTCTCCTTGCTTGATGTTCTGTCATAAAGGTTTTATGGCATGTTACACCATGGAGAGACGACCCAATAAAAAGCCACTGCAAAGCACAGGCACAAATCCTCCAGAACAAGTATAAAGCATCACAGCATTAGACGTTTATGGATCATTTTTCTAGTTTTCACCAACACCCTGTACGAATTGGGACTGCCAATAAACACCAATGAAGCCCTGTTTCTCAGAATGTTCTTTATTGCACAGAGACCTCAGTCTCTATGTTCAAACCCATAAATTTCAGTCTCCCACATTTCTTAGGACCCTGCTTAAGTCTAGAACCATCATGTTCTATGCTTCTGTTTGGCAAGTGCAATAGGATCAGCTCATGCTCTGCTTAAAACCAGTAGGGGTTCATTTAAGAAAACCACTGTTCTTCATTAGGACACTGTCAGAGCCTTTTATGGATGTTAAAAATGTGTAGTTTCTTTTAGAGTAAAGCATTCGATTGTGAGTAACTGTTCCTTAACTATGCAATAATCAGCCAATGGATTTGACTGAAATCTCTCAATCAACTTAATCACATAAACTACATGCATGATGCATGAGTATAAACACTGACTAGGAATCATATTGAGAGCAGCAAGCCTTAAATGTCACATCTGTGCCAATGAAAGGTTCCCTCAGGGATGTGTATAAGAACTTTCCATATGGAACAAAAGGAACAGTGGAATTTTTATACTGATCGATGTCCCTGGTGATGCAGTTTTCCCTGGTGATGCAGTTTTCACCAAATGCCTTTTAACACTTTGCTCCTAATTATAGTCCTTCAATTGTAATCCCAGCCACCAAGACCATCTGTCAGGTTCTGACCAGTTATCATCTGCCGCAAAATCAGCTGAGAAAGGGATTTAAAAAAAAATGCATCACCAGGCAACTGGAGCTGGAACTGAACCTGAAGCATTTATTTAATTTCCAGAAGATACCCTGGGGTTGTATTGTATTACTTGACAATATCCAGGTGCTAAGCAAGCACTTCCATCCTCACTAAACATCGTGTAATTCCACCCTTAAACCAGTTTTGTAGTTTTTAATAATGAAACTTATCATTCGGAAGACACGATGGCAGTTAACCTCCTGAGACGTCTGTCACAAGTCGTTAGCTTGGCTCAACATCCTTCCTCAAAGCATATCATTTTCCTGAGGAAGGTATCAGAAACTGGGCCCGTGTGCCAATGGAATGGCGGATTGAAACCGCTAGCCGTGGAAATCGCCTCGGAAGACGTCGCTTCCAACGATAACAGTGCCCTTGCTGCGGTGCTGCATTCCTGCAGAGCTTCCTGGTTGGGATTTCGGCCTGTTTCACCATCTACTGACCTACCACTTTGTATCCGGCTGTCACAGGCAGGGAATACTCAACGGGCTGCTTGATCTATCACGTCCCTCTAAAGACGCATGTCGAAGTCCAGCAGCAGAGGCACAACAACGCAGTGGTGCAGTGGTGACTCCCCCCTCCAGGACCGGGCTTGTGCCTCCCTCCTAAGGTTAACTGGAGAGTCCAAACTGGCCGTGAATGTGCAGAAATGTGTGTGCGTGTACCCCCCCCCCCCCCCCCCCGGCCCGGGTTTGTTCCCTGCATTGCTCCTGTAGACTCTGGACCCCCAAACCCCTGCATATGGGTGAATGGATGTGCTTATGTCACCCATTTTGGACTCATTATTATGAAGGTGCCAGTTATGAGATGTCAGTAAGTCGCACCCAATCTCTCCTGAGCCATGTACTTTGCATGCACCGTAAGGCTACAACAAGAACCTGCTTAACTGTGTTAGAACTACCTTGATATGATTATAACTCTAAAGATCTGGTCAATAAATATCCCCTTTCAAACAGCAATCAAATGTCTGTATCAAAAGTTGAATGAAATGCTGAATTCCAGTGACCGTTATGTAATGGAATTAGAATGATTGCTATGAGTTCTGCAGCAATAAGACTATAAAATACTGCAGGTTTGGGCCCATTAGCATGCATTACATTCCCGCCATGTTCTTAGATGAGTTCAGTTCTTCTTAGTGTGAATCACGCTAGATGTTGCACGTGAAACCCATATTGCCAAGTTTTCACAAGTGTGGATAGACACCTAAGGGTGAAAGGGCCATTCCTAACAGGTTTCAGGTTCTTGAATTCCCAGTAGTATGACCTCTGTGAAAGTCAAGCATAATGACATGTCACAGTTCAGCAGACCACTAAGCAAGGTCGGGCTAGAGAAGAGGTCGGAGAGCCCTAACAACCTCGTCCCAGCTGCAGTGGTCGACATGTGCATGCGAACTGCTTTGTTGACAGGCACACAAATGCCTCATTGTTCTACTTCTCTGCCACCCCAAAGCTGCATTGCTTCCTCGAGGCTCCTATGGCAGTTCAGCCCCGTCTCCCATGGTGCTTAGCTGGCTTCAGAGTTTCATAAGTGTCCCGTAAAAGTTCAATCTGACTCATTTGGCATGACAGCCATTCTCTGCACCCCAGTCAGGGCAAGGCCAGCGTTGATCAGTATTGGACTGGCTCAGCTCCGACTGGAATATAACAATAGTCCTACAGATGTAAAACTTGGGAATTTACTCCATGATATAAAGCAGCGTGGAAATCTGTGGTTCTCCTCTCTTGCTGGTAATGAATAGGGTGATGCCAGCTGGAGGCCAGCTTGGCTTTAGAGTGCTTCAGAAGTGCTTGTGGAATGAGAAATCACTAAACCGATACCAGAACAGTATTGTAACAGTGAACACAATACATCTGTTATGATGTGCTGTCACTGCCCTAAGTGTCTCTTATTCTCAAGCGATGTTGCCAGAATGTTCCTCGGGGTTTTCTAAGGCACATGTGAGATTGGCCTGATTTCTGCCATTCCTCCAATGACACACAGCTGTCCACATTTTCTGACACTGGGTTAAGTTAAAATGCGACAGCCTGGACTACAAAGACACAGATTTTTCATAAGTATTGTTCTATACGCTTATCAGACTGGGATTTGTGGTTTTCTCTCACTTTAGCTATATTCATCCCAAATAGGGCTGCAAGGGGAAGGCATCATGGCATACACTGGACAGGGGTGGACAGGACCAGGATATGTGGAAGGCATCATGACCAACACTGGACAGGGGTGGACAGGACCAGGATATGTGGAAGGCATCATGGCATACACTGGACAGGGGTGGACAGGACCAGGATATGTGGAAGGCATCATGACCAACACTGGACAGGGGTGGACAGGACCAGGATATGTGGAAGGCATCATGGCATACACTGCATAGGAGTGGACAGGACCAGGATATGTGGAAGGCATCATGGCATACACTGCACAGGAGTGGACAGGACCAGGATATGTGGAAGGCATCATGGCATACACTGGACAGGGGTGGACAGGACCAGGATATGTGGAAGGCATCATGACCAACACTGGATAGGGGTGTACAGGACCAAGATATGTGGAAGGCATCATGACCAACACTGGACAGGGGTGGACAGGACCAGGATATGTGGAAGGCATCATGGCATACACTGCATAGGAGTGGACAGGACCAGGATATGTGGAAGGCATCATGGTATACACTGCACAGGAGTGTACAGGACCAGGATATGTTTAAGGCATCATGGCATACACTGGATAAGGGTGGACAGGACCAGGATATTAGGGAAAGCTGTGAGGAATGAGCATTAAGGGGCGTGACAAATGACGGGGTCTTACCCGTGAACAGCTTGGTTACGGCTCTGTTCTGGCGCCGGGCAGAGCAGATGAGTAGGAGCCAGGGAGGGAGCAGTTGATGAAGGGTACCCAGGAGCTCGGCGATGGTGTAGGGGGACCCTGTGGCAGAGTGCTGGTCCACCTCGCCTAGTGGGCTGCCTTCATCCACCGAGTCCACCAGGATGAAGACAGGCTGTGGGGGAGGATCCAGAGCCAGGAGCGGCAGCACCACACACCTGGGGGGAGGCAGATGGGGGCAATCTTACCCAAGCTGGAGCAAAGCTGGACGTCACACTAACATTTAGGGCCCGAAATGGGAAATCAAATACCGCTTCAAACAGCACAGACATGCGATCTTTCAAATCAAAAACTTCTCCCAACTCATTCCATATCATCATTTCGACAATTTCTTAGAGAGTTACAAAGTGCGGCTAATTACACTGTATTTCAACTTCAAGTATAATTTTTTGATCCATCGTATAGTTATACCAACACTTGGGCTAATTAAGTGACAACAACCAGCTGAAACCAATAAATAAACCAATAATTAGCACATGTAGGTTTGAGTTTGGTCTAACATCACAGACTTACAGGCTTATTACAAGATTATTTATAAAAAGCTATTTCGCCCAAAGCTATATTACCACAGCAAAGCTTTTCATGGTTAATTTCACATAACCAAATGAACTTAAAAAATCCTCATAAAACAGTCCACAACCCTGACTAGGACAAAAATTCACTTTGATGGTGGGATCGACGGAGTGTTACACAGGCCAATATCTTTTTCATTTTAGGCTGTTTTCTAATGATAAGAATATATTCAATATCTTTTAATTTTGCACATTTGCACAGTGGTTAAAGCTATGTTTTTAGCACCGAGGCAGAAACCTCTTAGACACACACACCTAGGACCAGCAGTGCTTATGCCTGGGTAGTAGCTCAGCACTGGAGGAGCTGTGCAGGGACACCAGAATGCAAACAAAAGCCCCCACGCCGTCTGGCACCGCGCTCGAAGTCCAGCACAATCTGTTCCCCACCTCAGCCCAAGGTTCGTCTTTCTAATGCGCTGATTCCCTGCCTCGTCTGCGCACCTTGTAGACGCTCGGCACAATGGCAAGCAGAATGTCAACTGAGAGAGTCCCTCCAGGATCTTCTGCCTAAATTATGTCAGTTCCTGGACAGCAGGCTGCTAATTGGACATTTTGAGATGAGCCTCTCAGGTGTGTTTTTGGAGAGTTGCTTCGAGCAGCGTGCAGCAACTCGAGACGATGTCAGCTTGTAAACAAATTCTAATTAGTAGATATACTGTAAAGGCCGGAGTTCTGCGCAGAGAACAGAAACACATGCATATTCCATAATATTAGTTAAAATAACAAAAAACATTCCCTTTGGGTTTTAATTCCCCCCTATCCATTAAGAAAAATGTCAAAGTTGTACTGGATCACAATGCTTACTCAGTCTCTTTTCAGTCCCATAAAGAGATATAATTTACTCCACTTCATACTAAAAGGTGCTGCAGGGTGACGGAGCAACTTGTTGTAGCACCTAGATCAATTCTGACAGGGGTGTCAGTATAATGTGCTGGCAAGCAGCGAGTCAGAAAAAGCAACTGAAACCATGTTTTCTGGAAAGCTACAGGTTTAAGGTGAGGCTAGGGTAGATCATATTCTCGATTCACACCGCTATGCCATCTCATTCTAGGGCTGAATCTCGATTCACATCCCTATGCCATCTCATTCTAGGGCTGCATCTTGATTCAAACCCCTATGCCATCTCATTCTAGGGCTGAATCTCGATTCATACCCTATGCCATCTCATTCTAGGGCTGAATCTCGATTCACATCCCTATGCCATCTCATTCTAGGGCTGCATCTTGATTCACACCCCTATGCCATCTCATTCTAGGGCTGAATCTCGATTCATACCCAATGCCATCTCATTCTAGGGCTGAATCTCGATTCATACCCAATGCCATCTCATTCTAGGACTGAATATCAATTCATACCCTATGCCATCTCATTCTAGGGCTGAATCTCGATTCATACCCTATGCCATCTCGTTCTAGGGTTGAATCTCGATTCATACCCAATGCCATCTCATTCTAGGGCTGAATCTCGATTCATACCCCAATGCCATCTCGTTCTAGGGCTGAATCTCGATTCATACCCAATGCCATCTCGTTCTAGGGCTGAATCTCGATTCATACCCAATGCCATCTCATTCTAGGGCTGAATCTCGATTCATACCCAATGCCATCTCATTCTAGGGTTGAATCTCGATTCATACCCAATGCCATCTCATTCTAGAGCTGAATCTCGATTCATACCCAATGCCATCTCATTCTAGGGCTGAATCTCGATTCATACCCAATGCCTTCTCATTCTAAGGCTGAATCTCGATTCATACCCAATGCCATCTCATTCTAGGGCTGAATCTCGATTCATACCCAATGCCATCTCATTCTAGGGCTGAATCTCGATTCATACCCCATGCCATCTCGTTCTTACATGACAGTGATTCTGCCATGTTTGCAGTAGCTGAGAGATCTGTTGCATCAAACCAAGAACTCTCCCTTTTCTCCCTAAGCTGTACCAATAGATGACAGGACTGCTTTACACCACGTGAAGGGAAGAGGAAGCAGAAAAACAAGAGATATAGAGCAGAAGAGGTTTACATTTATGCTCAGCATTTGTTATATTTGAATGAGCTGTTTGTTAAAAATCAGGTGTATGCTCTTTCTGCTCTGCAAAGTTGATGTGTCTCATTTCAGTAATGATCATACTGTTAGTGTTGCATGATGCGCAAATTTTGACCGATACTCATATTTTTATCTAATATCGTGGCCACCAACATGGGGGGGAGGGGGGGTCGCCAATCGTGAAACTTGCCAAGATTGCCACTGCAGATTAGTGGAATGGCGTTTTTTTATTCTGTGGAAAACGAATGATCGATCTGCAGGCAAGATTTAATTATGAATCATAAACATGTCACCGGCCGGTACTTTGAGACCTCTTACTTAAGTGATGATTAATCCAATGAAACCCATCATCCTTCATGCCAAAAAAAGGATGAATGCAATCTTATTCATTATTTCAGTTGTTGTCTCTTTAGCTCTGCCACTGTTAACTTTGAATATTGATAAAATTTTAATATTGGCTACAGATATTGGCTAAGACTGACATATCAGACTGACGCCGATATCTTTATATTTAATAAATATCAGGTGATACTTTTATGTTAACAGATGTATCATGGAAGGCGGCACTAGCACAGACAATGTGCAATGCAAAAAAAAATATATAAGAAAGACAGAAATATACACCTCAAGAAAACCACAACTTTAATTCTGAGTGAAAAAGCTGGTGGTTCATATTTTACCCAGAATTGTTCAGCTCTAGTATATAGCCAGAGAACCTTCCAGAAGCGGAGAATGCTGGGATTGTGACCGGCTAACAGAATGGATTGGGGCTCTCTGTCAAAGGCAGAACTGGAGACGCGTTGGGGGAATGTGTGAGGGCTGACAAATGCAGCAAGCCAGACTCCATTACCTCTAGGTTGCCTGGAAGACAAGAAAAATATCCCCGTCTCCAAGGAAAACTGCCACAGTGCCATCTGTAAGGCCGTACAAAACTGACTCACTGCTTACCTTCTGCATGCAGTTACAGATAATTAAGAGTATTCTTGGATATGGCAGTGGTATGACTTATAACTCCTGATGTATCTATTAAGTTCAGCTGCAAGAACCATTTAGTGCGAAAACGGATGAACAGACTCCCATACGTGTGTAAGCAGGCTCCACAAGTTTATTTTTCTTTTCCTGTCTACCTACCGTGCAAGGAAAGCTCAGTAGCGGTGGGAACAGAAACAGACGATATGTTTTAGCTTGGTACCTAGCTAGCTATCCCGTGGCCAAAACACCTGCCAGCCATATTTTTTAAAAAAGAAAAATTGTTGCAGATTGATCCAGTATATTCTGCATACACGGCTCTCATTCTGATGCTAACGACGTAAGGATTTGAACGTCCATGTCGAATAACGCTTGTAAGAGCAGGACTCCGATCAGTGAATCCTAAGTGAAGCTTCTCCTGAGATCCTTCACCTGTGAGGCCCGAACTGGCCAGAGTCTCTGAGACAGCATTAGATCTGAGGAATGGTAAAGGGCAGAAGAGACCAGATGTGAAGGTCACCTGTTGAATTACACACTATAGAAATCGTTATGAAAAGACATTACGTCCTTCATCAGGGGAAGTCTTTACCCCATTGCACAGTTGGTTATTTTTAGTGGAGTAAGCGAGTGGGCACAGTGACTCACTGGGAAGCACTGGAGGGCTATACATCCCCCTGTTTCCTCCAGTTAAACCAGTTTTCCCTGACAGTTAAAATCATGCCACAAGGCAAATTGGTGTCACTAAATTTCCCACAGTGTGTGTGTGTCCTGTGATGCACTGGCATCCTCTCCAGGATCCCCAGCCTCGGGCTCTGCACCTCCTACGGCAGCCTCGCCATAACCCTGGAAAGTTTAAGAACTTCTGTAAGAAGGATGGAGTGCTGTATGGGCAGTCTGGGAGAGCGAGGCTTTTGCTGCAGTTAGAACTGTATGAGTTCAGGTCACAAGTTCATGTCTTTTAAGCACTCCACCACAGCAGGACTATGCCCTCCTTAAAATAACCCCAAATGAACCCTCTTCCATAGCTCAGTGCCTTTTTAGTACCTGTGACGTAATGCTAAACTGGAAAAATTACAAGAAAACAAGCAGTACTGACAATGCACAAAAGAGCCACGACTCGTAACTGCACAGTGCTGAGCTCCAGCTATGACTGATGTCAGCAGCAACTCAGGAATAACCGCAATAATGGAGCGACCATGTTAGCATTAGCACCTCATCATTTATACAGGCCGATATTTAGCCTCTACACCAGTCGTCCCAGTGTTACCATTAACAGTTTGATGTCTGTAATGCCTATACTCGATACTTATGTCTTGGAACATGTTTAGTCTTTGGTTCTGATAATTTGCATATTTTTCATTTGTTGTGCTGATGTCACGTTTAAAAGGATTAACGTGTTTTATCGATTAAGTCCCTAGTCATAAGTTTCACTAAAACAGTGCATTCTGGGGTTCTGTTGCTGCTCCCAGCTATCAGTGTATGGAGTGTGGGTTCTGTTGCTGCTCCCAGCTATCAGTGTATGGAGTGTGGGTTCTGTTGCTGCTCCCAGCTGTCAGTGTATGGAGTGTGGGTTCTGTTGCTGCTCCCAGCTATCAGTGTATGGAGTGTGGGTTCTGTTGCTGCTCCCAGCTGTCAGTGTATGGAGTGTGGGTTCTGTTGCTGCTCCCAGCTATCAGTGTATGGAGTGTGGGTTCTGTTGCTGCTCCCAGCTATCAGTGTATGGAGTGTGGGTTCTGTTGCTGCTCCCAGCTATCAGTGTATGGAGTGTGGGTTCTGTTGCTGCTCCCAGCTGTCAGTGTATGGAGTGTGGGTTCTGTTGCTGCTCCCAGCTATCAGTGTATGGAGTATGGGTTCTGTTGCTGCTCCCAGCTATCAGTGTATGGAGTGTGGGTTCTGTTGCTGCTCCCAGCTGTCAGTGTATGGAGTGTGGGTTCTGTTGCTGCTCCCAGCTGTCAGTGTATGGAGTGTGGGTTCTGTTGCTGCTCAACAGATGCTTCCTGGATGCTTCGGCTTCCGGCCACAGCCCAGTAATGTGTGGTTGGGTAAATTGTCAGCTGTATATCACCATGTGCCTAGTAATGTACTACCGTCTTGTATAAAGAGTTCCCTGTGCTTTCTGTTCTGAAATTGCAGTGTGCAAGAGGCTTGGGAAAATATATTATATTAGATAATTATTATATTATACTGGACATCAAAATGTAAAAGCAGGAATAAGAGCTACAAAAGGGCTTAAAAATGCAGCATTTCAGAAGCTGTGATGTATTGTGTTGCCTCCTTGCATCTATCTTTGCATCCACCATTGATATATATATATCAGTTAGGGGTCTTCAGGAACATTTGTATCCATCTATGACAATTTTCAATAGATAATCTAGGTTTCTCCATCACTAAATTATATGAAAACTGACAGCTGAATATGTGGATGTATCATTCATTTTTGAGCTGTGCTGAAGTGTGTTTGTGTATATGCACACATACACTAGCACTGGTACATTTCTAACATCAAATATCTTAACAAGACAAAAAAATACTACATTTAACTGACATTCTATTAACAAGATGTTACACCACTGCAAAAAGGCTGTGAAATCCTTTAATCATAAATCAAAGGCAGATGCGCTGCATGAATAACAGTCAGGTTTCAACAACTTCATCATCAGGAAGATTATGGTGCTTCAGTTATCGAAATCAACAAAAAAATTGGCACTGAGAGGATTTTTTTTTCCAATACCAAAGACAATGCAGTCTGTGTCTGTGAAGGACACAATGCTGAGGACATTGACCCTGCTGGTTTGCATCTCTAAGGGAAGTGATCATTTCTGCAGATTCATAATGCTGCCAGCAGAGTCTTGTCTGAACTGATGAGGAAAATCGTGTTTCGCTCTATAACAGCGACCTTCCAACTTAAATATACCCACTGCTGTCCACTATATCTAACCAGGAACTCACTTTCCAAGAGGTGCTACATCAACAAACTAAAATAACTCCATTTGTTTAATATATTGTGCCATTGTATTAAATATAATTGCAGAATATTACCAAATTCATGCACAACATATTTTTAAAAGGGTAATTAATATGATATAAAATTCAGGTAAATGCCAGACAAGTGAGAAGTAGCAGCAATCCTTCACACAACTGTTAGTGGCCCAGATTCTGGAAGGAAATCGCCCTGCCGTGGACCAACGATTCCTAGTGCAATCTGCTTCACTGAGTTTTCAGCTACCTAAATGTTTAAAAGGATCGAAATCAATTAATCACATTTAACTTTTTGTTATTAATCAGACAAACCCAATTTATACTGTATTTAAAGGTGAGAATATTCATTACATTATATGCATCTGAATATGTGCAAAAATATAGCTCACTTTTCTATCGGAAGCAACCTTTTGCATACATGATTACCTAACAGGTACAAATGAAGTAGAATTCTGGGCACATTAATGCCATTTAAGCCATTAACATTTGCTGAATTACATATTCAATATCTCTGAATAGCGACTGCTTCATTTCCCTTTGAGATCAGACACGCCATTGTCTTTCAGTGTGTGCCTAAGCCTTATACATATTTCAGAACTAATTAAACTGATGCTTGAAAAAGCAAATTAACTTGATATTACAAATGTGCTAAAAACTATTTCAAATCATTTTGGTATCACACTGAATTGGTTGGGAAAATATGTTACAGGGATGTGCTCAGACTACAAAACTTTAACATCATCATCCGTATATTGCATATAAAATGTGTAAGTTATAATACAATAAATAAATAAATAAATAAATAAATAAAATTCTAATAATAATAACAATAAAACATTTAATCAGAAATAAACCATTCACTCACAGGAAGCTCCAAGATGCTGGGGAACATGGAAAACACCATCACTTCTCAGATCTACTGTTCTGTTTTCACTTTGGCTACAGGCCAAACTGAGATATGCACGTGTCACTCCAGAACACCCGCTGCCTCTCCCCAAGATAAGAGCACCTGTTTAAAACGTAAGCCAAATACAGAAATAACAGAATTTTATGCATCACATTCATGCTTGGGTTCAGGCTCGTGCTTGACTTTGGGTTCAGGTTCGTGTTTGACTTTGGGTTCAGGTTCGTGTTTGACTTTGGGTTCAGGCTCGTGCTTGACTTTGGGTTCAGGCTCGTGTTTGACTTTGGGTTTTCTGTACAGGACTATGCTCCAGCTAGTCTCAGGGTATAGACCTGGATTTAATAAGTCATTGTGTTTGGGAATCACACTGGCCTGCTGGTTATCACTAAGATCACATGCACACATGCATCCTATGAACCTCAGGACACCGTGGCACACATTCGTCTACCAGACAATCAATCGGTTTATAGAAACCAGACATTCCTGGAATAATCAGCATCCCTCCTCATGGAACTGATTTTCCACCAAACTGTCTTTAATAATCTTCTTCCCTAAAGACCTGGCAAGGGCTGAGTAAGCTGACACTTTGTAGTTTGGGTTTGTTTACTGTTTTCACTTTGCCTAAGTAGGCTCCAATGTAGGCATGGGAACGCTGTCATGAGTCACACAAGTGACCACAGGGGGACACGGTCCTTCTTCATGTGTGTCATACACCAGCTCTCTTCTCCAAGGGCACTCTGAGGTGACATCCATGGAGGACACATGCCCACGCACAGAATTCTTGTTTTTAACGACGTTACATGACTCAGTTATGTGCCAACATGAAGGTCCAAAATCCCAAAAAAAATCATAAAGTCACTGGCAGATGGATGGAAACAGCCTGTCAACCATCAATCCTAAGGAACATTCCAGTGGATATCCATGCCATACAATATGCCCACGGTAGGGTGGCAGAGGAGCATTGTGGGTGACACATGCGCCAAAGACTGATCAATTCATTCGCCAAAGGCGAAAAGCTTCACTGCATATTAATACCTCCCGTAACTGCTTTACTCAAAGCATTTGGAAGAAGAATTTATCATCTAAAAACTCCATTTCAGCGTGACTGCAAAGAACAGCCAAAGGGGTTTATACACTTGAGTAGATTTGCCTCATGATTCACTCCTCTATGGCTCTGATTTCTGAGGGCCTCACACTGACAGATGTATCGTCTAAAGAGACCCGATCTGGAAACACACGTAATACCAAGATGCAAAGAACAATCTGGTTCTTGCTTAATGGTCAACTGTGAAGGCAAGAGTACGGCAGGCTGCAACGGTCTGGACTGTTAATGCTACTTGTGAATTCTTGGCCCTGTAAATTCTGCATTTGTGACACAACACAGTTATATTCCGAGAAGATATGTTGAGATGTAAATACAAGCATCTCCATGAGAAAAATAATATTTTAATTCTTTTCCCTTTAGTGTTGAACTAATTTGCTCATCTGGTAGAGGAAATTATGATTCCCAATTTGTTCCATAAACAGTTGTGTTTTAATTAATCTGATCATTTCTACAGGAAGTAAATAACGATGTGGTGATTTTCAAAACCAGTTAATCATAAACAATTTCCATTCTTTCCCATTTTGAAGGCACTTGTTCCAATTAATTTTGTCAAAGTACGGATGGAGGTCCTCTAACCCAGGCTAGTTGAAGAAAAATCCAAAGCACAAGAGGACTGACTCTTATAAAGGAAACCTTTCCTTCCCGTTTCAAATCGAGGAGCCAGCTTTTAGTGTCCCGTGCAGGCAGCCAAGAGGAAATAAAATGACTTTGACAGAAGAGATATCTCCAATCTGATAATCAGGGGAGACAGAAAATGATCTGTTTACAGTGATAGCTATGGAAGCCCCCCCGCCCAGCAAGGTGATAGACCCATCTTCAGAGCAGAAATATTTCTCTAACAAACGCAAACCCTGATCGTCTGCTGATAGTGCAGCCTGCCAAAGCTGTCTCTCAGAGCTCCAGTGACTAACTGCGAGGGGAGCTCCAGTGAAAACAAACCTCATTGTTCCACAGCACTCAGGCGGGGCTGATATCTGCCTTCACTTGGTTTTCCATTTTTTCTCTTTTAAACAGTCTTTTGGGTAAAGTTCCGAGTGCAATAACCCCGAGAAAACACTTAACCTCGGATTCAAGCCACAGGATGGATCGAACCCTGGTGCGTGGTTCGTGACACTTGTGAGAGGGAGGATGCGTTTGGCAATCGGAGAAGCCCACTGGTAACCCTAACACAACACAATTTGCCCGCCCCCTGTAGATGGCCAACCCCCCCCCACCCCCCGCCTTTTCCAGATTTTCATCTTACTAGGCGTTTGACCCACTTCTTTCCGGCGTTCGCCAAAGACAGATGGACCAACACGCGGGCGTGTTTGGGTTCGACACTGCGGACGCTGTCGGGTTAAATTCCGAGACCAGCTGTTCCAGTGATCCGGTGTTACCAACCATCTTTCAATAGCTACCCATTTGGAAGAAGTGCAAAGATGGAGGGTGTTATCCAAGCTTATTTCATTTTGAGCTAAGACATCAATTACTTCAAACACCAGCTTAATTAAACAGATACCTATATTAATGGATAATGAAGCCCGACAGCTGAAATAGTGCCATCACGTCCGATGGGGTCAGCGCAGGCCTACCTCTTAAAGGCTTCGGCGGGGTTCCGCAGGCCTACCTCTTAAAGGCGGGGTTCCGCAGGCCTACCTCTTAAAGGCGGGGTTCCGCAGGCCTACCTCTTAAAGGCTTCGGCGGGGTTCCGCAGGCCTACCTCTTAAAGGCGGGGTTCCGCAGGCCTACCTCTTAAAGGCTTCGGCGGGGTTCCGCAGGCCTACCTCTTAAAGGCTTCGGTGGGGTTCCTCTCGCACTCTCCGGGCTGTAGTGCGCTCTGTGCCCCCAGGTCCTGCAACTTCTCCTCGTAGCCCCGCAGCAGCCCACTACGGCTGATTTGGGCCACCAGGCCACGCACGAAGCGGCCCGCGCACAGCGTGTCCGAGTCCTCCGCCCGGCAGAAGTGGAAGGCCAGGCTCTGGCGGTGCAGGCCGCGGTGGGTTCCCTGGGCCGAGCTGGGCCACAGCAGTTCCGTGCACAAAGCTGTCTTCCCGCTGCCCGGTCCACCCACCAGTAACACCCCGGAGGGGACGCCCTTCCCCGGGCCGACCCCATCGCCGGACTGAGGTACGGAGCTCAGCCCCAGGGACCCGCCGGCCTTCTCCTGCAAGCAGTGCTGCAGTTTATGGAATATCCACTCCCTGCAGTAAAAGCGCTTCCCCTGTAACAAGCTTGTCTGGGCCATGCTGAAGATCTGCCTTTCCAGCCACTCCTCATGAGGCTCTCAGCATCCTTGATGCTGTAGTTCCAAGGCTGTCCCGCTTCAGGCTCGCATCTCTACTCAGTCACCGTCTCACACTCACTCCACACTCCTTCACGGTGCCCTGTCCACCGTATGTCCAGCTGTATGGCCAGAAGCTTAACGATGCAAATTAATACATCGAAAGGTTAAAAACAAGATGTTTTTCAGTATTTTGGGTAACGCAGGGAATGTCTTCTTGTAAAACAACATTAAAATGGCTCCATTTATGGGCTTTTAATGTCTTCCAGGTATCAGAATTATCTGTAGATGAAGTGACGTCCGCCTTTAACGTAACGGTCCACACATTTTGAGCAGATGCCGCGGATTTCGGGTATTACATTCATGCAGCAGATGTTTCACCCTGCTATACTCCGCATGGAGAGAGAAGCCGCCCGCATTTCGGGCTCCTTCCCGAAGCGGAGTCTGTGGAACATGAGCCGTCTTGGGCTCCTTCTCCGCCGGGGATTTCAACTTCACTGCAGGCAAGAAAAACGCACAAACTCCAAGTCAAACACAGCAGCTGCGGAGACAAGTATCTAAACTGGAAACTTTAATTGAATCTAATTTTATATCTCAGAACATAAATGCCGAAGACGTGGATTAAACTGCGATTGCGGATACCGGTCATTCACATGGTACCCCTCGCTGTTATATTCTGATATATATTCTCCCCCTGCCCTTTGCACCATTAACTGACCGAGTCCCGTCATGTATGAGACACTACCTTTAAACTATGATTTCTTATTTATTATTATCACTAAATATATACAAGCATCAAAACGGCTTGCGGTGTGTTTATTTGTTCGTAATCATCCCAACGTTCAGTTACGAGTAGTACTGCTTATGCAGTAACTCACAATAATTCCTGGTTTAACAATAATTTATATTAAGCGTTATATTTCAAAAATCGATACCGATCACCCACAGTATCGTATTTGCATAAGAAATATTTACATTTAATATAAAAACGTCCTTCCAAACGACATTAAACGAAAAATGATACTCCGTGGACGCGGATACGATGCATGGCAGATACGCTACGTTACGTTTCATAATGTCAAAACTCACTTGCATATAATTATAACAGCATAAACAACTATAGAGAGCGGAGAGTCGCAAGTACAAAAAAAGATAGTTCTGTCAGCTATTCCTCTCGCTAAAACATTAATATTCGTAATATTAAAAGAATTATTTCTTTATGTTGTTTTTTTCCTGTTAAAATGTTTAAGTGGGCTCACCTCCAGACTGTTTTTCCCTTTTAATTCTTATCTTTAAACGCGCACTGTAATCTCTAGTTGCAGCCAGGCGTATTTCTATAGGGCTGTCCGTCGCTGTCAGTCCCCTTTGATCGGAGTTGCAGAAGCAGCCTCTCCGTTCCCGATCCCCCGCTCTTCTCTTGCTTTCTCCCCGCAGATCCGGCCGACACCCGGCACAGCCTCCGCACTGACTCGCTTCTCCTCCTCCGGTCCTTCAAAGCGGCCCCTCTGCCCACAGAGGCGAAGCGTATCGGACGCCGGGCACGACGGGACTTCGAGTCCCGCACGGCGCCCGTCCCCTTCCGCGATAATCGCCTGTATATTACCGCCGATTAGTGCTCAGCGCCGCTTTCTGGCACCTCTGCTCGGGCTGTTTGCCATCTCCGGGCTCACGGCAAAAACCAGACCTACTCCACTGACCATTATTTACCGCAGTAACAGTTACCGCGGCATAAAAAATGAGTGCTTTAAAAACTTTATAGGAAATAAGGTATAAGTTCCTTTTAAATTAGAATTATATTGCTGCGATATTAACCTTTGGACTATAATTACGATTTATGATGATTATTTGTTTGTTTGTTTTATATATCAGACTATCTGACATGCTTGGTTGAAAATGTTGTGCAAAAAGTACAACAAATCTGAGGGGGAAAAAGTATTAAGATTTTCAGTGTCACCCCTGTGTATCAGCCGGCTGTATTAAGACATCCTGGCAAAATGATGCCGTCCTTAATGTCCTATTTGATTAATTTGTTCACATATATTATAACATTTGATGGAGAAAGACATTATTAATGCCTTATAGGTCTAACGCTTTCTGTCGGTAGTGGATGCTGGCGAGGGTACGAGGCATTCACACATATTACTCAGCTGAAATTGACATGTACTGTAGCAAAAGCATTGAATATAAAATCATTGCCTGTCCCTAAGATAACATCTATTACAGCTATGAATGCAGCAGTCAGACAGGCAGCGGAAGATCCCTGTCCTATGACTCGTGCTTCCAAGGTGCTGGTCCAATCAGAGCGCTTGAGACTATGACCCACTTATTACACACTGCTATTTAAAGTTTAGTTATGCCACACTTAAGTATTATTAAGTGGAACACCCCCTGTCTTGGATTTGTTTAGAAGATAAATCGTCCATCATAAATTATGTCCATCAGCTATTTTCGGTACAGAGAACAGCTTTGCTCTGCTAATATAGGGTGATGTTACTTAACATATTATGACCCAGTGAAATATGTTTTGACCCAGTAGCTGGTTCCGACATATGTAAGTCAGAAGCTGTAGAATGAAATGGGAAGTGAGTCTGCCAGAACACTTCACTCTTCGCCTGTTGTTTGACCTACTAATTAGAGCCAGGAGGATTACAGTAATTATAACACACACGTGACTTCTGTGTTACTGCATTGAGAACGTGGTTTGATTCTAAGTGATCCACTGCTATGGGCGGTGGCGGGGGGGAATTAGCCATCTAAAAATAATTGTGCCTACATGTTTACGGGGCAGCATGTGGCTCAGTGGGCTAAAGTCTGTGTGCTTATAATCAGGAGGTCATCGGTTCAAACCCAGCCTCAGCATGTCTGCAGCCCATAACCCCCAGTTTTCTGGTGGCTGCCCTTCATGGACAACTTACTCTACAAAGAGCAAGTTGAGGGAGGCATAGAGACAATTTCCCCACAGGGATCAATATAGTATCAATTAGTATTTCAGGAAAAAAAATAACAGAAGAACAGATTAGAAAATATTGCATAATTTAACCTTCTTATTTTGTTGTTGCGCAATCATTTCTGTGGGGTGAACATACATCCACTTGATTGTGTAACAAAGAGCTGGCGATTAGATTTACAGCCAGAAATGGGCCGTATGCAATGTTCATATGCAACTTTCTTAGCAGTTTGAAGATACTCAAAGCACAAAATAACAGCAGAATAAGCACAATTCGAAGAAATAGCAAATCAAATAATAACAATAATAATAATAATTAAACTGCCTGTTCAAAACAACTACCCTGATTCATCATTTTACGGCTCATTTCCAAAACAGTGCATCTAGGGCAGGGGACTCCAATCTTATCCGCAAAGGGCCGGTGTGTATGCGGGTGTGTAAGTTTAAATTATGCAATATTTTCTAATCTGTTCTTCTGTTATTTTTTTTCCTGAAATAATAATTGATACTATATTGATCCCTGTGGGGAAATTGTCTCTATGCCTCTCTCAACTTGCTCTTTGTAGAGTAAGTTGTCCATGATTTGTAAACTACCATTTCAATTAAAGGAACCTGGATTTCACTTAAGCACTGAGTTCTTGGTGTGTGCTGATTGGTCAGTCTCCTATAACACCCTATAATGCTAATGTGAAACTGCTGGATGAGTCTTTCAGTCAAGGAAACAAATCAGTCAAAGCGCAAGAGGAACTGAACTATTTAGTTGAGCAGAGGAGCCTTTCAGGTTTAAAGTAGCTCATAGCGTCCCTCCTGACATGGATGAAGTGGTCATGAAGGTGCATCTTAGCATGCAAATAAAGGGGTTAGGGTCAGAAAACTGAAATTTGAAATTGGTATTTAGTAAGGACTTAAGGTAGAGCAGCCTTAAGGATTCATGTTTCCATCCATCTTCCAAGTGCTTTTCTGTCCAGGGTCATAGAAGCATCCTAGCTTATCCTAGACAGCATACAGCACAAGGTTATGTTATAAAGCCCCACATGCACAAAACATGACAGTTGCCTGCTCATTCAATGAAAGAGACTGATGGGGTGAATCAAGGTAAAAGAAGCAGTTTCCCCTTAGAAATCTTTATCAAAGAATGCAGAGTCTCTGCCATGGCTCCATGTGTGTGGAGTTTGCATGTTCTCCCCGTGTCATTGTGGGGTTTCATCTGGGTTCCTCCAGTGTCCCCCCACAGTCCCAGAACATGCTGAGGCTAATTGGAGTTACCAAATAGCCCATAGGTCTGCTGAGTTTTGCAAGCTCAGTAGAGAGTCAGTAGAGAATCGCCCATCACCCAAAGGGCAGCCGATCAACTCAACAGGAATATGCATTGAAGACAGGTTGGGCCACCGTCAGGACACTTCACAGACCTTGCCGAGTCCGTGTCGTGATGAACTGAGGCTATTCTGAGGGGAAAAGCAAGCTGTCCCTCCTAATCTTTCGTGCGCTACACATCGTTTTTAACAAACAGCAGGATTCCGTTTAGGCGTTACAAATAAATATCTGCCGCTTCATAGTATCATTTGTTCTGGATGATTTTACGTCTTTTGCTATAGTCTTTTGTTATTTTAGAACATTTCTGTTGCTTTAACTGACTGGCTGTCTGTAAATTTTTCCTCTATAATGAAATGCAATCAATGATACGAAATGTGGCATTCTCAATCACCTGGTTTGTTTCCAAAAAATCTGAATAATGGGTTGGTGTTTTTGTTTGAATCTATGACCTCCCAGAAATAATTACAGGTTTATCCAATTTAATATCAGAGCTCATCTCTGTTGGATGTGAACCAATCAGATTTTTTCCTCACCCTTAATGCACATCTTTGTCAGGAACGGGGGTGTCAGGAACGGGGGTGTCTCTCTTGGCAGATCTGCAGCTTGATAAATATTTGATGTAAACCATTATTATTAGGTGACTGGACCAAAATCTAGTTTAATAAACAACATATACATTCTTTCCCTGCTGACGTCCTTGCCAGCTGGAACCTGCCAGAAGTTCCTCGTAGGACCTTCTGACCCTTCTGAGAAAAAAACATCTTTTTTCAACTGACTGTCAAGCAGCAATGATGTTCACTGCACTCTCTACCACAGATACGCTAAAAAAGAGACCAAAGAACAGAAACGAATGAATAGGCTAATGATTTTAGCGTCTATGCATGGGAAATACTCTTAGTTTAGGGTTGTCTAGATGTTTATAATGGCAAATAATTTGTAGTGAACCATTTAAAGGAGTTTGCGTCCGATACTGATGGTGATTACGACATACAAGTGAAGCACTACTTAAATAGACCTAATCAGCCATCCACGCTTGTAATAAAGTCAAGTTAAGATGTCGTGTTTGTGCATTGTTTCAGAGTATTTATGGACTTATTTACATTATTAACTTAAAAGGCCCATTTCTCATTTGGCAGAGTGCACACTGCCAGCTCCCCTCAGTGGCTTGACAGGGAGCCGAACCAGGCAAGCAGACGAAGCAAATTTGGATAATTGATGCAATTTTCTTGCTGCCTGCCGAATGATGAGGACTGGTCACATCTCCGAGCATGGAGCGAAATAGACCCGGAGGGTTCTGGAAATGGTTCCGTCATCATAGCCCTTTTGTTAGCACGTATGTAATAGGTAGCGGCATTCAGCCATGTGCGGAATGTGCGGATAGACCGCGCACTTCGGGGACGAGGAGAACTCGGTCCAATTGATAGTCAAATGTCCTAATGGCATTGAGTCACAGAATCGTTCGCTCACCATCCCTGTACGCAGAAAAAACTTACTGGGAAAATTACGTCAATTCACCTTTTGTGCATCGCATTTGGATGAAGCTTTTATCTCCAAATAAATAAAAAAATAAATAAATATCATTTATTTATACAATTGGGTATTTAACTGAGTCTGTTTCATGAGGGTAGTGTTGCAGAACTCTCACGGGGCTTGAACCGGAAACCTTTGGAAGTTGTGGGCCCACTGCATTAGCGTGCTAATCGCTAGGCCTCTGCTCCCACACGGGCCCAGGCTGAACCGTGCATTTCCTGGCTCTCCATACCGAAACGATGAGCTGTCTTGTCTGCGCGCCGAGCGTAACGTACCAGTGTAAATGTCCACAGAAGCTCTGGGGGGTGGGATGTTTATAAGCTGTACAGCGCTAAGGCTCTGTGTAGACTTTCCCATGAACACATCCCTTGTTTACCACCCTAAATTAAAGCCAGAGCGAAAGAAAATGGATGTGCAGAGAGGATCTTTAGCTGTGCAACTAGGGATTATGGATGTGAAAATATGGGAGGGATCGTACATTGTATCATAATTATATCACATATATCATATAATCGCCAGAAGACCCTGCACTGTTTCATATATAATTGATATAAATAAATTTGATTAAGGAGAAAGCCAATGCTCTTTCCTAACCTACGGTAGAAGCCAAAAGGGCTGTATGCAAAACCTGGTCTGTGATTGGCTCAGGTGTGGCTGTTAACAGAGGGCTGCTAAGTGCAAGCTGCCAATCAGGATTCTCAGAGGCAGGCAGGTAAGCAAACAGTAACCTGATAGCAGAAATGGAAGCTTGGGACGTATTAGTAACAATAAAGCGAACTGTAGTTTTTCATTTGATTACTTAGTGGGGAAATTAAGAGGTAATCTTATACTTCGGTTTCATTTTACTGTCAAGAGAAAAATCAGGTGCAGGGGAAAGATGTTATGAGTTGCTATATCCATCCAAAAAATAGTAACATAATATTCTATGATATTTAATTTCATATCTGTATAATAGAGTGATTACTAGAGCAGCATTGTGGTTAATTGAATAGCATCGTTGCCTCACACCTGGGCTGGGGTTTGAATCTCACATCTGCTGTGTGTGTGTGTGTGTGGAACTTGCATGTTGCTCAGTCCAATGGTGTGCAGGCAGGCTGATGGCTGTCTCTGCATTGCCTGCAGCGCGTTATTGCCAGTGTGCCTGCCAACGTACGGGCATCCCATCCAGGGTATGCCCAGCCTCGTGCCCTATGCAGCCTGGCATAGGCTCCCGGCCCTCCTGACCAGGACAGGGAGACGGATGGAAATTGAGCACTAATATGCAAATAGCACATCGTATCCACATCCTAAGTAGTTCTTCATGCATGAAAGTGAAGTACTGAAAAATAGGCTCCTTATTTAATGGTCAGTGAAGCATAACTTCACTAAAGTCAAACATTAAAAACTGTAGCAGTAATGACAATACAATATTTTTGACTCTGGAATAAGTATATGTATGATCATGTGTACGATCATTGATTTGTTGTCACAAAAGTGTCTTCTGCTGAAACACTGTTGTGTAAGATGAGATTCCTGGCAGCACATTTTGACCTTCTCCTTCATTCTAGGGGTCTTGGACGATGAGGCAGCTGAAGCATGACACCTACTGCACACAAATAGCTGATTTTCTGCTCTGGTCCATTGCTGGTAGGACCATGAGAACTAATTTAAAAAGATTTATTTTGGTTCTTGTATTTATCTTTGATTTGAATAGCTCTCTTTTTAGATACTTCGATAGCAATGTCTTATTGTACAGCTTTGGAAAACAATAAGCAACTATTCCACATTTAAAAAAAAGTTTTAAATCCTGGTTTAATCCTGGTTCCACTGGCAGACGGCTACACTACGAGACAGGCTGCTTCCAGGCTCAACGTTTCAAAGACATCAGTACACAAGAATATGGCGAAGCAGGAGACACTGGGAACAACCGGAAACCAGCCAGGCAGACGGCAAAAGCAACTTTCTAATGCCAGGGATGACCATCAATTTATCCAAGTACCTCATGAATCGGAGGATGACATCAAAGGACCTTCAAAAGGAATGGGAAACATTAAGTGCAGGTGTGAAGTGCACTGCTAGGACAGTTTGTATCAGGCTCCTAGAAGCAGGACTGAAGTCCCATAAAGCAAGGAAGAAGCCCTTCATTAATGAGAAACAGGGAAGATCCATTATTATATTATTCACAAACACATACCTGCCTCACTTTTACCTCACACGTTCACTTCGAAAAGTAAATTAATTTGAGAAGATGAACTGTCCCTTTTAAGCTTCCAGTGACAATAACAGACAGGGCACCAGGCATCATAAATGAAAACTGTAATGTGAATAGCATAGGGCTGTAGAGAAATGCTGTGACGGGCATGTACAGACTCTGCTGGCAGTAAAGGGGTTAACCTGCCCAACCGGGGGACCGTAACATGAGCAGAGGCCCCGGGCCTGTTACAGCTGTCAGTGCCCCCCTAATATTTGCATATATGGGGGCTGCAGCAATGGTAAAATTCATGGACTGGGTAGGACTTGGCTTCAAAAAAAAAAAGTTGTCAACTGCGGGGGGAGGGTCTTAAAAATGTTGTTAAACGAGTCCCCTTGTTAAACGGAGGCCCCTGGGTTTCAGCCTGGGTAAGCCCGTGCATTTAAGCGTTCCTGTGTCCAACCCCACAATCCTCTGAACCCCCCCCCCCACCCCAGATACAGCAGAAACACACATGTTTATCCTATTCAGATATATTGGTGGAATAAATATCATTTCACATTGTGGAGTTTGAGTATTAAGTCAGTTTCATGCAGCATTTCCCCTCTGATAAGCTGGGAATTATGTCTAATTTGTCCAAGCATGCATTCAGCCTCAACTGAAAAATATCTCCCTCATTTGCAATTTTATTATGCTCAGTTCCTTCACAATCCTTACAAATTCATTACCTAAACAAATTTTTGATATCCTGTGCTTTGTTACTGAGGTCTGACACATTCTAAAGCCCACTGTGCTTTATAGCTGTGAAGGCTGTAACTGATGAATGAATTAGCATGAGTTCAGCCCGACAGGCTGCGCTATTCCTCCCTGTTTACAGGAGCGAAGGTAACAATGACTAGATAATGAGGACTTCATAAAAGCTGTACGGACTCCCCTCTTAACCGCTTTGCTCCCTGCCTGAATCAGCCGTTGGGTAACCACTCAAGATTACATCATAATTGACCAGTAGTTTTCCAGCCAATCAGATATCAGAAAAGCTTAATCTTACTTATATAACAGTATTCCGCATCGTAAACTATCTAGTCGGGTTGAACGGTCAGTCCAGAGTTTCTGGTAACATATTCTCTTGCTTTCCAGTTAGACTCTACCAGCTACAACACCTCTATCATTGCTGACATATTGGTTATTTAAGACAAGACCACATTGAAACGTAATTGGATTTTTTTTTTTTGGATATGGTTTCTGAGGCCCCAGACAAGCTGAATTTATCTGCTCTGGCCATCTGTACATGAGCGAAGGCAGCCAGCTGTCATTATACAAATACAGCGTATGATTGATATGATCTCGTCGACTCACCCCGGGGTAACTCAAACGTAATTGGTTCGGGGCAAGCGTCTCAGGAAGATGGCCTTATTTTCCTTTGACGGCTGAATATTGTTTTGCTTTGGGGGGTGTTTTCTAAAAATAATGTAATATTTAAATGCCTAAATATGAAGGCGCAATATCTAAATGCGTTTCATCATTATGAAGATTGATATCTGAGGGATGGAGATAATAGTGCATAATTAAGCAATCAAGATTTTTAGGTAATTAAGAGGAGGAGGCGAAGGCCTGCAGGAACTCGGCTGTTTCACACGCACCTCCCATTCTGTCGCCTTCTTCAGGTTTTTCCACTGAACAGCCCTGCAGCTGTGGTGAAATAAACTGCTACTTGTACGTGCCAACCCATAATAACCTGTTTCATAACACCTTGGAAGTTAGTCACCTAGGCGCCTGGCCTGGCTTCATTAATCCGCCCACCCAGCACTCACTGTGACTTACTAAAAGCTTGGAGCTCCACAGGAGAAAGTCAGCCATCAGCCGGTCTGAACGGACATGTCCTGATGGGCGGCTGCTTGCACATGTCTCTCTCTTCCCACAAAAGTGCAGTTTGACCTTCAGTATCGTGATCGGGAAAGACTGTATTCTATAAGGCTCCTCCATACAATCAACACCTGCACTCAAAGCCAATGGTGTTGTAGGTTGGAGAAAAGTTCTGTAAATGAAGGAGCAGTCAGAGCTTCGGCTGGTTAAGGAAGGCGTAATCTCCCAAAGACGCACGAGCCTGTCAGTTACTGCCCAAAAACACAGAGACCACCTGGATAACAATGCAGTCTTTCCCTACGGAATATGTATTCGGCAGTGGAAGCTGTATTACCAGTACTAATTTAGTGATATTCCTGCAACTATCAAACGATACTTGAAATTGATATTTATAATATAATAAAAAGCATTATATATTTGTTGCATTCACTATCATGTGGATTGCTGCTCTTTGTAAGAGGTGTAGGACAGAATGTGTGATTTATATTCTTAAACCAGTTCAGCCTCCAATTTTAAAGCATAAAGTAATTTGAGCTCTGCAGAAAAGAATTTGAAGAATATAACATAATTGCTGCATTTGACCCTAATGACATTGCGCCATTTGTCATCACTCATTGCTGTTCTCACGGCTCAGGACAAAGATTTAATTCTTCGGAAATTGTAGAGCTTCATTTATTTCCCCCATTGGCAGGAACCTGGCTGTTCATTATAGCTGCTTCCACGGAAACATTCTTCACTCCGACGTGTCCACCATCCTGAGGAGATGCTATATGTCACAGTTAGCACAGGTAAAGAAAGTTCTCCTGCCGCATGACAATAAAGCCGAGATGGAGCGGACTGTCAGGAGCCGGAAGCTGGAAGGAGATCCTTAATAAATCATACACAGCCTGCGGGAGCGGAGAGTCGACGCAGGGGAAGCTGGTCCTCGCTCTAATGGGGGGGTTCATACGGCACTCTGCATCGCTGTGATGATGCTGCCTTTGAGGAACGGAAAGAGAAGGCTGGGGAGACCTTGTTCAGGGCGAGAACTTGCTGGGTGATGAGATAGGCAGCTCTGAGAACCTAAGCTATGCTTAGCCCTGATTCAGCGGCCGGTTCAGCTGGACCTTTATCTTAGCAGGATAATCTGAGCAGATTATCCCACTGTGTGAATGGTCTGGTTGATTAGGACAGTGCGTCTCATCCTGGTCTTCGGGGACCCCCAGGTTGAGACACACTGGACTAAGAGACAAGCCAAACCAAAGGAAGAACAGCGGGTTTGCACCAGAAGTGCATTTTCCTGAGATCTGTTTGTTCACTATTCCTCATAGCTACAGGATTGTGAGGAAGAAGCTTCATGGCTCAATGTGACTCCGGGTTAAACCTCGACGACAAAGAGAACAGCTGCTCATTTTGTGAAATCACAAAACCTTCCCAAGAATACGCAGACAGTGATGGTTATAATTTTCCCAAAACGGTTCTCACAGGTGAAACCTACTGCTCGTGGACAGTAGCACTGCAGGAGCACCACAGAGGCTGACAGAAAACATCGCCCTTCATCCCGGTGTGGCGGTATTACGTCAAACAATATCGATTTGCTGTTTTGGTGAAATATGAACTCCTCTGGAATTACAGAACACTGTCCAGCTTCAGTGGCAGCCCGGATCATTCCTCCTTAAGGACAGTCAGTCAAACATGTCTGTGTTTCTGAGAGGACAATAAAGGAGATTGTCTCATAATAAAAGCAGGAGAAAGAAAAAATGACAGGAAAACAGTAAATACCAGCATTTCAATCTCAAATGCAATAGGTCATATTTTGGTGTCATTTAGCACTCTAAACCTTACCCTTACCATAACACTTTCTTTGAATGTCATGTTTATAAGAATCAATGAAGATATTCATAACACATTATAATGCATTCATGAAGCATTATAAACATGGCTATATTTATAAAAAGGCAAAACACATTATAGCCATGTTTATTATGCATTATGAAGCTTGCCTCTATAATGCACTACAGATACCTTTATAATGTAGTACAAAGCATCCTGACCATTACTGACCATTATAATGCATTATGAAGGTACCTATAGTGCATTATAGATGAGCGCTCCATTGGAGCTTATGATCAACACTATAATGTATGAATGAGTGAATTTATACTTATTCACTCATTCATACCATTTATATGCAGCTCTGCTGCTTCCATTATTACCTAAATTCTAAACCTTTCAATATCGTTTACATTTCCCTTGTTACATTGTTGTTGTTGTCATACCTTGATTTTTTTCTCATCCTGTCTATCTCTGCACTTTATGTATATATGTAGCACCATGAACTTGGGATGTTATTTCATGCCACCACATGTTGGTGTGACAATGAAGCCCCACATGACGTGACTTGACATGATTAAATAACTACTGCCTATTACATCAAAGTGGAGCAAGAAATCACCTGAAATTATTATTATCATTAGACTGCTCTCTGACTGTCGATTATCTCGCATTGACTAAAGGACCCCAGAAGAAATTCATATGTTAAAAAATGCGACTGGCCGCTATTGCTTCTGTTGGATGTGCTGCACAGCGAGCGTGGGCTCAGGAGGTGTCAGATGAAGTATGAGGATCATTGTCCCAGCTGACTGCATGACAGAGTGATTCCACACGCTTCCCAGCGGTACAGCTCGGCTGATCCGTTTCATGTCAGCGGGATCGCTGGGCAGGCGCCGCGCTCTCTACCCAGATTACAAGTGGCTTCACGCAGAGGCTCCAATGTATTTCCTGCTAGTTGTCCAATTATTGACAACCGTGGCTGCATTTTAAAATGCGGGATCAATGCAGATTTAATTATCTCGCAGAAAAAAGGCACATGCGCAATATAACACAATTACAGCTACTGGTCTATTTTTGTTTATCGTTCCGCTAATCTCATTAGCGTTAGAATAGCATTATATACAAGGTAAAAAAGGAACTTCTTAAAACATGAATTAATTTGATATAAATATCCATGAAAGTAAGCATCCATCCGTTAGGCAATTGCTTATCTTGGTTAGGGCTGTGGGTGAGTGGGGGTGGGGGGCTGAAGTCTATCCCAGGCAGTATGGGGTACAAGGCAGGGGGGCACCCTGGACAAGATGTCCAGTCCATTGTAAGACACCCACAGTAAGTTACCCCGCCCACATTCAGGCTGCTGACTTGACTATATCTGGACTGTGCTTTACTGACATAAGTGTGTTCGGTTCTCTGTGTCTTTAACGGAAATGCACCGCTGGGCACTGCATGGCTCATCTCCACCAGCGGCTCTCAGATAAGAGAAGCCCTGACGTCTCCTGAGCTCCGGCCGGCTCTGGACTGTCAAGAGGAGCCGTGTGTAGCTGTAACTTAACCGCGCAGTGCTAGCTAAACTCAAACACCGGTAGCAGGATGGGAACCCAGCCATCGCTCCAGGATGAGGCCTCTTCATATAGCCAAAGTGCTTTCACAGGCACCGGGATCATGCTTTGATTAATAATGTGTTCGTAGGGGAAGATAGTGACACACAGATTGCATTTTTAATTGGAAAGACTTTTATATTGTTTTAAAGCTACATGCATATAATGTATCTATAGGTGAGATACTGTTTTGATTGCAGCTGAAATTTACAGTAAATTGAGCTCCATATCTACACCTAGAGGGGACGTTGTTATATTCGTATCCCGGCGAACACGTCATACACACGCACACGCACACGCACACGCACAATGCCTGTTGACATTTGAGAAGTTACATTGGCTTGGGCAGCCAGAAACAGTCAGCGAGACATTTTAAAACACTGACTCCGAAATGCCACCAGCTGAAGCCTTATATAATTCTTATATAATTCTGACTTAGCTGGTGGAATGGGGGAGTTTCCTACTGGAACCAACGCCCCCCTTCATTGCTGATTCATTACTTCAGTCAGGAACTTGATTCAACATCCTAATTACGGTGGATCACAGTTGTGTGCATGTGACTGCAAAGCTATAAAAAGTCAAGTCAACCTGCAGCAGCCTGTGGATAGAGGGGCTCTGCTCTTCCTGGCCTGAAAATGGACGTGCGGAAATCAGACGGCTCATTTGGTGCGACGGTTCAAAGTCGGCCCAATAGCTACACAGGATTTCTTACTATTGTTGGTTTCCTGTAGTGGATGATTACAGGAACCAAAGCAGAAACTTTCAAACAACCAGAGGTGGAAAGTTCAGGTTCAGGAACTACAAATTCAGACCAACCAGCCAAGTACTCTGTGACTGTGACTCTATATACTCAACTGCTTGGTTGAAACAAAACCTTGGTCTGGATTTGTACTTGCTGGACCTGAACTTTCCACCTCTGCAAATGACATGCAGTGTAGCAGGGTTATTGAGATCGCGGCCCTCAAGAGTCGCGCCCTGCTGATTTTACAGTCTTCCTTTACATGTGAGCCAGGTATGAAGCCTCATTTTGGAGTCGATGTCTGGTTATTCTTCTTTCATCACCATGACTTAAGTCAGTTTGGAAATCCTGCTGTATATTACTTAATTTACATATCAAATATGACCAAGAAGAGAAAATAAATGTATTCATTATAGATATTGGGGCCTTTTCCATTTCCCCGCATTCTTAAATCAGCACATTTTAGACCTGCTTTAGCGACTAGCATTCTGATAAGCTAATATCACAGCCGTGGACTGTTGTGTGTTTCTGATTGGCTGACAGTTACCTATTATAAGCTGCTGCTTATATTTAATGGCTGGTTTAAATTCTGACAGTTCCCAAAACTAAACTGCATACTTATTCATTGCCCACTCAGCGTATTCACACCAAAACCCACCACATGCTGAAACCTTCATTTCTTGGTTCTGTCTTTCAAAAATGTTAATTTCATATTTGAGCAAAAAAAGTAGTTAGTCGTTAATGTTCCGAACAGTTGACCATCGTCAGCCAACCCGTCCATCGCCTAAGTGTTTATCCTGGTGAGGGTTGTGGGGCATATGACATCACTGTGGTCAAATATATGACATGATGTTGTAAGTAGCAATGACTTGTTGGAGGCCACATGTTCACACACACACACACACACACACACACATACACAGATTTGTAATTATATCTTTGTGGGGACTCTATGAGGAAAACTCTAATCCCAACATGGCGATCCTAACCCCTACCCAGCCCTCACCTTAAGTAACTGAACAAAATATGAGACTTTTGGCATTTTCAGGTTCTTGATTGCATTCACAGGTCTTTGCAGGGACCTGAAAAACGGTCCCCAAAATGTCATAGAAAAACAGGCTTTTATTACATTGCGGGGGACATTTCGTCTCCACCACCAAGCCCCCCCCCCCCCCCCCCCAACACACACACACACACACACACACACAGACACACGAAGTCGTACAACAGAGCTCACACTCAATTTAATCGCACCCCACCCTCACACAAACCGAGAAGCATCTGTGTTCAATCCAACTTGCTGACTGCCACCTGTGGAGGGGGGAGGGGGGGGGGCACGGCAGCATCTCCTGCTCCACTAGACAGTAACTCATGAGACAACAGTTTCTGTTTTCCACTATCACAGCCCCTGGATCCCTTCTCATCATATGAGTAGAAAGAAAGTGATAAGTCTCGCTCAGATGGTGGTTATGTAGCTGGTGCTCCAGCCCACGGGTATCTCTCTGTGCCATAAGCTCTGCTGTTAATAGACAGACACGGGCAGTAAATCAGAAACATGAGAAAGATAATACTTTGTCAGATGAAGAAGGTTCTGGAACTAACCTCCCATGCAAATGCACTGTCAGCTTGGTGATAACTACCCCAAGTAAACAACCTCTACTCTTCCTCTAGTTTTTGCACCTGGATGAGAAATTAAGCAGCGCTGGCTTCAGAACTAAAGCAAACTGCTATGGATTAATTTCCTCCCTTCTGCCCTTCGGGCCCGAGAAGCTGTAAGTTTGCTGTGCATTAACAGGCATGTGCTGCGCAGCGGCCCGAGAGGGTTTGCAGTGCATTAACAGGCAAGTGCTACGCAGCGGCCCGAGAGGGTTTGCAGTGCATTAACAGGCATGTTCTACGCAGCGGCCCGAGAGGTTTTGCAGTGCATTAACAGGCATGTGCTACGCAGCGGCCTGAGAGGGTTTGCAGTGCATTAACAGGCATGTGCTACGCAGCGGCCCGAGAGGGTTTGCAGTGCATTAACAGGCATGTTCTACGCAGCGGCCCGAGAGGGTTTGCAGTGCATTAAGAGGCATGTGCTACGCAGCGGCCCGAGAGGGTTTGCAGTGCATTAACAGGCATGTTCTACGCAGTGGCCCGAGAGGGTTTGCAGTGCATTAAGAGGCATGTGCTATGCAGCGACCCGAGAGGGTTTGCGAAGAGCAATTGTATTTTGCAGGTCAGCATCTGCGTGTAAATGGCCTCATTGTTCTAACCCTAACCCTAACCCTTCCCATTTGATGTCTCCATGGATGCTGTGTCATTCTGACTCCTGGGACAGAGACCTAGACTGTCTACAAACTGCTAAGCAGCTGAGATTACAGCTACGCCCTGAGTAAGCTTGCATGTGCTTCATTGCAATGCTGCCTGACCACAGTCTATTTCTCTTGTGCATTTACAGTATGTCTAAGCTATTGCCTTGGTTGATGAAGTGAGAATTGTAAGCACCGTGGGCTGATGGACAGCGAGAGAGCAGTTCGCTGCAGGAAATTACCTCATGCACTTCCTCAGGGAATAGGTGTGATGCTGTGGTATTGTTCTGTCCACATCCTCTAACTGCAGCAATAAGCGCACAATTATATCATCAGCCAAAGTCAATCAGCCAAAATACTTCCCTGTTCTACATCTCATTGTCTCTCTTCACTGCCTCCTTATAAGTCTTCGCCGTTGGCTTTCAGAGCCACTAAAAGAACAGCACCTACGTACAGTGAGTCACTCGTCAGGGCTGACGTTCCTACTCGCCCTTTCCATTAAGCAAGCTAACGTCACCCTGTGAAAACAAAACATTTCTCACGTGTGGTTCTTTGATGGTACCGATTCAAATGTAGTCAGAGTTCTTCACAACTTTCATGAAGCATCTAAAGACCAATATCATCTGTGAAAGCTCCTCTCCTCCTGCAGCAGACCTGCTCTTTGTCTTTACTGACCATTCCTCAAACATCTTCTCTTACAGTAGCAACACCGATGACATTCATATATTTTGCACCTGTCTAGTAAGAACCGTGTGCTCATGGTATCTTCATTTGACTGACTTTTTAATGTTCTAACAATGTTTTGCATGGCTGATATGACCACTGGTATTCTTTACGTCTTACTGGTCTCAGTAGAAGCTCAGTCTTGCAGTACATCTACGTAACATGGCTCTTTGATGGACATTGTCAAATACCTCACTAGAACAATGCTGTGGACTGAATGAATGTGACCACTAAATAATCGATTCACTGTCGGAGTATAACAATAATAAGTAAATTATTATCACACTTTAACGGTGCTAGGATTCTTTGATTTTTCTTTGATATAGTGTCCATTGTTTAGATTTCATTTTCAGTTTTCTGGAGCCTGTTGATTAAGTCCTTTTACATAATTTGTTTCCAGCTGCGGACTAATCCAGACATTGGCAACAACATTTCTCAACAACTAATAAAATAAAAATATGACACAGAGTATAGCAGTGCGATAAGTGATAAACTGAATTTTAGGGCGAGTTTTTAAAGGTGGTGAACACTGCACTAAAACCTTCTATTGAAGCCACTTGGTTCACCTCCTAGACTAACATCCACCTCAAAACAGCCAAAAATATCTATTTGGGCATCCTGCCATATCTCTAGCAGCTCATCTTTTGACTGTCTTCACATCCTGTAGGTTCATTATCTGCTGAATAACAGTTATAACAATCTGGTTAGGGATTCCAAGCAAATAAAAAAAAAAACTTACATTAGTATGCGCATGAAATCACACAGAGCAAAATGCGTAAATAAGAAACCTGCAAAGTACTGAATTCACCAGACACCTACACACAGGATGACATTAATACCAAACGACCATATACAGGTAGGTCTTGATATTTGCTGAGGTACAGGCCCAACCTGGATATTGCAGTCTTACATTTCCCAAGCTTGATCCTCCTTCTGTCACCGCAGAAACGTTGCTAAGATTTAGTTTACCTCGTAGCAGAGTCATTGACTCCCAACACTCAAAATATTACAAATATGCCTACAGGACAATCAATCGACTTATCAAACTTATCGGAAAAAATAATTATATTAATGTTAAACCATATCAAAGTGAAAGACTGTTCCAGAGGCATTAAGTGGCTTTGTTTGATGTTGAGCTGTGACTGAGGTCTACACAGCCTCTAAGATAAGCTTATTAATCCATAGAAGACTAGCTTTGCGCAGACTGCAGGGCTCTCTGCGGCGTTTGGCATACACTCAAACATCTACCACGCTCTCATCTCCTAGCAATCTCATGCTTCCTCATATTAGTATTAGCTAAACTCCAAGGGGAGATTTGGGTTCATCATAATTGCCATGTTTCATCATCTAATGTCCAGTTACCCCAGCTGTTTATAGTCGCGTGGGTTGAACTGGGCTTTCAGTGAGTGATTTATTCTTTCTCCACTTAAGTATGTAGCCCAGCTTTCTACACTGATTCGGAAGCTGTTAAATATCTGAACTGTAAAACATCACTGGCATCATGCTGATGCATCCAATCATTTCATTAGCTGAACTGTAATAAATTAACGCCACCACTGATTTCCTTAAAATAAAATTTTACTGTGGAATGAGAACAGTTGTTGGCTGATATGTTCCAGTTTTATGGGCAGGGCCATTAAAAACGCACTTACTAATGAGACTGAGGACAGTAAGAAAAAGCTTCTGGGATATTCATCTTAGAACTTTAAGCATGTTAATACAAAATGTATTCTTAATATACGCAACTGAAACACTGAGGAATAGAAATCAATTATTGATGCCTGGTGGTTTCAAAGCTATTAATTGTGGCTCGAAGAAAAAAATGAATGTTGAACATGTAATATGTGGATAAATCGGTGTTCAGATGTTTAGATGAGAACTTTAAATGCATGGCAGATAGGCGAATCTTACAAAATATACATTTGTGTTTTTGTGGGGGTGGAGGGTGGAATTTGGCAGCGTTAACCAACACGTTGATGATAATTATATTCTAGAGTGATTTTGCACCGATACAAGTCTGGCTGATTTCACAGAACCTGTTTCGGCAACATTGTCCATATTTGTTTTTTTGCTTTTTAAAATAATACTTGACAATATGGGCAATTCAGTTGCATAAATAACAGTAGAATGTGGTATTTATAAAAATAAAAATTAACTGAAATATTGATGCTGATGTTGAACTTGAAAAAGCATCCATGGCCCCTAGCCTTATCTCTGTTTACAAATCTGTCGAAGCCAATGTCGATTATGATTACAGGCCCTGTACACAGACAAAAGAACGTGCAGATAATTGCGATAATTTATTTAATGAAATCCCCTGCTGTCTCCAAAGCAATCCCATCAAGACCCCCGCAGATCAATGAGAGGCTCCTTTCTCTAGTCAGACATCGTCAGCCCATCTCTGTATCATTTCAGCGCGTTTGCTGAATTTTAAAGTACTTCCATAATTAAATATTAAAATGTAAATGCTAAAATCCTTGCCTGGCACTCAGCCCAAATCATTTTCAGTTTCTGCCATTGCATGCATAATCTCCGGAAACTTCTCAATTGCCAAGCATATTAAACAAGCTAACAATATAACCTGAAGTAATTCAAAATTCCCAGCAAACATATACAACTGTGTGCATATCTATCTATCTATCTATCTATCTATCTATCTATCTATCTATCTATCTGTCTGTCTGTCTGTCTGTCTGTCTGTCTGTCTGTCTGTCTGTCTGTCTGTCTGTCTGTCTGTCTGTCCACAAACACATACAGCCAGACACACAAATGTCACTAGAGAATATTACTGACTGGATCACTACTATACTTTGAATAGCACATATCTGTGTAGCCTGATTTCTAAGCAATGTCATATTGTTACACATTCTTCCTCTTTATGGAAGCAAGTGCAGTAAATTACGAGAGCAGATCTATCCTTTCTAAAATGGTCTTTGACAGAGAAATGTGTATTCTGTGCTAGGTCTCAGAAAAGCAAACAAAAACAGATAAAGACGTAGGTCTTTCAGTGAGAGCTGAAGCTCCTGTCACACTTTTAAAATGGATAAATAGTGGGCATTTAAAGTGGGCTTGATGGGCTTATGAAAGCCATCTAAGCAGGCAGTTTCGATAGACGGGGACTCGTCCTCTATTTAAGTCGTAATTGAATTTATTTTGACGGTCACCTCTAATAATAAATGGAGTCTGAGAGAAGGAAAACATGACTAGCTTAATAATATTTCTCTGTCTGTCTGGTGAGTTCAGTGCAAACCAGGGGCAATTCTAGAACTTTTTTTGGGTAGTGGTGTAGGAGGAGGCATAATTCATACACGGGGGCAACATATCGTGAACCAATAGCATGCTTTGATTCAGTGAGAGACATGGGAGGAGCTACTCTGATAGCCAATCATCTTTCAGTGAGAGACATACCTGTAGGATGAGGTACTCTGTGAGCCAATCATCTTTCAGCTGGGGCCAGTGTAGACCCCCTGATGCAAACTTAGTGCAAACTTCCCGTTCATGCTGAGCACTGAGCCTGACCAATGACCATCAGCGCCCATAAAATTACACTGGAGAGAATATACCTCCCAGTTTGCTTGGGGGTACTTAGGCATCACATAATAATGGATGGAGTCTGTTGCTTTGGAGAGAAATGTCTGGTGTGACCTGCTTTAATGCTCCAACAGCAGCATCACAAAGGATGGATGGATGTTTTGAATCATTGTGCCATTTAAATTATCAGTACAGTTTATTTTGTTGGTTCGTGGCTCAGCGAGAGTCTGTTCTGGTGTTCCGAAGGTTGTTGGCTCAAATCCTGTGGTCAGCAGAGTGATTCTGCTCTTGGGCACTTGAGCAAGGCCATTAATCCTTCATTTATTATTTCTCCAAGGAGCGGCTGATCCTGCTTTCTCTATTGTACTGGTTAATATTTTAAAGATATTTTTGTGTGGTTAAGCTGATCGGTAGTGCTGAGCTGCCTTTATTGTCCTGTTGTTACCATCCAATGATGAACTGGCCCCCACCATACTGTAGGTGTCCCCCTAGATACACGCTATAGCAGGGGTCTCCAACTCCGGGCCCGAAGAGCTACTGTCTAGTAGGTTTTCTATCCTACCTGGTTTCTGATGAGTCACATCTGTTCCTGGTATTTGCATGAGAACAGATGTGGCTCCTTAGAAACCAGGTAGGATGGAAACCTACTGGACAGTAGGAGACCCCTGCCCCGTAGGGATACCCTGTATTGGAGACCCCTGCTCTGTAGGGATACCCTATATTGGAGACCCCTGCCCCGTAGGGATACCCTATATTGGAGACCCCTGCCCCGTAGGGATACCCTATATTGGAGACCCCTGCCCCGGAGGGATACCCTGTATTGGAGACCCCTGCCCCGTAGGGATACCCTGTATTGGAGACCCCTGCCCAGTAGGGATACCCTATATTGGAGACCCCTGCCCCGTAGGGATACCCTGTATTGGAGACCCCTGCCCTGTAGGGATACCCTATATTGGAGACCCCTGCCCAGTAGGGATACCCTATACTGGAGACCCCTGCCCCGTAGGGATACCCTGTATTGGAGACCCCTGCCCCGTAGGGATACCCTGTATTGGAGACCCCTGCCCTGTAATGATACCCTATATTGGAGACCCCTGCCCTGTAGGGATACCCTGTATTGGGGACCCCTGCCCCGTAGGGATACCCTGTATTGGAGACCCCTGCCCTGTAGGGATACCCTGTATTGGAGACCCCTGCCCCGTAGGGATACCCTATATTGGAGACCCCTGCAACACTATGATCCTGACCATGCACAAAACCAGAAGGTTAGGAGATGTATCTCTAGCTAGAGAGACTTATGTTGTATTCAAGAAGAACATGTGAGCGAGAAAATAATACATAGAGCTTTGTGAGGCTCCTAAATGCTTTATGCTGAGCCACAAGGGATTAAGACTAAGACTAAAACTAAGACTTCCTATGGATTACCGATGTAATGCTTGTTCTTCAATCCGCAGCTGAGTTGTCATTGAAAGGACACCAAGTTCCCCTGAAAGGTTTACACCCCAGGCTAAGAAGACCTTCAGAACCCACAGATAAGCCAGGCACTGAACCCCCGGGTGCCAGAACGGCACTCTGCCATTTGGCGACCTCTCGGCCTTGCCCTCCCCCGATGAGGTGTAAAGAGTTGTCCCTGACATGTTCGCTGGGGGGGTCAAGTTTGATCTCTACACACTCATTACCCACAACCCCTTTTATCTGTGTGAGTGCTGACAGGTTTTTACACAAGCCCTCTTCTTTGGCTATATATAACACTATAAAGAGGTGCACTGGAGTGGCAAAGAGACCCGGGACAATGGCCAGGATCATGTGGACTAAGCATCAAATCTCCTCTTTCTGACGTGCGTAATTACTGATTAGCTCCCAGCTGTGTTCAATGATCACTCTTCACCTTTACACTTAATTTGTTTTTCACGCCTGATTCGTCTTTCACAAGAAATCCAATTATATATAAAATGTCCAACATCAGCATCACATTTCTTTCATCTGTTTCCAGCACGTTCATTATAAAGTGCTCCGCCGCTGATTAGATGTTTCGTTGAAGAATTTCTCACGAGCATTCACTGAACAAACAGAATTTCACGTATCTCACTTTGATTGCTCATCACGTCTCAAAGAATCAATCATAAGTATAAACCAAATGAATAGTCATCTCTTTGATCCAAGAAAACAAATTTTACAAATTATATATTAATCGGCTAAATTGCTGATTCTTTAAGTAAAGAAATGATCGTCCTCCATGTATTTTTCTAAATTGTTAGTCTCTTAATTTGAAAACTTTGTGACATTTCAGGTTTTCAGTGTGGTCACGTTAACAATAATTAATAATAAAACACTAAGGCATGTTAAACAGCGGTATTAACCATTAAAGTTATGAAACGAATCTATTATTTAGTTTAACACTATTATGTCTATTATAGCCCCCACGATCAGAGGGTTGCTGGTTCAGATCCCTTGGTCACTGTTGGGCCTTTGAGTAAAGCCCTTAAGCCCAAACCGCTCCAGGGATTGTGCACCTGCTCTCTTAACTGTATGCCGCTTCGGCTGAAAGCGTCAGCTAGATAAATGGATGTGAATGGAACGGCAGGTTGCTGGTTCAGTTCCCAGGGTCGCCAGAGACATTTTCCTTGTTCGGTCCTGATCTTGCTTTCTTCAACAAAAAAAAAAGAAAATCCCTTTGAATAAACCATCGAATACATTAATAATGTCAACATTATACATGCAATATAACTGATTTGTTTTAGGAACAGTGCCCTGAAAAGTGTAAATGCACATAAAGTGGGATCACTAAGTATTACAAATATATGGATAGGACATGACCTGGGTCTCTAAGCATGCTTCATACCTTTGGCTTTCGTCTCCAAAAGCCCCACCCACAAACCCCCACACTCAGAGACCATGTATGTTGGGCCTGAAACTCACACATCTATCTTAGAATAATTATGTTTACACTGTTTCCTCAGTTTAAAGGAGGTGCATTGATTCCAGAACATCACTCTGACTCTGAAACAGAGCAGTGCTTCTCAACTGCAGGGGCGGGGGACCATTTTTGGGGGGTTGTGGACAAAAATGACTCCTCCCCCACCATCCCCCCCATCCCAGGCCAGAGGCTAAACCAGCTGCGAACCAATGAAATAACAGAGGTGACCAGCGGATAGCGGAAACAAAATGGAGAGTCCAGAACCCACTAGCGCTAACTGGTGCTAACTGCTTATGTCAATTTAAGTCATTTACATTCACATTTACTTATTTATGTAGCAGAAACTTTTGTCCAAAGCAACATGCAGCTCAGGCAGAACATTACAATGTAACCATGTTTTTTGACAGCTTCATCAGTCTTTTCTGTAAATAAGATTCGTAAATGTCAAAAAGGATTGGAAGCTTTTCACCCAAAGTTCCCTCTGTGATGTGCTTCATATTGCTGCGGTGGGATTGTAGGACACACAGTTACAGTTTTCTGTCTTTATGGGCTGTGATTGATCAAAATGAAATGCAGAGTGCAAAGCGCCACTCTAGCAGCAATTAGAATCTGTGGCTCACGTCCCGCCTGAGGCAGAAAAACACTTCTACAAAACTGACAGTTGTGGTGTTTAACTTTTTATCATCAAGAAACCGATTTTTCCAGTTCAACACATGTACTTCTAAAATAAAGTACAAGAGCACAGAGAACTAACTGTACAGGACGTTTCAAAACAAAGGAAATATGCAGTCTAGATACACTATACAGGTGTGTAATATAAACAAATTCCAAAACAGTTATATTTCACAGTTAAAAATGAAGCCATAGTATAATTTCAATCAGAAATGAAAGAGTCTTTCTGTCTGCTGATCTCGAACCAGATTAGTTGGGTCAGAGGAGACCTCTCCCCAAACATCAGCTGCATCCCTCTTCTTCCTCCGCTGTTGCATTCCACGCTACCACGTCAGGAATCATGTAGGCATCGACGGCCGGTGGCCTGGAACCGTGGGATGTGATTTCCGGCAGTGAGACCCAGCGAACACACGGTGGCGCGGGACGGAGCAGATCCGCCGGTCCGCGGCCCGCCTCCGTGCGTAGAGCGAGGAAGAAGGTGCCTCTTACTCACCATCGCCCACTGTTGCCAGACCAAGGCGAAGGATTATGGCAGCCTGGCGTCACCGGGGTGCAGTTATTTAGTGACGTCATTCATCCTGCTAACGACTGGGACAAATATAGATCACATGTCCCCACATTGTGTGTTTTTATTTGGGGGATTTGCATGATGTTGCTGTAAGAATTACGTTTTCTTTTTCCATTTGGGGGCATGAACTGAGTCATTTGACACGAGGGTGAAAAGATATCAGCCCTTGAATGAAAACCTAAATCTGCTGTTTTAGGTTTGGCTCAAGTGGGCCGGGCAGGGGTGGAAAAGCAGGTTTCTGGTCTTGGGAAAGAATGCAACTGTGAATGAGATCAGGCGAGCAGGTTAGGCTGCATGGTCTATGACCAGGAGAACATTAATTTACATCGTTGGTATCAGGTGAGTGGTCGGGAACAGTCACCCTACTGGATCTCCACATTCTGGGTCTATAAGACGGCGCCTGAGAGCCATATTTTACCAGCAGCACAACACCAAAGCCCACTGCCTCCTGTAGTAGGGGGGGGGGGGGGGGGGCGTACGGGGTCAGACTGGTCACGTGGGCCTCCTCTCGAAGAACCTTGGGACAAACAGCCTGCATTGGGCTGCGTAAAAAACTCTGACTCCAGTGCTGAATCGCCCAAGTGCCAGTGAGCTCTACTGACCCTGAAACAAGTCAATAAAAATACATGAGAGTCCATGAGTGTGGATTTTTAACGTTTATGTTGGGTAAAGGCATTAACAAACGTTTACATAAATGCACCCTGGCATATACTCTGTCCTTCAGGCTTTAGTTTCATCACTACTCTGTACCTGCTGGTCCTATGCAGGGGTCCAGAGCCAAATGTTATTATGTAATATTATTATGGGATATGGTTGGAATATTGGAATCTATCTTTCGCCATAACTCAGTCTCTCTCCAATGCTCACAGGAGTGGTGAGCTTACCCAGAATCCCGCAGTGCCAAAGCAGTCATTCCAAGGCCGCTGGGAAGCTCCCATCTTCGCTCACACCTCACAGGTGCTGATTCAGGACTCAGCAGATGTGCTTTGTCATCCCAGACCGGGGGGGCGCACTTATCTTCAGCATTAATAATCCTCGGCAATGAGGGTGCAGTTTAAAAAACGCTTCCACTGACGGGGGCTTCTGATATGCCGACGTGTGGCAATGAGCAGCTGTTTTTGAGAAATATTCAATGGCCTGTGAGTGTTACTGAGTGTGTAATGAGAGGCGCTGGACAGTACAAAGACAGATCTCTTACAAAGGTAGCTGGGGGAGGAGCTTCTGTCCTTGATAATCACACATGTGATGGACTCTCACTCACTTTGTATGTTTATCGTTGTTTTGGGTTAGAATGCACCGGGCTGACATTCCCAAGGAGGAAATATTAAAAATAAAAGGTTCATTTTTCTTCCTGACTTTGTCGCACACGCACTCTCTCTCTCGGGCTCCATGGTTTTTATCTTGTAGCAATCGGCAGTCAACCTTGAAAATCTGAGATGTTTTGACTACACATGATCAGATTGCTATCGAACAGGAGACACAATTCTGCCGGCATTGCGAATTGGGGGCCGTGAAATCTGGGCGATAGGGACGCATGGAATGGCGGAACACTGCGGCCTGCGTTCGCTTTGGGTTCTATCAGGAATCCTGTCAGAATGGGGAGGTGGAGAGGTGTGATAACTGCATTTAATGCCGCTATGCCTTTTGAACATACCAACGCACAAGCGCCAGAAGTGCCTAACTGCCTGTCTGTTTCACAATACTCATACGCTTACAGTGATTTTCAAAATCTATGATCTCTGAGCCCAGGTGGACTTGGTAAGAAAACCCAGGTGAGCAAAATCACTGCCATTCGATTTCATAGTGCCAGTGATTAATCGTGGATCTCCTCCTTCCCTTCGCGAAACGAAGCAGAAAGGAAAACGGAATAAGATTAGGATCGGGAACATTCCAGCAGCAGATTATAGCTGCACAAAAGACTTCAGATCATGCTGTCTTTTTACCCCCAGCGTTTAAACCAAGAGCTGATTCAGTTCCATTATTTATACATGTATCTTAATGCACCTATCAGTGAAGTTTTCTGCTTAGCATGCTAAATAAAAAAGTCCATTAAAGTCTTCTAAATCAGTGTTCCTGAACCCGGTCCTCGGAGGCCCCAGGACGGTCCTCGTTTTTGCTCCCTCCCAGTCCACATTTTTGCTCCGTAGCATTACATTGTGTTTAGCCTCACCTGGAAAAACACAGGATGAATTGCATCTCATACTGCTTCAAAACCGGAAGACAGCATCTTCTTTTTCAATACGGGATGATCTTTTAAAATACAGGATGGATGGCAAATCTAGGTTTAAAATTTTATTGAAGATGTTTAGTTGAGCAGGGGCGGCATGGTGGTGCAGTGGTTAGCACTGTTATCTCACACCGCTGGGACCTGGGTTCGAGTCTCCGCCTGGGTTACGTGTGTGGAGTTTGCATGTTCTCCCCGTGTCATTGTGGGGTTTCCTATGCGCCCTCCAGTTTCCCCCCACAGTCCCAAGACATGCTGAGGCTAATTGGAGTTGCTATATTGCCCATAGGTGTGTGAGTGTGCCCTGCGATGGCCTGGCCCCCACTCCTGGGTTGTTCCCTGCCTTGTGCCCATTGCTCCCGCAATAGGCTCTGGACCCCCTGCAACCCAGTAGGACAAGTGGGTTGGAAAATGGATGGATAGTTGAGCCCCCATTTTTAGCAGCCCGGGGTAACCCCGTGCATTAAAGCGGCCTTCAGCATCTGTGCTTCATCCAGACAGTGTTACACTGGAAGACTTTTAGCACCACTGGACTGAGAGTCAAACTGTAGTGTTATGTAGTTTGTGAATGACACAACACTGAAAATACTATGCAATACTATGAAAATACAGTATGCTACACTATAGTATACTATGCTATGCTATGCTATACTATATTATTTCCAAAATGCTTCATTGTATGCTGGAAGCTTATCTCTAGGTAGGATGTCAGGTTCTCTGTTATCTGTTTCTGTTTCAGTATACTCCCCTCCCTCCAACTTTGTTTGGGAAACTGCTTTCTCACACTGAAATTGCGAGATATGCTTCACTGTTTTCTTGATACAGCATAGCATGTCTGCCTATATATTTAATAAAGTATTTATATTATTTATTAATATATAATTAATATATACTTCTGTTGTGTGCTGCTTTGCTTTTAATGAACTGCCAAATATAGCTGTTCTATGAGGTGATACATACTGATACAAGAAGGAAAGAAGCATGTCAGGCAAGTTTTTTCTTTTTAATAAAGGAATGAGTGGGTGGGGGGTTATTCACGCATTCCGCATGAAACCCAAGCCCGGCCCTTTCTCCTTTATCTGATGCGGCGCTCAGACCATAAACGCTGCTGCTTTACTTGATGATAGCATCACCCAGATGGCTTTAGGCACATGTGTGAATCCGCCAAAGTATATTAACTGTGCAGCGCCACCACATGTCACAAAGGGATGGAATTATCCACATCTGATATCTTCACACATTATTAAATGAAGTTTCACTTGAAACTGGATTCTCAACTTCTTCTAAGTACACACAAAACACAAATAGAGAAGCAATCGCATTCAGTTTGGAGTACAGAGCCATGTCCCCTAATCTCTAGCTGGTCTTTACCACTCTGTTTCATTCTGGTTGGTTCTTGACATACAGTACATCTGGCTGGACGTGGCCCTGTCTCTCCTCCTCATCTATGGTTAGATTTTGTCGCACCTTTTTACTCACGTTGTTTCTGGCCACTTCTCCTCATCTAAGGTTAGTATTTAGGCAGATGGAATTTGCACCCAGTGTCAGTAGGCAACAATTCTATTTGCACTGAGGGTGGGTAGCCAATGTGGCTATTTGCAACCAGGGTGGGTAGTCAAAGTGGCTGTTTGCACCCAGGTGTATACAACAGGCAGGTGCTATTTGCACCCAGGTGTATACAACAGGCAGGTGCTATTTGCACCCAGGTGTATACAACAGGCAGGTGCTATTTGCACCCAGGTGTATACAACAGGCAGGTGCTATTTGCACCCAGGTATATACAACAGGCAGGTGCTATTTGCACCCAGGTGTATACAACAGGCAGGTGCTATTTGCACCCAGGTGTATACAACAGGTAGGTGCTATTTGCACCCTGGTGTATACAACAGGCAGGTGCTATTTGCACCCAGATGTATACAACAGGCAGGTGCTATTTGCACCCTAGTGTATACAACAGGCAGGTGCTATTTGCACCTGAAGATATTTATCTGCTCTAAGTAAAATGTTACCCCATTTTCTTTCTTTGTCACCATCTTCTCATACCAGCATGTCGAATCCTTTGTTGACCTTGGATATCTGGTCTTTTCATAAGACACTGGAATCTGTTGACCGACACACTTCTGATATTGGATGGATCTGATTACTGGGTACATCTATGAAACGTTTAGGCTAAAATAACTGCAGTTATAATCTTCTGTTTCTCACATGATCAGGATCAGCTCCATTTCTGAGTTTTTCACATATTCTCCCGCTGCCCAGAACCATCCCGTTCAGCTATTTAATGACAGAACTATTGATTGAGCTGAACCAGGAGACATCTTTGCTAAATGACTAAATTATCTCTATTCAGTTCCTGTTCAGGGATTTTTCATCAATCTAAATTACTTTGTCCCAGCTAACTTAATTATTTTTATTGGTTGTGATAAATTAGATTTTCTTTAATATTATTTGATTTGAAAATAGCAGTGAGAGCAGTGAAATGAAAACACACTCAGTCAATTTAGATTTAAAGTCTATCTACATACTGATTTTAAAGAAAACCCTGCATATCTTGTAATCCATATCATCGAATTACTTTGAAATTATAAAGGTACCAGAAAATATAAAAGGAGACATAAATTCCTGAGAGCGTAATTAGGGAGCTAGAACTGCAGCCCACACTGACATGAAATGAACCACTTTTGCAGTAAATCATCAAGAAATGACTGGTGGGAGGATTTCTCACAAATGCAATGAAAGGAGTTCAAAGTAACGCGGCCGTTCCATCAGTGGGCCCTTTCCAATAAGGGCTGGCCACATGGAGCTGCTTTTGAGTTATATTAGCTAATTAATCACCGGGGCCTGACTTCTGATAGGCTGGCGGAGGTGACACTGTGAGGCATGAGTCCTGGCTTCACGTTGCATTAGTTTAATCATTTCCTCATCATCTTCCTCACCCCTTTCCTCATCCTGAAGTCTCCTTCACGGATTTACCCACAGCCCCTGGAGTACCCAGCACGACGGGCATCCAGGTGATGCAAGGATGATTAAGGATTTTCTGCCTTTTCTGCGTCTGCTAACTCCTGGCTAATAAACAAAAAATGCAGTTTGAAATGGATGGTCGACAGTGAAAGTTAAACAAAAAAGAAAGCAGGAGGAAATAACAGCAATCACGCTAACAGCTATCCGCTATACTCTTGGGTGGAATTTTCTATACATTGACTTGGTTCTCAAGGAGCCTTTGGTCCAGTGATACTCGCTGTGAAATGATGGTCAACGAGCAAAGTCGGGAATCAAAGCATTCATTCCAGGCGATAATATCCCAGTTTGAGGCACTCTGATTCCTGACGAATTCCCAGAGAAACACGGGAACATATTGTCACTTATTTTTGTGAAAGCAGAGTTTAAATTTGATAGCTCCATTTTGTCTGCAACCATGTCCTCCCGTTGCTTACAATCTCTACTCCCGCTCAGCACGGCTCTCACGCGATACCCAACGGGCTGTCAGTCATTGTGAAGCTCCGCCCCCTTCCACTCACAGATAGTAAAAAACTGGCCCAGCTGTAAAAGGAAGCGAATGTAAGCATATCTATCTGTGCCCTGCTGTCTGAGAGGGACTGGTAAGGGGACAGCACTGGTTAAGAGAGCACTGGAAAGCAGGGTATGGGGAAAAGAATTAGGTTAGCAGCGTACAAAATAAGGAAAGATGGCAAGAGAAGCAAAAGCACAACATCTGGACTTGATTTTTATGTGCACTGCCTTTAAATCAACGTGCAGTATAGGTGTCCTTGCTTGTAATGAATTTTATAACAAATTTGTCAGAATGAGTAAACTGGTCATATGAACAGAATGCCTTTTCACTGCCAGGTGCTGAATGCTGAAGACTGGAAAAATGAAGTCAGCCCTTCCTCTTGTGTGACTGTCACTCTGAATTTGCCGGGATGAGAGCAGGCAGGGGGACTTTAATTCGATCCTTGTTTGACTCGGTCATATCAGTAGCTGATAAGACGTCAATGTTTGTGCCTCAGAAGATTACGAGGTCACCGTATGGCACTCCGATGTGAATTAATCTGTTTTTCTTTCTCTTTTTTTTTTAAATTCAATTTTACAGTCTGGTGGATCTCCTTATGTTATAGTATTTTAAACTAGCTTCTTCGATTTATTCCGATATTAAGTGGATGTTATCTTACAGCGGCGTAATCCTTCTGAATAGGTTGGTTTGCAGAATAAATTTGACGCGCTGCTTCTTGCGCGTCTGAAGCTGAAAGGACAAAAAAAAAGGGGGAATTTGTGGTGTTAAGTGTCTTGCGAATGAAAGGCTATTATTCTGACACATGGATCAGAGCACAAAGCCTAGCATGGGGCATGGGCGTAATCCAGGCCGGTTTGTCCGCGCCGCTTTGTTATGGGAGCTCGCTCGTAATTTCGCACACATTTATTTCCCCGCAGCGCATGATAATTAAGGGCATAACGGGCACAAATAGCCACTTCATGAGTCTAGTGGCAGAAGCATTGAAAAGGCTGACGCGATTGGCCACCAGCGATGTGTAGCCTATCCAGGTTTGGCGGTGGGAGGTCGTAGCTATAAGGACCAAGCGTGTGTTTACGTCTGTCTTTTTAGTGCGTGTTTAGTTTTCACGGCCAAATGTGAAGACACTTTATAAAGCGGGAGGGCCGGCCATCTGCAGTGGGTCATCCGCAGTGGGTCATCTGCAGTGCTGAGATCCCGTGAACTGGACATTATCTGCCAACAGTGGAGGCTGATGAATCCTTTATGTGTGGGTGACAGCATATAGCTTTATGTAATCACGACAACAAGCTTATAGTGCTAGATGTAATTATAATTTTTCATGCTTAGTTCCTGGAAACTGATGAAAATGGTCATTTTGTGGAATAATGCTCTAGTCCCTCACATGAGAAATGTAAATAAGTCAGAGACATACTGTACATACTGTAAATAAGTCAGACACACACTGTACATACTGTAAATAAGTCAGAGACACACTGTACATACTGTAAATAAGTCAGACACACACTGTACATACTGTAAATAAGTCAGACACATACTGTCACCTTTTGCTGCATGTTTTATGGGCTGTTATTGGTCCCAGAGCGATGGTCGTGTTTGTTACTGATTCCTTCTCATGGACCCATACTGTGATGAATGTTTTGCTTTTCATCTCGCCATAAACACAGCCTTCATAAGCTTAAAAAACGGGGTGTGAAAAACAACATAGTACCGGCGCGGAACATGGTCAGCAATCTGCACAGACTAATGCTTCTGTCATCGTATAAACGTGTCACCACTTATTAAGGTGGGCTGGTGAGGAAGGCCGCAGGGGGCAGGGCCAGCGAGTCAGGGGACCGGCTGTCCTATCGGGGGCGAGGCCAGCAAGTCAGGTGACCGGCCATCCTATCAGGGGCGAGGCCAGTGAGTCAGGTGACCGGCCATCCTATCGGGGGCGAGGCCAGCGAATCAGGGGACCGGCTGTCCTATCGGGGGCGAGGCCAGCGAGTCAGGGGACCGGCTGTCCTATCGGGGGTGGGGCCAGGCAGTCAGGTGACCACACAGATTTTTTACAGTGTTCTATCACCTAATCACTGTTTGTTTGCTTTCTTAGGTTATTTAAATGAGTCCATGTCCCCTCAATTCATCCCAGACTTGAGAGGTTTTTGAAAGTCCCATGTTGAAAAGTCTCGTGCTTGTTTGGTGATTCCCTTTCCTACCAAAAAAGGTTTCTTTGTTGTGTCTTCATGAATCATCGTGTTTTTGCAGTTTTGCTTAGGCCCATTGGTTCTCTCTTCACCCTGAAAAAGGAAGATTTCAAAGAAGTCTGGCTTCCCCCCTCCCAAATTCCCCAAGGTGCACTGCTCTGTGTTGGACCAGAGCCATTTCGGCCTACAGAACACCATTAAAAGAACAGGTTCATTACAATGATCCATGTGCGGATGGGCACAGTTAAAGCTAACTGCCGAAGTATCTGCATCTGTAGTGTGAGCGAATGTTTGTTCAGAGTCGTTCTGTGAGAGTGACCATGTGGGCATGCAATGTTAGGAGGTAGAAGACCCTTATGGACACAGAGAGGCCACAGATGAACATGGTGCTGGTGGTGTGGGGGGGGGGAGGGGCTCTTGACGCGTTTGACCCCCTCTGGCCGTCTTGCCGTCAGCGTTCCCTTTCGCTCACAACACGGTTCAGCAAACTCCGCCCCCCCCCTCCCCCCCAAGCTGTAGCAGCCTTACTCAGGAGCTCATTGCTATTCTGTGCTGGTTGAGGATGGCTTCAAACACAGAGCCCTGTATTATACCTGGGGGTGTTAAAGAGCTTCATGAAGCTGCGTGGACGCTTCACCACGCAAAGCCCAGTGTCTCGGCAAAGCGGAAAACACACCGCGGTTCTTATTAACAGAAACGAGAGAATATAGACTGATGGTTTCAGAAACAAATTTCCTCCTACTCCCATGAGTGCCCTTCAGGTGTAGAAATTTTTACTTTTCAGATGTTATTATTCATTCCACGTAGTATTCTCTACATGTGTTTGAATGATTTTTGGCACCTTGACAGGGAAATGTTTTTTGAAAATCTATTATTCTACGTTCCTTATTCTGATATGATTACCTTTCAGGAAAAATGTCCAGAAGGGACAGTAACTATGCTTTGAGAGATTTAAAAGTCAGTACAAACTAAGAGGAGACAGTCAGTGGGTCTGAAAGTGGACTGTGCGTTAATCCTATGCATTTCTAAAAAAAAAAAAACAATCTTTTGCCTTTGAACACTTTTTTTTCCCAGATCACAGATAGAAAGATAAATAGTGAGAATTTCATGAAGTCAGTTGCAGCAAGAGAAAACATAACGGTATAATAGGAATTCAAAAGGCACAACGGAAATATATACAGTCGACCGTTCTGCATTGTGACGTTCCCCATCCCGGTTTTGACATATTATGGGGTTGGTATAAGAAATTAACTGGGATTTTTTTGGGGAGCTCTGTTAAGACAAGATGAGAAGGCCAGCAGGTGACACACAAAGTTCAGTGACACGTAAATGCGCAAAATAAAGGTACAGCGCTGGTTTGGAGGACAGCAGTGTGTTTACAGCAGCCTCTCGTGTGATGTCATGCAGGGATCTTGCAGTGATCGTTGTATCTCGCGTTTCTCATACCTTTTCTCTTTGCCTTGCTCCACTCACCAAGGGGAGCAAAAAATTGAAGGTGTTTTTCCCAGATGACAGGGTGGGGCTGCACTCCTCACTCCCACGATGCGCAACTGACTGTGTATGTAATTAATAAGCAAATACAGGCAGCCCCTGAGTTAGGAACGACCAACTTATGAGCAACTCTTACTTACAACTGGACTATATTACAAATTCGGGTTAAATACAAGGATTTATTGTAATGAACTCATACCCTACTGTGTGACACTTGTGAAAACATTGCATGACTCCAGCAGTTCATCAGCTCAAGGTACAGCACAGTACCATATGTCATCACTTTTATAATTACTGTATGTAATAATTACTAATTCCATAATTACTCTATGATTATCATTACCATGTCTGTATTATTATTTTTTCCGACTTGCCTACAAATTCAACTTAAAGACAGACTTATGGAACGGATGTTGTTCCTAAGCTGGGTACTGCTTGTACATAATCCAAAAGCAAAACGAAGTTTGTAAACATGTGGAGATCCGCAGTTCAGTGCAGGCAGTTTTGCAGTAAGAGGTCAGGAGGGAGACCCGTCTTAGGGTCCCACGGCAGCTCTCAGAAACAACCTCAGGCAGCGGATTTATATCAGTCTACCGCTGGTGCCCTTTTCCTTGGCCAGAGTGTTATGCAGTGGGTGTAAGGCATTGTCCAGGATGCAGAGTATTTTATTGAGTATTTTTTTTCCGTATGGCTGCTTTCAGAGAGTGCAGGTCAGTTCCAAAAACAAAAGCATATTTCTGAGCAGTGTACCGAGTTGTTTTCGCTCTCTCCTGTAGTGATTGCTGCCCTTGCACACTGCAGCACAGAAGACTGGAGCAGCGGTACCAGGCTGCTTGAGTTCCTGTCTGATATATCTTTCTGGCTTCATTTTCTCCCTGTTTCATGCACCATTCTCTATAAACTGTCTCATAATGGATTGCCACACACCCATCTCAATCGCCTTGGGTGACTAAAATTCCTAATTGTCTTGCACTGTCTTGTCTTTTATTGCACTGCAGTTGGTCCTATTGCCCCCCATGCATCGGTCCTCTACCCTGCAACTGCAGATGACAGTGTCATTCTCTCCTGGTAAGTGAATTGCTGTCTTGTACCTATTGGTAAATTTGCACCACGACGAGCAACTGTTTTTGTTTTCTGCCCCAGTTCAGTTATCGTTCTTTTCCGCACTTCTGCAAATTGCACATCGCCCTCAGAATACCACCACCACAGTCACTTTGCAAGCATTTCTTGCACGTGGTATTCGTACACTAACACATTGTCTTTTGACATTTTGCACTTGTCTTCTGTACATTTATAAATTCCCTTGTATTCTGCAGTACTGATTAGTACTGAGTTCTGAGTCTTGACCTGAGGTTTGAAGTGAGCAAAGTTTCCAGGATCTCCATGGCGTGCGATGTCAAAGCCACTGGCCCATTGCCATTTAAAGCAGATTGCTGTCCTTTCTTGGGATCTGACCCCAGGCTTGATGTCTTCCACATCCCTGGGATCCTTTCCAGGCTCTGATTGAACATGCATCAGATGATGCCCACAGCTGCTGATGTGGCACGGTGATGTTTGGAGAAGATAGCATGGGGACGACATGGGCACCACAGGAGGCTGCAACATTTAGGGTTTAGACCACAGCGACAGGAAAGGGCTGATGGCTGCAGACCTGAGTGTCATGTGACAATTTCTCCTAATCACTTGGATTGAGTGATTGCGACTGGCAATCTTATTTGCAGTATTAGTGGGGAATGTGAAGAATAGTTGAAACTTCCCGCCATTTATGACTTGTTCAGGATAATTAAGACACCAGTGTAACATTGGCTTTTCATACATTTTTCCAAGCTATTATGATCTATATAAATGCACATGTAGACTATTGTAATGGCTGGCAGTGTGAGTGAGCTCAAATTGTTGACTCCTGTGCCAGTTCTGTTGTTATGTAACAATGGTTACATGGATGATGCCCTTTTTAGAAAAGACAGCGCAGGCTTCTGTAGCCATGTCATAATGTCTCTGTAAGCACATGGCCAGCAGGGAGGAGGAACATGGGGTTTGATCGGGGTGGAGCTGCTTAGCACAAAACAGTGGGGCAAATAAATGTGAGAAAAAGCTATTTCAGCAAAGAAAGTAAAACTACTAAAAAGAAGCAGGGCTGCCAGGGGTGGGAATGCAGATGCGGACGGAAGCAGGGCTGCCAGGGGTGGGAACGTGGATGTGGACGGAAGCACAGCTTCCAGGGGTGAGAATGCGGACGAGGACAGAAGTAGGGCTGCCAGGGGTGGGAACGCGAATGAGAACGGAAGCAGGGCTGCCAGGGGTCGGAACGCGGACGAGGATGGAAGCAGGGCTGCCAGGGGTGGGAACGCAGATGCGGACGGAAGCACAGCTTCCAGGGGTGGGAACGCGGACGAGAACGGAAACAGGGCTGTCAGGTGTGGGAACGCGAATGAGAACGGAAGCAGGGCTGCCAGGGGTCGGAACGCGGACGAGGATGGAAGCAGGGTTACCAGGGGTGGGAACGCGGATGACAAAGGAAGCAGGGCTGCCGGGGGGGGAATGCGGATCAGGATAGAAGCAGGTTTACCAGGGGTGGGAACACGGATGAGGACGGAAGCAGGGCTGCCAGGGGTGGGAACGCGGATGCGGACAGAAGCAGGGCTGCCAGGGGTGGGAATGCGGACGAGGACGGAAGCAGGGCTGCCAGGGGTGGGAACACGGATGAGGACGGAAGCAGGGCTGCCAGGGGTGGGAATGCGGGCGAGGACGGAAGCACAGCTGCCAGGGGTGGGAACGCGGATGCGGACGGAAGCAGGGCTGCCAGGGGTGGGAACGCGGATGCGGACAGAAGCAGGGCTGCCAGGGGTGGGAATGCGGACGAGGACGGAAGCACAGCTGCCAGGGGTGGGAACGCGGATGCGGACGGAAGCAGGGCTGCCAGGGGTGGGAATGCGGACGAGAACGGAAGCAGGGCTGTCAGGGGTGGGAACGCGAATGAGAACGGAAGCAGGGCTGCCAAGGGTGGGAACGCGGACGAGGACGGAAGCAGGGTTACCAGGGGAGGGAGATAAGCAGAACAACTTAGAGCTGCTGTTTATGATGCACAGACTCACACAGGTAAACTCAACATGCACAAGCCCCCGCCCGACCCCCCCTATTTCACTGCATCATAATGCTGAAACAAGCATGACTGTCCTACCATAGCTGAAGACTATGCAAAATGAACGACATATAAATGTCGCAAGTAGCTGAAGCCTCTTTATTGGCATCTATCAATTTATATTTAAGGTAGTAATTCTACTTATGACTGCTTAGGTCTTTTTAGGCAATTGAAAGTATGCAAAGATCAATGCAAAAACCTGCCATCTGATGTGATCTCTCTGCATGAAATGCGTCTCCTTAAGTGCGATAGGACTTAGGAGGACACTCTGCTCGTCTGCTCGATGCCTGGACAGTCCGTCATTTTACCTAAGTATTGTATTTGATATGACAAGTGGAAGATTTGCCATTCCTGCAGGACAGCCTCCTTGCAATTCTTGTTGTTAACTGGGCTCCCTGCGGCCTGCTTTTTTGGTACAAATTTTACCCACAATTCAATGTCTTTGAATTAAAAGGCTGTTAAAAATCAAGGTCTGGAACCTGTGAGATGTACAAACATGAAAGATGCGGCTGAAAGCTTAGCAGAAACATTCCGGCCCTCCGTAGCACCATTGTCTTTACGATTCAGGAACAAACAGACTGCTCACCCTTGTGATAATCGATGAGGTTACACACTTCCAGCCCAAGGAGCTGAAACATCATTCGTCATCGTGATGATAAACCCTGACACAATCCAATGGCTCCACCCATCAATTCTAATGGAAAAAGTGCTGTTCATCATAATGGCATACAGAAATATCATGTGACATAAATCACTGCAGCTTCACTTAAGAGGCTTGACACAAACATTACATCACAACACATAAAAAGGAATCAGGTGGACAAGTTACAGATTGTGCCGACATGACATATATCTGCATGTATAATGTTAAAATATATAATAATATTTTTAAAACAATGTGAATGGATCATATTATGGACTCAGGACACGCTGGAGAGATTATGTCCCTTGGTTGGCCTGAGACCAGATCGAACAGTAAATTCTAACAATAAAATTAATCAAATCCTAGTTATTCTGATCTGACAACCAAAAGGGGAAAAGCCCTGGAAAGCGTGTCTGTTAATCCTTTACTCATTTGCATAAGACGACTGCCAGACAGTTAAAAGTTCCACGGAGACACTTACAGTACCAAAAGTCAGTTGTGATGGGACAAGTTTTTAATTTCTCATGAAATTATAATATCACTTATTACATGCTGCTGCGTTTCCTTCTCTAGTTACAACAAATAGATACTACAATGGCTGCTTATGCATCCATCCATTTGAGCACTTATCTAACAGAGAATGAACATTCTGTTTCGGAAGGATACTGCTACAAATACATACAAAAGAGAAAAATGCTAACAAAAATATGAATAAATGCCACAGACTGCACTCCACATGCACGAATAAATCCGACTGCCCTTGATTTTACCCACAATCTAGGGCATTTTCATTCTGCTGAATTCAGCCGAAAGGTTTGCTGTGAGTCACCAAAGTGACGGTCAGGAGAGAGCGGCTCCTCCTCAGAGCCTCTCTGGCTTTTGTTCAGGCACAGCCTCCTAAACGACCACCCAAATGCAGCCATTATTTCTTTGCATTATTCCTCACTGTAATGCTTTTCTCATCAGAGTGATTTTCATAGTTCCTATCAACTGACAGAATGGTCTTAAAGATTTTTCAATATGTGATTATCCATAAAAGACAAGTTATGACTCTGATTGATATTAATAAGTGTGAATCATATAAAACAACCCATCATTTTATGATTAGCATTGATTAATTTTTTTCCATTTTAAGTTTTTAATGTAAAATGAAACATTAAGTTCTTGTTGGAGAGCATTCTAATGCTAGATGTATTTGTTGGAAAGACCATTTTTGTTAAATATGTTCTCAGCATTACCTGACCTTATTTTTCTTTTTTTTCTACCCCAGAATAATAAATGTAACAAGTGCTTTATGACTAATTGTCTTGAATGCAAGTGAGGTTACTTTTTAAAACACAGTTGTGCTTCGGTAAACTCCTGCAGTATTTATTGCTGTTTAATAATAACACATAGCAGCTATTTGTAAAGCTGTGTTTTGTTTGTTTTCTTGGATGGCATGTAAAAGACAAACACTAATTTACAGTGTTCTCAATTATAATGTCTCCATAGCAACCACACCACTCAGAAAGTGCTTGTGACAATCACTGCGCAGAGAGAGCGGCGAGAGCGCGTAAGAGGCAGTTCCCCCGGAAACCTTAAACAGCCCTGCTCTACCTTTTGCCACCTAATTCATACTCAGCATCTCTACAGTTATCATGCCTATTTATCAGCGCATGTCTTGACCATCTTTAGCGCTCAAAGGACGGCATTTAGGCTCCTCGCGGCATCTCAGCACTTTGTGATGAGAATCTTACACATCAGCCGCCTCGTAACGTGATAACATCTGGAAACTTTTGCTTTCTCTAAAATGATTCTATCAGCAAAATGGTCCCAGATCTATAAATAAATATAAGAATGATACACTTAGGAATGGAAACATCATCCATTTTCAGTAATTAGTCATTCAATTAGACGTGCCGTTAAATATTCATGATAGGGGATTCAAAACAGGTTATAACAATATTTTAATATTTCTTAATAATAAAGGAGTTCATTCATAATTTAAATCCCATCCATGGTGTCCACAGCCTCGTGCCCAGTGCTTACTGGGAAAGATTCCAGGATGTTCCAGTATTTGATAATCTGCTATAGAAAAGGCATGGGTGCCTTTATGTTACGTTATTATATAACAGTAAGCAAAAAAGTAAAAATGTTTTTGCTCAATTTAATAGCAAAAAGTAAAAATGTTTCCTGTCAGTTTAATAGCTTTTTTTCTTGGTATTTTGAATTGCACACATTACACCCTGGAGCTAAAAAGTGAATCCATTTTCAACATTTACTGTATACCTAGTATGTTTTCTGGCACAATCTAGCACGCATACCGATTGCGCCGACTGCTCTGCCTGGCTGCTGGTCCCACACAACATCTGTAGGCTTCTCACCAGTAATATCTCAAGCTTATTATTTGATTGCTGTGTTTGACAACCTATGCTTTGTTTTTTTTCTTACAATTTTCCCTAAAACTCTGAAATGCAAATAATGTATCTTTCAAATTGCTATAAAATCAGCCATCCATCGTACACCTGCTTATAGAATACTGAATGTGCTGCAGGCAGTGTATCGCAGGCCGTATGGGGCACGAGGTTACGTAAAATTCTGGCTGGCATGAAATTCTGCGACAGGACACAGACACGCACACACACTGTCTAGGGGATTTTACAAAAAAAAGTCCTGCCTATTTTTCAGACTTACAGTAAGACTTTAAGAAGCTAGTGTTTTTATTTTCCTAACATTCATTTTAAATATGTCTGGCCGGAGTTCAGTCCCTGCCTGGAGGTAGCTGTTACTTTTGCGATTCTTTGTAAGTACGCCTTGCACCAAATGAGGTTTTTAAAATGTTACACTTCGATAAATGTTCAACAAAACATGGTACCTGGGGCTGTGATTTAATGATTTTTTGTAATAAAGCAGAGTACGACTCAACAATGTAATTTCTTCTAAATGAGAAAGAAAGTAGCATTTCAGTGGTTCGTGTCACCCTGCCCCACTGAAGAGAGAAAAAGCCATTTTTATTTATACGGTCCAACATTCCTGCGATTGTCAGCTCTAGTTACCCTGCAAAATGTAAGATTCAGCACGGCTGCAAATAAGCTGTAAACGGTGGACTTGGGGTTGCCAGCAAAGCCTATCCAGACAGCTAATGAACATGCTGGCTCTCATTGTCCCACGGTGCATCACCTGCCGCTCACATCTTTGCCACTGTGGTCCTTGGAACATATGTAAAAATGAAGTGGACAGATAAACAGCCTTTTGGAACACCTATATTAAGAATAACATTTATCAGAAATGTGCATTTGCATTTGGCTCTGTTATGGGAACGTTTTATCTAGTGCTGACTTGAATGCATCTAAACACTGGGCATCTACGGGCAATACTAGACAGCTTGTTCAAAAGCCCCTCTAACAATTTGTGTTGAGAAATATTTCTCTGCTCTGAACTGAACCAAGCACTAAACAATTTCCATGTGGCATTATCTTGAACCACTGATAACTATAAAGAAATTCCCAAGGTGTACCATCATTTGTTTTTCAAATACAAGGTTCTGTCAAGATCGGTCCCTGTCCTGCCCTGGTCCAAATGACATTTCCCCACTTGGCCAGCGGGTGTCGGAAACATCCCGTTATGTCCGAGGTCTGTCAGCTCCTATAGTGTTTCCCTGTTCCTCTGGGCACTGCATGACTTAATGGGCTATCCTGACTTGTGGGTTTGACGTTTGCATGTATTTTTCATTTTTCGTTCTTCTTTTATTCCTGTTGTGTATTTAGGCATGGTTCCTTGTTTTGTACCTTTGTTTTATTCCTGTTGTGTATTTAGGCATGGTTCCTTGCTTTGTACCTTTGTTTTATTCCTGTTGTGTATTTAGGCATGGTTCCTTGTTTTGTACCTTTGTTTTATTCCTGTTGTGTATTTAGGCATGGTTCCTTGTTTTGTACCTTTGTTTTATTCCTGTTGTGTATTTAGGCATGGTTCCTTGTTTTGTACCTTTGTTTTATTCCTGTTGTGTATGTAGGCATGGTTCCTTGTTTTGTACCTTTGTTTTATTCCTGTTGTGTATTTAGGCATGGTTCCTTGTTTTGTACCTTTGTTTTATTCCTGTTGTGTATTTAGGCATGGTTCCTTGTTTTGTACCTTTGTTTTATTCCTGTTGTGTATTTAGGCATGGTTCCTTGTTTTGTACCTTTGTTTTATTCCTGTTGTGTATTTAGGCATGGTTCCTTGTTTTGTACCTTTGTTTTATTCCTGTTGTGTATTTAGGCATGGTTCCTTGTTTTGTACCTTTGTTTTATTCCTGTTGTGTATTTAGGCATGGTTCCTTGTTTTGTACCTTTGTTTTATTCCTGTTGTGTATTTAGGCATGGTTCCTTGTTTTGTACCTTTGTTTTATTCCTGTTGTGTATTTAGGCATGGTTCCTTGTTTTGTACCTTTGTTTTATTCCTGTTGTGTATTTAGGCATGGTTCCTTGTTTTGTACCTTTGTTTTATTCCTGTTGTGTATTTAGGCATGGTTCCTTGTTTTGTACCTTTGTTTTATTCCTGTTGTGTATTTAGGCATGGTTCCTTGTTTTGTACCTTTGTTTTATTCCTGTTGTGTATTTAGGCATGGTTCCTTGTTTTGTACCTTTGTTTTATTCCTGTTGTGTATTTAGGCATGGTTCCTTGTTTTGTACCTTTGTTTTATTCCTGTTGTGTATTTAGGCATGGTTCCTTGTTTTGTACCTTTGTTTTATTCCTGTTGTGTATTTAGGCGTGGTTCCTTGTTTTTTACTTTTGTTTCATTCCTTTTTGTGCTCCAGTTTTGTAAGTCTTGTTATCCCGGTATCTCCTAGTGTTTGAACCCCTATGTATTGTTTATAACACTCACCTCTGTCTTGTTCCCAACCATAGTCTTTGGCTAATTGTTATGGATCTGCCCCTCATGTAGTCCTTGTTATCTGCGTATTTTACCGCCTGCCCTCCCTTTGTTCCTTAGCTGGTCATTGTGTGACGTGTTTAGTTCCTGCATTGTCAGTGTTCTGCTCTTTGTGTGGTACCTCAGTCTTCTTTGCCATGATTTTAGTGTTAGTTTACCTTGTGGTTAGCTATAGTTTAGGTTTTGATCTTCCACACTCGTTTTTCACCCCACTGTGGTCCCTTTGTCTTCCATTTCTCCCTTTGTGTTCTATTTTGTTTACTGAATCCCTGTTTGTGACAGCTGCTACATGGATCGGCCGTCTGTTCACCATGCCCCGCTGTACCAGGGACTAGTCTGAAAGATGGACCACGTGAAATTTATTTTTAAACAGAAAATCAGTATAAATTAGTGAGCTACCTATGCATTTGTTCAGTAATATCTACAGCAAATAGTACTGCAATATAATAGTAGACCATTCAAGGTTTCTGAGGGTATTTTTTAAATGTTTCCATAAGAAAAAATTTGTTTTTTAAACGGCTTGGTGAGATTTCTGTTTGGTCCTACGGACAGGGTCACCGACTCCGAAGGGTTAAGGCTATTGCGATATAGGCATTGCCACAACCTATTTGAAGCCACTGGTTGCCGATCATTCTGAATAAAATGCAGTGCTCAAATAACACTGAACATAGATCAGTGACAAGAAGCAATCAAATAAATTGCATTTAAATGTATCCATTCTTCTCAGTTTAATTCCAAAATGCAATTCAATTCCGGAATATACTGTAGCCACGCATGGAGCCAAGCTGACTGAAGTAAGCACTGAAGATGGACTGTTCACTTATATTGGCTTAATTAATAAAAGTCTTGCATATGTTCATATATCCAACCTGACATGTCAGCATATGCTATACACATAATGGGGTTGCATGAGTGAAAGAAATTTAATCCAGATGGGTCCAAATAGAGGAAAATCGCCTCAAGAATTTCTATTCCTGGATCATGTCCTCCCTCACAGAACTTTACTCGAAACTAACAAGATTTAATGCTTGTAACCTGTCCTTGTATGGAAAATTTCTTGTGCTTGGGACTCCTTCAGCACGTCCTTTATCCTGCCACTAAAACGAAAGGCCAGTCCTGCTAGGTGAGGGGATATTTGCTCATTCTCAAGATCTGTCATCTGCTCTAAAAGGTAAGGTGAGGATCACTATCGGTTCAAAGCACTAAGGCACATGAAGGCTGCTCATTCAAGAATAGCCTGACGGCTGAATCAATTTTTTTGAGTCGCTTAGCTGAATGTGGCTGCCTCTGCTTCGTGACTTTCATCGCAGCACACGCTACGCGTTCTTCCTGCCGAATGCTGACGTTACTCCCTCACTTTTTCCACAATGAACCACTTTGAACTGCAATAGTGTTATTTAAAAGTAGTGACAACTGCCCCCCCCCTCCCCCAGCAAAAACATAACAAGGTGCAAAGCTGCTTGATAACGAGCTGTTGACACAATGACACGCGCAAGTGGAAGGTAGTGAATCCAACTGAGGGGGAAGAGTACGATTCCCAAACAGCTACCTCTCCACGACTGCCAGACCCCATGAAATATGGGTTTAATTATAACGATGGTGGGGGGGTAGACAAACTTAGAGGACGGAGCTAATCTCTGGAATAGGACTAGCATAATGCATTAGCTCTGCAAATGGCTCGAAGCTTACCAAACGCAAATGCCAAGACATGCCTACTCTCAACACTGCTGGATAACCGGCCCTAAGCTTTTTTTATATAGTCTAAATAATAATATAACAGTACAAATATCTCAGCAAATACATTACTGGGTCTGCCAATACTTCTAAGATGTTGAACACTTACTTTTTGATATGGAGACTGTAAAAGAATGTTCACCAGCTTTCCCCAGAGCTTATCTGTTCACTTGAATTCAATATATTATTTACTTTAAGAAAAGTATCTTCGGAATCAACTGAACAGCCACTTTAGAGTTTTAGGGAATTCTAGGGACCTGGATGGTTCTCGTTGTGAGCCTGTAGTGTCCGCTGGATACATTTTATATATGAGAGGCATCATCATAAGAGTCCTGGACTTCATCACTCTCTGAGACCCTAACACTCACCTGTCAGGCACATCACTGGCAAGTGACCAGGCGTAAAGTGAGGACCATTCTGGGGATAACAAGACAGTTCAGACCTGGGGGAATATCGCGGGTGGGGGCTTTTGGGCCCCTAATGAGAAACATATAAGTTATCGATTTTGTCTCTCCTGAGTCTTTACCAGTGCCCAGTTTTGAAAGAAAAGTAAGTTGTTGTCTTATTTCTCCACGGGGAAGTTAATACCCTCAGATGAAGTGTCAATAACAGTGACGGTTGGCTGAGAAAGGAACGAAGGTCACAGAGCCACATGCCACCGATACGGGACACATTCATCCCTGGGGGGTGTCCTTCTCAGTTTGCTAGATTGCACATGGACATCGTTCAGCCATCAGGTGCTGAGAAATCTAAAAGGTTGGACCTGGGGGCATTGTGTCATATCATTTTCTTGAGCACGAGATGATCTCAGAACCTCCTGAACAAAGTTAGGACTTTTTTTTAGAGCATGTACTGGGCTCTTCCAAAAGTCACAGAAATTCTGAGATGGCTTTGGTACGTCTGTGGGCGAATTACATGACTAAGACTGGCAAACTCGCCTGTTGTTTATGACATCGGAAATGGTGGGAGACACCTTGCGAACGCTGTAGCTTTGAATATGGCCTTGCGATTCAAAAATAACAGATCGTCATGGCAACGGCAGGAAATGTGTGTGGGATTTTACTATGCACCTGGTCTGTCACGTCCTGTCTCGGTGAAGACGGTTTAACTTTGTTGAAAATGGCTCTCCTCGTAACAGTTTTCCCTCCTTAGAGATCACATATAAAAGAACAATCCTACAAAGAAATCTTAAGTTAAATTAAAAAGCTCTGCTGCTTAAGATATTCTTAGGAAGTCAGCAAGGCATGAGGCGTTATATGGGAAAGGCGAACTGAGGGCATGGATGCTTCATGGAAGCTGCACGGTTGCAGGAATTCATCTGTACTAAATTATTAAGAGTATTATTATGAAAGACTTCATTTGATGAGAGGTCGCCTGCATTTAGTTTGTTTTTGGTTAGAGATCAAAACAGTGGTTTGTACCGTATGTCTGCCTGACCAATCTATCTGATTTTATCTCTAGGGTCCCAATAAAATCTCCCATTCCATTCTCCTGGATTTGTTCAGTCTCAAAAACAACACACAATCACACAACGAAAAGCACATTAATAACTGGATGTGAGAAGCAATGTTTCAGGACAATTTTTAACAGACTATGCAGCTTTACCTGTGTAAAGCTGTCATTTATAATGCATTATAAATACCTTCATAATGCATTATATAGTCAGTATAAGAATTAATAAAGCATTGCAGCATCTTCTATTCGCAGTCACAAGGCATTATAGTGTTGATTATGATACTTCATAAGCTCCCATGAAGCTCTCATTGGTAACACACTGTACATACCTTCATAATACATTGTAACGGTTTGGGCAAGAATTAAGGATGCTTTATTTCTGCATTATGAGGGTATCTATGGTGCATTATAGATGAGAGCTTCATAAAACATTCATAATGCGTAATAAACATGGCTAAAATGAGTTTTGCCATTTCATGAATATGCATATCCATGTTTATAATGCTTCATGAATGCATTATAATGTATTATGAATGTCTTCATTGATTCTTATAGACATGGCATTCATAGAAAGTGTTACCCATTAAGCTCTCCTAATCTGTTTTTAGTGTGCGGGCATATTCTTCACAGCCGGTATCCTGAACCCTAAGTAGCTGCATTGCCTTAATCTACTGGAAAATGTAGACTGAAAGAACCTTGCAATCCCTGCAAAAGTACTACATATCTTTGGCAGGTCTTCCTAAACCTAACAAGAGGTTTTAATTCCTTACAAGTCCTGTCTGGGTTAGTTACTGATCCTCTCTCTGCACTCAAAGGAAATTCCTCACGGAGAGCACAATTATGTCAGCGATCTACATCACTGACTTGAACACCAGCTACAAATCGTAGATCCAAATTAGCATTTAAAATCAGCCGAGGGCTGTAGGCATTATATTTAATTGCTTAGCTTTTGACAAATGTATCTTGCAGTTTTTCCCTATTTCGCCAGTTATTTTTTTGGTCAGCCTGCTGGTTGCAATTTTAAGTATTATTCATTATGCTGGCTTGCACATTATCTTTGCTCAGTTTGCTTAGAACGGCTTATTTAATTCCTCCCAAGTCCAATCGAAAGCCATAAATTAATGTGGTTCATGGCTTATGAGCAAAGGTTCCGGCGTGGTCAGATAACTGACATAGAGCTTACGGATTCTGTAAGTCGGTCCTGTAGAGTTAGCCATCTAGAAACATTAGTAATTAATTTCCCATGCACACTGCCAGCGAATGCATCGTGGTGATGAGGTTGTTATGGGAATGCAGAAGATTAAGGATGCCAGGCACTGACCATTGGTGCCCCCACACTGCCCTCTGCTGTCCAGAGCTTGTAATAGCTTGAGGAAAAGAGAAGCGGACATGTTACCTCTACATCACTTGTGGAGAGTGAAGCAGTGACTGATCATAGCAGGTGCTCAGCCCTGATGGAGCACATCAGCCAGAAGTCTTAAGCACACGAGAAAGACGACATGTTTAAAGTGAGCATGGTGGGACGAACCCACATTACTCCATAATGTTGTCGTCCCATCTGCCATGACAGCTATGGAATTTTTTCCCTTATTTTATTCCCAGATAACAGGGAACATTCCCAGAACTTCAGCCAACGTCAGTGAAGGTTTTCTCAAAGTTGCCAGATAACACTGTTACTGTAATGTTGATAGAACGTTTTTTTCCAGGTTATACATGTTCACAAAGGTCTTATATTAGCATGACAACATTATTTCCTGAGTATCCTTTTAACATAATTAGTGTTGAAAAACATTATCTTACAATAATAGATACTTCATCAGTCCCCATGGGGAAACTCTTCATGCCTCCCCCAACTCAAGCTGGCTGTGAAGGGCAGCCACCCATAGCAGCTGGGGGTTATGGGTCTTGCACAAAGGCCCACAGACATGCCAAGGCAGGGCTTGAACCAACAGCCTTCTGATCACACGCACAGAGGCTTAATCCACTGAATCACATGCTAGTACTATATGTGTACTGTATAATGCAAACATGCCATCCAGCCTTGAATGCGTGTCTGTGTAAAGATGCAAAGTCACAGTGCTCTCCACTGCTCTGCCGCACCTTTTATTTGCTTCCACATTATTAGTCTCAATTGTAGTGGGAATTGTAGTGGTAATTGTAGTAGTGGTAATTGTAGTAGTGGGAATTGTAGTGGTAATTGTAGTGATAATTGTAGTAGTGGGATAATGTTCTGGCAGCATCAGGAAAACTAGACACCTTGAACATTTCCATACCGTGATTGTAACGTTCAGTAAACGTTCCTATAAGGAAGAATTATCAGGAGGGGAGCAGATGTGTTTATCCAAAATGCAAGCTTAGGCAGGCAGCCACTGGGGTTAAGAGCTTTACTCATGGACCCAAGGGTGAAATCGCTGTGCCAATTACGGGATTTGAACCAGCAACCTTCCAATCACAGCGACAGTTTGCTAACCTGCTGCTCATCTCAATCCGAAAACAAGAGATTGAGGGTCGAATTCAGCGCAATGTACATGAGGGTGTTTGATTACTAGCCATTCAACTGCTAATGAATCCACATAAACCTTTTCATGAGGGAATAAAGCCATTTTCCTTCTCTTATTACAGGAGTTTGTGCAAAGGCCATTTCGTCCACCAAACATCCATCCTAGACAAGGTTGGGGGGGAGCAACACTGGTCAGAAGGCTGGAGTACATACTGGGGGGGGGGGGGCTGCGGGTCCATCTCAGGCACCTGTTTAAAAATAGCATACAAGACTCACAATGAGCATTTTAGAAACCTATTCATGAATCTTACTGGTATCATTACGATCAACAAAACCTTTAAAAAGTATTTCTTCGGATGTAAACAAGAAGAGTACATTTTGGTGTTTTTGCTATCTTGTTTAAAAGAGATATTGAAACAGCACACGTAGAAAGCTTTTTGCATCCTGGTCAAAATATGGGACTGGCTACAGCAGCCGTTATGTGAAAACCAGATAGAACTACAGTGATCAAACGATTGTTGTTAGCAATGACATGAAGACAGGTGAAAGAATTAAGTAAAACTACATAATATGTCCATGAACAAACATTTAATTGTTTTCACATGCAGAGAGTGATTTAAAAAAGGGTGGCTCTTCTGCTTAACTCTGCAGGGCTGGCAGGGAATTACCAGAAATTGGGAAAGGGCAGGGCTTTTCTGTTTTTAAGACTTGCTGGTGAGCAGTTTAGCACAGTGTAGAGTTTGTGTTTCATAGCATTAGCATGGCTCTGCAGTACGCTTGGATTAGCTCTGCAGTACACATTTTGTTAATATGTGTCTGTACTGCACAGTTAAAGCCACAGGATTCACAGCAGTGGCTGCCGTTTCAGCCTCCTCTGAGCCAAATGAACACGCAGGTATCATCTGGCAATGCAGTGATTCAGAGGCTCCCGCAGCCGCAGCTCCTGCCGCAGCAGCTCCTGCAAGCTTCTCCATTGTATCAGGCTGCCCAAGTAGCTGCAAGCCAGCCAGTGATTCAGAGGCTCCCGCAGCCGCAGCTCCTGCCGCAGCAGCTCCTGCAAGCTTCTCCATTGTATCAGGCTGCCCAAGTAGCTGCAAACCAGCCAGTGATTCAGAGGCTCCCGCAGCTCCTGCAGCAGCAGCTCCTGCAGCAGCAGCTCCTGCAAGCTCCTCCATCATACCAGGCTGCCCAAGTAGCTGCAAGCCAGCCAGTGATTCAGAGGCTCCCGCAGCAGTCCTTGCAGGTTCCTGTATCCTATCCGTTGGCAGCTGCAGGCCAAGCAGTGGATTCTAAGCTCCTACCGCCACTGTATCAGGTTCCCCAAAGCCAGCTAGAGGTTAAGGGAGCTGTGAAAAGCCAAGAAGTCGCGCAGCTGAGGCCACAGGTGCAATCTGTGAGCGCTGATTGCCAGGAGAGCTCTGTGCTGGTGGCTGTGCACAGGGACTTGTTTGGTATTGGCCGGCTGATCGACCCATCTGATGTCACCCTGGGAGGCTGTGCTTCAACTGGGCAGGATTCCTCTGGGCAGGTGCTGATGTTTCAGACTGAGCTACAGAACTGTGGCAGCACAATGATGGTAGGTATCCCATAGGATGAGAGCATGGCTATGGTTGACTGGTATACTAACTGGAATTGCTGTCATAGATGACTGAGGATACCCTCATCTACACCTTCACCCTGGTGTACACACCCAAAGAGCTTGGGCCTGGAGCTCCTATAGTGAGGACCAATGCAGCAACTGTCAACATCGCATGTTATTACTTGAGGTGTGGATTTAATGCTGAAAGCACAGGCTTACCCACTTGCCTTCTGTTGTGGGTATGAAGCTCTTAACCAATAATCTGAATGGTGCTCACTCCTGCTTAGGAAGCAGAATGTGAGCAGCAATGCCCTGGTGCCAACCTGGGTGCCATTCCTCACCACCCTGTCTGCTGTGGACAAATTGGTCTTCACCCTGAGGCTCATGACTGGTAGGTGAGCCAGACTGCATGTCAAGTCCAAATGCTACATGGTGACCATGCATCTCTCCTCCAGATGACTGGAAGGCTGAGAGGACCTCCAATGTCTATAGCTTGGGAGATGTGGTGAACATTGAGGCTGCAGTCATAGTGTCCCACCATGTGCCCCTGCGTGTCTTTGTGGATAGTTGTGTCGCCACCTTGGTCCCTGATGTGAATGCTGTGCCCAGCTACACCTTTGTTGTGAACCATGGGTGAGTGACTGACTGACTGACTTTACTGACTGCTTAAGCAGGAGCCGCTTGCGCTGTTCAGCTAATGCAGGATGTTTTGGTTCCTCAGGTGCCTAATTGATGCAAAGCTGACCGGCTCTGGCTCTCAGTTCATGCCAAGAACCCAGGATGACAAGCTGCAGATGCAGCTGGAGGCTTTCAGGTTCTCTCAGCAGAATAGCAGCTTGGTGAGTGGTTGGAGGTGACTGGCTGTGTACTATGGTGTTCCCTCAATGATCAATGGCTCCCATTCCTGACCCTCTACAGATGTACATTACTTGCTTGTTGAAAGCAACTGTGGCTTCTGCTGCCTTGGACATGGGGTACAAGGCCTGTTCCTTCTCCACTGTGGCTAACAGGTACAGCTCCTTCCAGGTGGTGGGTAAGTGTTGCTTCCTCTAGTGTGGCTGACTGGCTGCTCTTGTAGATGGGTGGATGCAAGTGGGGGGGACCAGCTGTGTGGCTGCTGTGACACAAGCTGTGATCTCCGGAAGGGCAGGAGCCTGGATGATGAAGGTAAGGCTCAACCTTGCTGTTCATGTGCATCACTACAAAAGCTTTCCAAGTGAGGGTTTCTGTCATCAGCCCCACAGTGGCAGGATGAAGCTCTCCTGGGTCCTTTCATTGTGTTGGAGAAGCCTTTGCTGGCTGATGTGAAAGCTGAAGCCCAGGAATCAGCCCAGAATGCAGTGGAACCAGTTACAGCAGGTATGTGATCAGAAGCAGACTAATCTTGGCAAGAACCAAGTCATACCTTGAACTGACTTCAGCTCTGAATCCACAATGGTACCTGATTATCAGCCTGCTCACTAGCAAGGCTGAAAGCATGATCTTCTGATGGTCCCCTGCAGATTCTCTTTTCAGTATTGCACATCTCAATGTAGTGCATTCCTGGCAACTTAAATTTCCAACCACCTGCTTAAAGCACTGTAGGACAGCTTAATAGAATGGATTTGGATGCAATGCAAGTGAATGCTAATTCTGCTGCTGTAGTAAATTGTATGGTGATTCCACTAGCAGATCTGATTGGCATACTAAGTAATGAACAGTAAACAGCTTTTTTTTTTTTAAACTTGGCTTGCTAACTCACTGCAGTTTCCTCACTGCATAAGCACATTGCTAGCTACTCAGTGTGGCTTGGTTGGTTCCAGTACACCAGTGGAATTCTGCCCCCCTTCATTTGACCAGCAGGTGTCACTGGCCATCCTGTTAGTTCCCTACTGTATGTGGTGGTTTCCCTCCCTACTCCCTGGACTGCTCCCCCACTCAGTGGGTTGAGTGCAGGTTAGATTAAGCTTCTGTTCATGGGTTTGAGGCTGGTGCTTCAATGTCATCTTGGTTCTGTACCCCAATGTTTGCCCTGTTGTATTTCTTCCTTATCTTGGTGTAACATGCCCCATCTGCTTTGCTAGGTTCCTAGTCATGTATCAGTAACTCCCCCAGTTTCCTAGTGTTAATTATTCTATTGCTTGCTCATCCTATGCTGTCCATAATTGTATTTTATGTTCCACACCTGTCTGTCCTCATTGGCCCAGTTAAGGCCATGAGTGCAGTCTGACTGCTTAAGGCTGCACCAAATAGTAACTTGTGGTTTCTATGTGCAGGCTTCTCAGCTGAGATGGTGGCCCTGGCTGGAATAGTGGCTGCAGTGGGGCTGGTCTCAATGGTAGTACTGGGAGCTGTGATTCGCTGGAAGTGAAATGTCATTTGCTGTATGAAGTTAAACCAATAAATGTACTTCATGCTGGGCTTCTGTGAATGGTGTGAGTGTCTGATCCAAAGACCACTGATTCCAGCCTTGGCAGAATGGCCATTTGGGGCCTTGGGTGTGGTTCTTGGCACCCCTGGAGCTGGGGGGTTATCACCCCCCCCCCCTAGCCTGGCTCTCACCTGCATGTCTCATAGGGGTGGGGTAGGTGGAACATTCCAGTGCAGATGGCAAAGGAGTTGACATGATGGGTATTGGCACACCTGGAACTTATGGTGATTGAAGGTAAATGGTAATGCAACTAGGAGGGAAGTCAAGCACTGATTCTATCTCTAGAGGATGGAATCTTCAGCCCATGAGACCCTGGACACCCAAATGAACAATGTCAGTGAGGGAGTTTTATTCTCTTGGGCACTGGCCTCATCCTAACCCTTATTAGCAGTGTGACTCTGTAGTGACTCTTAGCATGTTGGGCTTGACATCAAAACTATGGCCAAGCCCATAGGTAGGGGGTGCTACATATCACTTGCATCCTAGATCCATTATTTCCCTTAATGGTGTTGGGCTAAAGTAAATGTGAGGATTTCTCCTGGATTGTGCAGAAGTAGAATTGATCCCACTAGGAAAGTGGGCAGGCTCATCCAGAAAAGACTCAGGTATGTGGGTTTTCAGTGTGTCTCTCTGGAGAAGCAATGAGTCCTCCATAGATGAGTTTGAACAGCTGACCTGAAGGTTACCCCAAAAAGCCGCATACACACTGGCTCTCTTCTCTAGAATGTAGTTCATGGCACCAAGATGCTGTGTAGGGTTGACTGACTTCGTTCTATGAATGTCAATCTTGTCTTGCCAGGAAGTGCTTTTGGAATCCAGACAATGGAGTTGACAGATCATGAAATGTAACCAGTTTGCATACTCAAAGGGAATTATGGATACTGGTCAGCTGCTGTGGTTTCATTAAACTATTGCTGTGAAACATTTTAATGCTCTTATCCAGTCTTTTCCAAAATTCATTTGAGATTATTAGCTACTTGATCTTAAGTAGTGATAACTGACTGGTCAGGGATTAAAACACAACTGGATTTGGTGCTGCTGGAAATGACTGCATATGTTCCCTGGGCAGCCCTGTCACTCTGCCCATCTAAGCAGTCCTCGTCCCACACCACCAACTTTCACAGTTGCTAGAAGTACTGGAAGGATCACCTGAAAATGTGAAAGTTTAGTCTTGCCTGAAAACTGTACTTATATGTAGGAGTAATTATTGTACATTACATGACAATTTTCCGAATCCCCACCAATCACATGGTTACTTGTATTTTGTTTTAATGTCCATGTTTGAGGATATCTGTATTGTATATATTCCTTATTACAACAGTATTCTGGATTTTGTGTATTTTTGTTTCAATGTAATAGAGCAAAACAGTAATGTAAACCTGTTCAGTCTACTCAAAATAAAATTCATTTTTTAAAGTACCTGATACATAATTACAGTATGTGAATAGTAACTAATACCTCTTTGCTGACAGCTTATCAATGTGACCAACATTTCCACTTATAAAAACACGTATAACCGATGGCGGGTACACAGAGGGAGGAGACTATTCTCCCGTCAAGTGCTTAAGTCAAAAAAGCATTTAAGCGTTTAAGTTAACGAGATAGAGTATCATCTTTGTGTCTAGAATGCACAAAAGTGTCCGTAACTAGAAAGACTAGGGGCCAGTATCACAAAGCCAGATTTCTTGCTTAGCCGGAGAACTTGGGCACTCAGAAGAGGTAACTGGCTGACTATGTAGCAGGATACGTCACCATGGTAACTCATGCTCTGACTTTCCATTATCACGATGCTGGCTGACTACGTAGCAGGATACATCACCATGGTAACTCATGCTCTGACTTTCCATTATCACGATGCTGGCTGACTATGTAGCAGGATACGTCACCATGGTAACTCATGCTCTGACTTTCCATTATCACGATGCTGGCTTACTATGTAGCAGGATACATCACCATGGTAACTCATGCTTTGACTTTCCATTATCACGATGCTGGCTTACTACTGTATGTAGCAGGATACATCACCATGGTGACTCATGCTCTGGAGCACTGTGGCTCAAAAAATATCACCAGAAGTTGCAACTGACTCTCTGAAATGTGGCTAAAAGTCTTTATCTGTGTGTATTTAGCTTAGTTTCCTGTATGCATCAGTTTGCAATCATTACTGAAATAAGAGAATATCTAGTATTGCATTATTATGAGAATGTTACATGCTTGGATTGTTACTATTGCTACGACTGCTTCATTTGTAATTCTGTATAAACAAATAAACTCCACAGCATGCACAACTATAATTATGCAGCGATCCTAATATCCACCAGGATGATCAGAGACTCATCCCAGCAACTGTCTGTTTGAGCTGCTGAAGTCACGCAGACGCATTAGGAGCATTACGGTAAAAACAGAGACAGAGAGGAGCTTCTATCCTCCCGCCGTCAGAGTCCTTAATCAGGACATGACACCACTACACCCTCAATATACACAAGCCATGTAAACCCTTCCCAACTGTCACCAACCTGCTGTTTTTAACAATCTGTAACTACATTTCCATCCACCTTTGCTGCTTATATTTATATTTATATTTATGTCACCTGCACTTTAAATATAAACTTCTAGCATCATATGCACATGTACAGTTTTAACCTTAAGATTATTTTCTATATTAGAACTTCTGTATTTCTCTATATTATGTATACGTTTTTTAGTTATTGTAACTTTTTAGTTTATTGCTAGATTTTTAACTTGTTGACTTATTCTTAATACTGTTTTTGATTTGATTTGCACAGTCTAAGGGTCGTTCAGGGTACATTCCACTACATGTGTACTAGTATGTGACAAATAAAGTATCTTGTACCTTGTATATTGTGGCAGCAATGACATATTGGACCTAGAACAGACAGGGTGACTTAGCTCTCCGCACAGAACGTGCAGAAAAATGGGGGTTAAGGTATAGTGCTTACTGGTAAATGAAGGTCCGTGTCGTTATGGTACGTCACTGAGGTTAAAATGCCAAAATATTGGTACCTGTAGTTACAAATCACAGTCGCCTAAAATGATTAGTACTGTATATGTAAGTTTTCTGTTGATACATACAAGGTGCTCCTGAGCTTTAGCCGTGCCGCACGGCGATACCCAGAGGAAACGAAATTTGGAAATGAGATCTCATACCTGTTTCATTTTTTTCTCCTAGACACCTGAGATGTATATGAAAGCAACATGAAACTACGGCTTGCTTCTCCTGTATCTCTTTTTTTTTCTCCAGAGAAAAAAGAGACACAAAATATTTCTCATTAATGAGACTAAGTTAGGTTTGACAAGATATCTTTTGTTTAGCTCAAATGTGACGCTTGTCCTCTGGCTCACCTACGTGTACTTCATCTCTCCTGGCAACTTTTATGAGATACAGATCAGACAAAATGTGAACTGAGCTGAGGCTGAAAAAGGAATCGCAATTCCTTCTCCCCAAGACATAGGACAGAAAGCTTTGAGCGCTAAAATTTTCTCTGGGCATCATAGGATAGGTTTTGTGTCGCTAGACAAGATTTTTAGTCGCTAGGGAAGGTCAAAAAGTCACAAAATTGGCAACACCGATCCGGAGCAGGTTATGTTTCAGGTTCACGGATCTCAGACAGTGCTTGGACCGAAGACAAGAAGTCAGTACATCACCTGATATAACAGATGGACTTTACCAAACTCTCAAAACTAAGGATGGACAGAATTACTCTTTTAGGGACACGGCTCATTTGATTTGGTTCACGGAAAAGATTTGCTCTGAAACATTCACCCACTCTTTGAGAGGCACTTCCTGTTTGGATAAAATAGAACTGAAATACTGATATTCCAATATGTCAAAGAATAGCACAAAATTTAGGCTATATAGTGCTAAGGAGTGAGACAAATACCATCAATAAATCATGTGAGGCAAAATGATATTGAATTACAGTAATTAAAGTCTTGGCAGCATTGTATCTTTACTCATGTTTGTTAAAAAGGCAAACCTAACATCTCATAACAAACACTAACGGACCTTGGTTAAAATCATCTTAAACTGTGAAAATATGATCTCTAAAATCTAGTTGCATCATATGGGAGGTCACTGCACAAGTAGGCTATACATTACCCCAGTAGATGGTGTATTTCAGTAATGACCCAGGTACAGGTCTCTCAGTCAGTTATGACCAAGAGGTAGCCGATCTGAGTCTCTCCGTTACTCACACACTTACCAACTCGGTCCACTCCTTCTGGTCTCTCGTCCAGTCATGTCCAACAAGTTGCCCGTCTGCATCTGTTGTTCACTCATCGAGAGTCATCGAGAGGGGAAAACTTTGTTCCATTTCCCCCACTTAAGTGGAAGCACACTGAGACGCTACACATTTTGGTGACGTATGTTGACGTAAGACACAAAGTCTGCAAAGAGCTCAAGACCTGGTCATTTCTTGAAAACAATAGAATCTAGACTGTGTCGGAATGTAAGATGTGCAGCTGCATCATTCGAAGACCGGATGCATCGCAGCAGCATGACAGGCTGCCCCATGCTCCTTCAAATACAGCCTCGAAATGCGTCATTTTTCTGCAAAGGAGTTGCAAAGGATACACCCAAAGAAACACATAATCTGCACATGGAATGATGTGCATCGTCTCCCACAGTGCAAGTTGAAACTGGTTGTGAGCAGTTTTTGTGGAGTTTGTTGGTTGTAGTGTTAGTGTGGCTTTGCAGTTTAGTATGATTAGCTTTGCGGCGCTCGTTTCATTTGTATGTATCTGTAAGGTGCAGTTTCTATATGATTCACAATCACAGAGTTTGTCATCGCAGGGATCGCAACAGCAGTTATTCCAGCTTCGTCCGAGCCAAACAAATATGCAGGTATCTTCCAGCAATGCAGTGTTCATGAGGAATTCCTGACCCTCTACAGATGTACATTACTTGCTTGTTGAAAGCAACTGTGGCTTCTGCTGCCTTGGACATGGGGTACAAGGCCTGTTCCTTCTCCACTGTGGCTAACAGGTACAGCTCCTTCCAGGTGGTGGGTAAGTGTTGCTTCCTCTAGTGTGGCTGACTGGCTGCTCTTGTAGATGGGTGGATGCAAGTGGGGGGGACCAGCTGTGTGGCTGCTGTGACACAAGCTGTGATCTCCGGAAGGGCAGGAGCCTGGATGATGAAGGTAAGGCTCAACCTTGCTGTTCATGTGCATCACTACAAAAGCTTTCCAAGTGAGGGTTTCTGTCATCAGCCCCACAGTGGCAGGATGAAGCTCTCCTGGGTCCTCTCACTGTGCTGGAGAAGCCTTTGCTGAGGAAGGTGTTGGGAGCCCAGAGATAAGTAGGTTCTCTTCGTTGTAATGTCCATGTCAACATGTCAATGCCTCTGGAGGCTGTATGGCCAAACATGACTGTGCAACATGACTGTGCATTTGCAGGCTTCTCAGCTGAGGTGGCTGTCCTGCCTGGAATGCAGTGAGACTGGCTACCAACATCAAGCTGTGCTGCAAGTGGAGGTCGATTGTACCTGACGTCGCAGAATAAACGTGGGTGAATCGTGCTGGTCTTGTCTGGCAATGTGGTTTATTATGCAGCACAACAGGATCTTGCTAGAAGTAGACAGTCTTTCAAGGGATTTCAGAAGATAGTTCAGCCTACTGCTGTAGTTGCCATGGTACTGTGCCTATAGTGTCACTTCCCCTTATGGGATCATAACAGACTCTTGGGACACATACAGGAATAAACAAGCCTGATGCCGAACAACGGCTCTGAACTCAGGGGCTGCATCCTTCACGGAATGTAGGCGTGGTCTTCGCAGGCTGTGTTCAAAGGGGCTAACAAAGCTTTGACAAATCGCCTGGTCTGGCTGCCACCAGGTATTCCTGCCCTTGCCCTTCAGCCACAGCGTGCCCCTCTCATCTCACTGCTGGGATGCGCCCACTTTATCTGTGCAAGGAACCTTTGTTTAGGTACAAAGGATCCATTGGATGAGTCCTTCGCAACACTGCAAAAGGATGATTCATTTGAAGGAGCCTTCCGAACAGGACAGCCTCACTGCGCTGCTGTGACACACCTGGCCTTTGAGTGCAGCCCCTGAGTAATGGTGCATGATATGCCTCCACTGTCTGGTTTATAATGGAATCTTAGCTGGTGCCTACAGCACACTGCACACTGCACACTGCACACTGCATCCTTGGTGCTATACTGTACCCTGCCAATCGACTCAACCCCCAAGTTCACGTTAGCCTGCTTCCGTGCCGTCGGGTTACTGGCTGTTAATTGAACACTCTCCTAGTTACTATGGCAATTGCTCCATAAGTAAAGCACTTCAGTCATTTGTGGGTGTAAATGTCCTTTGAAAACTCATGAATATGACTGCCATTCCATTGGCTAAATAAGTGCCAGATTGTAGGTGCCCTTAGTTTTGTGTGAAATAGTTTGAGTGGGTGATGACAGCAGATGATTCCGCGAGGATGTCTGCTTTGCATTAGAGCGCTTTTCCACTTGCGACTGGCCTGTTTAGAGTTTCAGATCTACCCTCTCATGCCTGGGTTTTACTTTTATAGGATGTTGACAGGTTTAACTGCTAACAAAACTGTTTTTACATAATAGCCTATTAATACTCTACTATCACAGTTTATGTTCTGTGGACTTTAATTGCTTTCCAGTCTGCATCTGCCCCGCAGAAGAAGGGTGTCTTTATTCAGTTATTTTTATTTGTTTTTCTCCAAATACAGGTATTACACGTATATTTGTATTGTTTGAGACTATCACTCCAAGAAGAATTTACAATGAATTCAAAACGAGAAATTTTTGTTGATGTCACAGTTAAAGATTTTTTAAAGTGTGTTTCAGTGATTCCAAAGTTTTTCAGCTTTGTGCATAAAAGCATTGCAATTAATCACAGCTGTTTTTGGCTTAGGTGCCGTTTAGCTGTGATGCATCAGGGCCTCGATCTGCAGTTCATATATTTCAGTTACCTAACGTCTCCATCCAGCCCTCAAGGCCAGAAAAATACCAGCATAGCGCAAGAGAACTTCATGTGGCTTTGCTGGACACTTGGGATCCCAGGTCCTGTTTTTTTCTGGTATGGTATCTATAAAGGTATATGCTACACATAAGCTCAGAGTGCAATACTGCTATACTGAGGGAGCCCTACTCCACCCCACAGCCAGGGGGCAGTAAAGGGCCACAGAAATATGCATCCTTTCCATACACGTGAAATGCCATGCGATATTCACGATACATTGCCCAGCTGTTCAGCCTCCCGTATCTGTGTTATTACTATATAATACTGGCATGTTTAAAGGAAAAAAAAAGAGTAATATCATCTGCAGTGGCCAGGCCACGTCAGGAAATCGAAAAGTCAGACATTTTGGCAGCCCCTGAGAGCAATTAATCATAAACGATTCGGCTTAGTATAGGGGGATCACACTCTTCAGCCTCCCTGCTATTCGGGGCTTCTGGAGAGGAGGGTCCGCCGGATTGTCGAACCTCGGATTCAGGAGGAGCAGTGTGGTTTTCGCCTCGGCCGTGGAACAGGGGACCAGCTCTATACTCTCCGCAGGGTTCTGGAGGGTGCGTGGGAGTTTGCCCAACCAGTCTACATGTGCTTTGTGGACTTGGAGAAGGCATTCGACCGTGTCCCTCAGGGAGTCCTGTGGGGGGTGCTCCGGGAGTATGGGGTGCCGGGCTTCCTTCTAAGGGCTGTTCGGTCCCTGTATGACCAGTGCCAGAGCTTGGTCCGCATGGGTGGCAATAAGTCGGACTTGTTTCCGGTGAGGGTTGGACTCCGTCAGGGCTGCCCTTTGTCACGGATTCTGTTCATAACCTTTATGGACAGAATTTCTACGCATAGCCATGGCGTTGAGGGTGTCTGGTTTGGTGACCTCAGGATTAGGTCTCTGGTTTTTGCAGAGTTGGCTTCATCGGACTGTGACCTTCGGCTCTCGCTGGGACAGTTCGCAGCCGAGTGTGAAGCGGCTGGGATGAGAATCAGCACCTCCAAATCCGAGACCATGGTCCTCAGCCGGAAAAGGGTAGAATGCTCTCTCCGGGTCGGGGATGGGGTCCTCCCCCAAATGGAGGAGTTTAAGTACCTTGGGGTCTTGTTCACAAGTGGGGGGACGATGGAGCGGGAGATCGACAGGCGGATCGGTGCAGCGTCAGCAGTGATGTGGGCGCTGCATCGGTCTGTCATGGTGATGAAGGAGCTGAGCCAAAAGGCAAAGCTTTGCAGTTATTTTAGAGTTTTCAAAACTAAGCCGAATCCATCCATCCATCCATCCATCCATCCATACATCCATTTTCTGTACCGAGTTGTCTTATATTTACATATATATTTGACTTCTATGATGCACAGTTGATGTTTTTCTCCAAGGCCAGCTTTTTTTACCGGAAAATTTAACAGCAAGTACTTTTACATCTGCAAAAAAATGCAGAATTTATTTTGGGATGACATGCAAAGCAAGCAAGAACGATCAAGATAACAAAAAATATATACACAAGTTAATGTGCTAAGTGCATATTTATTGTGGTATTTCACCAGAGTAATTCCAGGTGAATACCTCGCTCGGCGCTGTGACAGCAGTATGACGTCGACAGGCATTGTTAACAGCCATGAAGAGCCATATAAGCACTAAACTGCATTTAGCAGAACTGGATCCGTGTTTAAAAGTATCACATCTAAGTCAAATATACTTAATGTGTTCGTGCAAAAAAGGCTTCCAGAAAGGAATTGTATTTATGGGTCTATTGTTCGTTTAATCCATTTGCTTCAACAATAGAAAAGATTTTTCCCCCCGAAAAGCATTTATTTTTTATCATTAAACATTTCCTCACTGGAGCTGGTAGAATAATCATATCGGTATAATGTGATCGAGACAAAAAATTACTTGTAAAGAGCAACGACCAGTACGTCGTATGAATAAAATCACGTGCACAACAATGACGGGCTATGAAACGCTGGTAGTTTTAGGCGGGAGGCGACTGCGGGGTTTTTACTATGCCAAATGAAATGAAACCAGTAAAGTGGAATTTGGTGATTTTCCAAAAATAATGATTTATGACATGAATGTTTGTATGTTCCTACTGTGATTACCACCATTACATTGGATTGTATGCAGAGTCCCACTATCTCTATGGCACATGCACAGATTTAGGTCTCATATTTCAGTCCAAATTAAGGAATTGGGACAAACATCCAGGTTTGACCATGACTTTGAACATAATGGTGCAATGAAATGTCTCATAATACACTTGACAATGACTGACGCAAGGCAAACGCTACGGGGCTTGTTCGCGAGTAAAACTTAACTGTTAACTTTTAACAGTGTATCACCATGTAAAAATAAAGAAGCCAAGCCATTATTTATGTACATTTCATAATAATCTGCTAATTAAAATGTAGTTAAATTACAAGAAGACTTGCAGGTCTGAAACTCGTTTTCCTTAATCAAAGGAATTTCCTCTTCTTCCTGCCGGTAGCCAGAAGCAATAGCTTCTTCTGGACGTTAGATGGCGGTATTTGTCCATTTTATCGCTGTTTCGCCCAATCAGGTGAATGCGATTGAACAAATCAGTGCAACTCTTTAACACAAATCAGGCACCCCAGTGAAACCAGTGTCATTTTAAGGGAACATGCTGGTTATTATTACCGACATAAAGTTGGAAGCCAGGGATCGAAGATGCATATTTGAAAGGGTGTTTAAGTTGTGTTTTCTTCATTATCATATTTTAACTAACTGAACTCACCTGCACTGTACCTAAGCTCTTTGCACATTACATCCATCCATCCATTATTTATTTATTTATTTATTTATATTGTCCACAGTTCCTTGTACCTTTACCTTTAGATGTTTATTTGTATTATGTGTATTGTATATGTATTTTTTATATGATGATACCACCCGCAACAAAAGAAATTCCTTGTACTTCTCTGTACTTGGCGAATAAAAAGATTCTGATTCTGATTTCAGACGCGAAGAGATCAGGCATATACCACGTCATGTTTTTTATTGTAAGTAAATGTCAGGTGAACTTGTTCAAGTTGGAATAAATGAACATAATGATGAGTAACCACACGTATTCGAAAAGAAACACCCACACTTTGTTATAGTAGGATTTATCCTTACTTTCAGTTTTTCTTAATGCCATTCAGGGAGAGGGAAAAATCTTTCATTTTAGGGACCTTAAGGGGTCAGCATATAACCTTGTATAAGTTAATTCATTAAAGTTATTAATGCCAAGTTTAAGCAGAGCAGTGCCGCTACAGGGATGTCGCACCAATGGAGACGCCGGTGGGCGGAACGTTTCCCAGAGTAAGAAAGTTACCGATCAGCCCCCGCTAAAATGACCGGACTCTTCATACCGTTATTTTAACCCACATGCACGGGAGAAACAGGGATCTACAAAGATAAACTAATGTTATAGGCACAGGCTTCCACTAATCCTTTACTTTTATGAGGCGCCGCGTTAAGCAGTTTGCGCTAAACAGTGCGCGGAACGGAAAATCGGATTTAATCTTCTCACTATAATATTAACATTAACAAAAGTGTTTTGAAATGATCAACTTTGGGGAGTGCAGAGAGTTACGGATCTACCGCTTTTGGGATTTGCCTTAAAAGGATGCGCAACATCTCCTGACTTTTTTTATTTTTATTTTTCTACCACAGGAATAAAGTGGTATAAAATGAACTGAATTTCGCTTTTAAAATTGTACAAGGGATGCACGCATAATTCGCCCGCAGTGAATGAAATTATTCCGTACAGCACTATTAGAATAAATCCTTTTTGATTTACATTTTGGGTAAGTCAGACGAAGTTGATGCATAACCGGCAAGAAGTTTGTCCCGGGAAGGTGGACTGGAAATTTCACCATGGCCATTTCAGGTAGGCTTTTGAGGGGGCTTTATTTGATGCTATTAATGCAATGGACTTTATGGAAAAACTGCACATCCAGACACGTCCGCCAAGAGTTCCAGGTGCTGGAGGAGCAGCCGCTCGGTTCGTACGTGGGCGCCATAGACAGAAAGCCGGGCTTCACCTACCGCTTCGGCGAGAACCATAGAATGTTTGCAATCAACGACACGACAGGTGCAATTTACACGACGTCTGTCATCGACAGGGAGGCTTTGCAGAGTGACGTTATCAACGTTGTGGTTCTGTCCAGTCAACCTACCTACCCCACTGAAGTCAGGATTGTGGTTTTGGATATAAATGACAACGCGCCGGTTTTCCCCGACGCTTCCATCGTTGTGTTTTTTAAAGAAGATTCCAGGAGCGGCAGGCAGGTCATTCTGGACACCGCCACGGATTCTGACATCGGAAGTAACGGAGTGGATCATACAAGCTACAGAATAGCGAGCGGAAACGAACAGGAAAAGTTTCGTTTGGATATTACAGTTAATCCAAGTGGGGAAGGAGCGTTTCTGCACTTGGTTTCAACTGGGGGTTTAGATAGGGAACTGACACCATGTTATCAGCTCTTGATTGAAGTGGAAGACAGAGGTGATCCTAAGAGATTTGGTTACTTGCAGGTAAACGTCACTATTCAGGATACAAATGATAACCCTCCCATTTTTAATCAGGATCATTACCAGAATAGTGTTTTTGAAGACACAGCAGTCGGCTTCAGTGTTTTGCAGGTCACAGCGGAAGACCTTGACGAGGGGGCAAATGCAGACATCAGATACTTTTTAGAGGAAGGTACACCTTTTGCAATTGACCCTAAAACTGGTATTATTACTATAAAGGAAGCTCTTGACTACGAGAGCAGACGGCAGTACTCTTTGACCATTCATGCTTTTGACAGTGGAGTCCCCAGACTTTCAGGTCGCTGTGAGGCAAATATTACACTTTTAGATGTCAATGATAATGACCCCATGGTTAAATTCAGGTATTACCCCCCCAGCTCAAAGTTCGCTTCCGTTGATGAAAATGCAGTCATTGGTACAGTGGTTGCTCTATTGACCGTCTCAGATTTGGACTCTGACTCTGCGAATGGGAATATGTCCGTGTCGATTTTAGCAGGGAATGAGCAGGGTCACTTTGATGTTTACTCTTCCCCAATTCCAAAGTTGAGCCTTATAAAAGTGGCCAGTGTCTTAGACAGGGAGCGCATTTCCTCTTATAACTTCACTGTATCTGTTTCTGATAACGGGAAACCCATAGCCAGGTCCTCGATTGCTAGCTTGGTGATTTACATAAATGACACCAATGACCACCCTCCAGTGTTCCAGCAGGCTGTGTACAGGGTCAACATCAGTGAGGATGTTCCTAGAAGGAGCTTCATTGAAGGTGTTTCTGCAACAGATGGCGACTCGGGGCAGAATGCCAATCTGTGCTACTCTCTGGTGTCTGGAAACAGTTTGGGCTGGTTTGCAATCAGTGAGAACAGTGGTCTGGTCACCACTGCTGCGTTACTGGACAGGGAAACTGCATCACAGGTTGTACTGAATATTAGTGCCAGAGACCACGGCATGCAGCCTAAGGTCTCATATGCTACACTGGTGGTGAATATCGCTGATGTCAATGATCAAATCCCCATGTTCACGCAGGAAAATTACCACGTCTTCCTGCTAGAGAACTCACCCGCTGATAGTGAGCTCCTGGTGTTGTTGGCTACGGACAGCGACCTGGGGTACAATGGGACTATCCGTTTCTCCTTTGACTCCGCCACGCCACCCAACCTCCAGGACCTTTTCAGTCTGGATGCGGCGTCTGGCAGACTGAGTACGGCCAGGGTTCTGGACAGAGAACAGCAGGCCTCTTATGAGCTCTGTATCCAAGCCACCGATATGGGAGTTCCATCACTGGCTTCCATTGCGAAAGTGAATATAACCCTTAAGGATGTCAATGACAACCGGCCCACATTCTACCCTGTGCGATACTTTGTCAACATCAAGGAGAATGAACCTCCAGGCACGCATGTCACAACAGTTAAGGCAACAGACTTAGACCTTGGCAGGAATGGAACAGTCAAGTTCACAATTACGCTTGGTGACCTGGTCAGATTTCACATAGACAGCAAAACAGGCAGAATTACCACGCAGCAGTCCCTCAGTAGAGAAGATGGCACAACCTACGAGCTAACGGTGTCAGCAGCTGATGGAGGCGGCCTTCATTCTCTCCCTGAAGCCACCGTCATTATCTCTGTTGTTGATGACCAGGACAACCTTCCGTCTTTCATCCACAGTGCGTATAGTTTTGTGATCTTTGAAAATATCCCAGTTTCCTCTATAGTTGGCACAGTGTCCGCATCTTCACTCGATTCCATCAACAATGTCACATATCAGATCACTGATGGTGACCCAAAGGGGATTTTCCTAATAAACCACATCACTGGTCAAATAACCACAAACAGAGTCATTGATAGAGAAGAGCAGCCATTTCACCAGCTCCAAGTGATTGCACGGGGTGGAGAGGTGACAGGGCAGGCCCTGGTAAACATTACTGTTAAGGACCTGAACGATAACGCCCCCCATTTCCTGCACACATCTGCGAATGTGAGTGTGATGGAAAGCTGGGCGGCAGGACATCCCATATTTCAAGCTAAAGCTGTGGATCCTGATGAGGGCCCCAATGGCAGGGTGGTGTATAGTCTTAAGAAGAATCACAAAGGCCTCTTCCAGATCCAGGAACAAGACGGCCTAATCACACTAAGGGGGCCTCCGACTGTAGCAACCAGTTCCTTTCAAGTGGAAGTTCTGGCTTCTGATCTGGGTGTCCCCCAACGTGCCTCTTCTCTGATTGTCATGGTCAATGTTCATGACATTAACGACAACTCACCCATGTTTGAGCAGCTGTCATATGAGGTCACTATTTTAGAGTCAGAGCCAGTGAACAGCAGGTTTTTTTGTGTGAAGGCCACTGACAAAGACTCTGGTTTGAATGGGGAGGTTACATATGAAATCACTGGCGGAAACACTGGTGGTGTGTTTGGCATCTTTCCAGACGGAGAGTTGTTTGTTAGAGCAGAGTTAGACCGAGAGGTCAGGAACCAGTATCAGCTGCTGGTAGTGGCTACAGACCGAGCCACAAGACCGCTAAGTGGCAGCGTCAATGTCACTGTGGTTCTGGAAGACGTCAATGACAATCGACCCCTCTTTAACAGTACAAGTTATGTGTTTTACTTTGAGGAAGAGCAGCAGAGGGGCTCTGTTGTTGGGCAGGTCTTTGCAGATGATAAGGACTATGGATTAAATAGTGAGATTCGCTTTTCCCTTGAGACTCCACAGCCAAGCTTTGAACTCAACACTATCACCGGGGTGTTAACTAGCACAGCGCGGCTAGACCGTGAGTCACTGGTGAGACAGCAAGGTGCTGCAAAATTCAGTTTTTCCATCACGTCCTCAGACCAGGGGTTCCCAAGGGCCCTGGTTGACCAGGCCAAAGTACAAGTGTTTATACAAGACGTCAACGATAACCCCCCCATATTTACTAAAGACGTCTATCAGGTATCTGTGTCAGAGTTAGCTCAGAGCATGACACAGTTAGTGCGTGTCTCTGCCTCAGATATTGATGAGGGTAGAAATGGACTCATTCACTACCATATCGAGGGAGGCACCGAAGGACTTACGTTTTCCATTGATGGCAGCTCTGGCCAAGTGACGCTGGTGGACAGACTCGATTACGAAACAACATCCTCTTACTCGCTCAAAATTATAGCAGTAGATTCAGGAATGGTGCCCCTCTCTTCTTCTTGCTTGCTGAACATCTTTGTTCTGGATGAAAATGACAACTTGCCTGTCTTCCCTAAGTCTACACTGACCACTGATGTTAATGAGAACATGCGAATTGGAGAGCTTGTGGCCTCTGTAACAGCTACTGACTCTGATTCTGGGGACAATGCGGAGTTAAGCTACAGTATCACAGCATCCAATAATCGGGGGACATTCAGTATTAGTGCCAAAACTGGAAGTATCTTCTTAGCCAAGAAGCTGGATTTTGAAACACAGATGCTGTATAAATTTAACGTAACGGCACAGGACAATGGAAGACCACCTAGGTACTCATCAATACCTGTAATTATAAATGTTATAGACTGTAATGATAATTCCCCAAGTTTTATGTCTGGAGATATTTTCAAATCCATTTCAGAAAACTTGCCACTTGCAACCTCCATAATGACTGTCACAGCACATGACATTGATTCTGATGTCAATGGCCAACTGGAATATTCCATAGTTCAACAGACTCCAAGAGGAAACCATTTCAAGATAGATCCTGTAACTGGGGTCATTTACACAAATAAAGAGATTGACAGGGAATTTTCAAATCTTTTTGAACTAATAGTCAAAGCAACTGACCAGGCTATTCCAACGGATCTCCGACATTTTGCCTTAAAAAACCTGACTGTTTGGGTCACGGATCAGAACGACAACGCCCCTGTGTTTGTTTCTCAGAGTGCACTGGTTGCTGAATCAACCATGTTTGTTGGCTCGGTTCTCACCAAGGTGGTGGCCCTTGACCCCGATGAGGGGATGAATGGAGAAGTCGAGTATGAATTAGTGAGTGGCGACCTTGATACTTTTATTGTAGACCGCTACACTGGGGACATTCGAGTGGTGTCCCCTCTGCTGCCCTCGCGATTGGTCTACAACCTGACCATGCTGGCTACTGATCGTGGGGCAGACAGGAAGGCCTCCCAGACGGACATGACTGTCATCCTGCGGGGTGGGGATGGTCCTGTGTTCTCCCAGCCCAGGTACGTCGCTGCTCTGAGGGAAGATCAGCCCCCAGGAACAAGTGTCATCTCTGTGGATGCCTCTAGCCCACGTGGTGTTGGCAGCCAGGTGCAGTTCTACATCGTGTCGGTGCAGAGTGGTGCTCAGCCTGTGGGACGACTCTTCACTGTCGGCCGCTTCACCGGCATCATCGAGACGGCGGCTGAGTTGGACAGGGAACGGGGTCCTGACATCTACCTGGTGGACGTCTACGCGGTGGAAGCCGGCGCCAGCTTGCCCAGAACGCAGAGAGCCGAGGTGAGTCATGCCGTTTCTTTTGTTTTTTTTGTTGTTTTTTTTTTACTTTGGCCTCTGATGGGAGCGGATGGAATAAACCGCATGCCTCTCCGGGAAAAAAAAATAAAAATCTGTGAAATCTACAAATGGTAGATTCAGGCGTGACACAGTGGCAAAGCAGTAACCAATGTTACCTGACCCTACTGAGACTGGGGTTTGAGTCTCTGGTACTTGCATGTTTGCATGTCAACTGCCCCCCCCCCACAGTCGACAATCTTGCTAAAGTGAACTGGAAACTGCCCGTAGGCGTGAATGGTGTGTGTGCCCTATGATGAGTTGGCACCCCATCCTGGATTATTCACTGCCTTGCCATCCTGCAGTGGACAAGCGGCATAGAAAGTGGATGGAAATGCACTAGGTATCATTCAGTGTTTCAAAGTCCCGTGATTTTCTAGTCGCCGGGTTTTATTTCTGCCCGGCTTCTCGTAGTGGAGAAGCATTGTTTTGGCGACAAAGCCATTGTTCCAGTTCCCAAAAACGGCCAGGCTCGCACAATGACCGAGTCGTTTGTGTGAATACTCGAGGAAGGGGAAGTGAGCACAGGGCATCCTGTACTTCCCTGGGGTCCTGCTGCTGGAATCCAGTATCCTCTCTTACTGAGCGTAAACTGCATTAGCCTGCATGAGAGGAATTTGAGAAACAGTTTTATTCATCCTGGCCATTAATCATGTTGCACGGCTTTACGGTCTTAAAGCATGATATATGTCGATTAGCGATAGGAGGAAAAGACGCTTTGTGCGCTTCAGTGGATGCTGTATGGTTTTACTCATTTGTGGGCTGTTCTTTGGAACTAAATGCAGTGATGCGAGCTGGAGGTGCTGTTGAATGGTCTAAAGGGGTCCATGCGCATAGATTACCGATGAGTTAGGGACAGAACAGAAGCCATGAACACTGGGATGTCCTACAAGATCACGTGATGCATGTGCAGGACCAGAATTCTCATGCTACTGGGGGTGTGATGTGATCAGAATACTGGGAAGATTTGGAGTTTGCTAAGGGTCCCCAGCTCGACACAGGGCATCCTGAACGTTGTGTTCAATCTTCCCTGTGGGATGAAGGAAATTTTCTGAAGCAGAATTGAGAAATTCTAGACCTGGTTTGTGTGACTGAATCCTTGCCACTGTTTAAATGAAAAACAAATGTGATGTTATATATAAGCATTGGAAAGTTCCTCTTGAAGCTAACATTTTCTGTTATTATAGGTTTGATGGTACATGTTTATAAATTCTTTTTTTTTTCAACCATACCCAAATGATATCACTGCTGTTTACTTGAAAATGTGTTTTTAATTATTACATTGAAATTACACAACATTTTTAGAGGTTTTCATAAGCGTGTGTGTGACCACATCTCCAATCCGGCCTTTGTGAAAGCTGGGAAGAGAGTTTAGTCCTTTGGTGTTCATAGTACAGTTACGTCAGCATAAAACAAATTAAACCGACCATGCAGCAGTGCATTCCCAGTGACAAATAACATTTCTGATTTCAGCCTCAGTATAAAATCTGATTTCGGTCTTGTTTGAATGGGCCTTAAGGTGAGAAACTTCTCAAGATTCTAAGGTATTTAGAGCACGATTATCAAATCCAGGCTGAAAGGATGAGTGGGTTGCACTGACTTTCTGTGATTTCGGAAACAATGAGCAGAGTTTAACCATCCCATGCACTGATTGCATGGTGGGGGGCACTGCTGGTTGCTTGGCACACTGCTAAAAAAAGTTTAAAATATTTTGACTGCCTGGTATTTTGCCTCAGAATCATGGGTCACGTTGTCTGATTTTATGGGCTTATTTCTGCCAGTTTAGACTGGAATTCCAAACTTGTTTTATCACGTCCATTGTGGGGAAACGAAATTAAAAGGTATTTTAGAAAAAGATACAGAAATAGTATGAAACCAGTTTGTTTAGGGTTTTTTGTGCTCTTCCCCCTGGAACAGAGTCCACAATTATCTTAATTACTCATTTTGTGATCGGTTTTAAGTAGGTTTTTGCTTCCTTTTGATTCATGAGAGCGGTGTTTTTGTAGCGGCTGCCTCTGGGAGCCGCGACCAAGGTGTAGCTCTGACCTCGCTCTCTGTCACAGGCTGCAGGAAATGGGAGTAAAATGCATTTTTGTTCCTTTGCGGCCTGTGAGGTTGGCAGGCCGAACCTGCAGTGGATGGGGGGGGGGGGGGGGCTGAGCGTTCCCAGCGCCACTGGGACTTTACAAAAGGGAGACCAGATGGTCGTGGAGATAAACGTGCCCTGTTATTGTTTGTTTTACTCCGCAAGGTCTGGCGAGTTCTCCAAGGGCGGAGCTAGTCGGCAGAGGGTCCGTCAGCGCCTGCCAAACTTTCTATCAGGAGTTCCTTGTGCCCGGCCGAGTCCTCTACACTGCGGAAGCTGCGGGATAAGACGAGATGCCGCTAATGCGAGCAAAAATGGCAAAACAAAACGGCACATGGGCGATGTTCCCGAAGTGGACCGCGTGCCTGTTCAGCTTCAGGGTGCAGTGTCTGCTCTGATGAAGCTCTTTCTGAAGCTCTTTCTGAAGCAGTGTAACACACTCATTTTGTCATTTGAAGAAGCTCAAGAGCTGCCAGGGGAAAGAAGGTTAGCCATTTTTTAGGCCACATGTCGCGTTGACCGCTTCCCGTAGCTGAACTTCTGTTGGCACTTTGCCTGAACTCCAGTCCCTGTAGAGCAGTGGTGTCAAACTGCACTCCTGGGGGGCCGGAGCCCTGTGTAGCTTAGTTCACTCCAGTCCTGGGGGGCCGGAGCCCTGTGTAGCTTAGTTCGTTCCCTGTTCCACCACAAATGATTCAGCTCAAGAGCTAAGTGGTAATTAGCACAAATAGTTGAATCTGGTGTGTTAAATGAGGGGAAACCCAAAAATGTGCAGAGCTCCGGCCCACCAGGACTGGAGTTTGACACGTGCTATAGAGCAACTAAAATGATATCGTTGAAAGACACAATGCCATGATTACATAGGTCACTCAAAATATTCCCAAACAGTTAAACCCCAAACCAGTTGAATCTGTTGCAGTCTGCGAATCTGTTCATTAATTTGGCAGATGTGAGATGTGGTGATGGATTCTGGCTGGAGATGAGAGACGCAGCCATCTATCGCCCCCAGTGCAAGTTACTTTGGCCTCCCAAGTAGCCGCGGTGGCTGTCGTATGAGTCTCTTTAGATGGCTTAGCCCACTATTGTTCATCATTTTCCATACATTTGGACCCAGCTCTGGTACCACTGGTCCTGTGTCTGTTCTGGGTGTCTCTCTCTTTAACAAGAGCTTTATAACGCTCTATTGTGCGAATGTCAATGAAGTCTGGCTCTGTAACCCTGACCAGCAGACCAGGGCCTCAGTACTGCATGTTTAAACTCCCACAGCCCCAGTTCTGTCCCGATTCTGACAGCTGGCTCCTCTACGTAAAGATCTAACCTGCCCAGGTTCAGCAGTTGAGTGCATCAAGCAATTGACTGATTCTCAACATAAACATGAAACGTGTCCCTCGGAAAATGTGTGCACGTCACCGAGCTCTCAACGGGCTGTGGTGTTAGAATTTCAGTTGCCAGCAGACATCCTGTCTTAAATATCACAGCGGGCCTCCTGGATTTGGTACCCATGAAGTTGACGAGGTTACTCCAGAGTAGGAGATGTTAATGTGCATCTATGCTCTTTTGTGAAGATGCTGCTCTGCATTTTTGGCACCTGTATCTTGCGATTTAAATGTAAGTTTCTCAGGATAACAGTTATAAATGACATAAAAATGATCAATAATCCAATAACAATGACCATGTAATTAGATTAACTTACCCCATTTGATCTTGTTAGTTGTTATAAATAAATTGTAATAGGATGTCTTCTCAGCTATTCTGAATACTTTTAACAGATGATACATTGGCTCTTTGACAATAATGAGTATTACCAAAGGAGTTTTACTAGTAGTATTATCAAACTACCATTGAATAAGATCCCAGGTTCTGGGCCTCAGAGAGAGATCTTTCTCAGGATTCAGTGGAAAGACTTCGTTTCAGCATTTGAAATAAAATTGTTATGGATATAATTGATATTTCGGTTGTTGAGGGAGAGAGACGGATTGACAATGCAGGTGTTTCTCCGATTTCTTGGCCACATTCCACCACCAATGTTCTTTATATTTATGCACAAAACCCCAGACATTTGCAGAGCTAATTTATTGAGATTGCAAACTGCCACTTGGTGTCTACATGTCAAATCAGCACTATATAAATGAAACATGTCTATCATCTTTTATTCAGATCATTTTCTTCATCATCGTGCCCATTGATGCTGCTCAGTAGATGTGACACAATACCAGTGATGGTTGAGCAGAAATCATAGATTATTCATTGTTATTAAATATCACCTAGAAGGCCTTTCCTTAGTCTCCCCCTGCTTTGTGTGTGTGTGTCTGAGTCTGTGTGTGTGTGTGTGTCTGTGTGTGTCTGTGCGTGTGTGTGCGTGTGTGTCTGTCTGTGTGTCTGCGTGTGTGTGCATGTGTGTCTGTGTGTGTGTGTGTGAGTGAGTGTCTGCGTATGTGTGTCTGTGTGTGTGTGTATGTGTGTGTGTGTGAGGCCAGCATGGGGTTAAGGACCACAGCTGCTTTTGGCCTGAACGCTGCACGTTCCTGTCGTCCCGTAGAAGGTTTTGTTCCTTTGTGGAGATGCATTTTTTCCCCCAGCTTACAGCTTGATTGTCACGCCTCATTAGCAAAGCGTTTTTAGCCTCCTGGGACTCGTACCCGGGGGGGTCGTGTTGGAGTCTGCGCCGGACCTGCCGGCGAGCTTATGTCTGCACGGCACTGCACGGCACTGCACGGCACTGCGGGGGTGCCGGATAGAGACCACAGTGACAGGGGTGATTCTAGGATTTATTTAAGGTGGGGAACATTAGAGGGAGGGGCATACTGCATACAGAAGGGCCATCATTAGCCAGTGATATGTATCAAACTGCTGATTGACATTGCAGGGGTACTCCGGCAGCTAATCAGCTTTCACCTGGCTATCGCCCCTTGGCCCCGCCCCTTTCTATGCCCTGGCTTCGTGATTTCGGCGAATGGACGCAAAGTTCTCATCTCAGAACTTACAGCTTACACAGCTCAGTCAGTGTCCTGCCCAGAGATGTCAGAAGCGTTTTTACACACGTTAAAAACACAACTGAAAATGTATTCTCGTCATACCACAAAGCCACCACAAATGTAAACCTGTTCTTATAACCTGTACATGCCCAAGATTTTTTTGTTTGTTTTACATTGCAAGCTGTTCACTGTAGCTGTTCATTTTCTTAACTTATCCTACTGTAAGTGTTTTGGTTGACATTGTGTGGCGTATACAAAAATTAGAATGAGCTTGTTTTATTTTTTTGTCTCACACCTTCAGCCTTTTGTTTTCCAGCTATATTTAGCTTTGCTGGTCACAACGGCATGTCTGTGTTTTTTGGATGGGGACTCAGGAGCCGGGAATATAGATGTATGATTAGACTGAGTCAGGATGCATGAAGAGCCCAGAGTCTAAAAATAGACTTGGAATATTTGTCCACATGCAGACCAAAATGCTTCTAACTCCTGCCCCAGGTTTATAAATGTAAATGTACTACAGTGGGGGAAGGTTTGCAAATGTAAGTTTGTTCTTGAAGTTTGATATTGAAGCAACATTGTTCAGTTGGTTGAAATTTGCCTGTCAGTCTGTTTGCGTTCCTGGTTTCGGTCTATAATGCCAATTTCTGTTAGCACATTATTAAACACTGCCTTCCCTTTAAGGTATATAGATGTTCCTTCATCATAGAACCTACAGTGCCTGTGCTGCCTAACCTTATGGCTGAACGCCATCTACATGCTACTTTATTAGAATGAGAGCAGGGAGACAGGGCGGCGTGCGAAGTCTGTGTGTGAGAGGGGAATGGTGTCAGACAGCGAGTGTGAGAGAGCAGGGAGACAGGGCGGCGTGCGAAGTCTGTGTGTGAGAGGGGAATGGTGTCAGACAGCGAGTGTGAGAGAGCAGGGAGACAGGGCGGCGTGTGAAGTCTGTGTGTGAGAGGGGAATGGTGTCAGACAGCGAGTGTGAGAGAGCAGGGAGACAGGGCGGCGTGCGAAGTCTGTGTGTGAGAGGGGAATGGTGTCAGACGGCGAGTGTGAGAGAGCAGGGAGACAGGGCGGCGTGCGAAGTCTGTGTGTGAGAGGGGAAGGGTGTCAGACGGCGAGTGTGAGAGAGCAGGGAGACAGGGCGGTGTGTGAAGTCTGTGTGTGAGAGGGGAATGGTGTCAGACAGCGAGTGTGAGAGAGCAGGGAGACAGGGCGGCGTGCGAAGTCTGTGTGTGAGAGGGGAATGGTGTCAGACGGCGAGTGTGAGAGAGCAGGGAGACGGCTGCGTGTGAAGTGTGTGCGTGAGAGGGGAATGGTGTCATACAGCGAGTGTGAGAGCAGGGAGACAGGGCGGTGTGTGAAGTCTGTGTGTGAGAGGAGAATGGTGTCAGACAGCGAGTGTGAGAGCAGGGAGACAGGGCGGTGTGTGAAGTCTGTGTGTGAGAGGGGAATGGTGTCAGACAGCGAGTGTGAGAGAGCAGGGAGACAGGGCGGTGTGTGAAGTCTGTGTGTGAGAGGGGAATGGTGTCAGACAGCGAGTGTGAGAGAGCAGGGAGACAGGGCTGTGTGTGAAGTCTGTGTGTGAGAGGGGAATGGTGTCATACAGCGAGTGTGAGAGCAGGGAGACAGGGCGGTGTGAAGTCTGTGTGTGAGAGGGGAATGGTGTCAGACAGCGAGTGTGAGAGCAGGGAGACAGGGCGGCGTGTGAAGTCTGTGTGTGAGAGGGGAATGGTGTCAGACAGCGAGTGTGAGAGAGCAGGGAGACAGGGCGGCGTGTGAAGTCTGTGTGTGAGAGGGGAATGGTGTCAGACAGCGAGTGTGAGAGAGCAGGGAGACAGGGCGGCGTGTGAAGTCTGTGTGTGAGAGGGGAATGGTGTCAGACAGCGAGTGTGAGAGCAGGGAGACAGGGCGGCGTGTGAAGTCTGTGTGTGAGAGGGGAATGGTGTCAGACAGCGAGTGTGAGAGAGCAGGGAGACAGGGCTGCGTGTGAAGTGTGTGCGTGAGAGGGGAATGGTGTCATACAGCGAGTGTGAGAGCAGGGAGACAGGGCGGTGTGTGAAGTCTGTGTGTGAGAGGGGAATGGTGTCAGACAGCGAGTGTGAGAGCAGGGAGACAGGGCGGTGTGTGAAGTCTGTGTGTGAGAGGGGAATGGTGTCAGACAGCGAGTGTGAGAGAGCAGGGAGACAGGGCGGTGTGTGAAGTCTGTGTGTGAGAGGGGAATGGTGTCAGACAGCGAGTGTGAGAGCAGGGAGACAGGGCGGTGTGTGAAGTCTGTGTGTGAGAGGGGAATGGTGTCAGACAGGGAGACCGGGCGGTGTGTGAAGTCTGTGTGTGAGAGGGGAATGGTGTCAGACAGCGAGTGTGAGAGCAGGGAGACAGGGCGGCGTGTGAAGTGTGTGTGTGAGAGAGGAATGGTGTCAGAAAGCGAGTGTGAGAGCAGGGAGACAGAGGGGTTAAGGTCAAGACTCTATGGTGGCCAATTCATGTGTGAAAATGATTCCTCATGCTACTGAACCACTATTTGACAATTTGAGCCTGATGAATCTTGGCTTTCTCACCCTGAAATATGCCCATAACATAAGGAAAGGAAAAATCAATTCATGGTGGATAGAGGGGTAACCCGGCAAGTCAGTAGATTCAGGTTCTAACCTGACTTACTGCAGCATAACATTGCTGAACTGTAATAATGATCCAGTCATTGGTATTTACCGATTTAAATTCGAATTGGCCGGGCAGTGTATAAAAAAATATATTATTCAGTTTATCGTTTTGATGCTAGACTGAACACTCCCACATCTGGATATCATCGTCCACAACAACCCGGTTTGTTTTAACGGGCAGTCAGAACATCAACAGGTTCTGTTATAAAACACAGTGTATCCAAAGTAACCCTGTGTAATCACCAACAGTATTCCTAAGAACAGCGCTTTTTAAACTTTTTTTATTCTGTCTAATGAAAAACATCTGGATGAAATATCATGCAGGGATTTCTGGATCACCTGAGCTCTTTGTGAGACAAGCCTAAGCTTTGCAGATAGAATACTAAAAAAGGTCATTTCAAGACTGTACTCTGGTGTGCAGTTGTTCTACAGAGAGGACAGAGAGTTTATAGATAGCTACAAATGTTACGTTTTGCTAATTAAAATCTGATCCAGGTACAGGTACTTGGGGAACACTGCACCTTCCTTGTTCAGTGATGTTTTTTTACACTGCATGAAACACTTTTCCGACATGAAGCATTTTGGATGCTGCAGCTACAGTGTATTTTCCCTAAATCTTCCTAATATGTCATGTAATATGATTTGGTGGTAAGTTGGTAATTCGTTCTATGGTATTTTGTGAAGGTGAACATTAGGATAGCTTTGTAAAGGGCTGGACCATCAGTCGTCACCTTGCGATAAATCCTGGGAATCCCTAATCAGCTTGTCTGGAGCTCAGTAGTTGACGCAGCTCAACCCAGAAATTCTGTATTTTCGCTTTATCAGAGCATGCCAGTGTTTTTTTCACCTTTTTAAATGAAGTCTATCTCTCAGTGCACAACATAACACAGTAACTGCAAAACAACACTCAGATGTGGCAGGCAGGTTTTCGTGTAAAACATTTCCCATTAAATAAATAAATGCAATAAAATGTATCGCATAAATCTTTTAAATAAAAGGTGTCATGGGTGGATTTGGCTTTCTTAGCTGGCTCAGATTCTCCATAGTGACCTCCAATGAAAAATTTATTATTTTGTGAAATTAATATATACTTATTATGTCATTTAATACCCTGAACTGAACAAGAGGTCAGCCGGATGAAGCGCTGACCTTCTTAAAGTAATCGTAGCTGGGTCACGGCTTGGCTGCATGAGAGGCCTCCCGGCCTGACTTCAGGGGTCAGGTCCATCAATCCGCATATTCTTACCACTGTCCTGTCCAGCTGGGAGAAGCTCTCTTCTCAGTTTCCATTCTCGGCAAATAGCACTTAGTGATGTAATTCTGGACAAACTGCAACACTTTGTCAAGGGTGTGTTCCTCGATTTAATAGAATAACTTTGAATGATCCGAGATGTGTGGTTCTCCTACACTAAAAACTTTCTGGAAATGTTCAGTCAGTGACCCCCCTTCTTTTATGGTACTAAGTGTGGGTGGATTGTTGGGTAGCACTGTGACCTCACACCTCCACGGTCGTGGGAGTGACTCCTGGCTCCATCTCTCTATCTCCTCCCCATGTTCCCTCCAGGTCTTCAAGTTTCCTCCTTCAGTCGCATAAATAAAGAATTGTGACTGTACATTGCCCTCAGTGTGTGACTGTGTGTGTATGTGTGTAAGCCCTTTGAAGGACTAGCATGCCGCATACAGACAGTCCCCGGGTTAAGAACACCCGACTTACACCCGACTTACACAGCACTCATGCTTATGAATGGGCTGCCGGAAAGCCTGTTAGATTAAACATTCTCATTAAATGCGACGGTTCGTAATAAGGAATGCGTGCACTACCTTGCGACACTTGTGAAAACATTGTGCGGCTTCAGTGGTTTGTCGGCTTGGTGTACAGTACAGTACAGTATGTAGTATGTAGTTAATTACTATTATTACCATGTACTGTATTATCTTTCCGACTTACCTACAAATTCGACTTAAAGACTGTGTACTTAGGGCAGCCTGTACCGCCGTGTCGCGCCCTGTACTCATGGAACGGATATCGTTGGTAGTCTGGGGGCACTCTGCTACATGTAGCTATACTGTACTAGCTATACTCTGCTAGCTATACTGTACTAGCTATACTCTGCTAGCTATACTGTACTAGCTATACTCTGCTTATTATACTTTTCTAGCTGTAGTTCTCTCCCCTTTTGTGCTTCCCATCCTGTGGTCCTTTAAGACGCTGCTGTACTGTGCCCCGGACTCCAAGCCGCCACAGCCGATGGTTTCTTCATGTCTGCTTGGCACTGCTGGCCGGCTGGGGATTGAGTCAGACAAACAGAATAGCCGGTTATTGAAAGCATGTTGCACACATTACCACCCGCGGCCGGCCGAGAAGGGGCAGACGTCCTGAACTGAATGCATTTATGACAGACAGGCCCGCACTGTAGTGCATGATGGGAAACGTCTCCCGGGTTGACCTCCTGGGTGACCCCCCCCCCCCTCCGTGACCTGTGAAGGGTAGCCACAGTCCCTACACATACTCCCAAGCTGTTATTAGGTGAAAAGTGAAAAACTCATCACACCTCAATGAAATGTGTCCTCTGCATTTAACCCATATGTGACATAGCAGGGGGCAGCTAATTCAGCGCCCGGGGAGCAGTGCTGGAGGGGGGGGGGGGGTACCTTGCTGGTCAGGGATTCAAACCAGCATCCTTTTGCTCACATGTGTAACCATTGCCAACCTGCCCCCCCCCCCCCCCCCCCCCAAGGCAGTGGCTAGCGTCTCCCATCGTCCGGGAGAGACTGACCCCACATGCGGACCCTGGATGGTCTGTACCAGTCATTTCTCCAGGATCGTGTTTTCCTGTTCTCATTGTTGTTCGAAAGCTAACCTTGTGGTGAATTTCATTGTTTAAAGCAGTATTTGAAGGGGGGGGGAGAAACGTAACATTTTGTTGGTATTGAGTCGCTTACCCTCAGACGCGCACTGTAATTGACCCAGCTTCCAAATGGCTACTGTACAGTTTTTGGGAATCGGTCTGTTTTCATACGTGTTTCTGTCTCACATGAATTCCTTCAGCTGACTAATCAAAACTAACCTACAGCAGACCAGTGTCATTATGGGTTTTTCTTATTCTTGTTGTTATTTGATTGTTTGTATTAGAAGAATTTGTGTCCACATGATTTCTGAATTTAAAAAAAACACCTTCAGGTTAACAATGATAAAAAAAATACAGGTCAGAAAGCCGAGTTTGAGCTTCTTTTCCGTGTCTGACGTTAAACTCCTCAGGCATCACGTCGGAAAGTCATTTACAAACACTCGGATCGTGCATATCTTCAAAGGTCATCAGATTGTCCCCCCCCCCGCTTGTTACATTTGCCTTGCTTGTCATCTGGACTACATTATCAATCTGTAGTTTGATCTGCTAACTGAGAAATGACCTGCCTGAAGCCTGCATCGAGGTTAGCGTCCAAGTTAAATATGTGGCAGTTCTTTGCATGAGGGTAAACCGGTCCGTACGGCACACACCGTTATCTTCGTGAGAAACACATCACAGAGATCAGACCCGTGGAATGTTTGCTACAGATCAGCTGGGATCGACTGCTCTGTGTTAGCTGTTTACACACGCAGCTGCGTTTCCAGGAATAAGAGTTAAAAAAAAAGTATAATTTTAGAAGCGCTTCATATTCCCTTTAAACAATCCATTTATTTTCTGCAACCGTTTATCCAGTGTTGGGTTGTGGTGATCCTGGAGCCTGTCCTGGGAGTGTGCAGGCTGGCACAGCTCTTAAGAGGGTGCACTTTCTCAATAAGGGAAATTTAAAGGCATCTATCCGCCTAAACTGCATGTCTCTGTAGAAGGACACGGAATTCCCCCCATTTTAAATAATCTTTACAAGAACTATATATTTTATTGTACTTATTTCACATTTTATTTAATATCTCAAACTAAACTGGAACATCCTCTTTACTTTCAAGAGCAGTTTTTAGGCACATTTTGAAAAATGTAAGGCCTCGTCTTACATAACGTCCGTGTCGGTGAAAAGTGAAAAACTGTCATCACACCTCAACGAAATGTGTCCGCTGCATTTAACCCATATGTGACGTAGCAGTGGGCAGCTAATTCAGCAGTGTCGTTTGAGTAAGTTTCTTTTATTTTATGAATATTTATGGTAATATAATATAATATGCATCATCTATTAAACGATCATGGTATGTATGGGAGGATTGATATATTGTTGTTCAGAGGCCTTGGCTGTTTGCTGCGACCTGTGAAAATATAGCAAAGCTGTTTAATGGTCACATAAGTTCCTCTCGGTAAATAACATCCACACTCATCCACACTTACAATTAAAAAGCATGAAACATGTAGCATCAGCTGATAATACAGAGGAAGTTCCAGTGTGGCCTTACAGCAGCTGCTGTGCCCATGTGCTGTCAAACTTTCATTTTTCGTGGTATTACTTTTATTAATGAACATAATACAAGAGGCCCATCTTTATAGACCTGCCATCCACAAGGCTTTATTTTAAGTAATGCCCTTAGCAGATTGTTAAGCTTTCGGAGAATGTTTCAGAAGGCGAGCCCGAGCGCTGATGCTTTGTCGCTCGCTGATTAGTGACACTTTAATAAAGTCATTGGAGGGTCGGTGGGATGAATTTCCCACCTTTTTAGCCGTTTCTATGGTCACGGGCAAAATAACGTTAATTCTGGCCTCTACGCTATTATTTAGATGCAAATCTTTAGCCTGACTCAGGGTTCCCTCCGATAGCTGTGGCAGACGGCTTTCTGTAAAAACATGGCCCTCCGCTTCCTTCTGTTTTCTCGATTTGACAGCGATTCACTAAATCGGCCCTTAAGACACTGACAAGATGTTGGCAAAACGTCTTTCTCCCCCCGTGGTTCTTTACGGACGAGCCAAGGCAGACAAAGACCTTCCTCCATTCCGCTTGACCGGATCAGCTGAAGCTAGTGTTTTGGGCGAACGCTTTTTTAAAAAACATTCTCAGCATTCTCTTGCCCTTCTGACTGCAACACTGAGAAGGAAACAACAAATGTGTTGAATCCGCGACGCTGAAGTTGTTCCTTCAGTGGCTACGTGCTGCTTCTTGTCCCCAAATTCCCGCGGCGAGGTGCAGCAGTCGGCACTGGGCCGTCACAAGCTGCGCTGCGTGATGTGGACACCAGCATCACCAAACCGCACCTTCACGGCTAAAGAAAAGGACACAAAGTGCCGAATCGAATTGAAGTTTCCTACACCCTCCTGTTTCCATTACTCCTCTCTTGCCCCCCAATCCCTCAGTTTCCTTACCGTCTGCTCCTGGTCAACCTGCATCCAGGAATCCAACGCCGTGGAGGTTTCTGCAGCTCTTATCTGTCATGGTGCTTTGCGGCTAAGTTCTGGCCTTCTCAGAGACGGGCCTTTAGGGATGCTAGTCTGGACCCTGATGTACTTATCTGGCCGCTCTCCCAGGAATGTTGTTCTTAGATAAGGAGCTAAGCACACGCAGGGCCTGGAGGCTGTAAAGTGAAGCCTAAAGCAGGCGTTTGGCCGCTCTGCTGCTCCGCCACACAGTTCAGAGGGATTTCCCAGAAGCCCCCTGTCCGCCATCTCCCTGGCTCCACTTAAGCCCCTTCCTGACCCCAGTGTCACTGTACTGTTTGACTCACGGATATTCAAGCTGATTGATCCCAGTGTGATGAGTCCCCCGGATATTATCGGTACCGCTGGACCCGTCTTTCTGATCAGTCTGTGACAGTGCTGGGCACTGGGCACAGTGTGTTTGGAGGTGAGAGCACTTATTCTGACAGCGCTGGTTGGCCCATCCTACCCTAATCATGCAGTTTTACTTGTATTATGAAATTGCTTCTTAACTCCATTGCGATCATACTGTTTGTTCTGACTTTGATCATTCCGTCTGCCCCAATTATGATCGTACAGTGTGATTGCAATCTGATCAGTGTATTTGACCCAGTTGTGGTCATTTTGTTTTATTCCACTGTAATTTAGCTATTTGATTCTACTGTTTTTGATGTTTCACCCTATTATGATCATTATCATAGCTATAATTATTATTGTAAATTTGACACTATTGTACGTAGACCTGCTAAATAGCCACATTGCAGTTTTTTTCTTTAGATGCAGACCGTACCGTTTGACCACAACATCACCATGCTGTTTAACCGCATTGCAGTTCATAGGCCTTATACTCATTTGTGACCGTGCTTTTCAACCGCACTGCGGTTTGGCCATTTGAAAATATAGTGAAAGTGCCATTCGATCCCATTTGGTCTCAGGCGAAAAAAAGAAAAAGACAAAGAAAGATTGTCTCCCGCTAACTTATTACCTCAGTGTCTGTTAGGAGACTAGAGACAAGGCTAGGGGCCTTTACCTGCCACCGATGCACCATCAAGAACGACACTACCAGACATCAGCTACATACAATAATAGATCCCATTCTAATTCTCCTGGTCCAGATGTCTGAAGATAATTCCTTCACATACCCTTGTCTGTTTCAGGACAGCCAGCTTGTAGAATCTTCCATATTGCCTCTCTGTCGGTCTCAGACATTCATAAATGCCAAAAGCATCTGACAAATGCAATGATTTGTGATAGTTATGATAATTTGGTAAATAAATGTTGTTGGTTTGCCTTTGATTACTGAGATGCTCTTGCTGTGGCCAGTTGTGGTTATGAATACCTCTTTAGTGAAGTGCTTAGGTTACCTTCTGTAATTCATTTTCTCCACAGTGCATATCACTGTGGGTGAAGTTCGGGTTTAGGGTTTGTTAGGGGATGGCCCTGATTTTGACCACTGTCGCCAGTTTTCCCTCATTTTCCCACATTTTGCTTTGCCTTTCAAGCATTTGCTTGGAGTCTGAATGACGTAATGCGATCCAGTTAGCGATTCATGCTGACCACAGCCACAGGGTGGATGGGGACCAATCAGATTTTCTCGTGCCGGGTAATGCAGTCACATGGCGGTCTGGGTAGAAGGATCCTTGCCATACACAGTACTCGGCAAACAAATGACTTTTTTGGGGGTTGATTTATTTTCTCTTTTTCATTAGTTGTCGCTAAACAAATTTTGCAGATTCAATTTTCTTTTTTGAGCTCTTAATTTTAAGTACTGGCCACGTCGGAAATAGACGCATCAACCATAATGTGGCCTGTTTTTTTCCAGTCAGAGAGCAAGCCTTTACGGATATATAGCTCTGAAAGTTTTTATTTGGAAAAAGCCAGAACTCAACGCATATAGTTTTCGCATTAAGCCCTTGAGCTTGATATCCATATAGTATCAAAATCATTTTCTTAATTCAAAACAAATGCAAATTTTTGATGTGGAGTGGTGAAGGAGTCGACACAGACTTTCCTGGAGTCCCGGTGAAGTCGGGATGTTTTCCCATTGGGCGCCTTCACATTTCTCATGACCTCAGAGCCGGGTGGGCGGGGCTTGACGGACACGTGCCCTTCCTGACTCATCCAGCCTGCCCAGAGGAAGGGTCACATTCATGCCTGGTGCATGGCCTGACTGTCCCTGGCAGCAATCTCCACGGTCTGACGGGTAGCTGCCAGCCATTTCCCTCGTTAAACTTGGAGGAGGAAAGAGAAGAAAGCTGGCCTTGGATCCCATGTGTGTTTATACCATTAGCAGCTTCTGCGGTTGTGGTCCGTCCGCCATCCTGGTCGCTCTGCCCCTGACGTCATTTAAGAAGGCTGCAAACACTGTAGTAAATGGTGGAAACTGATGATGTCTTCCAGAAGCATGCAACAAAAAAATAGAACGAAAACCCTGGTATACAGGTGGATCGTTAACTCAGAATTTCCCTCCCCGCGTGTGGCGGTAAATTGCGATGACTCAGCATCCAGGGTTTACCCTGGTTTCTGTCCGTAGAATCTCAGATTAGACTCTGGATCACTGCATGCCTAATGGATGCATGAGTGTTGGTCTTTACGGTTCTTGCATCCTGGGTTATGAGTGTGAAAGTACAAAAGCTTATAGTTCATTTTGACCTCTTGAGTCACTGGAGAATTTAATTACTGACCTTCATTGCTCATCAGTAAGTGTTTCCAGTGTATTACTGGGCATAAGCAGGTTCACTGGCGGGGTGTCGGAATCCAGATGTCAGACCCCTGCTGCAGTGTTCTAACTGCTCCTTATCCACTTCAGGCTGCCTTCTGGTGGTTGACATGCTAATGGCTGCTGGTTAACAAACACAGTTTGCAAACTCAAGCTAACCCTCCTCAAGAAGACCATGGTATGGACGAAAGTGCTCGACAACAATGGGGCTTAATCCATCACGATGTTTGAACGTGATCGGCATGATTGCTGCTGTTTAAATCCTGCTGGATTTCACGGCGACTGGGTTTTTAGTTGAATTCCCCGAGTAGGTGTGGATTGTAAATATGATTCCGGAGTAGATCTGCATGCAGCAGCATGGAGGAGAGGGGGGTTCACTGCTGGAGAAGGTGTCCAGAGAGTTAATGATGTCAGTCTGCTGTTATGTTCTCTACTTTCTCCTTGTTGAACTCCTTTACTCCTCCTGTTCATGTGCTTTTGGTAAAGCCAGTAATACTCCGTTTGGAAAAGCACAAATAAAGTAGGGCTTGTAAAATCCGAAGGGTAGCTGCCAGTATTGAAAAGAGCCGTAAAGGTGTATGAAAATACCATAAAAGCTCAGGCCCTCATTGCTGTAAAAGTGGACAGGCCGTGTCTGGCAGCTTGATTTCATAGTGGATTTGGTGGAGAGCTGAGGTTATCTATTGGTAGTCTACAAGTAGTCTACTGCTAGTCTTCTGGTAGTCTTCGAGAGGTCTTCTCTGCTTGTTATGTATCCTGGTGGTCCAGGTAGTGCTGCTACTCTCCCTGTTGCTAGACTTACCCACGCGTACCCCTTTGCATCTTAAATGAATCAATGTTAATGTAAGAGCTACCTTCTGAAGGGGAAACACCTTGGGTTGTTTGAAGCCCTGGTCGTTTGTGTGACTCGCCTTTCTTTCAGTCATCTCCACACTCACTCTAAAACAGCTGAATAATAGCAGTTCCTATAAGCTACAAACGGCCAGAAGGACCCATAACCCAGGCTGGTCTGCCCTATATGTGATATAGGCGATCGTTTTCAGTCAGGTACCCTGTGATACTGAGATGTTTTTAAATAGATATGAGCTGACAAAGCTTTTTTTTTGCTCTGGAGGGGGGGGCGGGGGGGGGAGGTGGTTGTAGTAAAATTCTCGCCTAGGATGCTGGAGCCAGCTCTGCTCATATCCAACTTACGTCTTTCTTAAGTGTGGTTTATCTTATATTTATTTTTATGCCTCAATAAGTGCATAGAATTTAATCAAGATAGAATGATTTTATTATGATTATGGCTTTCTTATATGCAACACAACATGTGTAGAGTTCTGGGTTGTGTAAGAGGACGCTTCCTTAGGTAATCGTCACCTGGTGAGTTCAGAGGGAGGCTGAGGGCCTCGTGCTGATCTTTAATGCGCTCTGCAGGATCCGGAGCAGAGCGGCATCTCCTTCTCTTCCTGCCGATTACCGTGCATGATGGTAATGCAGTGCAGAGGTAACGGGCTCCAGCAGTGAGTCATCCCACTGCGTATCAGCGGTTCCTCACTCCACACTGGAATCCTATAATCTCCAGCACTGGTCCAGGGCCAGATCCTAATGGGATCGTCTTTGGAGCTTGGTATTTATCATCCATTATACTTGAGGGTATTTACATGCCTCACGGCTGGAATATCTCCTAAAAAAATAAATAAATAAAAAATACAAGAAAATCATGTGTTTCTTGTTCTGTGGATTGTCTCATGCTGCAGGGTCTGCGGGGCGTTTGTGGGGCTGCATGGGCTCTCGTTACCTTAATGAGGATGGAAGTGCTGAAGAACCTCTCAGCTTCCAGCAAGGCACTGGAACATAACATTACCCTATGGCATTTTCTTCATGGGGAGGGAGGGTCGTTGCTCAGAATGGCTTACAAACAGATATTCCATTTCGGGTGAATATCACAGCTGGAAAGTAAGCTTTTCTAATGCGCTTTTTGGAGAATGTATACTATCGCTTTGTTCGGCTCCTTCTTTGTGCGTCGGGGTAAAGTAAATGGGGCTTTATTTGTGAGCTACAATAGCTGTCCAGACCTTTTGTACCTTTAAGAGCTTGTGGGCTTTCTGTGGTTCTGCAGGCAATTGACCTCTTTTACCCAGGGGCTGTTTACCACGACAGGAAAGGATCTGCCCCACCGCTACGGTGACACGAGCGGCTCATGGAGCTGCTGGGGTGAGATTAGCTCTAGGGGAACTTTTGCTCCACCTCGTAGAAGGTTTACAAGGGGTCCATCACCCCCCCCCCCCCCCCCCCCAACAGGGTCAGGCCGCCCTTTGCATTCCTCCAGTGCTGCTAGTAGCACTTTTCATGCATCATGTGACTTATACTACAACCCAGCGGGGGTGGGGGGCAGGTCACAATGCCTTTTGGCCCGAGAAAGAACCTTAAATTCCCCAGACGGTTCCTGCTATTTACAACCAACAACAACAGGAAGGTTGCCTGAGACAGCAGTTTTACCCTTTTTCCTTCTGCGACCTTGTTCTCGGAGCCGAACAGGTCACCCTGCGTCCCCTTATCTCAAGTCGCTTTGTTTACAGTGGAACAAGCCGGTAAGAAAGCCCTTTCGGGACAAACTGGGCCATGGAGTCACAATGCCAGGTATCATGGATCATCAGGAGAGTCTCCAGGCCGGAGCTGAGCTGGCAGATATATGAGGTCCTACAGTCTCCATATTCGCCTGCCAAGTTTTAACTGGTATCAGTTTTACTTGCAGGACCCCATTTGTTTTAATGGCAGAAATCATGTGCATCATTCTGTGTAACATAAACGTATGTTTGTTTTGCTGGGGCGGGACGGTGGTGCAGTGGTTGGCGCTGCTGCTTCACAGGGAGAAGGTCCTGGGTTCGGTCCGCGGTCCTTTCTGTGTGGAGCTCGCAGGCTCTCCCCGTGTTCCCGTGGGTTTCCACCAGGGCCCAAAACCATGCAGGGCAGGTTGATTGGTGAGTCTAAATTGGCCCTGTAGTTGTGAGTGTGTGTATGTGCGTGTGTGTGTGTGCGTGTGTGTGTGTGTGTGTGTGTGTGTGCGCCCTGCGGTGTGTTGGCACCTGCCCAGGGTTGGTTCCCACCTGCGCTCATTGTTCCCTGGATGGGCTCCGGTTCCCCCCGCGACCGCAGTTGGGCTTCGCCATTTCAGAAGATGGATGGATGGATGTTTTGCAATAATACTGGACACTAATGTTCGGTTTATTTACCAAATGTGTTCAGGTATTGTTTGCATAATTTTTTATTTAACTGGCTTAAATTTGCTTTTTAAAGTACTGCAGAGTCTTTAGTTTGGTTTTTAAATGAACAGACTGAAAAGTTGTGATTATCTGGAAAATTGATTATAATGCATTTATTTTAGCATTAAATTTCACTTTAGAGTTAACATTTTTAGTGACTCTAATTTAGAATAAATAAATATAACAAGTTTTTCTTTTTCTTTGTTTATTCCAGTATGGCTAATTTGCAGACAGTTGTACGAGATTCTTTCTTTCCTGGAAGCAATTAAAATGTTTGTTCTCTACAAAATAAAAAGACGTGCTGCTCCAATATAGACCAAAAACGAGCATTTTCAGGAAATTACTGCTGGTTTGTAACTAGTAGAAAAAGTAGGGGCCTTAAGACTTGAAAATTTACAAGGACTTTAATTGAATAGGTGTGCAGAACATGTTCTTGTTGCTAACAATGAAATCATCAATCGTTTCATTCCTCTACTAGCTCAGTGCTACTTTGAATTCCATGCATTCTGTTACGATGCCCCTCTGGTCCTTGAATAGGTTCTTATGCTTACACTTGTACCTGGGCATTTACTGGAAGTGCGGCCCTGCTGTGCTTAAGCCTAGTCGACTCCTTGACAGCACTTACTGTATGTTTGTAAAGTGTTAATCAAAGAAGTGCGAGGTCAATGTTGCATGCTGCACAATTCCTCCGATTTTCTTAGTCTTTAAGTGAAGCCCAAAGCAAGCCTAGGATCTGCTTCCAGAATAACACTTAGTTACATAAAAAGAGCCTTCAGAAGTTCTGTTGGGTCACAGGAAGTTTATCTTCGTGCATCACAGAATGGAGAGCAGGCATATAAAAGATGGACCTGTTTATGGTTTTCAATGCAGATTCGCAAATCGCCTGACAAAATGGTTTCCAGGTTGTTGTCGTGCTTTTTTCTCTTGCCTCCTTTTCTGGAGCGGGCTCATCTCCAGAAAAGCTCTGTAGGGATCTCGCGCAGAGAGAGTCCATGTGAACGGCACATTTCCCGCATTGCCAGCGGAGCGCGGGTGCGTCACGACAGGTGTGATTTCCGCCACGGCCCGGCCCACGACTTGTGGCTTCCGTCGCTCTGCTTTAAACCTCAGCACAACGGGTTCCAGGGCGGATCGGTCCCTCAGACCCTAAATCCAGGGCATCTACAGCCCCAGATGTTGCCAGGGACAGAGGCTCTCTAGCCGTGGTTATGCATAACCAGCATCGTTCTGCAGTGAGCGTGTTTTAAATCTGGCCGGCGCCTCTTGCAGGCCTGTCTGTTGCACGCTGGTCCGTGGTTACCGTCCTGTGGAGATTTTATATTCCCCCGCTCTTGGCCCGGTCTTTGGCTGAACAGGGGATCTTCACACCAACTGCTTCAGATGTTATCTGGCATGTCTGAGATGCGTGTGGCTGTATATTCAGTATATCGGCTTAAACAGCAGTATTCTGACGCGTAATCGTGTACCAGACTCTCAGGATACATTCATGCGGTCCAAACGATCGCCGTGTGTAAAGTAGTGTATGGTAAGTAGAATGTGACCTCAGAGGTCCTGTGGTTCCGTAAATTTTAAAATTCCCTGTGTTTAGAAAAAACGGCTCTGCTGATTAAAAACATAAAACTATTGTTTCAAACAACATTCCTTTTCTTGAAGTAGGGCAAGTTGTTGCAGACCTACACAAATCTGGGTATTTCCCAAAGTTATATTTGTGAAAGTGGGCAGAGGTGGTAGTTATGCTCACATAACCCCCCCCCCCCCCCAGTTCTCACCTCATAACTGAAATGGTTACTGCTCACTAAATCTCAAGAGTCCTGTGCCTTTGCAGACACGTGAAAAGCAGTCTGGATAGAATTTATTGTTTTTACTTTTGCTCTTAGTGTTAAAGGTTTGGCAAAATGTCATGTCTGATTAGCTTGTTATGGGTGTGTGTGGACTGGCATCCTGTCCAGGGTGTACCCCTGCCCTGTGTCCTGGCATCCCATCTAGGGTGTACCCCAGCCCTATGCCCTGTGATGGATGGATGGATGGGTAAAGCAGTGAATTCACTAGGAAGGGTGAGGCTGTCAGTTTGTCACTCTTGTTTGTTGACGATTCAATGATTAAAGCAAAAAAAAATAATACAAAGGATTCTGTTAGTTCTGACAATATTTCCTGTTATGACTTGAGTCTGAACTCATTGTAGTGGCTCTGCTACTTTTCCTGAGCAGGGAATGTGTTGTAGATGTTTCAGTGTAACAGTTAGTATTACTTCATACGTGCCTGAGTAATGGATGAGTAATTCAAGGAGCTGGAAACAGCTTCAGCAGGAGAGCTATTGGTACGGCCCAGGCTGTGCTATATTGTGATGTTCGGAATGTACGGCTTGTTGTTCTAACGGCTAGGAACAATCCAGCATTCCGATCCCCCCAGCGGTGACGCCGGCTCCTAAACGGAAGAGGAAATAAAGCCAGCCAGCCACGGCTGGCCAATGAGGAGGTCAGACGTTAGACCTCGCGTCCTTCCACTCCGTCCCTAGTGTTAGAGAGAAAAAAGAAAGATTTTCCCCGCAGTTTTTTCACTGGCTCACTAAATGTGGCTTTTATGATATTTTTGCCACTGAAGATGAGGGTATGGAAAGAAGTTGGCCTTTGTTTGCTGACATCTGGGACTATTAGGACAATGAGGGAACAAAGCCCCTGTTCCACCTTTTGGTCTGGAAAGGATCGCAGTGTCTTACTGTGCGATGTAAAGTGATATCATATGATGAGGGAGGTCCAGCCTCCTGCCGATTTCTATTATGAGCTGCTGCTGGTGTCTCGTCTTAAGTATGACTCTTAGGACTGTGACACGTGCCTTTCCCAGTGGCTGATACACCCAGCTTACTCACCACCTGTAATGGCCTCCAGAATCTTCCTATATTGTGAATAATGGAGCGGGGTGAGTCTGTATGTGCAGTTTTTGCTCTGACTGTGAGAGTCTAGGGATGCCTGGGAAAAAGTGGGTGGATGGATGAATGGATGGATGGCAGATTCGTGGATGGATGGAATATTTATAGATTGTTCATTGGGAGACTCCGCAGTGTTTGTCTAATTTACGATGTGCGAGTGCATTAAAGTGTACTGACTGTATCTGAATCTGGAATTGGTATGAACTTCCCAAATGGGTCATTATTATTCATCAGCACGCCTCCTAACCGGCAGCTAATACTCCTGAAGCATATGTGGGATCTATGTAACAAATAAAGATTGAAACACTCCTGGTAACTGGAAATCACGGTTTCATTTGTTAAAACGGTTGTACTCTGATAGAACACAAGTCATAGATAAAAATGTACTGTAGGCTGGTTGGTTATTGAACGATCTTAGAAATTATGCTACTGGCCCTGAGTAGTTTGTTCTGCTCATTATACTTTTAGGAGGCTTGTGGGAGTTTTACTTACACAAAGATGTTCTGAGGGCAGAAGGAAGAACGATTGGTTCAGGGAGATAACCAATCAGATTGTATAGAAGGTCCAAGACATCTGATTGGTTAGTCCCACCTTCTTTAGTTACTTGGACCCACCTCCTTTATATGATTGGTTATCTTTCTGAACCAATCATTCATCCTTCTGTCCTCAGAACATCTTTGTGTAAGTAAAACTCCCATGAGCTTTTAGGAGTCACTGAAAGGGCAGAGTCAGGCAGGACATCACCCAGCAGCCTGACTCTAACCGCCTTTGACTCTCGACGGGAGGGAAGCCCTTCACTGGAATAGCTTTCGGTTATTCCTGCCAAACAAACGGGCCTCATCAGGGCTGCGTCCACTCCCTCGCCGCTCTGCTGACTGGCTCGGTTTACGAAGGGATCACATGTGCACCTTTTAACCCTCCCGCAACCCGGCTCAGTCCCTGTTACTCCGGAGGCATCAGACTCTGTAATGTCCGCTGACTGGTCTCTAAGCTGGTTTATCCCAAACACACGTAGATTGTTTTGGTTTTTACCATGTTTTTGTGGGTGTCGGTCCAGTAATTGCCACATGGACCCAATCAGCAACCCGCTCTGTATGTTTATATACACTGTTTTTGCTCACATCTCTCATACCACACGTCGCTCTATTAAGTCCCATTGACCATGAAAGAACACAGTTAGGGCTTTAAGGTGACATCAAATGTGGGGCGTGGTTTTTACCATCCCAACACCTAATTTATGAAAAAATATAAACGTTATCCCTAGATCTCAGGAGGATTTATAAAGTCAGTAACATTTTACTTGAGGAGGCACAAGTAACTTAGTTACGACTCAAGAAGAAATCATGAGCAAATATAGCAATTGGATGAAATACGAAGTCATGATTGTTTAATGATGAACAAACATGGGATCAGTACATAACTAACACTTAGTTTCTGGTAAATTAATACAGTAAGTAAGTCTGTACCACTGCATTTTCTGTGACCCCTCAGTGTTAAATCTGAAATCTTTGGTGGTATATTCTTTGGTCGCCGTCTTTCAGAGGGTTAGTGAATAGCTTTCAGTTTTCCTCTTGTCATTGTGGGTGTCTTCTCTGTTTTTGATTCCCGTCCCAAATCTCTGTGTAGGAATTTGTCACAAACTCACATGAAAAAAGCAGGCAGGTCTTTGCAGGGTAACACTGGGATTGTTTGGACAATGTAGTTTTCCAAAGCTTATCTGATCGTCAATGAAGAAGGTTAGTGTTTCATTGATAAGAACCTCCGGCAAAAACTAACAGTGTTTGTTTGGTTTGATAAAAACTTTTGAATTAACACGATTGACCTTGAGGGCCACAGTTTTTCAGTCTGAATTTGGCTCTGTTTGTTGTGATATCTGCATTAGCACCAGCCTTTTGCTGGTCCGTCACAAACGCGTGTTGGTTTAGAGGATTCGTCTTGGGAAGACATGCTGACAGAGGTGAGGGAAGCTTCCGCTATGTTAAATTGTGTTTATGATCTACTGGATCTGAGGATTCTGAAGATGTCTCTCCGCAGGCCAAACAGTTTGACCTTGGCTGTGTTTAAAGCAGGGGGTCTGGAATAGAGAAGCGCTAAACGACAGAGCCACCCATCTCCTAGGGTGGCCTGCAAGGACCATTAGAGGAGAAAGTAAGAAATGGCTCTGTTCTCAAGGAGGGCCCGAGCGTTAAAAAGAAGAGTGAATGATGACCTCTGACCCCCACAAATCATCTCATTCAAAAGCAGCATGGATTTTCATTGGTTTCTGACTAACTACAAGTGAAAACAGCACTCCAGTCTTTAGAAAATATTCTGGATTGTTTCTGTCACTTAGGGCTCATTAATGGGTTTATGTGCAGAAAATTGTTTGCCAAGGGTTCTGCATTAAAACTGAGATGGATGTTTTTTTTAGAATAAAACGGTAGTTAGAACTTCCATAGGCCTTCTATAAAGTTCCTTTATGTATCCTGGAATGCTTATAGGGAAAAGTTTAACGATTTCTTAAGAGCATGTGTGTAGCTAATCATCATGACAACATAGTCAAAAGATTCTTACCCCTAGCCATTTTTTTAAAATACTTTAACTTTCATAATTTATTTCAGCGATGCAGAAACAGTTCCATAAAGAAACAAGAATTTTATTGCTCAGTCATTTTCTTGTGGATGTACGCACCAGCAGTATCCATTTCTGATTAGCTTGATAGTAGAATTCTTTTAATATCTACCAGACGCACACAGAACATTCTAGTGTATTTTTATACTGCAAAATTTAATAAACGAAAATCAAACTGCAGTTGTTGAAAAATCTGTGTACTTCCAGTTTTTAAAGATTGAGAGTTTTTATCCCTTTAATAATAATAAAAAAAACTTTATTCTGCTTTACATTAAATCAAGGTTTTCTCTTTGACCATTCCTGCCAGAAGTTTCTTGTCAAGCCTCAAATTAACGACGTAGGTGCACGTGTAAAATGAGCAATAGCTGCAATTCTGAAAAAATAAAATAAAATCCAACAGAGACTTTTGGATTTAACACCGGCCGCAAGAATGTGTTGATTGAAGCTGAATTTGACCCAAGTCTCCTCCAGATCACTCCCACTACACTCACAAGTTCCACAGTTTCAGATTTGCAGAATTAAAATTTGAGTTAGTTTCTGAACAGATACTCTTATGTGGGATCATTTTCAGTTTCCAGTTTTGCACATTCTTTTTAGTATCTTTTTACAGCTGTATAGCTTAAGCTGGCTGTGTGGCTCTGTGGGTTTGGATTGCGTGCCCCTGGATTCTGTGCCTGATGATCGGAAGGTTGTTAGATCAAATCCCGTGGCTGGCAGAGTGACGTCGCCGTTGGGCCCTTTAGCAAGCCAATTAGCCCCGTTTAAGCCAGACGCTGTCTGACCCTCACTGGTACCTGTCGTCTGACCCTCACTGGTATTTCGCTTTGGAAAACAGCGTCTCCATAAATAAATGTTTAAAAAAGGGAAGCTTTTGGCTTTTTAACCAGCGATATTTTGTCCTGTAACAGGCAGACTATCTGGTTTGTATTGCAGACTCTAACTGGACATACTGAATATGCATGGTAAACGCATTATTAACCTAATAGCCCATAATAGTTTGAACTATTTTCTTTTGTGAAAAGTACCACATTCACATTAAACAAAGGCACTGATAGTTTAGTTTTTGTCACTCATTAGACTGTGCAGTGAACCGAATATGTGTGATATTATTAGGAACACACAAATATGTGAGCCATCATGTTCGCTGCTTTCCCAGGTGCCTCATTCACCTTCGTGCTCCTCAGATACACCAGTATGACAGGATAAAGTGCCTCTATCAGGTAGATTATAGGCACCATCCCGAGGTGGTGATTTGTTACCGCGCACCAACCCCCTGTCCAGATTGCAGGGTTCATCCAGAACATCAGGGAACGAGGAAACGGGGATGGGATCCCAAGCTGTCCATGTCCAAGGACAGATTGTCCGAGGTCGTCCTCGTGCATTCAGAAGCCACACATGACTGGGCTGCGCGGATGCGTCACGAGCCTGGGGGGTACCAGACTGTGGCCCCCAGTGATTTGTTTACCTCAGATGTTTTAAAAACTATGCTCTCAGTTGGAGAATATTCCGGGCACCCCCACAGTTCTAGTCCAAGGCTGAATTTCCCAAAAACGCCGTCGTACTTCGATAACTGAAACATCACAGAGAGAGAGAATTTAATATCAATGTTGTCCAAAATATATATATATCTCAAAAAAATCCATTATTTCAGGAGTGTGAGAAAAATTCTCAGAAACTGTTTAACGAAATAAACCAAAAACAACGTAATGAGACACCCTTATCTTTACACGGCCGTCATGATGTAATGTTTTACATAGACTCACATGGATTTAATGGGATACAAACAAATCTCACTTAATATTCACAATTAACATCAATGTTAGTTAGCTAGCTATCCAGCTATTAATGTTAAAGTTGTTAAAATTAACAGTATGAAGTAATCCATACAAATGACCTTCATGAATACAAATGTCAGCTAGTACAAACATAAATGGTGTTTAAATAGATGACTTCATAAAACATCTTTTCATTGGTTAATTATATGTACAATGCTATTAATAGATGGAGGAGAACGGGCATATTCCATTTATAGTAAAAAGTGTGGGGTTTTCATTGCATATAATGACACAGCAACAACAACAAATAAATTTTTGTATAGCGTGTTATCACAACATTACATCGTCTCAAAGTGCTTTACAGCGTCCCCACCCAAAGCCCCCAGTGAGTAAGCCATAGGCGACAGTGGCAAGGAAAAACTCCCCAGAAGGAAGAAACCTTGGGAGGGACCAGACTCAAAGGGGGAGCCCATCCTCCAGGGGCCGGCAGGGAGAATCAACCTTAGCGATGGGGGATTCAAATATGTAGCAGATACCAGAGACAGGAGTTTTGGTGAGATACAGGATCAGGCAGGGACACGGGCAGACACGGGAGAGGTGGTGCACTCGTATTGGGGGATCGGGGGACACACTCACGGTGCCGGGTATCGGGGGATTGGGGGACACACTCACGGGTTAGTCCTTGGCAATCAGTTAACGACGAGCGCGCCAACGTTCTTCCAAGGCGTACGGAGTGAGGGGGCGTGGCCACGCTGCCGGAGCGGACTCTGGCCTTGCACTGGGCTAAGACTCCTGTATCCTAAGATCCTAGCACCGTCCCTGGCCCTGCCCCAATCACGTCACTAATTAGCTTTAAGTTGTGGTAATAAAACAGTGTGGGCCCTTTTATAACGATCTGAAATGCATGGTCTGAAGCGCATGATCCAAGTTCATTTAGGGTGCGCCCAAATCCACTTTCGCAAGTTTAAGTGGTTTATGGCTGAGTGGTCCTGTGCATAAAACAAGCAGGCTACACGCGCTGGGCAGGTGCCTGTGGAAGCGCATGTTGCTATCTTCATAACGCAACTTAAAATAACAATGAAATACTGCGGCACTGATTTTATATTAGGTTTTTGTTGATCATTCGCACAATTCCTTTATGCTGCCCCAAGATCACGGTGCTGCCCCAAGATCACGGTGCGCTAACAGTGTACAGTACCTGACTCCACCTCATTTTACGGCCGTCACGATCACGGGCTCAAGTACATTTACTATTTACACGACGTGGGCGCTGGACGGGAGAATGACGGCTGCGTTGTGCCAGGTGCTTTGCGCCGGGTGTACGATAGGACCATCCATCTTTCTCAAGTCAGCAGCTGGACTGAAGGATTGATTACCTTACATGAGCTTAATAAACTTGTTACGTTATGTTCGTTTTTTTGAGTCTTGTCACCACTCTAAGTATCATTCTCAGTCCAAGATCAGTATCCCTGAAGTTGATTGTGATCGCCAGTAGCCTTTATAGGCTGATGGGGATTCGTATCTTTCAGTTGTTGGAGAGGTTCCGTATGTAAGGGGATTGATTGCTCAGGATGACGGTAAAACTTAGCTGGACCTTGAACGAACAGCTAGAAGACAGTTTACAGCTTTAATGTTATTCCACTCAAGCAACGGTTCCACAGCTTGGCCACACAACAGACTGGATGACATCGAAAGTCTAACAGTGAAAAACATCCCCGTATGTTATGGTCTGCTGTAATTAAAAATTCTTAAAAATAATACAAAAAACATGTTAGATCTTGGATGTGTTGCATATAGTAAAACACATTAAAATTAAGAAGTCAGGCCTTGTCCATCTATTTTTTTACCTCTGGTTTCCCCCTCACTTGGGGCTCCAGTATGAAATCCTCCACCATAAGATGTGTCTCACATACAGTTCACGGCAAGATCAGAAGTATCGTGGTTCCTTCCAAGCAGAATAGATAGTAGCCTCCTTGTTTGTGGAGCAGAGTCTGCTTCCGATAAGACTCTTGCCTGTGGTTTCCCCTCTTTCTTCTGCCCGAACATCGCTATCAGTCATTCCCTGACTGCGGTAATGAAATGCATGCCCACCACACTCGTCAGCGCCAAATCTCTTCTTTATGAAACCTTGGATTGTGACATCACTAGCTTGGAGGAGCTCAGTATCCTTGAGATTTAGTAGCTTTGCGTCTGTATCCCTGGAGTTCGAGTTGAAAGTACGCACAGGGATACGAAATGCAGCCTTACGGTTCTAAATCACTGCAATTGAATGGCACACTGCTAATCAAAGAGCTGTACCGCTAAAATGCATGAGTCTGGCATCTAACATGATGTCTCCAGACTGATTTTCATACGATTATGCATGTGCCTGCTGCCTTTATAGCTTCCTTCTGGTTGGCATTGAACATTTAGCGATAAATTAGAGATGGTTAGCTAGACAATGCAGTTCAATTTTTCACTCTGAACATCTTGTCTTCTAATAATGACAGTATTATTCTGTTTTATTGTTTGAAACTAGCATATATTGGATTGGAAAAAATACTTGGAACATCACAAAACCAGAAAACAATACCAAAAAAATGCAAGTATGTCAATTTTTACAGCCCTCAGCTGTTTGCTGAGGGCTCTGACACGGAACCAGAGCAGCCAAGTAAACTGTGTCATTTTAACCATTTTTTATCTATATTTATCATGTATTTCATGCTGCTCATATAATCAGTTTGCATTCTCAATATGAATAAGCAGGAACTGTCAAGAAGTCTTTATTTAGACCATTGTTGACTTTGAGTCGTGAAGGTCATTGTCATGGTTAATAGACTGTCAACCTGCTGTTGTTCTGGGGAAAGATCTATAACGTTGAGGTTTTCTAACCATGAACTTCTTATCTCTCCAGAACCTGCTTAGGGGAAAAGTACAAGAAGGAACAAAGAACAAGAAACTTTTCACACGTTCAGACCAGCACCGAGGGCTGGGTTATACCTCACACGTTCAGACCAGCACCGAGGGCTGGGTTATACCTCACACGTTCAGACCAGCACCGAGGGCTGGGTTATACCTCACACGTTCAGACCAGCATTTAGGGCTGGGTTATTCCTCACACGTTCAGACCAGCACTGAGGGCTGGGTTATACCTCACACGTTCAGACCAGCACCGAGGGCTGGGTTATACCTCACACGTTCAGACCAGCACTGAGGGCTGGGTTATACCTCACACGTTCAGACCAGCACCGAGGGCTGGGTTATTCCTCACACGTTCAGACCAGCACCGAGGGCTGGGTTATACCTCACACGTTCAGACCAGCACCGAGGGCTGGGTTATACCTCACACGTTCAGACCAGCACCGAGGGCTGGGTTATACCTCACACGTTCAGACCAGCACTTAGGGCTGGGTTATACCTCACACGTTCAGACCAGCACTTAGGGCTGGGTTATTCCTCACACGTTCAGACCAGCACTGAGGGCTGGGTTATACCTCACACGTTCAGACCAGCACCGAGGGCTGGGTTATACCTCACACGTTCAGACCAGCACTTAGGGCTGGGTTATTCCTCACACGTTCAGACCAGCACTTAGGGCTGGGTTATACCTCACACGTTCAGACCAGCACCGAGGGCTGGGTTATACCTCACACGTTCAGACCAGCACTTAGGGCTGGGTTATTCCTCACACGTTCAGACCAGCACTTAGGGCTGGGTTATACCTCACACCTTCAGACCAGCACCGAGTGCTAGGTTATACCTCACACGTTCAGACCAGCACCGAGGGCTGGGTTATTCCTCACACGTTCAGATCAGCACCGAGGGCTGAGTTATACCTCACACGTTCAGACCAGCACCGAGGGCTGGGTTATTCCTCACACGTTCAGACCAGCACCGAGGGCTGGATTATTCCTCACACGTTCAGACCAGCACCGAGGGCTGGGTTATACCTCACACGTTCAGAAATGAAACAATGCGGACGGTCTTTGATGCAAGCATGCCTCGATCTTCATTGGCCAGGGGAAGAATCTAGCAGAAAGTCAGAAAGAAAATCAAACTAAAGACTGTAAACTAACACCTCCTCTACCCTCTCTGATCAGACTGAACATAAACATGGTTAGAAGATTCAAAGAAAGGTTTACTAAGCAAGTCTGAAAATAAGAGAGATGTATGATTCCTTGCTGCGAGATTAGAAAGACTCTCAGATGACTTGGATCTAAAATATGTTTGCAGCATGTTTGTAACTGCAACATCAGATATCTGTGTCCTTGCACACTGCAAGTACATAATGCACAGTTAGTTTTGGTAAACTACTTATTTTTAATGTAACATGCACACTGTACTTCATAAACATGACTTAATAGCAGCTTTGGCCTACAGTGCCACCTCAGCCTTGGCGTGAAAATAAGCGGCATGACACTCCACACTCTCCGCAGCAGGTATAAACCAACCCTTAGTGCCACATTTTCCGCTCAGGGAGTGTTGAATCCCATAACTTCTGGTATCAGGGTACAAACTTGGCAGTCGTCTTGAAGGAACTCCCCAAATTCTTCCCTTTCCCAATCTGGACCGACTCCAGTTGCCAGGGAACGCGTTGCTGACAGTTTGGGGAGATTCATCATCCTGCCTCACAACTTGTGTTGATAGACCAAGCTAGTTGCTGCCATGGTGGAATAAAAAGCTGGCCCTTTTATTATGTTTTATTATGTTTTTATCTTGATTACACATAGTGCTGGAACAGTGCTTAAAATTTACAGTTAACCCGTGAAATTGAAGTTAATATTGCCCTAAATTTTTTGGCCCAGCAGCCTGTCATTAAATATTAACTGTGAAGTGAACGACGGAAAGAGACTCATTTTAAAAGGCACCGTTGTTCTGCCTCTCATCTGTAACTGCAAGAAACCGACCGTGGGCAGAATGCACACCTTACTGTACTTTCATTGGGATCACTGCTCCTACTGATCATTATTTTTTTGGGAGGATGCAAGCAAGTATGTTCAGTTTGAAAAAGCAGCCATGCCCAGTTTTGAAGTTACTTCTGTGGATCTGAGGAATGTTTCACGGCCCGGTTTCCCTCCCAAACACAGACTGTCTGTGAGTCCCTGACGACTTTATTGGGAAACACTGGCATAGACTAACAGATACTGGTCATTAATGCTCCTAACAGAGGTCAGTGTTTTGGCCTTAATGTAAAGTACAATTTTCTGTAATATTACAGCATTTCAGCAAAGTGTGACCCTTTAAAGATTTTAGTGATTTTCATAATAATGTCTTTTTGAAAATGTTACAATTGTTTTATCTGAAATTTAAAAAAAAATGTAATTAGTTTGATAATGTAATTTAGACATTGTAGACTGCGTATTCTTGGGTGGTTACCTTGCAGCTGGAATTATTTTATAAGGTTAGGAGGTCCAGCACTTTTTAAAAGATTTTTTAAGAATTTTTCTGCTGTTTTAGAAAATACCGTCTCTTTCATACCAGAAAAAAACTCATTTATAAATGTCTGTTGGGTGAATGAAAGAGCTGGAATTTGTTTTAATATTTCTCCATCTTTCTAATGTTATATCACTGGAAAAAAAACAATATCAGCTGCAGTCGCTGTCTTTCTCCACTCTAACAAAAAACAAAACTTTTTCTTTCTTTCTTATATAAGCAGTGCAGTGGAGAAAGGTACAGGTCATGCATTATGGAATAAGGCTTTATTTTGAGTTTTATAGGAAGAAAAGCAGTCAGCTTTCCTTACTGGGCATTAGGGTGAAGGAAAACAGGAGTCATTTGTCCAGATTCTCAGTGCAGAGGGGCGGACCGGCAGCAAAGAGCGGACCGGGGATTTGCGACCCAATTTGATAGGGTGGGAGTTGGGGTTGCTGACCGGGGTGGGGGGGGGGGTGTTCTGGTACAGTATATTTTGCTGATCGCGATCCTCGGGGACCCAAGTCCCTGCCAGACGGCACATGTTTGTCCCCTCTCAGCTCCCGGTACAAAAACGTGGATTGTCTGCGGGTCCCGAGGTCCGGCTTGGGAAACACTGATACTGACTGCTGGCTGCCAGTGTTGGGGAAGAACAAGCGGCCTTCAAGTCCTTTCCCAAAATCCAGCCCCTGCCTGTCAAATCATAACAAAATCTGTTTGTTATACCCCCTGTTGCCATGGGCAGGTTGGTGATGCGGGTTTCAGGTGTGCTGAGTGTGTAATCACCATTGTGGTTTTGCAAATGGATGATGCTAATTCACTCGATAAGCGCTTTCACTAGTCCACCTGTGCTTTATTCCCACCTGTGCTTTATTCCCACCTTTGCTTTATTCCCACCTTTGCTTTATTCCCACCTGTGCTTTATTCCCACCTTTGCTGCATTCCCACCTGTGCTGTATTCCCACCTGTGCTTTATTCCCACCTGTGCTTTTTCCCACCTTTGCTTTATTCCCACCTGTGCTTTATTCCCAGGCCTATAAGACTTAAACTGATCTAATCTCGGCTTTGTTTTCTTGCCTTTCAACTTGTCCTGACGACAAAATGTACATATTTCTTTATTCCTTCCACTGTTGTTGCGAAACCTGCCCTCTGTCCTGTATCCCTATAAAGTCCCCTTTCCCTCCCCCATACTCATGTCACATGACTCTCTTCTGCATCCCTACTCAGAATAAGCGTGGTTTAGGGACTGCCATATCCCAAGCTGAAGCTAACAGATGGCTGCCCTTATGAAGGACACTATGATGGCTGAGGACACAGATGTGCCTCTCGTGCAGTTAGACTCCTGTGGTTCCTTAGAATAGTGTCTTCCTCATATATTCATCCATCTAAGCCAGGGGTGTCAAACTCCAGTCCTGGGGGGGCGGAGCCCTGTGTATCTTAGCTCCTTTCCTGTTCCACCACAAATGGTTTAACTTATGAGCTCTGTGGCAATTAGCACAAGGAGTTGAATCAGCTGTGTTAAATGAAGCTAAACCTAAAACTGTGCAGGGCTCCGGCCCCCCAGGACTGGAGTTTGACACCCCTGATCTGAGCTAATTGCGGACACTTCATTTACTAGATTTGATCACAGGACATCTTGCGGCACAGCATGAGAGTCTCTGGGGCTGTTTTAGGGGGCTTTAAGTGTCCACTAATTAGTTTAAATACTGTGTTCTCATTTATTTTCATTAAAATCAGGCCGCCCAAGTAATGGCTTAGTCCCCTGTATCATAAACCTCTACTAACGCTTCTGCTCCATGGTAATCGATGCTGGACCCCCGGTAACTCAGCTGATGCTGATGCCCTGTCAGTCATTCTGTTTTCCAGTCACATGATATCAGCTTGGCAGGGAGTGTGGTGGCCCGACATGGAAAGGAATCATTTTAAACCAACACGTTCCACCCAGGCTGACCTCTGACCTCCCATGACCAGCTGAACATCATCTTCCTTCCTCTTCTCCTATTTCCTCTCAGCAATTTCTCACCGTGCCTCATGAGGGCGGTTCAGAGATACGTATCAGATGATCCCATGCTCACTGACCTCCGTGTGTCAGAGGGCTTTATTCACAAAATGGAAGAATGGGAGCGCTAGATGAATGGTCACTGTTAATCGACTTTGGTCTGCACTTTTTGGCTTAAGAGCAAGTCGGGCATTTGAAAGCAAAGCTTCTTTGTGTAATTATGGCTAAAAGGAGGATGAAAGAAAGAGGATGTTCAAACTCCAACAGCCACATAACTTTATGAAAACAGTGGAATGTTTTTTATTTAGGATTCCTAACATTTTTACTTCTTTTTGTAAAAAGTGTGAAATGTAGGAATATAATGAAGTTGACATAAGAACAACCATGGAAAATTCTCCACTTCACTGGCTAATTACGTATCAATATGACATATCGTAATGGAATAATTCTGTACTTTATGTAAATAATTGCAAGTATTACAGAATGGTTATATTGTATGTAAAGAAGTCCAAGCAAATTTTACTGTTTTTTGCATATAGGTATTTTAACACTACAATGGTACAGCCCAGTGAAACTCCTTGCATTGCAATTTGCTTTTGGTTTATTCCATTGTCATTATCAATGTCATTGGTTTTGTGAAATGGAAGAATGCGCTCCAGAGAGAGTACAATACAGTCTTTGCACGAAACTTTATTTTTTATCGTTATTGTGATTTATTTTTGTATTTTGTTTTACCTAATTGTGATTGGTTCACAATTTAAATAAACCTGAATGTTTTTTTGGATGACTCACGTCAACCAACGCTGATATGTGAAGAACTGGAAATTTAAACAGCGAACAGCACTGGACACTCTGAGTTCCAATCATATCACAATGCTTCTTCTTATTTACTATAACAGGATACTGGCAATTATTTACATACATTTACATGTAAAAACAAAAGAACAAAAATCACATGGTAGAATATGGACAGTACAGTGTTGTTCACTGGATTTCTAACAGCAAACATTTCTTCAGTTTTGTCACCAAGTTGCTGGATCATTCTATACGGCCAAATCTACGGAGACGTGGTGGGAATTGAGGAATAAAATCCCCTTAAAGAACCAGGCAGCTGGAGGATTTGTTGTTAAGGCTGCTCTTTCTTTTTATCTCGCAGGTGGAAATAACGCTACAGGACATCAACGACAACCCGCCGGTCTTTCCGAGCGACACCCTCGACGTGACCGTCGAGGAGAACATCAGCAGCGGGGCTAACATCGTGCAGCTTAAAGCGACAGACGCTGATGAAGTAGGACTTCCTAGTTTCCCAACCATGTCCTTGTCTACTGTTGCTGAATTCATGAAAAACCCCATCAACCAAACTGCATTAGCGACATGGCTATAGAGTGGAGGCAGTGTGGGAGGCAGTGTGGGAGACAGTGTGGGAGGCAGTGTGGGAGACAGCGTGGGAGGCAGCGTGGGAGACAGCGTGGGAGGCAGCGTGGGAGGCAGCGTGGGAGACAGCGTGGGAGGCAGCGTGGGAGGCAGTGTGGGAGACAGTGCGGGAGGCAGCGTGGGAGACACTGTGGAAGGCAGTGTGGGAGACAGTGTGGGAGACAGTGTGGGAGGCAGTGTGGGAGACAGTGTGGGAGACAGTGTGGGCGGCAGCGTGGGAGACAGTGTGGGAGGCAGTGTGGGAGACAGTGTGGGAGGCAGTGTGGGAGAATCTGATGATTTGCAGTCTAGGAACCCAATAAATAATCCACTGACTTGTAGCTGAGCAGCTCAATACCTGTTGGTGAGAGAACAGGACCTCCTTTATATAGGCACAGCCATTGACGTATGTGCTATCTCTCAGCACTGCATAAACCGAAAGCTTTGATCCTGAGATAGTCTAGAAGTGAAAGGGTCACCATGAAAAGGAGATGAAGGCTGAGATTTCAACAGTACGCTCACCTGAGAGTTTCCCCCAATACATTGTCCTCCCTGTCAGATGTTTTAAATGGTCATTTTGGCGCCGGCGTGATGGATGGAAAAGGAAAAACTGATAGCGGTACATTGACTTTAGCTATGAAGCTTCATGACAGATGCCTTGCCTGTCCAGGCTGCAGTGTTTCAAAGTGTGGGCCTGCTTCGTGGATAATTGTGGATGTCTGAATGCAAAACATTACAAAAGGGCTGAAAAGCACTTTCTAGAAAACCATATTGTCTTTTTTTACATTGCTGTACCCTCTGTATACGCGACCGGCAAATCAAATGGCAGCGATACGCTTAGGACTGCTTAGGACTGCTCACAAACCAACACATATCCATTTTTTTGTAATTTATTTTTTCCCTAGTTTTTCCCCTAGATTTCTATCAGGAAAGACAGCATTTTCCGCACATCCTAGAACAAGAAGGTAGATCATAAGCCAAGGAAGGAGCTTAGCCCAAACTGGGCAGCCAGCAAAGACCTCCATGTGTGCGAGAACAGCCCCACGCAGCCAGGATCCCAAATGCCCAGTGCTGGGCTGAAAAATGGAATTACCAAACCGCAACAGCCCTGTTCTAAACTTCCATCCACCATCACTTTAATTTCTGATCTCCATTCTTTTAAGCAAACTGTCAGTGGTCACAGTGCGTTTCGTACTGCAGGATGATTTAGCATCTGTCATAGGAATATATAAGAGGACCACATTCCCAACACCTCTCCAGAGTGTCCCTCGTGTACCTCTCTGAATCTTTCCATCCGTTAAGCGAATTTCCTCCCTTCTGTTCTCCAGAACTCCGATAGAAGGAACAAAGTGAACGTTAGAATAATGTCAGCTCCTACGTTTCTAAAATACCACCCCACCCCACCCCCCCCCAACCCCCAAAACCATTCATTTGTGGGAGGTGCTTGCGGTTAAATCGCTTTCCCAGACCGAAGCCTGACTGATGTCTGGACGAGCCGTTGAAGTGGGAGGGACCTACCGCTGGAGCTCAGGACTCCGCTTCCTTGTTGTCCTCTAGGGCCAGCATGTAGCTGTGTGGTTTTGGGATCTATGTCCGCATCCGGAAGGTCATGAGTTTAAAACCCCTGGCCGGCAGTGTGATCATATCACCACTGAGCCCTTGAGCAAGACCCTTAACCCAAAACAAGCTCCAGGAACGCTGACTGACAATGCTCTCTGATCTACAAACGTCTGCTTAAAATATGAAACAAGAGTCTGCTTGGTAAATACAATAAAGAAATAGGATGTGTGAATAGGGCAGTTAGCAGTTAGGGAAACCAGCTTATAAGCAAAAGCATTAAGTAGAATCATATTCACCAGTAATGAGTGAAGCTGCCTCAAGTAAACATCAAGTAAAGAATTAAGATTTGTCATTATGATAACTATACGGCCGCTGCTTTAGCTGGAGGTTACTCCAAAAGACCGCAAAATCCAAAATATGCAGCTTCAGTTCAAGCCAAAGTAAATGCAGCAACTCCTTGGATTCTGTTCCGGGGGGGTGTAAGTCTTAAAATATTTGATAAATTTAGGGAAAAACGTGGATACAATGATCAGCTGTGAGAGTTTCTATTAGAGAGTAATTCTCACTGCCTCAAATCCCCTGTCACTAAAGGTATGAAAAGATCTGCATTAATTTCAGGGTGAGCATTTATTTGATGACTAGATAGGAAGTGGAGCCCGTAGCTTTAAAGCGTAATAATAAGCTCTGAGAGATTGCGCTGCCCCACTCTGTTCCTGCTTATAATTATCGGCTTATCCTATAATTCAGTGGTTGCCACATTTGCGCTCGCGTGTTAAAGGGGGAGCCACACATGCTTGTGTCCCTACTCCCAGGGTCCCAATGCTCTGGTGACGTACGCCATCATCAGCGGCGCCAACGACAGCTTCCGCGTCAACCCCGAGTCGGGCGAGCTGATCGCCACCAAGCGCCTGGACCGGGAGAAGCGATCCAAGTACTCGCTGCTGGTGCGTGCCGACGACGGGAAGCAGTCGTCGGACATGACGGTGAACATCGCGGTCAGCGACGTCAACGACCACACGCCCCGCTTCTCACGTGCCGTGTGGTCCTTCGACATCCCAGAAGATACAGCTCCAGGTATCAGGCACCTTTTATTACCTTTGTTTACTCCATAAATCGGTAACCTAATGGTAACCTGATAGAATAATTCAAATCAGGGCTTAAGTCACAATATAATAGAGAATTAGGTAACACTTTACATAAAGTGTACCTTCATAATGGATTTATAATGTATTCACAGAACAGTAACACTTTACCGGAGGGGCCACAATTAACTTAATTACTCAGTTACTACTCTAGAATAAATGATAAACTAATACAGTTTCTGCATGATATGCATGAACTGTCATGATTGATTAATGATGAACAAGCATGGGCTCAGTATGTAATTAGCACTTAGTTACTGGTTAATTAATGCATGAAATATGCATATACTGCTACATTATTTGTGCCTCAAGTGTCACCCATAGAACATTCGCAAGCAGCATGTAAGTATACTCTGACACACCTTAAAGAATTGCATCCATAACAAATTCAGTGAACAAGATACGATGGCTTTATTATGCATTAATAACAAACTGGTAATGATTTACATTGAGGGCACCATCATAATGCATTTATAATGCATGCACAGAACATCATATTAAGGCATACTCTCATGCTCCTTATTAATGTTCTATGAATACATTATAAATGTGCTTTGAAGGTGCACTTAACGTAAAGCGTTACTGAGAATTAATTACATGACATTAAAACTGAAGCTGGACTTATGCTAAAGCTCAAAATAAGCTTTTATATGAAATGCTAGTAATATCATAATTGAATTTTAACATCTCTGAAACAGGCTCCATTGTGGCAGCAGTACTGGCCAGTGACGGAGACTCAGAGGCCAACGGCGAGGTGACATACTCCCTGGACGAGGATGAGGAGGACAGCGCCTTCTTCCTGAATTCAGTGACCGGAGTCTTCAACGTGTCGCGGCCGTTGGACCACGAGGCCCAGCAGTTCTACGTGCTGACGGCGCGGGCCGAGGACGGGGGCAGGCAGGCCAGCTCGGTGCGAGTGTATTTCAACATCCTGGACGTCAATGACAACCCCCCCGTTTTTGGGAGCGGCGGCTACAGCGTGTCGGTCGCGGAGGACGTGCCTGTGGGATGCAGCGTGGTCAGTTTGATGGCCAGCGACGCTGATGAAGGTACTGTGTGACAGCTGCTATATGGGGCAGCTATTATACACAGGGGACTGTTGTGCATATGTGGTGCACAAGGTAGCTGTCACACTAGGAACTATTGCACAGGATAGATACTACACTGTTGTATGGGGAACCTAATATATTTGAACCCTAACATATGAATTTACTATTATAGAGAGACTGTATAAACGGTCATATGGGTACAGTTTGGTACAAGATAGCTATGACACTAGAAGCTGGTACATGGTAGCTGTATGAGGGCAGTATTTTAAATATTTTTATGGTAAAAAATGACTTTGGAGGGAAATGTGGTGAGATTGATTCTCTCCTGCTATACGGCCATGGAAACTCAACAGGCAACTTGTCTCACTCACAAATGAATCACATCGCTCTGCATGGCCCAGAGTCTGCAGCATGGATGTGAGGACATGGCTTTGGTTAAGACTCTCAGCCTCAGATTTCATGGGTGTTTTCGTCTGCGAGGCCGGAGCTGAGGTTTAAAGTAGCGTGAGTTTCACATTAAACTTGGGTCAGAGCGGCACAGATGTTAAGTGCCAAAATATCTGCAGCTCTTCAACAAGGCGAGGCTGATGACGGGGAAGAAAACATCTGCAAGCCTTAAACAGCCTAAATGGAACCATACATGCATCACTTATATCTGTAGAACATTCTATATATAAAACCCTAATTCTGATGGAAAAAGCAATTTAGCATGATAAGAATATAATTTCTGTCAATACAAATTACAAAGATTAAATTAGCCTGTGGTTTTGATAACCAGAGTATTGTATACTTTTGCGAATAAGTAATAGTTATTATGCCAGCTGCCTCTCTGTGAGTAATTCAATTGGTATTGTATTGCACATTGTAGTAATTCCTAACATTTGGGCGTAATTAATATTAATATTCATTACCAATTAACTTTATATTCAATCTTACAGCTGCATTGTTACTTAATATGTGTAATACTGTTAGAAATTTATATATTAAAGTAATAATTTTCACTGATGCAATACATAAAGTTTTTATCTGCAAAGCACCTGGAAAGTGTTATAATTTGAGATAATTTGTTTTGCTTTTTTTTAGTGTTAATTTATAACATACATTAGCAGAAAGGGTTTTTTCTTATGATACTAGAAGCTTTTAATCATGTAATAACTTAATTTGTTTTCACTGAAAACAAATTATTTGCTGCACAAAGTACTTGGTAGCCTTACATACGGCGTTATTAATATACATTAATGATATTAATAATAAGATATGAATGATAAGAGAAGTGTTTGAAAGACTAACGTCTGTATTTGTGGTGTGTCCTGTTAGGTGAGAATGCAAAGCTCCAGTACAGCATCACCTCTGGAGATCCACGGGCCAGTTTCCATATTGATGAGACTGGAGTTCTGAAGACCAGGAGAAGCCTGGACAGGGAGACTCAGTCTTTCTATAACCTCGAGGTCAGGGTCCATGACCTCGCTGAGCCCCCCATGACTCGGTTCACCAGCACCGCACAGGTTTCCATCATTCTGCTGGATGTGAACGACTGCACTCCCAGCTTTACTTCCCAGAAGACGGTCTATGTGAAGGAGAACACGCCGGTGGACACAGTGGTGTTCACCGCTCAGGCCACTGACTGCGACAGCGGGCGTAACAGCTATGTGGAATACTCCCTTGGCCATACCTTCAGGAATAAGTTCAGTGTCGGAGGCAATGATGGACACATCAGGCTCATTGGAGAACTGGACAGAGAGGAACGTTCAAACTATGTGGTCAGCATTGTGGCAAGAGACAAAGGGGAGCCGCCGCGCTCTTCAGAGATGGATGTTACTATCGTCGTCCTGGATGTCAATGACAACACGCCCATATTCAGTCAGGCTGTGTACAACATCGAGATCGAGGAGAGCATTCTATTGGGCACTGACGTGCTGCAGGTGTCTGCTACTGATGCAGATGAGGGGACCAACGGTCAGATCCTGTTCTCGCTTGTTGATGGGGACAGCGGTTCAGATTTCAGGATAGACTCCATCACCGGGACTATCACAGTTGCCAGGGCGTTAGACCGGGAAACGAGGCCCTCCTATTCCCTGGTTGTCAAGGCAACAGACCGTGGGAGCAGCCCAAGGATGGACCGGGCCACAGTCAACATCATGTTACTCGATGTGAATGACTGTGCACCGTGGTTTGAACTGTCTCCTTATACGATCAGAGTCCAAGAAAATCTTCAGCATCCACCAAAGAACGTGCTACAGGTGAGAGCTTTCTAGCATCAGAGTATGAACTGTTTATTAGGGATTGAAATGCGCTTGATCGTAAGTAGCCTTAACCACTGTAAGACGATGAGGAAAGGGAACCATTCAGTTGGGTCATTAAGCGGTTCAGTGCAGACTTCTGCGCACAGTCTTTAAAGGGTATATCTGTCAGAAGGATCTAGATTTCATTGTACCAATATGAGAGTGATTCAGGAACAAGGTCTTTTGTCTTTAACCAACGAGGCCTCACCCACAGGTCATGGCGCACGATGACGACCAAGGAGAAAACGGCCAAGTGAGCTATATGCTAAGCGACGGAAATGGAGCGGGTGTGTTCAGCCTCACGGCCGACGGTCACCTGAGCGCAACCCGGAGTCTGGACCGTGAAACCCAGGAGATGTACACCTTGATCATCACAGCCAGTGACTCTGGTATGAGCACATTCAACAAATATTATTTAGAGAGCTGTGTATTGTATCTGTATTGTAATATATGTGCACTTGATGTGTCTGCACTTTCCATATTCATCCATCTTCCAGCACATATCTTGAATAGGGTTATAGGGGGGTTGGAGCCTATCTGGGACGGTCTACAGCATAAGGGAAAAGAATGGGCATCCAATCCATTGCTAGACATACATACATACTATAGGCAATTTTTAGATGCTAGTTACGTAACTGCACGTCTTTGGACGATAGTGGGAAACAAGCATTTATGTTGCCAATTCAAATTGGAGCTGTTTTGTATAGTTTTCTTACTAATATTGCATGTATGTACCAGTTCTTGAAAGCTGCATTCGAAAAGGTGATGTAATGGATAGAGAGGTCAAGGCTACACAACCAGATCATTTGTGGGCCCTTCTCCGCTTGTTGGACTCGACTTTCACGGAAAAAAGCCTTGAGTCTTAATTCAGTGGGATGGTGAGTTTGTTCAGCTGTAATCACCTTAAAATTTGGCTCCTCCAGTTAGTCTGTGATTTACACAGTTTCTGTAACATAGGTGCTTAAACTATAGAGTGTAGATTTTTCCTTAAATAACTCTGTACCTTCTTTTACTGGTTTTTTTTTGTAAGTGGACAGTTCAGCAATTTTTAACTCACACTGTAGGTGTTTGTATATTTTGGGGTCTTATGTATTCATTTTTCTAGAAATTTGCCAGGATTGATATAATAACTATATTTTTGAAAACTTTGTAGGTTTTTTGCATAGTTAGAAAGGAACTTTTTTTTTGTTTAATATACAATTTATTATTATTATTGCCATTTTCTAATCCTTGTCATGATAGAAACTTTGCAATAGTTATCATATTTACTGGGAGACACGACTCCATATATTTGGTTTATATGGTGAGTTTGTTTTTGTATGTAATATATTGGGGAGGTCTGCTTCAGCACGGTACTGAGTGCAGGTAAATGTGCATATTGGCTGTACTGAAGATCCTTAGTGGCAAATAACAATGACATTGGAAACCCAAGGAGCTGATGACAGAGTGAGAAGTACTTGGTCTAAGAGCCACTTTATGAGTGTCACCTCACATTTGTCACGAAGTGAACGGAGCCAAATATGGCTTCCAGTTTAGTGGATGCTGGCTGGAGATTATATGGCCGGTCATGATTTTATTGGTATTTATTTAAGCTTTTTAAGGTTACAGAACTTGTGATGGTCACTGGTTTGCATCTCAAGAAAGGAAGCTGCTTTAGCCTTGAGAAAATGACTTGACCTGAAGAGATGCAGTAAAATACATGGGTATAGTACAGTGGCGGGTACTGCTGGAGTATTTTGGATACTAATGTCGGGCAATATTATTAATTAACTAACTAACGTGATGCAATGGACAATCATGGACAATAAAGTGTAAGTAAAGAAATCAGAGCAGCTCCAGTTCTGTTTGGGTTAAATTGTGTAAACATTCATTGAACATACAGTATTGATAAATACTACGCAGCTCCATGGACCAAGTTCTCCCATCCATAGGGTGCAACAACAGGCTAGATTTGTTTTCCCTTTGGTCAATCTAAGTTAGTTAGCCTCCATGACTTGATGCTATTAGTTAGTTAACTCACTGACTTGTTATAGGTCTTGCTTGGAAACTTCTTTGGCATCTCCTGGAAGATGCAGTAGCTGTCATGTGCTCCCTGGTGACCTCGTCATACGTTTGTGTGCTTCCTGGAGTGCATCAGAGACCATGGAAGGAGACTTAGGAATGTAATTCATCCCAAGAAGATCAAGGGTCATCTGTCAGCTGGACCAGGAGCTTGTTAGTTCAGGCGTGTTACCAAGATGGAGCTGGGAAGGGCACAGACGTTGAGGTCAGGCTGGACATCAGGCATTACTGCTTTCTTCCTACCAATCACCGATGCCTGTTTTAGTCATCACTCTCTCCCCAATGCTCCTCTCTCCCTTTATAGCAAAGCACGCTCCGCAACATTGTTCAGCTTAGTGTAATCTTAATTTCTACGGAATGTTCTGGAAGGTGAACCATCTGGTACAGCTTGTTGAAGGGGATTCTTGCCAAAGAGTTACGTATAAGTAGGCAGTCAAAAGCTCGACATCTTACTGAAAGACCTTCTCGTAGAGTGCTTTGGGACATACCTAGGTGCCGGCTGTCAGATGAGAGATATTTATAACTCACAAGGACACGCTATGAAATACTCCATTCATGCACAATACAACAGTTACATGCGGTGGAAATCACCGACTCGTGTCCTGTAAGGACTTATTGGGGAGCCATTACGGAGGAGCATTTACCATAATGACAACATGAGCCGTGTCCAACACACTGAGGAAAGACAAACCAGCTCAAACTCTCAAAGCGTTCAACGGGACATGACAGATTAAAAGATATTTTAATCTTACTTTGAAAAGTCATTTCCCCCCGATATGTAGATTTAGCTTGACGCCGTCACTCCCCTTCCTTTTGGGCAGTGAGGGAGTGGAACTCCAGCTCGGGATGCCGATCCTTGGCTCTGTCAGCGTCGCTCTGATTACTCTGTGCCAGTGTTGTAATTGCTGAGGGTTTCTAAGACACTGACTGCACATCTTCTTGTATCAATCAGTTGCTTTAGTCCCAGAATTTCCCCACTTAACACGTATGAGAGGAGTGACATACATAAACAAAATCAAAGGAAGATAAAAAGGTGATTTTACTGATTGACAATTTTTGGGCAGCACCACTTCTCTCTTACTGTCCATCCTGGATGGCTGACTTGGGGGGTGAGCGGAAGGGGGGGGGGCAAATCATCCTTTATTTGGGTTGCTGATTGGATGGCTCAGAAATCTCTGTATAGATTGGCAGTGATGGGTTATAAACGGCCATCTTCCCACAGGGGAATGTTTGGCTTATTTTTCAGGAAATTATACACTATAATAATTTTCTATTTAAACGCCCCAAGTGTGGCACATATTTATCGGGCTAGTAAAGTTTGTGAGAGACAGATTGACCAATTTATTTTGATCTCAACTGTCTTCATACCATTGACATAGGAGAGACTTTGAGATTTGGTAGAACTTAATTATTTGAATACAAACTTAATTATTTAAATACCAATATCTGTTGATTGGGGGGGGGGGGTGGGAGGGATGAATGAAGCCAAATTAAATACTGGGTGGGGGGGGGGGGCACATCCCCCTGATTCCTATGTCCCTGCTTGGAGTGAAAATGATGTTGACGCAGAAAAGGATACTGGTGTTTGAAGGTCATAGAAAGTGTTCCTGTTCCTGTTCCAGTTGAGGGGAGAGACTGGTTTTATGAAGGGAAGCTATGAAGCACCATAGCAGACTGGAGGAACGAAAGCAAAGGACAACTCTTTTGGCATCAGAGTGGGGAAGAGTACACATGAAAATAAAATGGGAACATGGTCATGGAACAGGATTATGTCTGGGGCTGGGCTTTGGGGCTGGGGGGTTTTTACTGGGTCTGTGACAGAAAAAAATACTGAGTGAAATATGGTGAACATTGGATCATGATTATCAAGAAATTTGTTGTATTTTACAACAGAACATAAGTAGAGATTTGACGGGTGGTGCAGTGGGATGCTTGGTGACATCGGTGGGTGGGCCGCTGTCTGTGGAGTCACAGAGTCTGACTGGTTAGAATTAACCTGGAAGGTCATTTGACACTGGAAGCTAAACCTGGGGGTCACAGAGGGTAACAGGGCACAGCACTGCACTGGGGTGGTCGTCATGACACTGCTGATCCTGCAGCCACAGATTAGCTTCAGTATCGCTGCAGAGTTACGAAGATCAGTGATCTGCCTCTTTAAGGAGATGCATTTCTGTATACCACTGAGTACCTGGTTAATTCTCCCCTTGTTTTACCTGAGCATAATCTCTCTTTAGATCTATCGATTTCTTTGCCCATCTGTAGAGGATTGCAGTCCAAATATATTTACGAGTGTACTCTTTCAGAATTCCATATATTCCATAAAGTTGTTATTCCATTCACTTCAATTTTATGTGAACTTTTCAGCAATTTTGAGAACGCTGTAAATGTTTCCGCATCTGGCTATGATTCTGCCATAATTCACACTGCTTGTGGCTCACAGCTGACCGTGCTGGATTGATTCTGAGCACCACAGTGTAACACCCCCCCCCCCCACCACGAGTATATCCCCCAGGCTGGTTTATGTTTCTCATGGAGATCACACTTTTACTTGCATAGAACATGGATTTGCATTGAGATTATTACTGTTGTTATTGAGTTATTCTCCAGTTACTGCTTTGCGGGTCACAAACGTTACCATTCACTGTAAATGACGTCTGATTTCACTTGAAAGTCATTGGAAGTATCACAGATTTTTGTTGCTTGAGAAGAAAATCTGAGACTACATGTCTGATTTTTCTCTAGATTAATACATTTATTAACACATTTATAACCACAGTATTGTCAGCCATAGGACTATAAAATTAAGGTTTCATTTACACTTTATATATCAGTTTGTTTAAGGTTATTTTTTCCTACTGAATTACAGGTGTTACTTTTATAATGAAAAAGTTACATTTACAAAATAATAGCAAGCAAACCTGCAAGTAGGTTTTGCATTCACTTACCATTAATCCAGTTTCAGAGCAAAGGAAGTGTACACTAGGGGCAGTGGAGAGTCACCAGTTCATGTGAGAACAGCCTTTGTGAAATGTGAAGGATCTCCCCAGAGCTCGGGCTGGATTTGAATCTATAGCCCTGTGGATTATAGCAGGTTATAGTGCGTTAGACTGTGGATTATAGCAGGTTATAGTGCGTTAGACTGTGGATTATAGCAGGTTATAGTGCGTTAGAATGTGGATTATAGCAGGTTATAGTGCGTTAGACTGTGGATTACAGCAGGTTATAGTGTGTTAGACTGATGATTATAGCAGGTTATAGTGCGTTAGAATGTGGATTATAGCAGGTTATAGTGCGTTAGACTGTGGATTATAGCAGGTTATAGTGCGTTAGACTGTGGATTATAGCAGGTTATAGTGCGTTAGACTGTGGATTATAGCAGGTTATAGTGCGTTAGACTGTGGATTACAGCAGGTTATAGTGCTTTAGACTCCCCCACTCTTTCAGGAGAATGTATTGATCCAGAAACAACCCCCACCCCCGTGTTGATGTTTTCTGCAGGGTCTCCACCTCTCAGTGGCTCTGGCACGGTGACCGTCCTCGTCAGTGACGTCAATGACAATGGGCCCCAGTTCTCCTCGCTTTCCTTCCATACCTCCGTGGCAGAGGACGCTCCCACGGGTGCCGACGTCCTGCTGGTCGCCGCTTCTGACTCCGACGCTGGCCTCAACGCCGCCATCAGGTGGGGGGGTGTGAGAGGGAGGTTTCCCTGGGTGCTGGGGCTTCCAGTCTGCCCCCCCCCCGCTGGGGTGTCCCAGGCTTAGGTTAGGAGGAGGGCCTTGGGATTAGCAAACGGAATAATGAAGATGTTAATTGGCAGTGACAGAACAATCAGTGCTCATTATGGCTTTAATAAAGCACAAAATGAGTCATAATCTTTTACCTCCTGTTTTCCCACATCATTAAGTCTTTTTTTTCCATCCAAGTTTTCAATTTTTGTTTGTTTTATATGGTTATATGGAAGACCTTGCAGGGTGTATACATAGATAACTATGTCACAAATTTTTAAATTTCTTTATTTTGTAAAATGTTGCTGAGCACAGTGTTTCACCGCTACACCAAAACGGAAAGTAGCCACATGAAAACTTAGTATGCAGTTCAACTGTAGCACATTTTCTTGCAGAGGACACTGGATTCGTATTGCTCCGTTCTAGAAATTATTTGGCTTGAACATTGAGCAATAAAGTTAAATATTTTGCTCGGAATAATTAATCATTGTTTTACATTCTGAAGAAATATAAGCGTCTACTGGAATATTCTAGCACAAATGAGGGCACTATACACAGGACAGTCTTCCAGTGGGGGCCCCTATGTGACCATTCTGGTATTTCCTCTCTGTAAATTTCTGGGTTCCCTTTACAAACACAGTCACATGGATGGAGTATAATTTCCATGGATAATTCTTCTCACTTTTTCTTCTCCAGCTACAGCTTGTCAGGAGGGCATGGGCAGTTCTCCATCAACCCCACGACAGGCCAGATCATAACCAGTGCTCTGCTGGACCGTGAGGTCCAGAGCTACTACATGCTGGTAGTGCTGGCATCCGATGGTGGGCTGCCCCGTCCTGCCTCGGGCTCCGCCACCGTCCGGGTGGAGGTGGGCGACGTCAACGACAACCCGCCTCGCTTCCACTACCACCCCTACGTCACCCACGTGCCAACACCCACCCCTGCAGGTGAGTCCTGCTAACAGCAGACTCACTACCAACCGTCCCAGACAGTAATAGCCAATATCACATGAATCCTCATCAAAATACAATTGAAAGAATTATACTTTAATTAATATTTAATATCAAATTGCGACAGAATAATATATATAATACATTATAAAATAGTAACCCAAACCTTTGTTAGCAAAAAAACTGAGCAACTTTAAAGCTAGCTTTTGAACATTTGAGTTGTTGGTGTGTCCTGTGATGGACTGGCATTTTATTTGGGGTGTTGTCCTATTTTATGTCCTGTGCTGTCTGGGATACCCACTAGGACCTCCAACTCGGGGACCCTGTACGGCAGGGGGGTCAAACTCCAGTCTTGGGGGGCCGGAGCCCTGTGTAGCTTAGCTCTTTCCCTGTTCCACCACAAATGATTCAGCTCAAGAGCTGTGTGGTAATTAGCACAAGGAGCTGAATCAGGTGTGTTAAATAATGAAATATTCTACATACAGTAGAGTCTCGCTTATCCGACATAAACAGGCCAGCAGAAAAATAAGCAAAAATGTCGGATAATGGGAGGTGTTAAGACAAAGCCTATTTAACGTCAAACTATTTTATAATTTTACACATTACAAACCAAATAATCATGTTTTACAACAAAACAATAGAAAGAATTAACTGAAAAAATGAACTTACAGTTACAGAATTGTCTGACATTAAATACAGGATGTACTGTACAGTCGGGGTAACTAATTAGCTGTGGTAGAGTCGGGAGCAACAAAAAATAGAGTACGATCACACTCACACTCACGCTCACACTCACGCTCACGCTCGCAACTTGCAGTTCTTGTTGGGGTTTTTTTGCGGTGGGACGTCGGGTAATGCGGAATATCGGATAAGCGAGACTCTACTGTATATGAATTCAATAATAATTTAGCTGCCGTCGTTGTTTTATTATGCACAGGTTCCTTAGTGTTTGCTGTGACCGTGACAGATGACGACGCAGGATCCAACTCACAGCTGTTTTATTCCTTGACTGGTGGGCACTCTGAGAAGTTCCACATTGACCAGGCAAGAGGCACCATCACAGCCAATGAAAAGCTGATAACCAGCAAGGAGGTCACCCTCACCGTCAGTGTGAAAGACCGTGGGGACAACCCCAAGTTTGACACAACCACAGTCACTGTCAGGTTTGCGTCAGGAGGGGAATTCCCAGTCATAAAACCAGGGCAGTCTGCTTTCACATTCCCTGAGAGTCAAGCAACAGGAACACTTGTTACGAAAGTCACAGGATTCTCCAAAAGAGGCGGGGATTTAACATACTACGTTGCAAGTGGAAATCTTGACAGTGCATTTTATTTGGACCAGCAAACTGGAGAATTATCTATCAAGAATGCTCTGGATTTTGAGAAAATCCAGAATTATGTGCTTTGGATCGAGGCTAGGGACCAAGGGTTCCCCCCTTATTCCTCATACAAGAAGGTAGATATAACCGTTCTAGATGTCAATGATAACTATCCAGTATTTGAACAAAAGCCTTTTCAAGCCCAGCTATTAGAAAATCTTTCACCACAGAGAGTTGTTGTAGTGTCAGCAGTTGACCATGACAGTGGGCCTAACGGTCAAATAGATTATACCATCATCTCTGGCAACAATGAGAACTGCTTTGTAATTGACCAATCTACTGGAGAAATCCGAACCACTAGGCCTCTGGATCGAGAAAAAACAGCTCGGTTTGTATTGAGTGTCAAAGCAACAGATCAAGGTACCCCTCCAAAAAGCTCAACAGTTGACGTTATCATAACAGTTCTGGATGTGAATGACAACAGCCCAAGGTTCTCCAAGATTTTCAGTGCCACGGTGCCTGAAAGTGCCCCGATCGGCTATACAGTCACACGTGTCACAACCTCAGACGAAGATGCGGGAGCAAACGCAGTAAGCCATTACTCCATCTCCAGTACCAGTCTTCCTTTCGCTATTAATTCCGAAACTGGTGACATTAGCATTAGACGTCCTTTGGATAGAGAAGTCACTGATCGCTACATTGTTAAAGTATCAGCTCATGACTCGGGCTGGACTGTTAACACTGATGTCACGATATTTGTAACAGATGTTAATGATAATACCCCCAAGTTCAGCAAGCCATCCTACTACCTTGAATATCCTGAACTCGCACCTGTTGGGTCAGTTGTGATTCTTGTTAATGCCACTGACCCTGATGAAGGCTTTAATGGGCAAGTGTTCTATTTCATCAGATCACCGACTGAATTCTTCCAAATTAATACAAGCTCTGGGGAGATCCTCATTAAACAGCCCCTGAGATATAAAAATTCCACTGTACCTGGCAATCTTAACATGAACCGCCATGATTTCATTGTAACAGCATCAGACAGGGGAGCTAAACCTTTATTGACTGAGACAACCGTCACTGTAAACATTGTGAAAAGAAATGACAACCCACCTCAGTTTGAATACTCCAGTTATTATACACCAGTTACAAAAAGCGCCAAAGTTGGAACAGATCTGATTCAAGTGAGAGCCAGTGATGATAATAACTTCAGCCCGATCTCTACGATGGAATACTCAATATCAGGAGGCAACAGCTCTAGTAAGTTTCATCTGGACAGCCTGAGTGGCTGGATTACTGTATCCTCATCAGTGGCATCTGATGTCAGTAAAGGTTTCCACATTGAAATCACAGCTACAGATAATGGTAATCCACCACTTTCATGCAAAGCTACAGTGCGTGTCCAGGTGACCGAAGAGAACCTCAGCACGCCAGAGTTTTCACAGAACCATGTCACCGCCACTGTCCCTGAGAGCTTCAGCATTGGAACCACCATCAGGACGCTCTTAGCGAGAGATGGGGACAGTGCAGTGAACGGTCGTGTCACATATGGCATCATCTCTGGGAATGAGGAAGACTATTTCTCATTGAATAGCACAACAGGAGCCTTAAGCTTAAGTCAACCCTTGGACTATGAAAAGAAGAAGTCTCATACACTTAGGATTTCTGCTACTGATGGAGGTTGGATTGCAAGGACTGGCTATGCCATGGTCACCATCCATGTGACTGATGTGAATGACAACCCTCCTGCCTTTGACTCTGAGGAGTACTTCCCAACCGTTCAAGAGAATGTCCCCAGTGGTACAGTAGTCATGAGATTGAACGCGACTGACAAAGACTCTGGTGCAAATGCTTTAGTAGCTTATGTAATTCAGTCCTCTGATAGCGACTTGTTCATAATTGACCCAAACACAGGAATTATCACCACACAGGGCTTCTTGGATTATGAAGTCAAACAAGTGTACCATTTAACCGTGAAGGCTTTTAACATCCCAGATGAAGACCGCTGCAGCTTTGCAAATGTCAACGTCCAGCTTAAAGGGGTAAATGAATACATCCCCCGCTTTGTGTCAAAGCTGTATTATTTTGAGGTATCTGAAGCAGCTCCCAAAGGGACAGTGGTAGGGGAAGTCTTTGCAAGTGACCGCGACCTGGGAAAGGATGGAGAAGTCCACTATCTTATATTTGGGAAGAGCCGAAAGAAGGGCTTCGGGATACACAAGACCACAGGGCAAATTTACATCATGGGCCACCTTGATCGAGAAAAAGAGGAGAAAGTCTCCCTGACGGTGCTGGCAAAGAATGCAGGATGCATAAGAGGAGCAGATATCGATGAGGTATTGGTGAACATCACCATTCTGGACGCTAACGATGCCCCTGTCTTCAGCTCAGAGGTATACAGCGTGAAAGTGGCTGAAGCCCTTTCCATTGGCACTATTGTGATATCAGTCTCTGCCACGGATTCTGACTCCATTCCAAGCTGGAACGCATTCTCTTATTCATTAGCGAATGATAATGATAAGATTGACTTCTCCATCAATCCTCAGAATGGTCAGGTTTCAGTGGCAGCTGAGCTTGACAGGGAATCTGTACCTGTTTACAATGTCACCCTACTTGCTGTGGATTCCGGCTCACCTCCTGCGACTGGAAGGGCCACCCTGATTGTGACCCTGGAGGATGTCAACGACAATGGCCCCACTATTGTGACCACCAGTGGAGAGGTTTTGGAGAACCAACACCCTGGAACACCAGTCATGACCCTTCAGTCCACTGACCCAGATCTACCCCCGAATCAAGGGCCGTATACGTATAGTCTGGTTGCTGCTGGTTCATGGGCAAGCTATTTTGACCTCAGTCCCAGTGGATTGTTGTCCACACGACGAGAAATTGACCGGGAACAAGTGAGCGATTTCTTCCTTCCCATAGTAATCAGGGACTCTGGCATCCCACAAATGTCCTCCACGGGAACAGTTCACATCAGAGTTGCTGATCAAAATGACAATCCCTCAAAGTCCAGGACAGTGGCGATCTTTGTGCATTATTTTGGGACAATGTTCCCTGAGGGTTCTCTAGGCAGTGTGAAACCCCAGGATCCTGATGTGGACGATGTCTTCCGCTGTTTTCTTATGCCGGGTGGGGCCAGCATCTTTACCATCTCAGCAGACTCATGTGACCTCAGTTCCAGTGCCCGCTCCACAGATGAAACCTTTGACCTGGTAGTCAACAGCAGTGACGGCGTGCATCGCAGCGTCAACAACCAGCTGCAAGTCATCTTCATGGGCTTCAGCAACGCCACTGTTGACAACAGCATCCTGATTCGCCTCCGTGTCCCAACTGTAAAGACCTTCCTCACTAACAGCTACCTGGCCTTCATGCAAGTGGCTAACTCACAACTAGCTGGCCTCGGATCCAATGTGCAGGTCTATGGAGCTTTTGAACGAGATAGCCAGACCTATGTGATGGTGGCAGTGAAGAGGGGCTATAAGCAGTATGTTCGCCCCAGTGGCGTAGCCACATTTTTCCAGAGCATTAAGGATGTCCTCCATCGTAAGAGTGGGGTAGAAATTGATCAAGTAGACTATGATCCCTGCACCTGCAACCCTTGCCAGAATGGGGGTTCCTGCAGGAGGCGTCTTGCTGTGGGGCCTGAGATGAAGGTAGAGGAGACCATGCCCATTATCCTAGTTTCTAATCAGCCCCTACAGCCCTACGCTTGCAGCTGCCTGCCTGGTTATGCGGGGATGCTGTGCGATGCTGATATCGATGAGTGCCGGCCAGCTCCTTGCCACAATGGTGGGACCTGCCACAATCTTGTGGGCGGGTTCTCCTGCACATGCCTCGAGGGCTTCACCGGAATGGCCTGCGAGCGGGACATCAACGAATGCCTGTCCAAGCCCTGCCAGAATGGAGCACTCTGCCAAAACTACCCTGGATCCTTCAAATGCCACTGTAAATCAGGATTCACAGGTATGCTTTGTCTCTACACTACCTTGTTCATTATTAATGAATTGTAATGCATCTTTTATCTCAATAGCTACTATATTTTGTTATGATTGTACCTAAGTAGCAAATGAGTTACTACTACATTACTAAGGAACTGTATTGTAAAGTGTATTGTAAATATTGCCTGTTCTGTGCATGTGGTTTGCATGTTCTCCCTATGTTCTGTGCGTGTGGTTTGCATGTTCTCCCCATGTTCTGTGCGTGTGGTTTGCATGTTCTCCCCATGTTCTGTGTGTGTGGTTTGCATGTTCTCCGCATGTTCTGTGTGTTTGGTTTGCATGTTCTCCCCATGTTCTGTGCATGTGGTTTGCATGTTCTCCCCATGTTCTGTGCATGTGGTTTGCATGTTCTCCCCATGTTCTGTGTGTGTGGTTTGCATGTTCTCCCCATGTTCTGTGCGTGTGGTTTGCATGTTCTCCCCATGTTCTGTGCGTGTGGTTTGCATGTTCTCCCCATGTTCTGTGTGTGTGGTTTGCATGTTCTCCCCATGTTCTGTGAGTTTCGTCTGAGATTCCCTCCCACAGTCCAAATATATGCTAGATTAATAGATTAATTGGTATCTCTGAATTGCATGACCCACAGTGTATGATTGTGTGTGTGAATGTGTTCATGTGTATCACTGTTGTCAAGCTGCAGTCCTGGGGGGCCGGAGCCCTGCACATTTCCCCTCATTTAACACACCAGATTCAACTCCTTGTGCTAATTACCATACAGCTCTTGAGCTGAATCATTTGTGGTGAAACTAAGCTAGAGGGCTCCGGCCCCCCAGGACTGCAGTTTGACACCCCTGATGTATGTGCTCTGTGACGGCCTGGTATCCCGTCCAGGGTGCCCCCCAGCTTTGTGCTCCAGGCTCCAGGCCCCCTGCGACCCTGTCGTGTTTAAGTGGTTAGAAGATGGATGGAATGATACATGTTTATTTCAAGTTATTTGTAATATTGATTCGTCTTGCCTATGTCCCAGATAAAATCCCAATATAGTTTTTGTTCAATTCTCAGTAAAAATCCTGAACCGTGAAATTTTGGGCAGCATATGGAAATGTGTTGTTTTCATTACTATAGCCATTTCCAAAATGACTTGCACAGTCTACCTTTCACACTTTTCCCAGTTATACAGCTGGATATTATTAGTTAAGGGATTTTAACTCCTAGCTCAAATGTTTTTTCAGAAGATTTCTTGCGAGTTCACCTGGCAGACTTTTAGTTAAAGGTCTGTCATTGATCTCTCAATATTTAACGATCACGTACACTTCAGATATGTCATAGTATACTTGGAATCAATTGACTTGGTCTCATATAACAAATAAGGTCAGTTCACGTTCCAAATAATTTACCTTGTCATTGAGAGAGTGAGCAAAAGGCTGCAGCATCCACACCAAAATATGCTCTGGGGGTGTTTTCCCAGTTTGACCGTGTTGACTAGTGCAGCTTCATTCGTCCTAATTTGTGTCGTATTGTTCGGTGATCCAAGGTACATCATGTGAGTCTGCAATCAACTACTGCGAATGCAATCCTTGTTTTAATGGCGGATCCTGTCAAAGCAATGTGGACGGATATCGCTGTCATTGTCCATTCGGTAAGTGGTAATTGCACTAATCGGCTAGACCTTCAGCTCTTGGCTCGCCTGCATGGAACAACTGCCAAAAATGATCATTTCTAACCTGGTTGTAGGCCAGGGTAATGAAGACTGTCTGCCTGAGTTCATTTGGGTCAGAGGAGCAACAGCTGGCATTAGCTGACAGCGGGTCTTGTAAAGACATTTGAGCTAAAAGGATGGTTTTGTTTTACATCCGAACGCTAAGCTATGTGGTCAGTTTTGAAAGCCTACTGTGTGCAAGTGTGACATCATGTCCTATTCTCTGTCACTCACCTGTCTTGAATAGTCTTCAAATATTTGTGTTTATAGACAGTTTTTTTTTCCAAATAAACAGATATTCATATGCTAATGACATGTTTATGAATAGTTCAATAGATAGATTGAAGATCAGATATAAAAGACAGAGTTAGCTTCATTTCAGTTACTCAGTCATGCATTTTAAGTTATTTAGCATTTGAGCTTAAAGGAATGCTATGTTCATTTTGTAGTCATCATGAATTATTCACCATTATTATTTCCAAGGTGTCTTTGGAAAGAATTGTGAACTTAGTAGCTATGGCTTTGAAGAACTGTCATACATGGAGTTCCCTGCTCTGGATCCAAACAACAACTACATCTACATGAAGTTCTCCACCATCCAAAGCCACGCCCTTTTACTGTACAACCATGACAACCAGACCGGGGAGGAGGCCGAGTTTCTCGCCCTGGAAGTGTTCGAGGGCCGTATGCGCTTCTCTTTCAACTTGGGAAGTGGCACCTTCAAACTGATGACCATGAAGAAGGTTTCTGATGGCCAGTTCCACACAGTCATTGCCAGAAGAGCTGGAATGGTGAGAAGACCGTTCATTATGTCAGTCAGAGGTGGATTGTTTACAGCCAGAAAGTGAAAATGCAGACCAAGATTTTGTTTCAATCAACCAGTTGAGTACTATGTGACTGTGGCTTTTTATACTCAACTGGTTGGTTGAAACAAAATCTTGGTCTGGATTTTTACTTTCTGGACCTGAACTATCCACCTCTGATATCACTCATCATGCTTCATTAATGTCCTGGTGTTATTATAAAGAATAGGTCTTTATTCTTTATAACTTGGGAAACAGGTAAACCATTAACCAACAGAGAGGTCTCTATTTGTGGGTTCAGGTCTGCATTGCTAGGAGTGAAATAAGACAGTTTTTAATGTTTACATATGTGTGTGGATGTGTGTATATGTAGGACATTTCCCAAATTTTCCCACTGGTCCAAAAGTGATCGTTTTTCATGGGTGTCTCAGTTGTATCAATGTGTAACTGCCAAAGCAGTAACTCGGTAAGGATAGCGTGTAATTCTGCTGGCCCTGACTGACACACTCACAGTCACATGTGTTTATCCAACTGAAGAGTACGTGTCTCATTAAAAGGGTCAAAAAAATGCAACGTTCGAAAGCCCAATTCCATAATAAATCAACAATGTGAAAGTTTAAGTGATTCATTTTCATGCATGAGACCATATGTATACCATATGCAAATGGAATCCATGATTCACAATTTTTTTCATAAACTCGTTATGTACAATAAGTTCATTTTATGCTTGGGTGGTATATATTTTTTTCATACTGTCATACCTTCTAGACATTTCACCCCAGTATGGTAATTGACGAAATAAAAAAAAAAATACATAAATCACTGTAGGCTTCTGTAAGCTGCAGAATTAGGGAGCCTTAACCAGAAGACGACTCCTTGTTGTTAAAAAGATCGGCCTTTGTTTGCTGACATCACTTCGCTTCTTCGTTGTCACACAACACACCACGTAACCACCACCAGCGTGTGTGGGAAGCGCAGTTAACCAATCTGCTGTCTACATTGGCTAACGCATACGAACTTGGGCAAGATCGCTGCAGTATTTTATATGAAATATTAGTCTTGCGTGCAAATGGTCTCCACAAGCAAATAGTTTCTTATCCACTTCCAAATAGTTCTTCTGTTGGCTAAGTTCCCTGTTGTAATAAATTAGTTTCATTTTGGATTTGTATTTTCCATCAGTTAAAAAAAAAAAACAGTTGCAGCTTCTATATTTCGGGTAACTTCATTCGAGTGTTTGGTTCCTTTCGTCCTATTGTATCTGTGTGTCTGTTCCAGTCTGCTTCCCTAACCGTGGACCAGTGCACCGAGGACCAGGAACCGGGATTCTGCACGGTCAGCAGCATGGCGTTACACAGAGACTGGTAAGGGGACGCCCAGACACAGGCCTCGGAACAGCTGTCAGCGTTCAGTGAGAGAAAGGCCCCGAGTCCGAGGGCCTTGACAAGCTGGACAATGAGCAGAACTGTGGAGCACATTCTGACTGACCCGACTGTCACATAAGCAAAGGCTGCGGTTAAAGCGGCGGGTGCCGCGGGGGTGCGGCGGCCATTGTGCTGCTGTCAGCCAGTCGATCAGCGCCAGTGTGTGGCAGCCCGAGCGCCAGTGTGGGCCTTGTCGTTGCCCGAGACGCTGATCCCGCCGCCTCTTTGTGCCTGGCAGGGTGCTGGACGTGCGTCCCAACAGGCTCTCGGTGGGGGGCATGCGATCCACGGAGCCCCTCCTGCGCCGGCCGGGGCAGGTCGCCGCTCACGACTTCGTGGGCTGCGTCATGGAGCTGGCCGTCAACGGGAACCCGCTGGAGCCGGGCCAGGCCCTGGAGACCCATGGAATCACGGACAGGTTCGGGGGGGGGCGGCTCCACAGGGCTCATGCGCTTTCAGTCTCCCATCGCGGCCTAACATTTAACATATATTATGCCTTAAAGTGTATCATTCAGTGCTGCCGCATCGCATGGTGTTCAGCACTGAGCATCCCTTCGCTGCACGATATGTAATGTTTGTCATTTATTATTTACTCAATGGCCAGAATTTAGCTTTCAGTGACACATGACTGCCTGACATTTAGCATTTAGTGTCTCCTCACTGACTGGCCTATTCATCGCCTGTCTATCTCCTGACATTTAGCATTTAGCACTTCTTCATTGCCTAACAGTAACATTCAGCGTTTTATCGCCGCCTGACCCTGCCCTGCATTCAGGGTGCTCTCATTGCTGAACTCTGCACCCATTGTTACAGATGCGCCAGGATGGAAGGAGCGTGTGCAAATCAGCCGTGTCACCACAGCGGCACATGTGTCGACCGCTGGTCTTGGCAGCAGTGCCATTGTGGGGAGGGATTCACCGGGAAGTACTGTGAGAGATGTAAGCAACTATCTATTAGGTTTGGAGTTCATCTGCCTGTATCTGTGTGTGGTATGCAAATTACCGGGTCCAGAGGTCATTGGCATCGACGTGTGATTGGGACATCAATATTTGGGTTCAGGCCTCATTGACTGTGTCAGTGTTCTTTTATATAGATGAGTGACTGAGTTCAGAATTCAATGACCCATGTCTCTGTTTAGTGCATGAGGGGTTGGGTTCAGAGCTCATTGGCTTCTATGTCTGTGGTTCATCTGCAGTCATGAGTGCAGACACAGCTCTGTCCCTGAACGGCTACGGCCGATTGGACTACTCTCTGAAACCCGGAAGGAGGCGTGACATCCTATTGGCAGAGACCCTGCGGAGCCTGGTGAAGGACCCCGCCCCCGGCCCAGCCAACCCAAGCAGTCTGGAAATCCGATTTCGCTCACGGAGCATGACGGGGACTTTACTCCATGTGCAAGAGAGTAGCAACTACACTACGGTGAAGGTGAGCAGACTCATAAAGCCAATACTGCCTCCTCCGCAAATGTGCTTTGACTCGATCCTACATGTTTAATTATCTACAGCTCTGACTAGTCCAACGCCATCACTGCTAATCCTAAAAACTGATTGGCCGAACAATACTGTAATAAATTTACATTCGATCATATTCTTAGCTCTGTTTCTTGTGCATACTCCCTATTCCTCAATCCAGTCTGCATTACTATCCCCATTACAAAGTGTAATCCCAGTTCCTTTTGCCTCCCTTGTTCTCATTTCCCCATTAGTCCTATTCTCCTTTCTAAGGAGGGTAAGGATTCACCCAATCGCATCGGTGCACTGGATACAATTTGGGATGAAGTCGGGATGCATCATTTCTAACATCTTTGCATCGACAGAATCCAATTTATTAATATATAAGTATTAGTTCAGGCCTCATGCTTTTACTATTTAGAAATGTGATTTTAACCGGTAATTTAATATCTTGATTGATTCCCCCTCTCTAAACTGCTCCTCCAGCACAATCTCTCATCTCCAGCTCTCAACTGCCGTCAAACTGTTTGTATTATAAGAACATAAGAACTATACAAACGAGAGGAGGCCATTCGGCCCATCGAGCTCGCTTGGGGAGAACTTAACTAATAGCTCAGAGTTGTTAAAATCTTATCTAGCTCTGATTTAAAGGAACCCAAGGATTCAGCTTGCACTATGTTATCAGGAAGACTATTCCATACTCTGACTACACGCTGTGTAAAGAAGTGCTTCCTTAAATCCAGTTTGAAATGTTCTCCTGCTAATTTCTACCTATGGCCACGAGTTCTTGTATTTGAACTAATGCTGAAGTAACTATTTGGTTGAACAGCATCCAAACCTGTTAGAATCTTATAGATGTCCCCCCTCAGTCCCCTTTGCTTGAGGCTGAACAGATTTAGCTCAACTAACCTTTCCTCGTATTATTTCCTCTAAGACCAGGAATCATTCTTGTGGCCCTACGCTGCACCTTTTCTAAGGCCGCAATGTCCTTTTTAAGATATGGTGACTAAACCTGCACATAATATTCTAGGTGAGGTCTCACCAAGGAATTGTATAATCTTAGCATTACCTCCCTTGACTTAAACTCCACACACCTGGAGATATACCCCAACATCCTATTGGCCTTTTTTATTGCTTCCCCGCAATGGCGAGAATGAGACATGGAAGCATCAACATACACACCAAGGTCTTTCTCATAATCAGCTACCTTTATTTCAGTAGGTCCCATAAAATACCTGTACTTTATGTTTCTGCTCCCTACATGGAGTACCTTACATTTGTCTATGTTAAATTTCATCTGCCAGGTGTTGGCCCAGTCACTAATTAAATCAAGATCCCACTGTAGCTGCTGAGCCGCTAGTTCAGTATCTGCTACACCACCCACCTTGGTGTTATCTGCAAATTTCACCAGTTTACTGTATATATTGGTGTCTATATCATTTATGTAAATTAGGAACAATAGTGGTCCTAAAATTGAACCCTGCGGTACCCCACTATGAACGCAGGCCCACTGTGACATTGTGCCTCTTATAACTACTCGCTGCTTCCTATCTGTTAACCAGTTTTCAATCCTGGTCGCTACAGTTCCTAAAATACCTGTCGCTTTGAGTTTAAGTAAGAGCCTCTTGTGGGGGACAACATCAAAAGCCTTTTGGAAATCTAAGTAGATGACATCATAGGCCTTCTTATAATCAACTTCCTGAGTAGCTTCCTCAAAAAAATCCAACAGATTTGTTAAACAGGATCTACCTCTCCTAAATCCATGTTGGCTATCCCTCAAAATGTTATTTGAGTCCAGGTAATCTACCATTTTCTCTTTGATTATAGCCTCCATAACTTTACCAGTTATACAAGTTAGACTGATTGGCCGATAGTTTGACAAATTACTTCTATCCCCTTTTTTGAAAATGGGCGTTATGTTGGCATGCTTCCAATCAGAAGGTACCACACCTTCAGATAAGGATTTTTGAAACAGTAAAGTTAAGGGTCGGCAAATAATATCCCTCATCTCTTTTAACACTATAGGTAAGATGCCATCAGGGCCCTGTGATTTATTTATTTTGAGCTTAAATCATAAAATGGCATCACAGTGCCATTTTATGTGGAATACTGGGCAGTCCTAGAAAAGTATAGCCATTGGAATTTCATAGCATCATATTCTTTTGCATCCCGTCGTATCCCTTTGCATCGCGTCGTATCCCTTTGCATCGCGTCGTATCCCTTTGCATCGCGTCGTATCCCTTTGCATCCCGTCGTATCCCTTTGCATCGCGTCGTATCCCTTTGCATCGCGTCGTATCCCTTTGCATCCCGTCGTATCCCTTTGCATCCCGTCGTATCCCTTTGCATCCCGTCGTATCCCTTTGCATCGCGTTCCATATCATCTAAGGTATCTTCCAGCTTTAGGTTTAAAGAGGCTCTGAAAACCATAATGTCTTGGTCAAGTATTTGTAATTTCCACACCATATTTAATCAGGCCTCAGCAAGGCTTTACATGTCCCTAGCGTTTAGCATGTATTTGGTGTCTACTGCTCTGCGCTGCAGCAACAATAACAAAGACGGAAAATCTGTGCTACCATTTCTGTGAGGATAATCGTCAGCATCGCATTCCAGTTTATCAGGACACAATACTCAGTTTCCACACATCAGAAAACATCCAGCATCAAAGAGTATTTTTAATGTGATATGAAACCTAGAAAGGAATTTAAAATTATTTCCAAAGTAATTAAAATACTTCAGATTATAATTGTTAGTTACACATCTGACTTTGTGGTATTGCATGTTAATTAAAATATGCGCTATAACCACAGTAACCATGGTTTAATTGCAGTCAGTGGTAAAACTAGGGCAAAAATGGGATCCCTCGAAACCTTTGAGAAAACCACAGTGCCATTTTATGTGGAATACTGGGCAGTCCTAGAAAAGTATAGCCGTCGGAATTTCATTAGCTTGGCACAGACTTCTTTGCATGTTTTTTACATTATTTTTGTTGCTAATATTTACATAACCGATTGTATCTCTGGCCAGCCGCATTACACAGAGCGAATCAGGTTGGAAAGCAGGATGTGTTTGATCTGCATGAAGCCATCGCAGTGACTGACTGCAGCCCCTTTTTTTTTACGTCCAGCTGAAGAACGGACATCTGCTGTACATCTCGGACGCCGGCGTCGGGGGCAAGGTGGAGAGGACGTTAACGGAAAAGGCGGTCTCAGACGGCCAGTGGCACACTCTTCTGCTTCTGAAGCACCAGTTGGCCACTTCACTCAGAGTTGACAACAGCCCGCCCAAGGAGATCCTGCATCTCACCCAGGACTTTGGGGGGGTTAATGTCCTAACCCTCTCCCTCGGGGGGGTCCCCTCAGAGTCCATTCAGAAGGACGGCTCAGGTGAGTCAGTTATCTTGAACCTGACGTGGACTTTAAAGCGCTCTTCTGCAGCACCATTGAGGAACAATGCAGAGCTATATTTATACCACAATGACAAACAGGAATCCATGAAACATCTTCCAGCTGGAATTGACGCTCATCTTGCGTACGATGTTGTATCAATTAAATTTCAAAACGACATTCCCAGTATTTCCCTAATGACTCTGTTCCTGGTATTGTTAAGGAAACAATCTGGCCCTGTCACATATTTTGAAAAGAGATTAGCTCCGTTTGGTCCGGATGCTTCATCCCGGGCCGATATCCAGGGCGACCTCCCTGTGTCTGAACGGCTCTTCCTCTCTTCCAGGCTTTGATGGCTGCATAGCGTACGTGAAATATAATGGGCAGATCCTGCCCTACAGCGGAGACCATGATGTAGTCACCATCTCCAGAACGCACCCGTCAGTGCAGGCGGGCTGCCGTGGGCCCGACGTGTGCGCCAGCAACCCCTGCCAGGCCAGCCTGCTCTGCGTTAACCACTGGTACAGCCACCGCTGCACCCCCCCAGGTGACTGTGCCTTGAGCCCCTGTCAGAATGGGGGCAGCTGTGAGCCTCAGGACCCTTATGGATTCACCTGCACCTGTACAGAATTCTTCACGGGACGGACCTGCCAAATTCCACTGGCTTGCCTGGGCATTGAATGCCCCCAGGGCACCCACTGTGAAATGGCCCCGGGCGGGGGGTTCGTCTGCAGCCCGTCTCCCGCAGAGGGAGGACTCCTGCCCGCTTGGGCCATCCCAGCCATTACGGGGGGCTGTGCATCCGCCCTGGCGCTCCTGGTACTGGGCCTCATTCTATGCAACTGTTTGCGGAGCCGCCGGACCAGTGAACCCAAGGGAACAAAGGCACCCGAGGAAGAAGAGGAAAAGAAGAAGAAGGGCAGTGAGAATGTGGGATACAATGATCCAGACAGCACACAGTCATATGGGGACGACATGGCGGTGCGTAAGCAGCCCGAGGGCAACCCCAAGCCCGACATCATCGAGAGGGATAACCCCTATCTGATCTACGATGAGGCCAACCTCTCGCATGGAAGTGGACCGGTACCAGGGGCCAGGCCTGAGGCGGAAATGGAGCACTACGACATCGACAATGCCAGCAGCATCGCCGCCTCAGATGCCGACATCATCCAGCACTACAAGCAGTTTCGTAGCCATGCTCCTAAGTTCTCGATCCAAAGGCATAGCCCTCTGGGTCTGGCCCGGCAGTCGCCCATGCCATTGGGAGCGGGGAGCTATGGGTACCAGACCTCGTACGGGCAGACCCTGAGGTCCACGCCCCTCAGCCATGCCACCAGTCCTACCACTGCCCCCCTCTCTCGACATAGCCCGGCTGCCTTTACTAAACCATCAACGCTGTACCGGCACAGCCCTGCCCGGGAGTTCACCTTGGCCCGCAGAGAGAGCAGCCCCCTGGACCCCCACAGTGAGGCCTTCCAGTATGCAGCACGACTGGGCCGGCGAAGCAAGAGTCCCCAGACCATGGCGGCCCAGGGCTCAAGACCCAGCAGCCGCATGAGGCAGCCCATCGAGCAGCTCCCCTTAGAGACAGGGCCCCCCGTGGGGCTCACCATCGACGAAGTGGAGAGGCTTAACACGCCCCGGCCTCGCAACCCCAGCATCTGCAGCGCTGACCACGGGCGCTCCTCCTCCGAGGACGACTGCCGGAAGCCGCTGGCCCGTGGGCGGAACCCCGCCGACGGCATCCCTGCCCATGAGTCTTCCTCTGAGAGTGAGTCACATGACTCCTTCACCTGCTCCGAGATGGAATACGAGCGTGAGAAGCCCAGCTATGGGTCCCGGGTGCCCAAGCTCTCCCAGGTCAACGAGTCTGACGGTGACGACGAAGACTACGGCGGCCGGCTCAGACAGCGGCGCTACTCGAACCGCCGACCTGAAGGTGTGGGAGGTGGTCCCCAGGTACCAGTAACCGAGCACCACACCCTACCCTACAAAACGGGCCAACAAGCTGGGGCTTTCAACTGGGACAGTCTGCTGAATTGGGGACCAGGTTTCAGCCATTATGCAGATGTATTCAAAGACCTGGCTCTGCTTCCTGAAAACACAGCTGGGAAAGACATTGAGATGCAGACCACTGATGGGGCCACGTTCATCCAGAGCAATGCAGAGGTGGAGCGATATTTGTAAAATTTTATTTATATTAGCCTCTCGTTTCACGGGCCGTTGCTGAAACGAGGAGGACTGACGCGGTGCAACTCGTGAAAGAGGACTTGTTTACATTCCCTCCTGATCTCGGAAACATGGTTACGTTCTTTCCGTTTGCCAAACCCGCACCTGAATCCGCGTCTCCTAAAGAATCTCGCCAGGCGGTTTTGATAGGTGACCAATGGCATCTGTTTAAAAAATCTGTCTGTCCCGTAATGTCCGATCCCTGTTAAAAACGCCTTGGCATGTTATGTATACATGTCACGTGCTTTTTAAAATGTCTGTTTAAACTTTTTAGCTTCTTTTTTTAATGAAACTGATACGATACATTCAATAGTGAAAACAAGCACATGGGTTTCATCTGTCACACCTGAAATGCTGTACACATCCTGGGGCGTGGAAGGAGAATGTTCCTTAGCTCACCGTTAAATCCGTCACGCGGACGCTAACGCCACTTATTACACATCCCGGGGCGTGGAAGGAGAATGTTCCTAAGCTCACCGTTAAATCCGTCACGCGGACGCTAAGGCCACTTACAATCCTTATCCAAAAGGGCTAGAGGGCCTGGGATGGAGGATGACCTCTCGTCTCCTGCATCTTTGACGATTCGTTCTGAAGGTGTAATAATGCTGGTGGAAGGAACCCGGGGGGGACGTGGTGAGAACCACCCCCCCATGCCACGAGGTCACCCCGTGTCAGAAACATGAGGGGGGTGGGCCGCGAAACGACCCCAGACCACCCAGCAAGCTCTCCTGCACGCTCCCTCAAGAGAGCAACTATCGTCAACCTTGTGTTTTCACAGAAGTGATCACTTTCACTCTTGTGTTCAGCGACAGCTAACTGTCCCGTCTCTGTATCGATGCTTGCAAGTGATGAAAAATTGTTTTCTTACTTTCAGGGAAAGTAAGACAATGTATGTGTTTTTACAAAGACGAGTTACTTATGTAACAGCCATTATTCCACTTTACAAAGCCTAATGTGTGCTTTGTGTGTGTAAAAGCCAATAACAATAAAAAACAGTTAAAAATGACAGCTTTAATATATGTGTGGTATTGGGGGGGATAGGGGAAGCAGGGAAGTCAGATTTAATCAGGTATGTTATTGAGGTAACATTTATGCGCTTATTTTCTTTCCAAACAAAAAAACACCCCTTGCACGGACATTACCATTTTCTGGGAGGTACGACATTCTCAGGGGCCTCGTTCTGATACAGGTTTTTAGCCCAGAGGGTCTCTCGCTGGTCCTGCGTTATAAAGACACACGATCAGAACCGGTCCATTCTGGGCCGACAGGGCTTCCTTGCATGCCAGTGATGGAGCAGGATTTTGCCAAGCGGATCAAAAAATTGTTAAAAGAATCGCCAAAATAAATCTCTGTGAATGAAATTCCTGTCTACACACCCTAAGCTATTTATGCTTAGTGAAATGAAACAAGCAATATTGGAATGCTTCTTTTCATTTACCCCATTGTGCTCTCCTTTGAGACACACTGACATACATGTAAGGGATAATGTACAGGCAGCCGGTAGTTATCGCAGAAATAAGCCCCGACAGTGTGATCAGGACCCGACGCAAAGCGGAGGGTCTTGTATCACACTGAAGGGGCTTATTTCGCGATAACTACCGGCTGCCTGTACATTATCCCGCTTATTACACGGCTACTTGCCACATAAGGAAAACGACATGGACATGAATATGAATTTGAAACATTTTATTGGCATATTTGTTTTAAAATAACATTTTTATCTTTCCGCGAAACGATATAGTACCACGTGACTATGCGTTATTACTTTGGAGCGGTTATTATTTGAAAATAATGAACCTGCAAATGTCTCAACTGACCAATCAGAATCAAGCATTCCAGAGAGCCGTGTAATAAAGTGAGAGAGAAGCTTGACATCTGACCACATCTTCAATCAGCAATGAAGCAATCAGCATCCAAACTAGCAACTAGTAAGTAATGGAAGTTTAGGAGCATGAGACATGAAAACAGAGAAATGAAAAACAAATGTGGATCTACAGGTACAAACACCAATCATTTCCCTCAGCGGGCGCTGGCCCTCCCTGACGGGCGCTGGCCCTCCCTGACGGGCGCTGGCCCTCCCTGACGGGCGCTGGCCCTCACTGACGGGCGCTGGCCCTCCCTGACGGACGCTGGCCCTCCCTGACGGGCGCTGGCCCTCACTGACGGACGCTGGCCCTCCCTGACGGGCGCTGGCCCTCCCTGACGGGCGCTGGCCCTCACTGACGGACGCTGGCCCTCCCTGACGGGCGCTGGCCCTCACTGACGGACGCTGGCCCTCCCTGACGGACCCTGGCCCTCCCTGACGGGCGCTGGCCCTCACTGACGGGCGCTGGCCCTCACTGACGGGCGCTGGCCCTCCCTGACGGGCGCTGACCCTCCCTGATGGTCTGAAGTCTGAAGTGAAGTGAAGGTGCATTTCAAGCTGAAGAAAGGTGGATGTTTTTGTGTCCAACACGAACTTTGAAAAATATCTTCAGCCCAGAGACCTAAACGTGTGCCAAGTTCCTTTCCACGTACAGTTCCGCAACACATGTTGCATTTTCACTGCGTTATTTTGTGTGAGGTTCCGAGCCCATCCAAACCTTACATGTGGCATTGCAGGATACCAAACGAAGGCCCTGGCACTGCGTTTTGTGACTTGGACCATTCAAGTAAAATATACGATTTCCCTTCTTTTTTGATCATTAAAAGAAAACTGTGTTTCAAAAGGTTCTGTTCTGTTTTCTGTTTTATATTAAGGTCTCATAAGTCACTTTAGCAGTTTCATTTATGCCTTGATGATTAAAACAGAAATATTTCCCTGCTACAGCCTAATGTACCTCTCCGGGGGGAGACTTGTCATTGTGTGTAAACATTTCTTTTCATAAGTGGTTTTACTGTCCCTGGGATTGTACAGTGAAACTTCACAGTGAATCTTAGTCTGCCTTTCAGCATTCAGCACTGATATTATTTACTCCCTTGTTGACAAATGATGTTTTGGAAACATTTATACAATTAAAAAAAAATTGAAGTAAGTTCTCTTTTTGCATATAGAATTTTGGGAATTAGGAAATCTTATCATTTAACATGCATTCTGCCCTGTTATTCTTCTGCAGTGTTCAGATCCAAAAACTTTCAAGAATAAATAATATTTTTATCTTAACAGTTGTGGTTTATCAAAGAAAGAACTTTTTTTGTGACATGTGTGAAGAGCTTCCGGCTGATGCTCCTCTGGCAAGGAGAATGGTTACGGTTCATCTGGCAAAAATGCTTTATTCTGTCATAATGGTTGGTGGGGGGGGGGAAAGCTGTGGTTCCTTTCAAAAGAGGTCAGACAATACCAACAGCATGATTACATCCCACCAAGAACCTTAAAGCCACAGTACAAATCGTAGTAAATGAGTTAGTAGTTTTGGTTTAGCGTTCTGATGCACACCAATACTTGGGCTGGCCTCCCAACGACACGGGAGACCCATGATTGGCTGATGCTTCCCGTATGGCCAGATTGTGCTGATGTGTGCCGTCGATTCGGAAGCAGGAAAACTCCGGACTGAAACAGCTGTGTGGTGCACGATCTCACTCCGCATGTGACACAATCCACAGGAATAACACAGCTCCACCTTGACAGGACCTCACCTGTGGTACCCTTCAGGGTCTGAACATCTCAAAGATTCTCTATCTAATAACTGGAATATCCACGGTATAAAACAAAAATCTCACCAAATCGTATAAAAAACTCTGCAAGTTCTTGTCGTAGATACATATAAAAACACTCCCAGAAACCTTGAATGGTCCATTTTAAATATATACTGTATAGGTAGAAACTAAATATATTCTTTAGCTTTGTAAGGAAAATAAAAAGAACAAGAGTTACTGATTCGAGTCAGAAAGCAGTCCTGATCACCCATCATTTGCAAATTATAGGCTCCAGATAACTATTGTATCTCATGCTGATGAACCGCTAAACCCAGGCAATGTTTTCTTGAGCGTCACACAGTAGTAGTTTGTTATTACGAATCATTGCATTTAAGCCAAATTTTTTATATTATAGCCTTCATGGCAGTGTGTTCGTAAGTACGAGTTGTTCGTAAGTCGGACCGTGGCGACCCGGCGACTGCATGTATATTTTTCGCAGGCGAGTGGCATCCCGTCCAGGGTGAACCCCCGGTACGTGCCCCATGCTGCCTGGAACGGCCTTCAGGTTCCCCCGCAACCCAAACCAGGGTAAGCGGGGCATAAGATGGATGGATGTCCCAGGGCCGCGCTGCCATTACTCGGCCTGCGCATTTGTAGAGGAACGGTAATTAATCATAGGCAAACAAACGTCTTTCCTCTATCTAATGGAATGCGTAAGTCTTGGCAGATCTTTAAAGGGAATAGATTTCCACAGTAGTAATTGTTACCTAAGAGGGCCTGGCCGTTTCCGACAGCCGCTTAATCTCCCCTCGGCTTTTCCCATGCCCCTGGTATCGTTCTTAGACCTTTTATCTTTCATTCTACTAGACTGCCGTGCAGAAGCTCTGGTGGTCATATTCAGGACAGGGCCTCCGCACACCACTTCCCAAAATGCTGGCTGTATTCCTCCCTACTTACCATCAGTTTTAAGGTAGTCTGGGCTGAATGTAAGTGAAGAAAGATAAAATCCGTTTAAACTGGGGTACCTTAAATCTGAAAAGTTATCCAGCTAAGCACGAAATCCAGCTTTTGATACAGACCCATGATGGTAAAACTATTTTACTTTTGGTCTGTCAGCTTAAACTTGAAATGTGGCATTGCAAGAAGGCCTAGGATTTTCATCATATTGTGCAACGATGTAAATAGGCGCTAGAGCATATCAGTGCTTATACAAAAGGAATCCAGACCAAAAGAGAGCTTTATAAAAATATATTTTATAATATTAAACCACAAACATGCACATGACAAGCAGGTACAGAGAATGCATAAATGGAATTTTTGTTAATGAATATAAAAACTTTAACAAGGTAGACTTACAATGTGTCTGATGAATATCCATTTTAATATTTAATTTTTATTTTAATATTTAAAATAAAAGGTATATTGTTAGCTTTTGTGTATGTGGTCAATGTTCAATATAAAGCAAAAAAAATGTGAAACCAGTTAGAAAGATGATGTCCCTCTTAATGCATCCAAGCCAATCTGTGCATGCATTTCAGCATAGACCTCATACTGATTACCTCATTAATGCCATAGATTTATCCTGTGAAGACCTGATCTTCCTTTAGAAAAGTAAAAAGGAAATAAAAAAAGAATAAACATCATTAACAATTCAAAGCTAACCAATTATTAGACAGTAAATATAGGCCTGATTAACTCAAATTGCTTCCATGTTGTTACTATTTTTATATATTTTTACATTCTGTTTTATTTTATTACAGTTTTGAAGATATCAACATTTGTTTGGGGTTAGCTTCAGTTGAAAATTTTCTCACCGATTAAAACGCAGTAATTAAAATTATGGACAAATATGAATTATTGTGCAAACCGTTACATCTGTTTCGGTTTATATGGTACAAACTATGTTCTGTAATCCTTGTTATCTTAGTTGTAAAACCCAGATGAATGTGTAGTACACTGATTAACTCTTAAATGGAGAGTCTATGTGAAAGTGATTACTCACGTTTTTATTTAAAGGGTTTTGATCTGTATCAGTTCTTGGGGGCACTTGTTTTATGCGTGTTTTTCCCCTGTCATGGAGATGGAAGTAATTATATTCTGCTTGTAACTGGGTAAATACACGGCTACTTCTAAAGGCCCAATTTCACCCGGTGAGCCCAAGAGTTGCAATGTCACAGAAAGGGGAGAAACGTCAGCTGAAGGATTCAATAAAGTCCAACAAAAACGAAACAATTCTAAAGGTAAAGGGTGTAGAGTAACACACCTGTGATGGCAGGCTGTGATATTAGCTACACGCTAATGCTCCGTTAGTTAGTCTCATGTGGGGCTATACTAATGAACTACGCTCACAGCTCAGAGCTTCATGCGATGATGTGCCAATCCGTACAATGAATGCTTTCTCAAGAGCGACAGAGGCGTCTAAAGCAGCTGTCAGACCCTGCAGTGCCAGTGTCCAGCACGTTTTCCATCCATCCAGGATCGGGGTTGCCTACCCCTCGTAAACAAATGCATTTTGGTATAAAGACTCATACTTCGTATTTAACAGGGTTCGAAACAATCTATTGGCTGCAGCTCCTTACAAAAGTGAATCCCTAGCGCGTACTGCTGATGAGGTGAGCGTACCTCCTGGGCCGGGAGGAACATGCGGTCACTGGGCTCTGTTTTCAATCAGGAACACAGGGTGGGGATGTAGGAACTCTGGGCCAAAAGCTACTTTTATAGCCCAGTTGTGGAGATGGTGTGATGAGCCTGAGTGCTGAGCCTGCTGGAGCCACGGATGTTTTTATACACGAAAGCCCACAATTAATCCGAATGGTCTACATAAAAATCAGCTCTAGGTTCATAATCCATATTTATATTCAAAACTCGCTTCAATGTAATGAATCATGTGAAGGAACCATTTCACAAAAATACATGTGTAATGTGACTCAATTGGACAATTACTTGGGTGAAAAAAGTACTTTCTGCTTGAATTTGTAAAACAGTTAAATATGAGTCATGGACCAGTCAGTTTTAAACTTGACTGTGACTGATTTGTCGCATGTAAAGGCCACCCCCCCCCCCCAAAAAATACATTCTAGATTTCGATCGTAACATATTCTGGAAGGTACTGAAGTTCATTATTCCAGAAGACAGTGAGCTCCTGTTCTCACTGATGCTGTATGTGGCATTTTACAGAGTTACAATCTAATCTGGGGACAGCAGATTAAAGATGTTGGTGTTTTTCAGAAAACAAGACCACACACTCCACACAGGCCACACACTCCAGCACACAAGCCACACACTCCACACAGACCACACACTCCAGCACACAGACCACACACTCCACACAGGCCACACACTCCAGCACACAAGCCACACACTCCACACAGGCCACACACTCCACACAGACCACACACTCCAGCACACAGACAACACAGGCCACACACTCCACACAGACCACACACTCCACACAGGCCACACACTCCAGCACACAGACAACACAGGCCACACACTCCACACAGACCACACAGGCCACACACTCCAGCACACAGACAACACAGGCCACACACTCCACACAGACCACACACTCCACACAGGCCACACACTCCACACAGACCACACACTCCACACAGACCACACACTCCAGCACACAGACAACACAGGCCACACACTCCACACAGACCACACAGGCCACACACTCCACACAGGCCATACACTCCACACAGACCACACACTCCACACAGACCACACACTCCAGCACACAGACCACACACTCCAGCACACAGACCACACACTCCACACAGGCCACACACTCCACACAGACCACACACTCCACACAGACCACACACTCCAGCTCACAGACCACACACTCCAGCACACACTCCACACAGACCACGGACAAGGGTCGACCTGCTGGCAGCCATCACAGCTGTTCATAAGATTTCTCAAATGTAACAGAAAATCTCACAAGCTACAGATTCACATTCTGATGAATTATGTGACAATGTTGGAACTGAGGAATAAAATGACTTCGATTGCCCATCCTGGGTGTTAGTCCAGCTGGGGAACTTTAGGGCGTATGTCTTCTGCAGCTTTGGATCGAGCTGTTAACAGTTTTTGGGCTTAAGTATGTACATAGTCTACCACGATCTTAGGATGAAATCGAGTGGAACAAGACGATCCAAAAATACCCTGACCTTTAGAAAAATTTCTCCCCTTTAACCGTCGTTTAAGTTGTTTAGATATGTTTACTCAGGAATGGAAAATATCCAGACTTTAATCACTTTTCCCAATAATCATATTTTTCTTCTGTGTAAAATATTGTTTATGTTGCAGCTTTGCATTCTGCTTTCAGCATTTTTGTGAACCACACCACAGATTTACTAAATATTTGATTGTAAAAGTAAATGTTTAAAGTGCAGTGTTTCTATTTGGCTGTCATTTCTAAATAAATGGAGAATGGTAGCATTTTGCACGCTTAAAAAAACAATTCCATTGGTAAATTATTGATGTAAAAAGATGTGGGGATTTTCTGTGTAAAAGGTCAGAGAAATTACAGAGAAACTTAAAGGTATCAATGAAATAAGCCATAAACTCATGTATAAGGTTCTAGATGGCGGGTGTAGCAACTTGTCTGGATGCTGGCTTTTCCCCGCTATACTAACATTTACCCCCAATTTGATAAGGAGCGTAGTAGTATGCCTAAAATACTGAAACCCAAAATCCTTATGTAATTTAAATTTGGTTAGCAGACAGAAAATGCTATTATATAATGGAAGAATTTTTCGAGATATTGTGGATAAACAAGGTAAAAAGACGTTGGTGGTGTGGTGGTTCTTTTCCCAGTTTAAAATCCGACTGTCACGTCCCAGTCATGCCACTCCTCCTGTGTGCCACGCCCCCTCGTTAACCTCCTGTGGAATCCCCGTGTTACCAGCTGTTCTGAATAATGCCTAATTGAGTCTGTGTATTTAAGTGCTTCCCTGCTAGTCTTTCCTGAGTCCTGTCATTGACCTTCTCCCGCTTCCCTGGTCTGTGCTCCCTGTAAGGTGTGACACCAATACATCTATTGAACATAAGGAGATGTTGAATTTATGTAGACTAATACATGTACAGGTAAAACGTGGATCAGGGTGCAGAGAAGCAAATGCTGGAGAAGTTGTTTATGTACTCAAAGTGTTTGCCTGGTTGACTAAGGACAGCTGAAAACTTCAAGCTCTCTTGCCAGTTCATCTTCACCTAGCTGTGCTATCTGTGAAACATAGTTAATTATTAGCTATTTTGCATTTAATCACTGAACTCCCAGCACAGTCATCCACAATCACTAAACTATCTGTCTAATTAGTCTAGTCTATCTGTATATAAAATGGATGGACGATGTCTGACATAAAATGAAGATATTTGGTACTCACAGAAGAACAAAACAGATGTAGGCTTTTGATATTGTTTCTTACAATTTAAAACCTCTACAAAGTGAGTTGACTGTGTTGAAATCCAGCTGTCTGTTTGGAAAATGTCTCATTTCTGAATAGGCCTGTTAATGCTTCACATCACTGGTAGCTGCCCTCATTGCAGGGCTTGGTCTCTTTAGTGCCGAAAGGTGCGCATCTTCTGACCTTACTGAGTCATGGGAATCTCTTCATTGGACTCACAAGCTGACATAATCAAAAACAGAATCTGAGAAAGGGACAAAAGAAGAGTCATTATATAAATGTCTGTGTCTCACAGCCAGAGATGAGACTGAGTAGAAATTGACTTCATTTTGGCATCCATGCGGTATGACCTTGGCCCATGGCTGTGGTCCGGCTCTTTTATGTTTCTTCAATACATAGACGTGTCTGTTTTGCTTTTCATTTATCCTGCTTCTTCTCCAATGACTCTTTGACTGACATTTCTCAGCTCATTTGCCTCAGAACTTTGCCTCCCTGGCATCCATGATTGGGGACGACTGAAAAATAAGCAGAACACAATGAACAAGGGTAATTCTGCAATTGCCAGGCGATGAGGATTATGAAGGACGCAGACAGCTGTCCATGCCGTTGCTGTATGATCTCTCTCTGTGATTTTGCTTCCTGGCTTCAGTGACTAATGCCGTGATTGTAAATGTATAGATTCAAAGGCAAGAGAAGACATCTGACTAATAAAAGATGGGACTAGACCTCTGGGAAGGTGCCGGAAGGATGCATACAACAGGAAACTAAGATTCCGGCGCTGTACCACAGATGTCTCAATGGCCGAAAGTTCACTGCTTCTTTCCCCATATGCTGCAAATCTGAAGCGCTTCTGAATGGCTCTGTATGCTTCACTTTGAAGGCTACATTCTTTGTTCCTGTGTTAGTTGAAGGCATACGGCCATTCAGAGCAGAGGGATCTGTTTCCCATTACGCAAATGCACTGTGATGATCTTAAACCTGTTTGCGGTCGGCCTGAAAGTTTCACGGACAGGTTGCATGAGGTCTCATACTCACGCTTTGAACGCGAGCCTCTCCATCGCAAAGCCTGCGCTAGTTATAACAAAAGTTTAAGAAAAGTGGGACAAGCCTGGTTGCCATAGAATCACCCTCTTTGTCATTGTTATGCTGCTTCATGGGATAGACGTTCATATATGGGATCTGGATAAGCAGAATGTTCAGGAATTAGAAGTCTCGGGTGGCTTTATTGTCATTATGTCCCCCTGCACCCTAACCTTGATAAATGGATGAACAAGGTGCACCTCTGGAGCTATTATTACATAGTCCTCTGTGCACAGGTCTGACAGGTCATTCATTTCCTTTCATGCTCTAATACAAGAATGTTAAAAGCCTTTAATAGCTGTCAAAAAATCTGCTTGCATACAAAAGTAATTCTTTCTGTTCGGATCTCAGGAGTTCCCACACTTCTCATGAGTTCCACTTAAAATGTAGATATTTATTCCTTTTTTCTTTTAATAATTCTTTATTTTTATAATGATGAGTGCTGGAGAATGTCCAATGATGGCTAAATGGCTTGCTGATATATTTTTTTCAGTCCTCTTCAGTTTTTGGTTATTTTCATGTGTTGACTCTTTGAGTGCGACCTTGCGTGATAGATTAGCAGTGAACTGAATATTAATTAAAGTGGTTAAAGTTAAAAAGCACTGGCTTCTGACCACTGACAGTCAGGGTTGGTCACCCCTCTATAAAAGAAACACTATAATGTTCAGAAATCTCACCTTAAGAGACCTGATAGGGTTTTAAAATATGTTCTAGATACTTTGCAGTGAATAGCCTAATGAGGGCTTGGCTCTGTTCATTTTTAGATTTATTTGCCTTCTGGGCCAGACGGGCTGCAAAGAGACCCACAAACATAAAGTTTGAAAGAAAGATAATTTTATTTCCTGGAAAGTACAAGCGGTTTTCAACACAACCTGCTGGACACAGAGATCCCACAACACAGAGACTTGGGCCACATATCAACCTTGTGTGTTTACAGCATAAGATAAACATTTCAGGGGAAAATGCCCAGTGTCTGAAATATAAAGCCAGACAATATAGCCTGGATAAATCTTCATTTAACAATCCCAATGTTTTTATTATTATTTATTACATTGTTCGGCAACACTTTACTTTAGAGGACACAGTGTAGTACACTCTTAATGCATTAATTAACCAGTAACTAAGCGTTAGTTATGTACTGATCCCATGTTCATTCATCATTAATCAATCATAATGTTTCATGTATTTCATGCAGGAACTATATTTGTTCATGATTTGTACTTAAGTTGTGTATGAGTTACTAATTTACTTGAGCCCACGGGAGTACAGTGTTACCCATTGTTCTTTAGTATTTTATTAAGGGCTTTTTGCTTAAAATCGTAGTGTGTCCTTTGGTAGCGTCGCACATTTGCCATTATGATGTAATGCCCTGGTCACTTGCCATAGAGTGTCCCCCACTGACTGTCCGCAGCGATCTCTTTAGTAGTTTATCCGGTCTGGATTGCATCGTTTGCCAAGCATTGTCAACCTTTCAGCACCACAGGACTAATTACTGCTGGCTTTATCCGATCAGTCATTTTTAAGGCTAAGTAAACAATTCCTTCGCAGTCCGACTTTTAACCTCAATCTTTGTTACAACTTAATATATTGTGTTTCCTGTGGTCCTTTAACCACGTGTATCTGCTGTCCCACGTTAACTTCACTGTTTAGGTGTGACGTTCCAGTGTTTTGGAGGGAAAGACAGAATGATAGGGAAGCACGATTGAGTTAGGTCCTTTCTACAGGTTGAAAGTAATTCATTAATCAAGGCTAAACCCCCCATGGCCCTTAAAACTGCTTACAGGTCTAAATACTTAAAGAAATATACTGTGTGTTTACTCCCAACCCACTCAGTTTAAGAATTTGCCGACGGACTTACCTTAATAGATACAATTTCTAGCGGACATTTATAGATCTGGCTCCGCCTCTCTTATCTTGGTATGCCGTATCCGACATGAGGCGGTGAGTGAATGAAATTATTCTCAGAGGAATACTGACGCCATGGGAATATACCATGCATGGAGTTTCACCATGAAGCAAACGCATGAGTGTTTCTGCGTTAGTAAACGTACCCAGAAACCAGGCATAATCAAAGTCTCAGCGAGAGGCCCATAAGGAAAAGAGCCCCAAGTCAGATTTTACACGGGTTAAGAGCAAGAACATTGCAAAAAGGAAACAGAATCATGGCCTTCAATGAAAGAATCAACGGGCGGCAGCAGTATACCAGGCCAAGCATGGGTTTGGGCTTTTACATCTCAAGAGGAACAAAGTCCCCAACCTGACCTTCTCAAACACAGCAATGGCTGTTTCCAATGCTTCACAGAAATGGAGGATATGGAATCAGGCTCAGCCGGCCAGGAATCCTGCCCCCCCCCCACAGTTCCTCTCCCATAATGCCTCTCCTCGCCCCCCCAACAGTTCCTCTCCCATAATGCCTCTCCTCACCAACCAAGGTTGTTTACTTGGGCCTTCTCTAGATCTTTTGGCACAATGGCGCTAAAAGTATCTCCTGGTGGTTCTGCAGTTTCCTTTCTCATCTGCCAAACAAGCCTCCCACTCCTTTCTATAACAGGTGTTCTTTTTCAAGCCACTCGAGGCGGAACCCGACCCGAGCAGCAGTTTCCGTCACTCCGGCTGAGTCTTTGTGCTTTTTCCTGATAATGAAAAAAATACGGAGCTCTGTTGCTTTGGAGTCACCGCAGAGGGATTTTGCAATAACTGTGTAGTGCGGCCCAGGGTGTGTAGTGCGACCACCGATACAGAGCCTCTGAGAGAACACCTACACACCTAGCAACATTCTGGTGAACCATCTGTTAAGGTCACTGGCATTAGGCCAAAGTGCGCGGAGCAAATTAACCAAAGAATTGCACTTCTGGCTTGCATTCTGACCTAGCGTGCAGCTCATGTTCTATGAAAGCATTACAATGCAGATTTCTTGGTGAGCCAGATAACTTGACAAATTTAAGCTAGTCTATTTAAACTGGGGTACCTTAAATCCCACAAGTTATCTGACTAAGCAAGAAATCCTATTTTGTGATACAGGCCCCTGAGCTGGTCAAATTGTAAACACTGAATCGTTAGGTGGCCCATTGCATTTGTTCAACCTTGGTTGAACTCCTTACCATTTGGGACTCAAAGTGAACAAAACCAAATACATTAACAGATAAATAAATACAACCCATAGTCCTTGTCATGGCACAACATTAAGAAACTATAACTGAGATCAGATGATTTGTGTGAAACACAGGCAACCTGTCATTTAAATACATCATAGTAGGTTGTTCGGGTTACAAAACATGTTTACTGCCCCTTCTCGTTCATCCGTGAAGAACTGGGCTTCATTAAAACTTGAAAACCTACAAAACGTTCTGAGATGCCACAGCCTGAAACCAGTGCATTAACACTGTCACAGATCTTTAAACATCCATGCATCTAAAAACAAACACCACTGACATACAACAAGCAGTTACGCATCAATGGTTAAACAATCAACCGGTTAAACAAAAGCATTTAGATCCATTCAGATCTGAAGCTGAACACTCAACGGCAACCCCATCTGACGACTGACATCTGTCAGAAAATACTTCAGAGGAGGTGCGTTGACACGTAAGACATTTATTTCCACAAGGACTGAGGCCTGTGACGTTGAACCTTAGGGCCAAACCCTAGGCAGAAGAAAGAAGTGTTCAGTGGTGACTGAGCACCAACTTTGCATCATTATTCGTGTTGTATACATCTGGCTGATGTTCTTACAGAATGACTCACTGGATGACCAAGGCCAGGCCCAGCTACAGATGCTGTTCTGTAACTTGAGCGACATCCAACTGCACGCCAGCGACCGCTAGCCATTGTCTGGCATTTGGATACAGTAAAAATGACGTCGTTAGATTTGTTTGGTTTCCCCAAAAACCTGCAGCTCAGTCCTCACTAGCGGCATCCCAACTAAATGTCTTTGGTAGCAGCTGCTTGGCCGGTCATGCTGGCTGCGGCCTGCCGCTTGGCTCCGCTAGCAAGGTTACCGCGAGTGCCATGTGACACCGGACCTCCCCGTGTCCCAAACAGCATCCATACACAATCAGATGCTACATTTATTAACTGAAATTGTGTATCTTTAAGAAAAATGATTTACATGAATATCTTCAGTAAAAAGCCCAGCGGTATTTGTACGATTAAGGTTGCAATAAAAATTTAGAAATAAGGCTTCAGTGCCACTTTAAGATTGACTCACACAGTCACACCTACGGGAAATTTGGTCATTCCAGCCCATCTTAGCCTGTTTTTGGACTGTGGGGGGACACCGGAGTACCTGGAGGAAACCCCACGGCGACACAGGGAGATTATAATTACTCATACCAGGCTCCAGCTTCCCCACAACTCTGGACTGGATAAGTGGTTGGTAGATGCATAAATGAATGCAATGTGGGATTCATTTTGAAAGTGCTGTATCAGCATTAGTGATGCTGCCCTGTCTAGGGGGGTCCCTTGCCCTGTCTAGGGGGGGTCCCTTGCCCTGTGCGTCCTGGAACCGGCTCCAGGTTTCCTGCAACCTTACACTGCATAAAGCAGTTATGGAAAATGGATGGATGAATCAATGTGTCTCTGTTAAGTTTTAAAGGTTTTTTTTTCTTATCTTGGTGAAAACTTTCTGCACCGTAATATTTTAATAATTTCAGAATTCACTGCTCAAATATACACAAGCATATGAAAACCACCAAATGTATTTTCATCGAGCACATCCCAGGGTAACTGGTGGGAAATAAACTACTATTTATTAACTATTTAAAGTATATATAGTGCATTATAGCTTACAGCTTTGTAAAGCATTCATAATGCATAATACACATGCCTATAATATGTTATGCCTATAATATGTTATGCATGTTTATAATGCTTTATGAATGCATTATTATTTGTTATGAATTTGTTTATAAATTACTAAAAGCATTGCCTTAAGTAAAGTGTTACCATCACATTAACCTAAAATGCTGTTTTGATTTTCACATGCAGATATGATTCATCCAGGCACAGTGCAGATGATTTGATACATGCTGATGTCGCGTTTTGCTCAATTATCCTTATTTATAGGCTCAGTGGTCTAATGATTACTGAGAGTCTGAGAAATTCATCTCATAAAGGACCAATTAAAGCACAAGAGCAAATGTTTGTTCAGTCAGTCGTGTCTTTTCAAGTCAAGCCTCCTTCAGTGATTCATTCCCAGGGCGGCTTTTTCTGGAACCTCGGGGTTCTTGCTCTTTGTGGAAGGGCCAGTTCCACTTTGTTTTTTCCACCTGCTAGTCTAATAACAGAGCCTGCCTTTCCATCATGGGGCCACCTCTTTTTTCCACATCCATTTTCCTCATTACGGCAACGAGCACTTAATTTGGGGAGTCAGCCTCTTCAAAGAGGATAATGGTGATTGAACAGATTACCAGTGTCAGCGAATTCTGAATATCTTTGAAGCTACCTAGGTTATGGTTCTTGTTGGACTGTGTTTTCAGGAGAACCTGAAAAGGCTTGTCCTTCCACATTACTCTCTGAACTGGGATGAAAACAGTGATTGTACCTTTCTAATGTCTATTTTAACTGATGGTTCATATTGAAGAACTTAGGCATTGCACTACCCCACCCAGAATTTAAAAATTCTCTAAGGTCTCTTCTTTCTATCAGAATCAGAATTAAACTTTGTTTGCGAAGTACAGCCCCAGTGCAAGGAAGTTGTTCTGGTGCAATTGGTCGCATAAAGTACAAAAAAAGTACATTTACAAAAATAACATGATACGGAGTTTTTACATATAACAAAGACCAAACAGCAGCATTAAATATAAACAAATAAGCGAAATGTGGCCAGTAAGGTGCGATGGAGCGAACTGGCCAGACAGGCCAGTGCAGAAAGTACAGCAGAGGTGCAACAGTATTGACAGAGCAGCAAAGCGTTGAGATTAAGTATTATACCTAGATATGAATCACCACAACACTGATTAATAGAGTAACATAGGAAGTTTTCTCATTAAGATGAAGGAGTTCATCCCTAGAGGGCCTTGTCCTAATTGCCCAACTATGTGCTTCTAGTCTGTGTCTATAGAAATGAGTGAGGCGTAACTCGGATGAAAGCGCCGACAGAGGAGAAAGTGACAGGCTGTTTACACTATACGGACTAGAGAGTGCCGCTTCCTTCCCCATGCCATCTCTCGGCCACTTCAAACCCACTGAGCGGCCCCCCCACTAGGGACCGGCCCCGGGGCCCCTCTAACACGAGCTGACAGCGACCAGGCAGAAGACATTCCTGGTTTAACAGTTGGTCCCTGCGCCCTGCACCTGAATTGTTGTTGACACTTACAGTACTCAAAGCTAACTCTGTCATCAGTTCACTGCAGTGCTCAGCACTAACTCTGTGGTCAGTTCACTGCAGTACTCAGCGCTAACTCTGTGGTCAGTCCACTGTAGTACTCAGCGCTAACTCTGCGGTCAGTTCACTGCAGTACTCAGCGCTAACTCTGCGGTCAGTCCACTGTAGTACTCAGCGCTAACTCTGCGGTCAGTTCACTGCAGTACTCAGCGCTAACTCTGTCGTCAGTCCACTGTAGTACTCAGCGCTAACTCTGCGGTCAGTCTACTGCAGTACTCAGCGCTAACTCTGCGGTCAGTTCACTGCAGTACTCAGCGCTAACTCTGTGGTCAGTCCACTGTAGTACTCAGCGCTAACTCTGCGGTCAGTTCACTGCAGTACTCAGCGCTAACTCTGTGGTCAGTCCACTGTAGTACTCAGCGCTAACTCTGCGGTCAGTTCACTGCAGTACTCAGCGCTAACTCTGTGGTCAGTTCACTGCAGTGCTCAGCGCTAACTCTATGGTCAGTCCACTGCAGTACTCAGCGCTAACTCTATGGTCAGTTCACCCCGCTCACTGCCCTTTGCTTCTATATCCAGCACTCTCAAGTACATGCTAAAGGACTTAAGGGTATTATCGGAATGCTCAAAAATCCCTTTGTGACCACAGAGGACGTGAAACAAATGGACAGATATTATCTGTGTGCTGCAGAAGAAAAAAAATCAGCAAGTATTAGCAAGTATAAAGAAAGAGGCAAAGGATTAAAGAATTAGAAAGCATTTAATAGGTAATTAATTCATTTAATATGTAATTTAATCCTCAATATGTTTCTCTTACCTAATACTTATATTCTGCAATATAATAATCATTGTCTTTGTCGCGTGTCGGACTAGAACTGGGGAACCCTGCTATATATTGAAATAAACTAATGTTAACAGGTTGTTTGCAAGCTTACTGTGTGTGTGGCTCAGTGGGTTAGGATTTTGTGGTTGGAAGGTTGCTGGGTCGACCCCCATCCTCGGTAGAATCACATGTCCTTTGGGTCCTTGAGTAAAGCCCTCAGCCCCCTGAAATATCCACGAGTGATGGGTAAATGGCTGATCCTAGGCTCAGACCAAAAGCTTCACTCTCAGCTGTATATATGTGTGTCTCAAAGAAGAGCACGGCGGGACATGTGAAAAGACGCATTCCAATGTCCCTGTACTTCTGCAAATGGCAAATAAAGGATGATCTCATGTACTGATCCACTATTTTATTGTTATGTAAGATTATAGACCGGCTCCCCCTGCCTTGTGATAGGCTGTCAGTTTGCCACAGCCTGGACAAGCGGTTGGATAAGTGATTATGGAAAACGGATGGATGGATTGATGGATGGGTGGAAGATTAAAGTTATGCTTAGATTCCTTGTGGATTTAAATCCAGTTTTGAAACATAATAGGTTTTTAATATGGTCTATAGTGAGTTTTCTTTTTTCTTTTTTATGTGTGTTTCTTTTTTAATGTTATAAATCATTAAAATTGGACTTGACAAAATGTTTTCCCCCCATGACCCTGTACTAGATAAGCAGATGGAAGATGATAGATCGATTAGAGGATGTTGCCAATATTTTATTTATTTGTATTTTTTTTTGGAATAGCTTGACCCTTGACCCACACCATAAGCTGGCATTTCTGTACATGTAAGGCATTTAAGCAGTGATTTACGCCCCAATGTGGCCCGACTACACTTTGATTGTTGAGCCGTCGCTTATCTTTCCTCAGTCATGTGCATGATTTATGGTGTTTTTGTCGTGCATTGCTAGGAGCTCGATATTTTTCAATATTTATATGGATTTCTAATCAGACTGGCAGGGGAGTCACAGAAGATTGCTTGTAGGGTGAACAGATTTATAGTCTGAATTGAAAAAAAAAATGAATAGTGACTTCAGTTTTTTTTTTTCCTGAAATATATGGAATTCCTTTCGGATTATAATGTATCTCCACTCACAGTCATGGACCAGACTTCAAAGTTTCCGTGGAATTAGCATGAAGATGGAGTGCGCCGCTGTGCTGATCATTCAGGGATTACCACTGTGCCAAGCTGTCTGGAAAAAGAGAGAGCAGTGCTAAGCATTTTTGGGAATGACGAGGGTTCATTCTATGCTTTTTGGGAGAGGAGAATGGTAGTGTTGTAATGGAGAAGAATGTGTTAGCAGTGCACTACTGTCTGGAAGTGGACAGGGTTAGCAGTGCGCTAAGCTGTCTGGAAGAGGACGCAGTTAGCAGTGCGCTAAGCTGTCTGGAAGAGGACGCAGTTAGCAGTGTGCTAAGCTGTCTGGAAGTGGACAGGGTTAGCAGTGCGCTAAGCTGTCTGGAAGAGGACGCAGTTAGCAGTGCGCTAAGCTGTCTGGAAGAGGACGCAGTTAGCAGTGCGCTAAGCTGTCTGGAAGAGGACGCAGTTAGCAGTGCGCTAAGCTGTCTGGAAGACGACGCGGTTAGCAGTGCGCTAAGCTGTCTGGAAGAGGATGCAGTTAGCAGTGCGCTAAGCTGTCTGGAAGACGACACGGTTAGCAGTGCGCTAAGCTGTCTGGAAGTGGACTGGGTAAGCAGTGCGCTAAGCTGTCTGGAAGACGACACGGTTAGCAGTGCGCTAAGCTGTCTGGAAGTGGACTGGGTAAGCAGTGCGCTAAGCTGTCTGGAAGACGACACGGTTAGCAGTGCACTAAGCTGTCTGGAGGAGGACGCAGTTAGCAGTGCGCTAAGCTGTCTGGAGGAGGATGCAGTTAGCAGCTTAGCAGTGCGCGAAGCTATTTGGAAGCAGACAGGGTTAGCAGTTTGCTAAGCTATCTGGAAGCAGACAGGGTTATCAGTGCACTGAGCTATTTGGAAGCAGACAGGGTTAGCAGTTTGCTAAGCTATCTGGAAGCAGACAGGGTTAGCAGTGCGTTAAGCTATTTGGAAGCAGACAGGTTTGCAGTGCGCTAAGCTATTTGGAAGCAGAGAGGGATAGCAGTGCACTAAACTGTCTGGAATTGGAAAGGGTTACCAGTGTGCTAAGCTATTTGGAAGCAGACAGGGCTAGCATGCGCTAAGCTCTCTGGAATGGGAGAGGGTTACCAGTGTGCAAGGACCCATACACCGAATTCTGACTATGGCTCCAGAGAGTCACAAACTTGGCATCATCGAGATGTGCGTAATCAAATAAATTTCCTAAATGTTACCAGATGTAAATATCTTCACAGTAAATTTGAACTGATTCATAAGATTAAATATGATGTAGCAAGCACAAAAACAAAAACCTCAAGCAAAACAGAACTACTGCAGAAAATTAGCTTTAAATTTGCGTTAATTACACGTTGATGGAGCACTTCAATGAGTAACACAAATGGTCAAATGTGGCACGAGATGTATGTGTGGTAGCACAGAAATGCCATTGGTGATCATCCCGTCAAGTGCGCCGATGCGAAAAATGTGCCGTTCCCCTTCATAAGCTGCATCAACCGTGCCAGAAGTGGAAATTCGTTCACACTCTTTTTCTGTACACACATCTGTCAGCCAGGGATCCCTGATTTACTGCACCAAGCGTTGTGTTGCCACGGCTGAGAAGTGTTAATGTCAGTGAAGCTAGCAGCTGTCCAGCTGTCAGTGTTCCAGTCGGAGTCCAGGTGCTGCTTGCAGTTGCATAACAACCAACCAGACTTGTCACAAATAATGCACCGACCTTCACCACGGGATAATATTTCACACTTACTGAAAGCTAGACTCTAAAAGCAGCTTTTCTAAATAAATTGAATCAATTTTGATTAATTCTGTATGAAATAACAAAGGATTTTTAAATTTTATTTTTCAGTTACTAACATGTGCTATGCAATTGTTTGCATGTGTATGCCTTGGCGAATGTGCCGCGAAAAGCCTTAATGTCTTATTGATCATTTATTCAATTTAACCGTGTAAAAACATACAAAATGCTGATAAAATGTAATAAAATTCATTTTCTTAACAAAAATAATTAAATAACATACTTCTATTAGACTGTGTCATCAAAGTATAATGTCTATTTAATATTTAATATTTAGTTCTTGCTTAACTTGCATTTCAGAATGCCCCACTTTATTCTGCATGATTGTAGAGCAGGGGTGGCCAATTTTATCTGCAAATCTTATCCGCAAAACCTGTGTGTGCAGGTTTTTGGGGTAGCCTTTAGGTCAGATGTTCAAACCCAGGTGTGAGGACTCTTCAGCCAATCAGTCCTCTAATTAGTGACCTAATTAGGGAGCTGCAGAAAAAACCTGCATACACACGGACCCTTTGCGGATAAGATTGGCCACCCCTGCCGTAGAGCATCAATCCAGTCCTCGGGGACCCCCAGGGAACTGGGAGAGAGCAAAAATGAGAACCATCCAGCTGGGGGTCCCTGTAGTTGAGAAACACTAATCTAATACATGTAGATCATGCAGAGAACCGTAACCCAGGAAATTCAACAGATCAGTTCAGCTCAAACAATCAATGAACATATTATTTCAAATGTACTCAGGAGAATCAGGAGTGAGTCTTACCTTACATTACCGTAAAAATATTTTGTACAGGAATGAAAAAAATTGCTTTTAAAATGTTTGAAGTACGAGTCAGGCGCAGTTCTTCAAAGCAGTGAAAACATTGCACGATTCCAGCAGTTCGTCGCCTCAAGGATAGTACAGTATTGTATGCAGTTACTTTTAATATCACTGTATAATGAAAATAATAATTATACTATTCTGTACTGTATTGTTTTTTTTCTGATTTAGGTAACAGGATCTGTTTCGTAATCTGAGGACTGCCTGTATTCATGACGTTATATTTGTAGCATATAGCGGAAAAATGCGCAAAGTCTTAAAGGCACACTTACTGTGTTGTCCAGCAAAGGTATCTATCTTAATTTGGTGCTTTTGGCTCCGGGAAATGTACAGTGAAGACGGGCATACATTCCCCAGTCAGTCAGAGGTCTCACACTAACATAATTTAGAGGGTAGGTCATATTCTCAATGCGGTCCTTCATTATGAACCTACACTCAGTGCATTAGATTACTTCTCTCTTGTCTTTAGGAGAGCTCAGCTCCTGGATCTGTCCCTGAAATCCTTTTCCGCTGGCCCTGGATTAAAGCACGGCCCATCGACATTCGCCTAGAGCGGAAAGAGCAAAGTCATCTGACATGCGGCGCCTGTCCACTTCAGGCCTTTAGCCTCCACCGCTGGTGCAAATGGGTCGTAGTAGCGTTCCACAACATCAGCCCCAAACGCGGCCCAGCTCTGAAACCGCCAGATCTCCTGACAGATATCGTCGTGGTTACCCTGTCTCGAATCTAATGCCGACTACAACAGAGGTCTTCATAACAGCATGGTATTGGATGTTAATGGGCCGTGCAGCTCACGTGCGGCTGTCTGGCCTGCTTTGAGATGAAGTAGAAATGATTGCTAGCATATCCACCACTCACTAGGAGGACCACGTTATGCTCTAGCGCTGTATTTTATGGCCTGCGAGAGAACTGGAAAAAATATTGTGCTTGTCTAGTTCTGCTTGGACGTCTACGTCATATCAGCGCATTGTGGACTTTGCAGTCACTTTGGTTAGGGAGACCGGATAATGCATGTCAGGTAGGACACTTTGAGCAACTTCAGGTCTTACAAACTACTGTAAACCTGAAAGGCTCCTCTGCTCGGCTAAATAGTTCTGTTCTTCTTGCACTGTAGTTTATTTCATTGATTAAAAGACTCGTCCAGCTGTTTCACATTAACATTAGTGGCACATGCATGATTATAGGAGACTGACCAATCAGCACACAGCAAGAACTCAGTGCTTAAGTGAAATCCGGGTCCTTTTAATTGAAATGGTAGCTTATAAATCCTGTCCTTGCTGAAAGTGTCCTCCTCGACATACCTGGTCAAACCAACTCTGTTTGTTGCTATGCTAGACCAGGGCTCACCAACCTTTTTCAAACTGAGAGCTACTTCACGGATAATGAGCCATATGAAGGGCTACCAGTTTGAAACGCCCTCCTAAACTTATCTAAACTTAATGTATAATAAACATGTTTTAAATGCTTTTTATTTAGATGTTGTCATTTTCAAATCTATATAAATGCAAATATGATAAAAGAACAATAGCAACAGGATAAAATGAAATTTTAGACGCTGCTCACTGGTGAGTTGTGCTATTTTTAGAACAGGTCCGCGGGCGACTCATGCGGCCCTTGGGGCGTCCTAGTGGCCGTGGGCACCATGTTGGTGACCCCTGTGCTAGAGAGTAAGCAATTATTCTCCAGGTTTAGAGTAAAAATATCCATACTAATTGGCCAGTTTTCCCTGCCAAATGAAATGATGATTTCCTAGCAAGGCAAGTATGTAATTTGAATATTTAGTTCCTCCTAAATATTTGGAATCAGTAAGACTGATTATTGGTAGTCATTTTGTATAATAGAATTTATATATTTAAAAATGCAGTGTCAATAAACACAATTGATCATCATTCCAAGTTGAGTTTTGGATATACAGTAATTCTGTCTGTTCCTGCATATTACATATAGGTTATGCTTGAGTCTGCCTGTTAGGTTCCTCTGTTTGGATTGTTGAGGTCTGGTCCAGCTATCTCCCTCTTTCTTGGGGTAACTATGATACATGCATGAATAAATAACCACAAACCACGTTGGCATCACTTCCTGTTAGTTTATCCCACCAATGGACAATAGTGTGGATGGTACAGCAGCTAACTGGGTAGCACTGTGTGGCCACAGACCTGCAAGGCTGTGGGTTTGACTCCTGGCTGTGAGTTTGGGTGTGTATATCAGGGTTGGGGCCATTGTGAATAGAGATACATTATAATCCAAAAGGAATTCCATACACTTCAGGAAAGAAAAACTGAAGTCACTATTCATTTTTTTCAGTTCAGAGTATAAATCTGATCCATTTCCTGATTTGGATTGCACAGGTACATAGGCATTTGTCTTTTCTCCTTCCCCATCTTGCACTTCATAGTTTGGGGGGGGGGGGGGGGGCACAGTGAAGGTCAGCCAGTGTGCAGTGCCCCCAGAGCTGGGAGTTCAGGGGGGAGGGGGGCACAGTGAAGGTCAGCCAGTGTGCAATTGCCCCCAGAGCTGGGATTTCAGGGGGGGGCACAGTGAAGGTCAGCCAGTGTGCAGTGCCCCGTGGAGCTGGGAGTTCAGGGCCTTACTCAATGGTTCAGGGACATGTGACTGTTCTGTCAAGGCTGGGGCCTGAACCGGTCACCTTCCAGTCATGCGGACAGACTTAACCCGCTGAGCCAAAAAATACAGCAGTAGGATTTAACGTGGCCCACCTACTGTATGTGTGTGTATATGAATTAAGTTTGTGTTACACTGTGGGGATCAAATGTCCTCCACAGTATGATGAAAACCTGTTACTTTGATGTTTTGGGGACTATTTTTCAGGTCCTCACAAAGATCTGTGAATGCAATCAAAAAACAAAAAATGCCATTAGTCTCATATTTTGTTTGGTTATTTAAGGATTAAAGTCATCATGTTGTGATTAGAGTTTTCCCAATAGACATGAATGGAGAGTCCCCACAAAAATATAATTACAATGCATGCGTGTGTGTGTGTGTGTGTGTGTGTTTTAGGAGAAGGGGAATCTGCAAGTTTCCTCCTGCTAATTTGGTTTCTGTGCAGTCCAACAATGTGGTTTAGGTGGGTTAGTTTATTGAGAAACTGAGATTGTGAGTATTTGCTCCGTCATGGACGGGCATCATGGAATGGGCTTCCAGCCCACTATGACCCTGAAGCAAAAAAGTGTATATTGATGGATGGAAGATATACAGATCAGCGCTGAATGTTTAGGTCTAGCAAATCTGTTTTCTCGCTTTACCAGAACCCCAAATGAAAACACTGTTGCTGTTGGACGAATGATTCTCTTATGCAGAGCTGGAAAAAATGCTACTTCCACACTGTCACAAACAGTAGATTTGCAGCTTACAGTTGGTAGGAAAACCTGACACGCAAGACAGATTTGAAAGTCCTTTCCTATACACTATATTTAAAAAAATCAATATAAATAATATATTATTCATGTTTAATCACTATGGTGAATCTATGGGACACATATGCTCTTCATATACATATTATTTATGGTGAAATGTTAAAATAAATATGAAATATTTTAAAAAGAGATATGAAACTACCTAAAAACCATATATGCTCATTAGATCTTTTCCACATGTGGATGTTGCTCACTGTGGGATTTTGTGAGTGAAGGAAGAACACTGTTTTACTATATTACTACTTTACTAAGCATGGGAGACACTGAGTAGTGTGAATTCAAGAGAAATTTGAGAATTATTTGATATGCATATGATGTGTGGGTTTCTGTATTGTGTCATACTACTAGTTGTAACTGAGCCTGCATTGACAAGAAGGATGACAGTCAGCATCAAAGGGGACCTTATTATTAAACTGAACTACACAGAAGCAGAAATAAAACAAGTGGTCTAAACAAAAACCAGAAAGACGAACCAAGTTAACACATTCTTAATGGAGCACTGGGACATGCTGGGGGACTCAGGTAAGGAACAAAGGCAATGCACCCACAACACGTACAGCACACACAGAGAGCCTACAATGACCAACAGCGGAACAGGGCAAGGACAGACATATATACTCAAGCAATGAGGGCTAGACGAGGAACAGGTGTGGGTTTGAAACAATAGACTAGAGCTACACAGGAGACACTGGGAACAAAGGTGAAACAAGACATAGCTACAAAACTAAATACCAACAGGGATAATTAAGAACAAACGCACAGACCCAAAACCGGTACACAAACACAAGATGACGTACTTAACAAGGGGTACTTACGGAACTCAAAATGTCCAACACAACCGTAAGGAAACACGATTCTCAGCCGCACGTTCAGCCCATTAAGCCAGACAACAACCCAGGGAGCAGTGAAAAACAAGAAGGACTGAAAGGAACTGGACCTAATGAAACACAGGGGAAGGAACGAGATGGCCAGCCACCACTGCTGGCCAAACTGGGGAACAACAGACAGGACAGGACGAGACAAGGGCCGATCCTGACAGAAACTACCAAGATCTGAAGGATATTATTTTATAGTACATTTATCAAATCAAATATACTTAAACCAGGGTAGTAAGGTCATGTAAAATCGTCAAATTCAGATAAATTAACCATGAAGGGTTTTTTCTTCTTGGTTGACTGAAGATGTGATTTGTTTTAGATTCATTGGTGTGTTTCATATCAGTTTTATTTGAAAAGACTCATAACCATAATGTCCCTTTACATTTTTTGTTTGATAATATTCTTCCTGCCATGAGTATGTTATCGACCATCTTCCAGTTGTTTATCCAGTACAGGGCTGTAGGAAGTGTGTTGGTTGTGTAAAGTAAAACGAAAGTTGGAAAATGAGAGTCTTTAATGTATCTTTACACATTCATTCATGTGTACTTCATCCCAGAATTTCTGAAACTGAATAGTACCACATTGCTAAATGAAATGAAGATGCTCATAATTGAAAATGGTTTCCAGTGAGGGTACTGTAGATGTACAAGCCTTGAAGCAGAAAACTACGGAAGAAATACTTACTATGGAAAAAAATGGTTTCCCGCTGTTTGTTGTGTTCATGGGCGATTTGCAAAAGCCACTCCATAAAACAAACCACACAACATACTTGACATTTGTATTAAATTCCATGTAAAACGAACTAACAAATGTTTTTGTTTCTCATCTCAACACACTAGGGACCCATGCAAAAGTGAAAGGAAAAAGCAGAATCTCTGGTCGTCAGGGTGTTACGAATTGTCGGTAATAACTGCTGGCTGTTATCGTGCGCCCAGACGCGTACCGACTGAGTATTTCCTCTTCCACTGTTTGATTTAAAGCATTGGGCCCCAGAACCAGAGCTCATAAGGAATGGTTCCCATACATAATGTGTGGAATTACTCTGTCAGTTTGCTGTGGAGGCGTGTTTGAATTTCTGTAGTTATTTATACTTTTCTGGAAGGCGAGGATGGAGACATGGAGTTTTCTGCTCTGGACAAAGGTAATTATGTGTGAAATGACTTGGGTCTCAGAGGCCAAACACTGTAATCATTGAGTACCACCAGTGGGCGGGTTCAGTAGGGGTGTCTCTACCAGAAATCGCCTCTGGATTAAAATGTAAAAATTTACTACTGTTGTTGCTGGACATTTCTGGTACTGAAATCAAGAGTGTTTAAAGACAGTAAGATGGTTAAATGATTTCACAGCTTCAGCTTGTTGAAAGGGTGGTGTTACACATTTTAGTCTAGTCGTTAAATAAGACTGTTATGTGTAGAACGTTTTAATGAATTTTATCATATTTTGGATTGATTGGATATGATTGGCCCTGGAGGACTGTAATGTCTAAATTAAGCAGGAAATCGTGTGTTGGATAGACATGTTACAGTTACAGTTGAGGAAACAGATCTCAGTGGCTGTAACATGGTCATTGTCGAGGCTTGTTTGATGGAACTACAGTGGCAGCTCAAGTTATTGAAGCAATACACCATAATTAAATAGAACCATGAGGGAATATAAACCATCAGAAGAAGGTAACAGCCTGCAGAATCATATACTAAAGGGTCACCGTATCCTTGTGTATTTTAGGGTTCCAGGTTGTGTATAGTTGCAGGTAAATGTTTATGCGAGAAGTGCTGCTTTCTTTGACTTTGCACGCCTGGAAAAAGTGTGTCATTCTTTGGGCTGTCAGTGAACATTAACCAAAAATGGCTGAAAGCAGAGTTGAGGAAGACTTGCTGGCAGGTCTGCCTGACATGGAAACCATGAGGTCTAGGGCCAGTTTATAGGGTGCCTATTGAGGAGAGCTGTTTGAAAACTTCCCTCTCTGCTGTAAACTTCATTTAGACAAGCCAATCCAGACACACCCAACATACCCATCTAACCCCAGCCAAAACCACCCACATCCATACATTACCTTGTCATTTTCTCCAGGAGAAACCACTCAATGCACTTAACAGTGCAGAGTTGAGCAAACAACATACTTAATGGACTAACAAGCCGTGAGTGCGTGCGCTACAGTCAGATGGATCATCTGTCACTTTACCAAATGGACAGATACATGATATCCATGTGTACCAGCTCCATCACCAGTTCAACGAATTTATGGGAATTTCAGAACAACGCCAAGATGGTGTATTTCAGGCATTAGCTGATATTGCATTATCAAGGTAGAACGATGCCATAAATATTTTGGATTTTGTTTGATCCTTGCCCTCTGTCTGGCAAACATGTGTACCTGAATTATATTATAAAGCCTTCATTCACCATATATGGACAAAAGTATCGGAATACCTGGCCATTAGACCTACAGGAACTTTTATGACGTCCCACTGTAAATCCATAGGCATCAATATGGAGCTGGTCCCCCTTTGCAGCTATAACAGCTGCCACTCTTCTGGGATGGCTTCCCACAACAATTTGGAGTCTGTCTCTTGAAATTTTTGCTGGTTCATACCAAAAAGCACTTGTGAGACCATGTACTGGTGCTGGACATGAAGGCCTGGCTCGCAATCTCCATTCTAGTTCATCCCAAATGTGTTCAGGTTGAGGTCAGCATAATCCTTTCACCTTCCTGCCTTCCATGTTATCCTAGTGTGTGATAGTGTCCTGTAATGGACTGGAATCCTACTTAGGGTGTTCCCTGCCTTACTGAGATTAACCCAAGACTCAACACAACCATGTATTGGACAAATAGTAAGACAATCAGCAGAACTATGTTATTAATTATGAAAATATTACTTTGTTGGTATTCTGGTTGTGAAAAATGAACAGGCATCCATTTCCAAAGCAAAGAAACACAAAAACAGACTATTTTCAGTGGCCTGCAGAGAACACAGACTGATTCTTTCAAGCAAGAAAGAGAAAAACACAGTCAGACAGATTAAACTGTGACACTGTGGGGTGGGGGCGCATTTCAAACAGGCTATGTACGTATCGGCTACAAGGGGGCTTGGTAAGCAGTGTGAATGTCTAGCAGCTGGGAGTGGGGGCCACAAATGCCACGGCTGGATCCAAGGGTTAGGGCAGAGGGACTAGGTCACGGCACCACAGCCACGCTGAAACACATGCCTGCACCTGTCAGGAGCCAGAAATACGCCAAAATGCAAACATTTGCTCTCCAGTTCCTAGTCTGTGACAACCTCAAATGGCACCATCCATCTTCGGCCCGCTTATCCTAGACTAAAGCTGCCCTTATTGTATCGCTCAGCCTTGGGTACCCCATTTTTAAACTGTTGGAGTTGTGTCTCCTAGTCCCATATCCTGGTCCCATATTCTGCTCCCATATTCTGCTCCCATATTCTAGTCCCATATTCTAGTCCCATATTCTGGTCCCATATCCTAGTCCCATATCCTGGTCCCATATTCTGCTCCCATATCCTGGTCCCATATCCTAGTCCCATATCCTGGTCCCATATTCTGCTCCCATATTCTAGTCCCATATCCTGGTCCCATATTCTAGTCCCATATCCCAGCCGAATATTGTTTCCCTGGCTGGATTCCTTATTCCAAACTTCAGGCTGGTTTCCCGTCTCCTTTGTTCACCAATCAGCCACACTTGAATCCTCCCTTGTCCATGTTCCGAAACCTATCAGCAGCCCAAAGCCTAGAGCAGTTGCATTGTCTTTTTTCACTGGTCAGTTGCTCAGTTAGTCATCTGACCAAGCATTTGTGTAGGTTGGCCTGGTTCAGGTGATACCTGTTTTGTTAGTGTTCTATGTTGTACGCTTGGGTCAGTATAATGAGCTGTGTTAAGTGCCCTGAGTCTGATGTAACATTTATAACGCTGAAACAATTATTTCAATGCGTGTTTGATCATAAAACTACAGAAGTGAGCAGAACTCTCAAAAATCAGGCCTCAACTTGGGTATGAGGACACAAAGCCTGGCCCAAACCCAAAGCAAGAGTGCTTCCTGATTACATCATGGTAAATAAAAAGTAAATAAAATCAGGCTCTTGGGGCCCCGTGACCAGTCCCCTCCCCTCCCCGTGTGGATGTGCAGCAGATGTAAACCAGCCTTTCATTCCCAGCGAGCAGACAGTTCCTTGTGCCACTGTGGCAGATCGCGGCCCGTCAGCTCCTCATGCTGAAAAGATTAGGCATCTCTGGCTCATTCTGAAGTAAAGACAGGAAATTAAAAGAGTTAAGTAGGAACAAAGGGATAGAAACACCTGGTACACAAACAGGGGAACTGAACATTCTGTTTTCAAGTTGATGGGTTGTCATGGTTGAGTAATTCAATCTGTATAATTAATGGTACGGACGAATAAGGTGACGATAGACTGCGGTGTAACATCCTCTAGACTCTAGACCCACTCCGTATACTAAACATGTGCCTATGTGATCAAAGCTCAGTTCCACATCTTGATACAAAGACGTCATTGGGAGCTAGATGCTCCCACGAGAGGCTGATCTGTTTCATATCTGCATTCAAGGGGGCTCAACAGCTTTGTCTATAGAAGGGCCAATCGCGGACTCACCATCCGGGTGCCAGCTCTGAAGAGGCGCTTCTGTTCCTGCTGTAGCCTAATTATTCCCACTGCGGACAGGCTTCAATGTACATTTATAACCAGGGATGTGGAATACTTCCCATTAAGACATCCCTAACAAAATATTCAGTTTGTAGTAGATTTCTGCTGTCCATAAAACCATTTAGCTGTGAAGCTGAGGGATTTGGAGCCTTGTCAATAGTAGGCACAGGCCGCTTCATGTTCAATGAGGCTGTTTATTGTAAGCAGACACTTGTGTGTTTACACAACGGTGATGATAATGGTGATTAAAATACAATTCTGGAAGCACAGAAAGGGCTTCAGGTGGTGATTGTGGTGGTAGTAGTCGGACGAGGTCTAACCAACGCTTCCTCAGGAAAAACCCAGTTCGATACATAGTCATTCTACAGAAAGAACAAAAGTACGTCACAGAAAGATGGCAAAATAACAGGATGCATTCACGTACAGATATGTCGTTGTGTCATTACTTTACCTCACACTGCATAATAATAATAATAATAATAATAAACCCATCTTCTGAAAGGTTATCCTGGAGAATGTCCTGGGGACAGCGGAGCGTATCCCAGGCAGCATTGGGGCGAAAGGCAAGTAAAAGCACCCAAACATAATTACACTCTGCAGGCGGCTGATTAGCTGCACTGCATGTTTTTGGACTTTGGGAGGAATCCAGATAATCCAGAGGAAACCTGTTTAACACGAAGAGAACGTGCAAACTGCAGAGCCACACACGGAGTGAGATCGGGATCGGAACCCGCAAAGGTGGGGAGCTGAGGCAACGGTGCTCTTCACTGAGCAGTAGTAGAGGGATAAGTAAAAATGGTGCTCATGATGATGATGATGATGATGATACAATTCATGCATGCAGTAGCCTGGCTAGCATCCTCATTTTTCTTATGCAGATGCTGACTCCTTCTGGACTCCTGCACTCCCTCCTCGGAGCCCAGTGGTAAGTAGTCCTGGACGTACCCCAAGCACAAGCCCCACCACAAAACCTGCTCCGTCCTTTGCCAGAAGGTGTCCTGCCTGTGATTGATTGTAGGAGACATGGGCAGCTAGGCGAAAATCTGCTGTGATAGGAGAATAAATATGTTTCCATTTAAAGAGTCAAACAATTATTTAACAAAAAGCGTTACTTCATTAATCTTCAAGCATCAGCCTAACATGGTACCGGTGATCTGATGCTGGCTATTAGCAAACAAAGGTTACTAATTAGTTTGTTTCTGATTTTGAGATGCGAGTGGAGTTGAATTGGCCCAAATCTGGTTGGTGCAGATTGGTCAGGTGCTTCACTAATGGAAATTCTGCACCCATTTGCTTCAGTGGGTCTTCTGTTAGCCTGATCGGATCTTTTATGGTCTGACACTGTTCCCAGCCCACGTCGTCAGGAAGGTGGAAAGACGACCTACGAGTGACTGCGTCTGGCCGTGTCCAGCATTCGTGGCCAACGTTATGGAAGATATACCTCCAGAGCGGTGATTTAGGGGGACACAACTCTACTGCTTCCACATGTGGTGGAGCCCTTCCAAGTGAAACACCCCCCCTGCGGTGAACATTAGAATGATGGAGCGAGCTGGGTTAGCGTCCGGCTCTTGTAGCATTTGTTTTTGTAGCTTAAGGCTCAGGCGTAGAGCGATTTCGTATCCGCTGTCAGGATGGCACACTGGTCGCTGCCATGTTGGGTCATCAGTCGTCACAAAGGCATGAAGTGCTGAGACCATGACATTGCTATCGATTATTATTTTCAGACTGTACAACATAAAGATAAAGATGGCTCTGTATTATAGTGAGTAGTGTTTCACAGTACAGACCATTCATAGACACCCATCTGTAGACCTCAAAAGTCTCAAAGAGCATGAGGGATTCACTGACTTTACCACACATAAAAAATAACCTTCTGAGACCCAAGGAAAAAAGTGTCCTTCAATTTTAGGTTTTTTGTCATTGGATGAAATAAGACATCTTACAACTTAGATTTTTTCAAATGTATTTTTATTTCTAATTTCACAGCATGTCCTCTTTAGTGCACAACAGGAATAAATATGTTACCTTAAATCAGTGAAAAGATAGATGCAAAAACAAAATGTCCGCTACAATGGACATAAATGAATGGGTGGGGGCTCAGGAGGATAACAGTTTTCACAGGAAGCGGAAAAACTGCTGCAGGTCCACAGTCCTGAATTTTAATCTGAACAAAAGTCTCATAAATCCTTCCAGGTACATGACGGCTTTGACGGCCATTAGGAAAAAATTGCCATTTCAGTTAATGAATAATGAACAACGTGCAAAAGAAATACATTCTGCGGTGAACTAACACAAACAGAATTTAACTTTTTCACATTTTCACACATTAGTGATTTTATAGCAACATGCGATCATTTCTGAAACACAATCCACTCTTTGTTTTCTTTGGAAAAACACTCGTATAGCACATAGCGGCTGCACATTTTGAATGAAACGTTCGCAGTGATTTTATTCTTGTTTTTCCATACAAGGTGCAGGTGAAATTTTGCTGTCGCAAACCAGATACATTTCAATGGCTTCCAAAACCACCTGCTCATATGTGACTCTGCTCATAGTTTCAGCAATAAAAATCGGACCGGAAATTATAGAAAGTGAGTGAGACCACACTGAACATCAGTGGACTGGCCAGACACAATTAAATTAATTTCTGATTCCTTGACCCTCACCCTGAATTTGGATGTTTTATCTCACTTGCATATATGAGTTACCCAGTTTTAAGGAAAGACTGGTGACACTCGTAATTTCAATACTCGGTAATTATATTTTTTCCATATATTTGGTGTTGTTTGAAAATTGTCTGAAACTGAATTGAAATGTGTGATTTAAAACGCTTGCCCCTAGTTAAAGGGTCTTAGTTTCATGTTTAAATATTCCCCCTTAAAAAGTCTCTTGCAGTATGAACGATGACTCAATGGGAATTATGTCATTTCACATCTTCAAAGATGCTCGTAGTGCATAAATTTGTATGTCCTTCCAGTATGCATATCGATTTCCATCACAGACACCAGTTTCCTCCCACAATCCAAAGACGTGGTTTTCTTAATTGCTGTTAGCATGTGACTGGGATGTGCACAGCACTCTGCAGTGGACTGACGTTCTCTCCGGCGGGGGGGTGGGGGGGGGGAGGGGTATCCTACACTTCCAGGGGTGACACCTGCAGCACTGTCATGTGACTACTTCGCTCAATCCATTTTTTGTCATTTTTGAGACAACCTCACCAACAACCTAAAGTCAGGCTTCTTTATTATATATTGAAAACTCACTCAGTCCTCATGTAATCCAACAACGAACATTCATTAAATCTCAGAAAATACATCCACAGAAACTTCCTCTGACATGTATCCCATGGATTGAGTGGTTTTTGGAAATTTGCTCCACAAATGGACAATCGGATGGCTAAAGTGTGTTACACAGGGCATCGTGAACTACACAAGCCCCCACCCTCTAAATTGGATTTGGTAGGGGGGGTACTGCAAACCTCATATTGGTTGTGTATTCAGGCTCAATTTCACTCTTCTCTACCTCATACTCTTCCCTCCATCCCCCCCGACACAGAAACCCTATTACTCGCTAACAAGCCCTTATTGTTCAGGGACTGAACACATCTAATGCCTCGCAGATATGCTACCAATCCTGAGGTTAACAAAAATGCAGTTATTTCGTGTGGCACGAGAGACTAAGCAGGAATGCAGGACACAAGATTAGCAACATGTGTGGATCTTTGTGGGTTCTGCTCGGCGGAAAGTGTGGCACTCCGAGCCAAAATGATATTCAGAATTTGTTTGCGGTCGACTCGAGGAAACTGTGGTCTCGTGGCTGGTAAACATGAAGAGGCTCAGGAAGTTCAGACATTCAGAAATACCAGGGTAAAGGCATCGCTAATGTTTGTGGGTCACATATTGTGACTCATGTCTTACTGAAAAACACACACGCCCTTCTCAGTTTGGTTATGTTATGGGCCCTGAGCATCCAAATTGTCCTCCAACGAAACCTCAGGTGCAGAATAATGCGCAGACCCACTAAAATAATGACCCCCAAACAGACGTCTTATGCAGAGTGCTGAACCTTTTCTCAGCATATGGCCACTAAGGTATAAACAATTTCTTAAATCTCTTTAAAGACTTTAAGCTTGTACACCATGTACATAAAAACTCCTGCAGAGGCCTGTTTGTGTTGGTTCTTACATCATCCGACGACTTTGCCTTGTCTGAACCTTCAATATCCTTTAATATTTATGTCTGTGAATTTTGCGGGAAAGAAAAAGATATGACAGAGCCTCCATAAAGATGCAGAAAAGCCTGCGGTGTTTAGGTGGATGTTAAGATGCCTCTTAAGAAATCAGAACTTCATCGGTCCATCTTCTAACCTCTTACCCTGGTCAGGGTCTGGGGGGGGGGGGGCTGGGGTCTATCTCAGCAGCACAGGGCAGAAGGCACATAATAACTGAACACCCAGAACAGGATGCTGGTCCATGATGGGACACAAATACTCATGTATCATCATACTCTATGGGCAATACACAGGGGCGGATTAACGCACAGGCTAGATATGGCTTAAGCCTAGGGGCCCCACGTGTGCCAGCCTGCAAGGGGGCCCCCATTGGCACAGAGGGGGGTGGGGTTGGGGGCCCCACAGACTACTGTAGCCTAGGGGCCTCTGTACACCTTAATCCGCCCCTGGCAATACAGAGACCAGGATGTCCTAACTGGGGGGGGGGGGGGGGGACAGGGAACCTGGGGGAGACCTACACAACACAAGGAGATCATGCAAACTCCTCACACACACACACACACACACACACACATTTATTTTTCTATGGGTATAACCCTATCCCCAACAATGACAACCTTAACTATAAGTAAACAAACAAAATGCATAACTGCACAAGTGTTTTGACTGCAGTGACAGATTTTTATAAAATTGAGTTTTTCCTTGTTGGAATCAAGAAAATGGTCCCCACAATATTAAAATAACAGGTTTTTATAACCTGGGGGGGTGCGTAACAGTTTTTAAAGTTATTGTGAATCCCTCTTCTCATTGTCACTTGCCACATATACGGGGGACTGGGTCACTGTATACCTGCATATGTATGACAATAAAGTCTGTTGAACATCAACTGACTTGATTTGCAATTGTAGTAATTGTTTTAAGGTGGGGACATAAGAGGGGCCATAATTCATATACAAGGGCCAACCTTAACATTAGCCAATGATATGTTTTGTATCAGTGAATGACAGGGGAGTTATTACTCTGGTGCCAATCAGCTTTCTGCTCGTGCCAGTGACCCTGTAGCCCCGCCCCTCTATTCACCCCTGGAATTATGGGTAGCCTGTTGAGAAAGCGAGACAGGCCGATGTCTTCGTCCAGCAGATGATCTGAATTACACACTGCATCCTTTGGCAGAGGACAGCAAACAGAACCTCTTGGCAATGAGGAATATGTTTATTGTTGGAAATTTTACTCTTTATAGGGATGAACCTTATGGGGGCCGGGACAAGAGAAACACAAAAACATCACTGAAAGATAAACCACTAAATAAAGCTAGTTTGACAGGTGAAAAACACTGGCGCTGTGGCCCAGGTTACGGAGAAAAACAAAACAAGTATACTAACACAGGGAAATGGGGGCAGGTCAACTTAATTATTCCACAATGACGTGACTCTTTTGGGAAGAACTGCACCCTTTGCACAGCTGCTACACAAACACACAGACACACACACACACAGGTTAGTATCATGATTCAGTTTACTAACCTTTATTCTTCAGTGTAACTGGATTACAGGTGATCTAGTTTAATTATTTCCTAATTATAGACTGATGCACAATTAATTTTGTAATGTAGACAAATTCAGATGTAAAAGCTGTGCTTAAAACTAGTAATTAGTAATTGATTCAACTTAAAAGAACTTTTAATACAGGATCTTTTGTATATGGGCTGAAAATAGGTGTAAATGACTGGTGAGGTGCCCAGTTAAACCCCCACCCCCTAATAATCATATTGTCATGATGAATAGATGGAGACCCCAACTCCCCCCAAAGATGAAGCAGAAGTTATGCTGTTGGGGCTGAAATTAAGCATTGTATTTTCCTTGTTAAGGAAATGTTCTATAGGATCACACAGTAAATGATAGATTATGGTTACAAGAGTCTATATTTTCACTGTGAGAAGCAAAACCATTCAATCTGTCCAAAATGTCATTTTAAGGATAGTTATTCCGGGATTGAACGATGAAAGATACTTTATGTAGAGCTATTAGATATCAAATCAATTATTTGTTTGGAAGGGGCATTATTGTAAAACGGAAGAAATCACAAAAAATTTAAACCATGAGTGTGGTTTTTAAATCCACTGTTCCAGAACCAGACTTTTTGTATGACGAACAAAAGTACGTTTGTTCGTGGGGTCTGACGCTGCCAGCGAATTACTGGAAGTTGAAAACGTAGTGAACTGACTCACTGCAATAGTTCATTGAAAGGCATTACATTTTTGTGGCAAATGAATCCGCAGGAACTTGTCTTTCCTGATAAGGCTGTCATTGCATTCCACCTTAATACCTCTGCATTTCTCTGCGGATGCAAGTTATCTATCCACCAGGCTCAGTTATCCAAAGACACTGGCTTAACAAAACTGGCTTAACAAAAATATCACCTTCTGCATCACCTTGTCCATGGACACACTTTTTGGGTGTCCTGGATCAAGCCGACAGGGAAATTCCAAAATCCTTCCTTGAACTATCCTTGTCATTTACCACTTCCTGAGGTCCATATATTTCCTTTTAGGTTACCCATCTCCTGCCTGAGAGCTGTGCTTACTCAGAGGGCAGGATTAATAGACTTTCAGTAAGCCGGTTTGGACATTTATGTTTCCTGATTGTCAGCAGAGAGTTGGGGGCGAAGCCTGGATATCCTGTCTAGATTAAAAGCAGGGAAATGTATCTCAATGTTTCTTGAGGCAACATAAAGGTGTTTTGGTGACATTTAAGGTCACCTTGCGGACAGCATGGCCTTAACGTACCTCTGTATGGCTCCAGTGCTGCAGAACAGTGCAGTGACAGTCACAGTGACTGTGGGCTGTTTGTCAAGCACAACATTAAAGCTGACAGATGTTAAGGAGGCCAATTACTGTAGGCCTTCTGTCTTGTGTGCTTTTAGATGCTGAAAGCCAAAATCCAGTCGTAATTGAAACATTGCAATCCCCAAGTGGAGACTGATAGAATACGTTTCAGTTTGATGTCTTTGGGGTTTTTATGTTTAATGGATATTTGAAGTTAGTGTTTCATTCATCCCCCCCCCCCCACCGCCAGGATACCTCTGTTTCCATGCCTCTGTCGAGCCTTAATGACATGGGGGACGAAAAGACATCTGCAGAAGTGAAACGGAAGCAGCCGTGGATCACGTCCAGCATGTACAGTAGGGAAACACTGTGTGGTGCCCCCCATCCCCCCGCCCCGACCCCCAGGAGGAAAGTCCAGGGGTAAGTATGGGGGGAGATGAACGTAGAATATGAAATGTTAGGTAGTTAAGAGCTGATTACCCCCCCCCCACACACACACACACACACACACACTTTCCAGCCCCAGAACAGCCACTTCCCCTCTACACATCTTCATGCAGAGCGTCCCCACTCTGGTGGTCTCCCGAGACGTGGAAGGTTCCAGAACTCGGGAGAAATGCCGGCCAGTGGTATTTCTGCTGAAATGTATTAGTATTGGCAATGGAGGTGGTAGTGCTGGACATTATGAGAGGAAGAGATTATGCTGCCATCTTGCATTACTGATTAAAATGAGGGAGAACATAGCAGTCTGAAGGAACAACCATTAGAACAGGATGATGCCATTAATGAGAAAATGTTTTACAGTCTCTGTGAAGGTAGGTGAGTAAATTCATTGAGTTAGACTCACAAATACCACTGTTTGAAATATTTGTCAAATAACAAAACAATCTGCATGCGTTTATATTATCATTACACTCTACCAATTAGCCTAATTGCATGTTTTGGACTGCAGAAGGAGACTGGAGTACCTGGAGGAAAAGCTATTTAAATGATGGTTATAAATAGGAGATAAGATGCATTCCCAAAGGACAACGATCATTATGAAATGATCCACTTAAATAACGGACTGAAAAGCAGCTGCAAAAGCATTTACTCCTAACTTACAACGAAAGATACGGTGGTTCTGATTGGTCCTCATTCTTCATGCTGTAGACTGAAGTTTTCTTTTTGAACGTTTAATGGCCAGGATTAAAAACAGATGAGCTTAATGTCAGAAACACCGAGGTGAAATCGAATGGCTTAAACAGGACTGCCAGGAGAATTCTGGTAGCTACAGCAAGGGTCCAATTCTCCTTCTCATCTCTCGATAGATCCATCTTAGAGATGGGTGTTACTGACCCTGAGTCAGAACAAACCCTCAAGGGACTGCGAATGAGCCTTTTAGGTCAGTAACAATTGCTCCCAAGAAAACAATGAGATCGCGTGTATTACCTACCAAAGAAGCGCTTTTCCAGCTACAGCCGGGCCTTATTTACGCTGGCAGGCAAAATCATAAAACGACCTTGTTTTTCTTCTGCTCTGTGTGCTTGGAAGACACGGCTGAAGGTTTTGCGGTTAGCGCTGGGTTCAGGGTCTGGAGAAGGAGAGGCTGGACCACAGCCACGGGCTGCAAATCGCCTTTTTGAAAGAGTAATGGGGCAAAAGTGGATGGAAAGCTCCTGCTTACACACCTACACACGTGTAGCTGAAACACACATCCATGTCCTTCCCATGACTTTGGGCAGGAGTGCTTATAAGCACATGAGATTGTCTGACTATGGCTCCGGATGTCATGACTCGGCTTGGAGAACGAGGCTTTCTCAAATATCAGACACTACCGGCCCTCAAGATGACGAATGCCAGCTCTCGTGAGCATGTCGTGAATTTTAAAAGCACTTTGCTGCCCAACGCAACTTTGCTCTCTGAGGGTTGTTTGATGGTGACAGTCTTTCAGTTGCTGTTTGAGTAGGTATGTTCACCAACAGGACCTGGCTGTGGAGAGCAGAGTGGATAGGAGCAGATTTCTGAGAGCTGAAGAACACATCCTGAGATCAGAAATATTTCCTAAAAATCCCTGATGCAGAAACGCTGTTTCACTGCACACCCAAGTCCAAATTCTACTCACTAATTGTTTCACCTGGCATCTACATATATGAAAACATCTTGCTCTGAAAGAAAGATTTAAGCCTATAAAACATCTATAAAATATAGACTTAATGCAATAACATGTGTACATTTAAAGCATGATTCCGTGACTCTGTATTTCCACATATGGCCTTTTATATCCAAACTTTTACAGAAGTTTGCAGTCAGGTCTGGCCTGAAGATGGATTAAAATGTCCGCTATGCTCATGATTGTGTAGCAAACCAATAAATGTCCAGCAAGTCAGTAGTGAGAACATGGTGTTGCAATGTCTTCAAATTTTTTATTTTCACCCCTTTTTTCATTGGACACTGAAGAGCAGGAAAATGATTCATCAAAATGAACCTAATAGTAAGACTATTTTGATATTTGCATTACAGAATAATTTAAATATTTTGAGTAATTGAATTTGTATATAAAAATCCATAAGAATACAATTCATTTGTCAATTTCACATCATTTCACATCATCTCACATCAATGTAAGAGCTGTAAAAATCAATTTGATTATATAACTATAAAAATTAAACAACTGTAATGCTACTTTACTCAAAAACTGAACATTGTTAATAATTCTTCAACCATTAAACAGTTTCCTTAAAGAGCTTCCCTTCTTCAGTCTAATTATCTCCCATCGTTTAGCTGCAGATGAAACAGAAACAACAAACTTGTCATTTTTGAATAACATATTTTTTATGCTACCATTCATCTCAGACTGCATAAGCTGGAGAACAGATGCTGGGATATCTTGGGATGTGCACTGAAATCGCTTATGACATCGACATCCTAATGTTTTGGATATTTTCTGAACTTTCTACACTTTGCATAACAAACTTGCCCCTACCTGTAAGTGTTTGGCAATAACTGTGGCTTATTAATATTCTACCTGAAAAATCCACAACATTCTACACTGACAGGCTATACAAAGCAACACTGCAGATCTGCAGGTCTTGGCAGTAGAGTGCATTTAAGAAAGAATGTTTGAGCACGCTGAGCTCTGATTGGATGCAGATGTCCTCCAAATATTTCCCACTACGCTGATCAATGGATCCCGCAAGAAGAAAGGCTGATTAACCCGCATTATCCCTGGGGTATTTAATCCTGCTGGAAATTAATCAGGATTATCTTGAGTCACTGGCTCATACATCTCAGTGAACAGCTAAGCTCACTGCACATCATAAATCTGGATTGCGATTCTCGCCTGCGTTAAACACAGTAGTTTGCAGGAAGGAAAACAAATATACTCTAAAATATAATGTAAAGTTGAATAACTAAGAGGTTGAAGGCAGGTGCCTTGAATTTTAGCACAGTTCTCCTCAGCCGTTGCAAATGTGTTACACCAAGCCTCCATCGTGCCTCTGGTGGTGAAGATGATTGTTTGACTGATTAGTTAGTGGTGGAGGTGCCTGCCGCAGCTCTGCCAAAGGGCTGAGTCTCTAGCTCATTTTTGTTTAAAGCCTTAAATTTTGTATAAATCCGTCTTACACCCTCCGGTTTACAAGCATATGCTGGCATCTGCAGACGCTGCTTGGCTGAGCTTTGTGCCACCTTAACAGGGCACCGGTCTGCTGGCAAACGCCCCGTCACCCACGGAGGGCGCTCACTCTCACCCCAACTGGGCCCTTAAAGTGTCACCACACCTGCCCTTCCAGTCATGAACTGGAGGGAGGCAGAAGCAATAGGAAAAGACGTATCTTATCTGAATGGAAGCCAGTACCACAGTTGGCTCTTAACTGGAGAAATCTGTCTGAAATGTGCCCTTCAATGTACAGCAGCATCACCCTTTGGCTGGTACTCAGTGCAAGACAGTTAGTGTGGTTTCTGAGTTCATGGCCTTTGACCATTTATGCATGAAACAGTGTTTCCGCAAAAGCTAATGACTGTTAATAATTCACAGCTAATCAGATCCAGAAAGGGGTAAATGGGAATTATCTACTGTGTTTATACTTTATTTCTGCGAATCAATCAAGCTGTGCTCTTCTGAGAACTGTGTCCATCTCCCATGACTGTTAGCTCTGTCAAGCATCACAGTAATATGAACTAATCTTGTCATTTTCATATATCCTTGCTGTCTGCAGTGTTTGCTTCCCTCCATAGTTAGACAGCTGGTGACTTTAAAAACTGCACCTCCGCAGATAATACAATTGAGCATCTTAAAATAGAAGCACCGAAATTTGTGTTTTTAGTTATTTTGATAATTGTAAACTCAGGGTTACTGTTTCAAATCCCAGCAAGGGTGCTGTACTTAATCCTGGGAACTTATTACTGCAAAAACACTGACACAAAACTTTTGAGCAAACTCAAAGCTAGTAATGCCTCCCTAATGTGTTTTAATAAAAACAGTTAAAGTCTGTTAACAATAAAATAGCTTCCGATGGTGGCGTCCACTAAAAATGTTGAATTTCCTCTGTACATGTCACAGAATATAAACCATAGTGTTTTCCTGCCCAGTGTGGTTTGAGCATTAAACCGGAAGGACATCGGCACTGTGAATTTGCACATGGACACGCAAGTGGACCACTAACCCTGGAACCACAGGAGTCAAAGCAGTCCTGGTATAAAAAATGTTTTAATTTGTTTATTTCAATGACAATTTTTTATTAAGAAATTAATATAATCGTGGGCTTATTGTTCCTAAGAATATCAGCACAATGTTAGGAAATGACCTCACCTACATACATTCATTCACATTCATTGCGCCTTCATAATGCATTCATAGAACATGCATAAGCAGAATGTAAGTATTCCTTAACATCCTAACATACCCTAACAGCTGTAATGCACATTAATAACAAACATTATAATAGTACAATGTTTGTTGATTCATATATACATTAAAGCTGTTAAGGTATGTTAGGATGTTAAGGAATACTTATATGATTCTTATGAATGTTCCATGAATGGATTATTCACGTAAATGCTTTATGAAGGTGCACTGAATGTCCTATCATTGCATTATAAATGCTTTATGAAGGCGCACTGAATGTCCTATCAATGCATTATAAATGCTTTATGAAGGCGCACTGAATTTTCTATGAATGCACTACAAAGGGGCAGTTAATGAGCCGACCCCCACCCTCACATTACCAAATACACAGACTTACACTCATATTTCCATGGTGAACTGAAAGAAGAGTACAAATGCATAAAAAATACACATCCCAGAAGCTTCTGGCATTAATGCCCAGTCTTTCAGACCAATTGGTTACTGGTCTTAGTTCCAGAGGAAATCCCTTTTTTGTATATTTGAGGTAAAAGATACTTGAACTGGCTTATTTAATGTGAGCAAAGCCTACAACTGCATGATATCTTAGTTCTTTGGGATAAAAGTGTGAATGAATCAAAAAGGTTTAAAAAATCGTAAGTAACAGAAGAAAGATGGAACAGGGATTAAGGAAGAAGATCCTCAAAGCCATTACAGGAATAAGGCTTCACAGCCACTTGAAAAGGCTTGTAGGGAGGACGACAAGTGAGCTCCATTAATCGCTGGTCTACGTCCTCCTGCGATGGGCTCAAGCTTTTGACAAGAAGTTGGGTTCCATAACACCACACACTGCCAGGGCAGGACCAGCTGGGACTTCATGAGCAGACGATGGTCTGGTGTCTGCAGCGAAAATATTCACACGCTCATACGGGCAGACATGACACTGGATTGTCTCACTCAGCCGGTCATTCATCACTAGGGTGTTAGTTTACACTGGTACTTCACATTATTCCTCGATATGAGTACATCAAGAATATTAAGTAACACAGGAACCAAAGACTACATACGTGTTAATTTCACTACCTTTTTTGACAGAGGCCTGACTGTTCGTAGCTGTTGGACTCGCTGTGAACAATGCTTCCTTAAATAAATAATGAGAGATAAATGCCATGAGCTTTTGATCTGGGCAGTCTTTGCAATCACTCAGCTGAGATGTAGATATCCAAGCTGAGGGAAGCTAACAGCTCCATAGAGCTCAGATGAGTCCATCTCCGGCTGCCTTCCAAGTCATTTGATCGGACTGCTGTGTGACTTGTCTTGTATTTAGAGGAAGAAAGTTAAAACACTGGCCAGATTGTAGCCTGGGCAAACTTATCCCAGCAACAGACCACAACATTAAATCAGAAATGACATTTGCAACCCTGAAGCTGGATGTCCACGAGGTACCCAGTGGACACATCATGACCACACAAGGAGACCGAGTTACTATTGCTACCATCTCCTGGACGGAGAAATGGTGACACGGCAACGTTTAAAGGATACACACAAAGCTATAGAAACAACAAGCTGAACTACATCCAGTCCAGGGAACTACAAGAATTTACATTAAAACTTTATAAATGTCCACGGATGTTATGCTGCCCACGAGCTATCGGACTTATGGGAAATACAAGTTGCCAACTTGGAAGGTGCACATGAAGGAGTTAGTATGACCTTCAACCTTTCAACATGGCGGAGAGGTGGACACTTTCAGTTGTGGATGGTACGTGATTGTTTATTTTTAGCAATACAACTATCGTATGACAATAATGTCCTCTCAACTTCAGCTGACTTGATTTGCAGGGGCAATTGTAGGCAGGCGGCACAAGAGGGGCCATCACATATACAGAGAGGGCAGCCTTATTATTAGCCAATGATATGTTTTGAATCAGTGACTGGCATGGGAGGGAACACACCCGGGGCCAATCAGCTTTCAGCTGGGGCCAGTAGCCCCTATGGTCCCGCCCCTGTCCTGAGGTGCAACTGTCCACTTATGAAACAAATTATTGAGGAAATTGGAAACATTGTGTAGCCTCTTTTTTTTCTGTTTGTGTCGCCTGTCTGTTTCCAAGCAAAATCATCCTGTTTCAGCTTTTTAAAGTGAAATGTCTGTGTTTGGAAATATTGACATGTGATCAGATTAACCCTGAGTCTGGGCCCCAGAAACTGCCATTAATCCTGCCCTGAGTGGCTAAGCACTTAGCAGGACTGACCCCCAGGCCCATGCTGATGGCTGTAAGCAGTGCAATACGCCTCATCGTAGTCCGCAGTGTTCCGCAGTGTTCCGCAGTGTTTCTGATGACACAGCGGCCCTGGTCTGTTTCTTTAATTCTGGGGAAGCAATAGTGCAAAGAGGGACCAGCCCCACAATCTGGCTCGGAGAGCTTTTACGAGATGAAGGGAAGAAATGAGAATGACATAATATACTACATATCTATAGATCTGCTCTAACACTGGAGACTGTTCACCATGAAGCACTGCATATCCATAGCACTCCTTTAACACTGGAGAGTGATCACCATGATGCACTGCATATCCACAGCACTGCTCTAACACTGGAGAGTGTTCACCATGATGCACTGCATATCCATAGCACTGCTCTAACACTGGAGAGTGTTCACCATGATGCACTGCATATCCATAGCACTGCTCTAACACTGGAGAGTGTTCACCATGATGCACTGCATATCCACAGCACTGCTCTAACACTGGAGAGTGTTCACCATGATGCACTGCATATCCATAGCACTGCTCTAACACTGGAGAGTGTTCACCATGATGCACTGCATATCCATAGCACTGCTCTAACACTGGAGAGCGTTTAGCGTGATGCACTGCATATCCATAGCACTGCTTTAACACTGGAGAGTGTTTGTCAGTGATGTGTCTTCATTTTGCTCTACTAGCTGACTGAATGCGCAGCGCTAATGGGGATTCAGATCCCAAGCCCATGTCCCTGTACTTGCACAAATGGCAAATAAAGTTTCACTTCAATTTCAATAATGTGTGACACGCTAGCTAATGTGCCCGGGGCATCAAATTTCACATTAAATGTCTGGCACTATTTAAAATATAATCCCCTGATGCTAAAATTAAGAGACACTTTACTGTGTTCCGTTGTAACATACAGATTTGCTTTGCTGTGCATTTACTTTGACACTATTCAGGTCACTGTTACAGAGTTGCCATTTTGAGAAATTAATTTGAGTTTATTTAAAGCTTAATATATATTTCAAAAGATGACGCCCTGTCTCACCTCTCTTTCCCCATGCTTATTCATTCCATCTGCAAGCTTTTCCAATTGTCTGTCCAAACTATTATGGTCTGTGTCTGCCTACATAAGAGCAGAACATAGAAAAACAGTTGGCGTGCAGACAAGTCTGCTCCAGAGTAAAACTGGAGGATTATTGTACCGTTAAAGTATGGATCTGTAAAAAAAAGAAAACTAACATCTGCATCTACCTTAGGGTGATCAGATCATCTATGTCAAGGAGGACACTGAGATTGGACAGGTTTTGTAAAGTAATTGAAATCAAAAGGACCCAGATTTCATGCTTGCTGATTGGTCAGTCTCCTAAAATCATGCATGTGTCACTAATGTTAATGTGAAACCAGCTTTCAATTAATGAAACAAACCAGTAAAAGAACAAGACAAACCAAACTATTTAGCCAATCACAGGAGCCGTTCAGGTTTAAAGTAGTCCGTAAAACCTGAAGTAGCTCATAGCGTCCCTCCTGACGTGGATTAGATGCTCACCATAGGTGTGGTCAGCCTATCAAGCTAAACCATCAAACCATCATGCAAAAACATACCATAAACTAGTCAACTATCATAAATTAGTCAACCAACTTAAGTTTAAGCTGGTCAAGCTGATGATAAAGTAGCTGATGAAGTACCTTAAAGTGTCTTCCCGGACTGGGATTATCTGCTCACCCTACCTCCCGGACTGGGATTATCTGCTCACCCTACCTCCCGGACGGGGATTATCTGCTCACCCTACCTCCCGGACTGGGATTATCTGCTCACCCTACCTCCCGGACTGGGATTATCTGCTCACCCTACCTCCCGGACTGGGATTATCTGCTCACCCTACCTCCCGGACGGGGATTATCTGCTCACCCTACCTCCCGGACGGGGATTATCTGCTCACCCTACCTCCCGGACTGGGATTATCTGCTCACCCTACCTCCCGGACGGGGATTATCTGCCCACCCTGTGTAACTGTTTTCAAAAGCAGAAATGCACAGATGCAATTACCTCAGTACGGTTCACATCGCCCAGCAAACACTGAATGGTCGGGTACTAAATTATTTGAAATTAGGCTCATCGTTAAATCACTATTTCACATTGTGATATCCTGACTAACTGTATCCTCATGCTTACTTGAATAACTCTGGATGCAGTCTCATTTTTGAGAATTGTATTGTTATTGCAATAATGAAGATTTCTTCCTGAATTTAATAGCAACACTGTAATGTGAATTTCTCGGGGTCCTTGCTGCTTGCACTCCGACAGTAACAGTATGTAAACAATGCTAAGTTGTTTTGGGGTGTAATTTTTTAGAATAAGTTCTTTTATTGCTTTAATCTAGGGGCCACTTTGTCTAATCTGGGCATCTCAGTGGTACGGCTGGTATAACCATTAGGTTAGCAACAGAGAAAAATGCCAGAGTTTAATGAAGAGGTACATGACCGATGGCCATTAGACAGCAAACAGGATCCCTTTGTGTGGTTAGTTCTCCGTTGGATTCCCGTCTCCTTAATACACAGAGGTCATGGTTCCTTATAAGCATGAAATTACATGAAGGGTCCTTAAATAGTGGCAGTTAATGACGTAGCCTTCATCCAATTCATTACTTTTTGTCTGCTTTCACATTAAGGGACACATTATTCTTCTTGTTTCCAGTCTTCCTTAGTATGGCACGTTTAATAAGGCATCCTTAAGATGTCTGTTTGAATGTCATTCAGGCAACAACAAACCCGGCTCCCAAACTCAGTTAGACGCTAATAGCTGCAGGTTTTACCGACTTCTTTAAAGCTGAACGGCTCCTCTGCTCGGCTGAATTGTTTGGTTTGTCTCGTACTTTTACTGGTTTGTTTCCTTAATTGAAAGACTCATTCACCTGTTTCACATTAACATTAATGTCACATGCTTGATTACAGGAGATTGACCAATCAGCACACAGCAAGAGCTTAGTGCTTAAGTGATATCCAGGTCCTTTTAATTGAAATGGTAGCTTATAAACCCTTTCATAGATCATGCTGTTCCTCCTGACATGGATCAGGTGGTCATGCTAGAACAGGGCTCACCAACCTTTTTGAAACTAAGAGCTACTTTATGGGTACTGAGCCATACGAAGGGCTACCAGTTTGAAAGTCCTTCCTAAACTTATCTAAACTTAATGTATATTGAACATGTTTTTAAATGCTTTTTTAGATATTGTCATTTTCAAATCTATATAAATGCGAATGTGATTAAAGAAGAATAGCAACAGGATAAAGTAAAATTTTAGACGCTGCTCCCTGGTGAGTTGTGCTATTTTTATAACCGGTCCGCGGGTGACTCATGTGGTCCTTGGGGGTGTCCTGGTGGCCGCGGGCACCATGTTGGTGACCCCTGCGCTAGACCCACCTCGCTGAACCACCGAAGACCTGTGACTTAACCACCTAAGATCAGCTAAAACCAGCTAGAAACGTAACCAGGGAAGCCGTCCTGCTACAAGCAGGATGACACGGCACTGAAAGTTTAATACGTATCAGCTTCCAAGAACGTGCCCAAAGATCACGCCGTTAGCATGCAGGCTGCCAGTGTAGCATCCGGAGGAAGCGCTTGGCGTCTCCACAGAGTGAGTCAGCTGACCACAACCGGTTTGCAGAAATCTGCTGTCCCTGATCCTTTCTCCAGCTGGTTGTTTATATCGCCGCGTGTGTGTTTGTTTTCGTTCCCAGTAATCCCAGACTAGACTATTTTGCTCATGAGATCTCGTGTTGGATCACATCAGCTTAGCTTGGGTAACTGAAATGCCCTCCCCTGTCCTTTTCTGCTTGGACCTCGCAAAACAAATAAAGGAGCACCTGTAAAAGTAGCTGTAAATTATTCACAGTAGACAGAATAAGAATCTCAGGACATGAGGATCTGGAATCCACCAGGGAGGGCCTTGTAAGGTTCAGTCTGGGGGGGCTTCGGTCTGGTGGGGGGGGCGGCTTTACTTTACAGCCGCTATATGAGTATGATGCCATTGCCATAGCATCTCCTTGCTTATGACATCCATATGAGAGATAAACACCTTGATGGACGAGTGTGATCCCACCGTGGGCTCGTAACAGAGGCACGCAAGAAGAATCTCTGACGGGGCGACTCGTAAAACACAGTCTTCTGAATGACAGTTTAAAGACACCACTTTTATTAAACCTGTGGTCCTTCGTATTTCTCTTTTCAGTGAAATTTTGTAATGGCATTATGCAAAAAGGAGAAAAAAAAGCCAGAGGATGGCAGGTTAGTCTCTGAGTAATAGATGATCACAATGCCAGGATTTTCGAATAATCTGATATACAATGATACATTTTCATGCTCCATTTTCATTTATGGCCACCGTCTAAGTCGATATGAATGCACTGTGACTGAAAGGACCAGCAGTCAATGATTCCCCGGTGATTTGTGGGTCAGCCAGATGGTCTGCTCCTCCAGGGTTTCTGGACCGTAGACTGTTCCTAAATGAGGCCGTCCTCAAAAGCCTGGCTCAGTGTTTATGCCTTTAGCGCAGAATCTTCTATGAGGTCGCAGCATCCCCGCCGCCGACCTCCTCGTTCCTTCTGGATTTACGGGTTTTGACATCGACGGAGACAGTCGCAGAGTGTTTACCTACAGACTAGACATAGCACAAGCTGGGCCGCCGTCCCTGAAGGCTGCCCTTGCTCTGACCTGCTGAAGCAGCCCAGCTAGGCCAAGCCTCATCCTTCTCGCTGCTGGGGAGCAGCTTTAACACCACACAAGCTGAAAAGCAGGAGCTGCTGCCCCATGAAGAACCTCGGTATCATGGCTCCAGTCCCAAAGATGTAATTCATCCAGACATTTGTAAAACCTGTGATTTTGTTTGAGAAGTAGCTAGTAACATTAGCAACAGAAGATCTTCAAAGCAGCTATAAGCAACTTTCACTCCATAATCTCTCCTCACAAACCTCTTCAGAAGATTCTTTTTAAGGGAGAGTGGAGCCCCTTTATTCGATTAAAGTATCTCTTTGAAAACGTACCACCATGTGCGCCTGACATGGCTCCAGACAAGTGTCTCCCAACTCTAGTATCTGCTACCCACTGTGTATACTGGTTTCCAGTATCGCTGAGTTTTCATGTAATTAGGCTTGACTAAGCCTTTCCTTTGAACAAAGCTCTTAAAAAAAATGCAATAAAAGTTAAATTATTTTATATATGAAAACAATGAACAATGCAATTTACTTATTTGTGTACTAATTATGGCAAACTATAATTATCCATCCATCCATTTTCCTAACCGCTTATCCTTCTGGGTCGCAGGGGGTCCGGAGTCTATCCCGGAAGCTACGGATTTGTAATTTTACAATCAGAGTGTAATTACTCTGTTTTACCCTTTGAATAATAAACTAAAGGATGATCGTCTAGACTAAGAGCAAGAAAACCCAGTTATGTTAGTTGTTTTCATACATGTAAAACTCTCTGCTGACATTGCAGGCTGAGAATATCATAGGTATTAAATCCAAAAAACCTCAGAATGAGGCCAATAATCTTCAAATGGCCCGATGAATACTGCTTATAAATCCAGAAGATTATTCTGGCATTGTTAAAGGGATCAGGGAATTCATATGTCCATCTTCCAAGCAGGGCTGGAGTCTATCCCAACCAGCACAGGGTATTTCCAGGACAGGATCCCTGTCCATTACAGGGCACGCATACACGCACTAGGGGCAATATCTAAATGCCGGCTCACCTAAATGTAGATAGAAGACCCTCAAGTGGTGCAAAAGAGAGTAGAAGTAGCGTAATTGTGAGCTGAAGCCCTATATCAGGGACGACGGCCTGTCTTAGGTTATCGCGGCTCATATCACAGACGCCCGTCCCAAATCGAGACGGTACAGAGAGCTATCCTGTGGACAGCCATCCGTCTGTCCATTTTCTACAACCGCTTGTCCTATTCAGGGTCGTGGGGGGTCCAGAGCCTTTCCCAGAGGCGGGGGGCGCAAGGTAGGGAACAAACCAGGATGGGGCATCAAGCCATCACAGCCCTGTGGACATATTAACCAAAAGTCTTGCTTTTTAGAAGTCATTTTTGCCTCCTTGCAGTTTATGGTAATGCTCCCGTAATAAATCTTGTTTTCCTTCTTGGAAATACATTCTGCTCTCAATGGCCAGAATGCCTGTCATCTTTTCAGCCTAATTTCTTCATTGGCAAAGAGTACATGAATACGTCCAGCAACCGTGGAACTTTATAAACGTATATATTTTTTTGTTCAAAAGTATCATCTTGGACTGTAACTTCCTTAAAAATTATGCCGCTGTTGCAACAATAAAAAAGAGAATGTCCAGTGGCTGCAATCATGATTTGAGAATAGAAATGTGTTTCCCCAAACAGGGTGAGAAAATGTCCTGCCATTTGTGGAGCAAGCAGCTGCTGCAAGTCTAAGCTACCGCTAACCTTAGCTACCGCTAACAGCTGAGTTTCTATCCAGAGAAGATTGTCTGTGCCTCATAGGCACAGGGGTGTGGTGTGACGCTGGGATCGAACGCCCCCCTCCTCATCTGCCCCGGGGGGGGGGGGGGGTGTTCCAGCTGAAGGCAGAGGTCAACAGAGGTGCAAGAGAGGGAGCTCATCTGACGAGGACAAAAACATGGGGAAAGCTACCCAGAAGCCACCGTGGAAGAGACAGAGAAATACAGGAGCATATGTGTAAGGGCAAAGGTTCCTGAAAGAAAATCCCAAAGGGCCGATTCGTACCACACAGGAACCCGCAGAGACAGACCCTGGATGCTTAGAGAAGCAGCAGAGAGCGTCGCCAAGCTGAAAGCCAACAGCGAAGTTCTTACTCTCATATTCACTCTCCGTTCACACTTGTATTAATTTAAATGCAGTATTTGCAAGCTGCAATTATTGTATGATTATGACATTTCTTTGATCAAATAACAGGAAAAGACTATTTTAAAAAATCAAATTTTTTAATCAGTTATATTGATTAACCTCATCCAAAAATCCAACCACTTCATATTTAACAGTCCGTGATTTTGTAAAATGCTAAGAGGCATCAGTCTTGTAGGGCTCAGCAATTTTGCTTTGGTATAAAACAAATGTGATTAATCATGCTGTGTCCTCATAACCAGAGCACTGATCCAGGGCAATAAGCTAAGAACCAAAAATAAAGTTTGTCCTACGAGGCCAATTTATGCGACCTTGATGAAAAACTATCAATGATGAAATATCTTTGTGCTTTGTCCTGTGAGTGAGAACATGCACCACTTGGAGACCTGATATTACAATGGAGCTTCTACAGTGTTTGACAGTGTGATGTGAGCCTCTGGTTCTCTGTTGGAGCAGCTTCATTTCCATCACACAGGTCACAGATGGAGCAGAGACCGACAGGCAGCCTTAGAGAGAGTTACAAACCTTTCTCAAAATATGCTGGATTTATTTTTGTAGTCCGCTGCCACTCCTTGTAAAGTTGTCTTCAGCGTTCCTAAGGGCATCGCCGCGGCACAAGCAGCTGGAGGCGGACAAGCGGCGTTTTGCTGGTTACACTGGCAGCAGTGGGCTGCGCTGGCCAGTGGCCTGTCCTATTTCCCAGAAGGACCTGGCTAAAATGTGCGTGACAGTAGCTGTTGGCACACTGTGCTGCTATCCGTTGGGTCAGGAAAACTTTGCCACGCAAAGGAAAACACTCAGCCAATCAGAATAGGCCCAGTTGGGAGCTAGACAACCATCTGTATGAAGGATTTTGTTTAAAGTTTTCCGTTGTCCATGGCAAAGGTGGCGTTGCTAACACCACACAAATGATAATTAAAGCGTAGGTGCATGAATTCAAATAAAGTTCCTCCCTGTAAAATCATCAGCACATTTCCCAGCATTCCTCAGGGCTTCTCCAAGGCTATGTGTGTCTTAGTGAGGCTCGCAGACCACAGAGATGTGTGCTGCAGTGCTTCTCTGGGAAAAGGTGGGAGACTTTGTGTTCTGCAACGTCAAAGTAGCTCGAAATGGAAAAACCAAACTAAAGAAACCACAAGAATCTGTCAACAGTAACAGCTCCATCTCAAATACTCTAGCAGAAAACAGCTATAGCCTTATGCTGCTACAGCACGGAGGTGGGACCATTCAGTTATACATTACATGCATCATCAAGAGAAATGAGGCAAGGGAAGTATCGGACTTCTCTTTCAGTGGCCCAGAGGTTTATGTTCCTGAGACTGACCCTGTGAGATTTCCCTTCTGCTATAATGAGGGGAACGGGAAGCCGTGTTTTTGTCCTATGGACGAGACAAGCTGCAAGTCCGGCCTTACTGTGGTGCAGACGTGGCCCAGACGTGGCAAAGAGGTTGATGAGCACTTCCACAGAGGAGATCCCAACCACATCCTGGAGTTCAGCGTGGTGTCAGGCTGATTTTCAATGGTTGGCTTTGTTTTTGTCACAAAGTAGAACAAGGGAGTTTACGCTTATAACATTATTATCAACATTAACTCAGTTCAATTTGATTTTGATGTTTGATCCTACTTCATGATGGTTCTAGTGGACTGAGAATGTTCAGGCACTTAAGACATCACAACTGGAGCTCAAAATAGCTACACAAATTATATCATGACACTTCGTTGAATCAAATGGGTCAGTGCCCAAGTGGAATAAATTTTTTTTTGTATTAACCCTACAGGGCCGTGTTGGGGTCACCTTGATCTATGGCAGCTGTGTTGTGGGGGAAAAAAACACTGCTTATCGTGTTAGAAACAACGGCACCAGGGTCCCGGCACATGCGTGAGCCGTGAGCAGCGTCCATTAAACAATCCCCATCGCTCTGCATGCGATAGAGATTAAAACACCGGTTCCAGGAAGAATTAGAGCATGAAGCTAATACAGAAACAGACCAAGGGGGCCATTTAAAGTGTGCATGGGCTGTATATCTGAAGATTCCTGGGCAAAGAGAGGTAAGCTCATTTGCTAACATAATACATATACAGTCATATTAAACGATAAATTTGTAGAAGACATTAATTCAGCTGGGGGGTGCCCGAGTGCTTCACGGGGTCATGTTATGGGCTTACACCAGTGGTACAAATTTGGTGTAGAGATTTCATGTTCTCCTCTTGTTCCTGTGGGATTCTTCTAGGATTGTGACGGTGCCCTGTGATGAACTGGCATCCCGCCCAGGAGGTACCCTGCCTCATGCCCTGTGATGAACTGGCATCCCGTCCAGGAGGTACCCTGCCTCGTGCCCTGTGATGAACTGGCATCCCGTCCAGGAGGTACCCTGCCTCGTGCCCTGTGATGAACTGGCATCCCGTCCAGGAGGTACCCTGCCTCGTGCCCTGTGATGAACTGGCATCCCGTCCAGGAGGTACCCTGCCTCGTGCCCTGTGATGAACTGGCATCCCGTCCAGGAGGTACCCTGCCTCGTGCCCTGTGATGAACTGGCATCCCGTCCAGGAGGTACCCTGCCTCGTGCCCTGTGATGAACTGGCATCCCGTCCAGGAGGTACCCTGCCTCGTGCCCTGTGATGAACTGGCATCCCGTCCAGGAGGTACCCTGCCTCGTGCCCTGTGATGAACTGGCATCCCGTCCAGGAGGTACCCTGCCTCGTGCCCTGTGATGAACTGGCATCCCGTCCAGGAGGTACCCTGCCTCATGCCCTGTGATGAACTAGCATCCCGTCCAGGAGGTACCCTGCCTCGTGTCCTGTGATGAACTGGCATCCCGTCCAGGAGGTACCCTGCCTCGTGCCCTGTGATGAACTGGCATCCCGTCCAGGAGGTACCCTGCCTTGTGCCCTGTGTCCTCTCTGACAAACGCCAGGCCCACCACAATCCTGCGTCAAATAAGCAGTTCTGGGAAAAACTGACATTACTCCAGTTATGTAAATTCGACATGATGAAATCATTTCGGTTTATTTTCGCATAGCCGCCTTCCCATCAGAGCTGCCCCAAAGCACTTGACAAACAAAGGAAAGCATCCTAGATTTACGTAGCATGAGTGCGACAATGCCATGGCGGTTTTGGCGCACAGATCTGCATGACACGGGGATTTCGGGGTAGCCAGTGTGCTGTTTGGAGAATCCCTGCTTAGGGACAGACAAGACAAAGAGAGCAGGATAGCTTACAAAAACAGAAACATCCCAGTTCAATGGAGAAATAAAGCTTATTACTGTGCCAGATGGGTGTCTCGATACAGGTGTCCCCCCTGCTTCACAAACATTCACTTTACGCCACTTCGCTTTTACGAAAGACCTACATCAGCACATTCACATTTTCACTAACTGAAAGAAATTCAAGGAGGCAAAAATAGTATTTAACATTCAGCTATCGGTGAGCCAATTATTGATACACAGTCATGCGCCACAAGACGACGTTTTGGTCAACGATAGACTGCATATATGACAGTAGACCTAAAATATTATAACGGGGCTGAAAAATTCCTATCATCTAGCGATGTGTTAGCTAGACTACCAGCTAATACCAAGACTAAACTTGCCGATATATCCGATCAAGGGGTCTGAGAGGCAGCAGAAATAAATAAAAGCAAGCACATGACCTCCCCACCCCAAGATGAATGGTCCCCCCCCACAAGCGGTTGAAGTTAGACAGTAAAAAACTAAGTAGGAAAATATTAGACAACAGTGAAGGAGAAGAAATAAAACTCCCGTAGTAGGTGAAAAGAAATCTCTGGAAGTTCAAGGTCAACTGGTTTCCCAGCCGCCCCCCCCCCCCCCCCCCCCCGGGTACGGTAGCAATGTGCAAGTGAGAAACAGGTGCGTTCAGGCTGGGGGTGGGACCCAGAGAGCTGGGGAGCGCAGTGCTTCTCTCCTTCTGAGAAGATCTGCTGCTCTGTCACCAGTGTCGCTGCATCCACTGTAAAAGGCTTGCAGTTCAAGATCTGTTGATGTCTAGCTGCCGCCCCACGCAAAGTCCGTAAGCGATACGAAGGTGAAGAGAGAGAAGCTCATCACTCACTGTGGCCACCAGACCGCCCATAAACCATGGAGCTTTATAGCCAAAATCTTTGCTGCCAAAAATTCTCTTATTCCTAAGGGAATTGCAGCATACTCGAAGAGTGGGACGCATACGGGACATTAATCAGCTCCGTTAAATAACCTTGACCTTTCAATGCCTCGTACACAAGAAGGATTTTTAAATCCAACCTACACTTACTGGGAATTCAGGGATGTAACATCATGACACCAATATGGTCATATTTTCTGTTTCTGAGTGTATTTCTGTGTTGTATGGAAAAGGAGTGCGAGCCTGAAAGGTTACTTCAATAGCGTAATCTGCTGCATATAATCTGCAACATATAATCTGCTGCAAATAATCTGCTACATATAATCTGCTGCAAATAATCTGCTGCATATACTCACATACCTGCAATCGTCCTGCTGTTATTAACAGACGAAGCGCTTCAGTCCCGCAATATTTCTGAGCAGTAGGGAGCGAGCCATTGGTTGGCAGATAGCATGATAATCAAAGTCGTCTGTCTTCAAATCTCAAGTAGCTTCAAGCTGACTGGACAAAGAAAAAGTTTAATCCTCCAGACTTAAACACTGATAAGGCTTAGCATTTTTTTTTTTAAACATCCAATCTTTAATATATGATTATGGAGGGATGTGGCCAGGTGTCCATGGCTCATTCATACACATGAAGGTTGCTACATATTCAATGAAAGGAGCCAGAAATAGTGACATGAGTTTATTTTTCCAAATGAATGTTGCAACTACACCATTTAGTCATCTTCATGTAGCCAAGACTTTGGTGATCAGATATCTGGGATCAAAACAAACATCCACCATTGCTTATTATGTACTTTTATAATGTTTCTGACATATTTACAAAGTACACTAAGATTAAGATGAGTTTAATGCCAAAACAAATATATAAGAAATAACTTATTTTCCATGAATTAAGTTTATGATATTGAATGAAATGTGTGATCATGCCCCAGTGAAAGTGTCTTCCCTTCCCCTAGACCCCAGAGGGTTAATCACATATAAGATGTATTCGGCTTTAGCCAGGATGCATATGATGCATATGACTGCATGTACAGTAACGTGATACATATCAGGGTTTACAAGGACTATATTTTGTGATCCTGCACGTCCAAAGATAGTTACTGTAAACGCTGCACATGTGCCCACGATGGGCTTTTGAAACTGTATATGATGATGGAATGAATCGGGGAGCATTCCAGTTTACACAGTACATGAAACCATCTGCCAGGGTGTCATACTGGGCGCAGGGTAAGGTGGGGGGGGGGCACTGTGCTTGGTGCACAGACGGCTCTTTCAGCAGATAATCTGTCTCCAGTGTCGACACTGTGCCTCGTCACGGCCTGCCGGCCCGTGAGCCCCGCAGGGTCAAAGGTCAGCCATACCATAAAAACCGTGCAAATCGCTGTGAATACGAGACAGAGACCACCAGCTGGCCTGTCCATCAAAGCGGGGAGGAGGGGGCGGCTTATTTGCCCGAACACAAATAACAAAACGAGCGAACATTGAGGAAGTGCGTCCCAGTCTTTTGAATCAACACATGTAAATGATCGTTATGTGAATGCAGAATGTTACATGAAAGCGTCGTTTGTTTATGAATAGGCTGAAGGATTATATTAATTTTCCCAAAGTGGAAACTTCATATGTATTTAGTTTAGTCTGTACACACAACTCACTTGTCAACTTTGTGATTATAACACAGTAAAAAGATTTTAATATTGTTTAGAAATTATTTAGTTTGCATTAGCATATTACAGAACCGTGTGGCCAGTCTTAATCTGCGGATGTACGTGGTGAAGTATTCGGTGTCTGATCTGCTCTTATACGCTGTGAGATGGGGTTTAGGCCAAGGATGCTCAGGTGACAGCGGAAAGCAAGAGACCAGCCCCCCCCCCCCCGCCTGCAACGGCTACTTAGGAAATTTCCTTGAAATCATACCTTCAATTGCCTGCTGCTAAACATAAAGGCCAGTCATCAGTTCAAAATGCGAATTGATTTATTGCTGTGATTCACCTGGATGGCAGTACATGGGAAACCAATCCATACCCTTCTGACCAATCGGATCTGAGGATTCAACAGTGCTGTGGTATTTTTTACAGAAGTCCTAATGCCCTCCTGTGCGCCACATGCATCTGTTTTTACCATCACGGGGAGCTGAACCTGTCACACATGTCATTTGTCACAGAAAAAGCCTCGTGGATCCCTCTCTTTGAGTATTAATAACGGGATAATAATGGCGAGGTGGGTAAGGACATGGATTTATAATCTGAATGCGGCCATTTGTGGTTCTGCTGGGTGCAGGGCCCTCGAACCCTGTCTTTAAGCTGAACATCTCCAGCAATATAAGCATATGTGAAAACTGTATGCAGCTGTGGATGAAAGTGTTAACTTATACAGTGTTTACTTGTGTTTTGTTTGGCTGTATGATGAGCCAGATTGACTGCTGAATTTGTCTTGGTTGGCAGACGTATGATCCCTGTATTGGCAGTCACTGCTGCCACCTAGTGTCCTAAAATATGTAACCCCATGTCACATGGTGGGCACCACATACTGTATTAAATGTATGTTGTGTTATCATTCGTAATTTTGTAATTTTTGCTACATTAGCACTTCAGCTCCATGCTTATTTCTAAAGTCACAAAGTTCATTAAAGCTTTCACTGTACTTCCTAACCCTTCAGTCATGAAAAAGCACTTAGGCCACGCCAAACATGTAGTTTATTTAGCAATAACTCAGCATTAAAACATAATACAAATCATATGCTCCTCGTGGACAGCACCTTATAATTGAAATAAAATGTCAGTGAACATCTTTCAGAATTATTCCCAGAAACAGACAGCTGTCTAGTGATGTTCATATGAGCCATAAACTATTCACACCGAAGTTCAGTCCCACTGCCTTATGGGTAATTTCCATGCCTTGGTTTTGGCTGGGCCACAGGCTTAAACTTCCACCCTGAACTGAAGTGTTATGACGGAGGCACCCCTGGTTTATGAAACAGAGAATCTGGACTCCACTTGCAGAGCACAGTATTCTGGGCATGGAGATTAACAGTCAAGGCTTATTGGGGCCTTACCTTGCCAACTGTCACCGCGAAGAGGCCAGGTAGGATTTAGGTGTGAAATGCGGTCAGTGGGATTCAGAGGGTGATGACAGCCCTTGCTGGCAAGTTTCCTGCAGGATATTGCAAACCACAGAGGAGCTGCTGTAGCTGAAGGACGCACACGCACCCGATTCATCTGGTCCGAACAGTAAAAGGACCATCCTGGCACATGGCAGACCGGGCATGAGCAGTAGCCGCTCGGGCCGATTCCGCGGAAAGAAAAACAGCAGAAAAGGCCTGACAGCTTCGAAAGCACCGCGTAATTACGTTTAAAAGTGCGGACGACTCCTGAAATGGCCGCTGGCCTAGTCGGCACACAGATGGACTACTATGTAAACAGTGTTAATATCAGGGAAACACTGCACAGAAAATTAAAGTCGTCACTAAATTTTAGGGTGATATGAGGCAAGTTTAGCGTGATTCCTAGATATGATTCCAAAGAAATTCTTCTTTCCTGCCCAAAACCTGACGTTATAACGTACTGACAGAATGAAGCAGTCTTTGTTAGGAAAAAACCTTTCTGGGTAGATATTTAAAAATGGAGGCTATGTTTTTGGCGTATTTGAAATGAGCTAGCTTCTTCCGGAAGCTCTGTGTTTAGTAATTACCTTCAGCAATTGACTTGTGTAGCAGTTAAATGTATGTAAAAGTATGCATACCACAGGCTCAGGGCAAGTTGTCTCAGGATTTAAAGCCATTCTTTGAAAACGGTGCTGGAGTTTCTATCTACAGAGCAGTAATTGGCTACCAGCCGTTCACTGTGAACTGTAGCGAATGGCTGGCAAAGCGAGACGCCAAGCCCACGGGCTGCTGCAGCCTTTGCTAACCTGATGCGATCCAGCCACTGCCAGAAGCACCTGAAGCTGATGCCGAACGGTAAAACTAGCAGGGGAACCAATGTTGATTTTGCACAAGTGAATACAATCCGGCCTCCAGGCATTCGGAGAACCCTGGTTCTGAACTGACGATCTGCACGGACATGGAGTGCCGTGTCGGATTAACTTGACCTGCTGATTTTTCACAGTGCATTGTAGGGCAGAAATGTGAATGTTTAAAGAGCCTTTATACTCTAGATTGCTACTTTTTTGGACTGTGATACTGTAAGTAAGATGACCAGACACTTGCCGTCACGCCCCTTCGAGTATCAAATCCTGTCCCTCACAGGCTGTTTTGAATTCATACCATCATCACACTTGTATTGCATTGCCACTATCAGTAAAAAGGCCTTTGACATCTTGGGGAAAAAAACATTATTGACAATGATAATGAAGTAGATCTAGATCAGCAAGGTTTCGGGGAAGGGAGAGCGGCAGCAAACTCTAGTTTGCTTTTTCAGTTTCCTAATGCGCATTTGCTACACATACTACTTTCTACTCGGAATATTAAGGCATTTGTTAATGATGTGCAGCACTTTGGATAAAATGCTAACGTTTCATACACAACATGTGGTTCCCATTATGTTTCACACGCCATGAAATTCCTGCCTTTTTCCTGTGTAGCAAGAATGATACCTGTGTTCTTCATAAAACCTGATATGGTGGAGCATAGCTTATGCTGCTGCCGGAATATTCTGTGGGTGGGTGAAATCCGCTTATCGGTTATCTGATACAAACAAGAAACAGTTGGAAATTTATTTCACAGATCATGTATTTTAGGAAATTACATTTACATGAAAACCAAGACATTTCGACAACGTGGCTCATCATAATCTTACGTTGATCTATGAAAAACTCAGCTGAACTATCATGAGTTTCCTCCACAGGGTGTCTGGGCTCAGCCTTAGAGAGGGTGAGGAGCTCGGACAGTAGGGAGGGGCATTTATTTAGGATGTCTCCTGGACGGCTGGGAAGGAGACCCCGGGGCAGACCCAGGACATGCGGGAGAGATTATGTCTCTCGCTGGCCTGGGAACGGCTTGGTATTCCCCTGGAGGAGGTGGCTGGGGAGAGGGAGGCCTGGGAACGCCTTGGTATTCCCCTGGAGGAGGTGGCTGGGGAGAGGGAGGTCTGGTAATGCCTTGGTATTCCCCTGGAGGAGGTGGCTGGGGAGAGGGAGGCCTGGGAACGCCTTGGTATTCTCCTGGAGGTGGTGGCCGGAGAGAGAGAGGTCTGGGAATGCCTTGGTATTCCCCTGGAGGAGGTGGCTGGGGAGAGGGAGGTCTGGGAACGCCTTAGTATTCCCCTGGAGGAGGTGGCCGGGGAGAGGGAGGTCTGGGAACGCCTTAGTATTCCCCTGGAGGAGGTGGCTGGGGAGAGGGAGGCCTGGGAACGCCTTGGTATTCCCCTGGAGGAGGTGGCTGGGGAGAGGGAGGCCTGGGAACGCCTTGGTATTCCCCTGGAGGAGGTGGCTGGGGAGAGGGAGGCCTGGGAACGCCTTGGTATTCCCCTGGAGGAGGTGGCTGGGGAGAGGGAGGTCTGGGAATGCCTTGGTATTCCCCTGGAGGAGGTGGCTGGGGATAGGGAGGTCTGGGAACGCCTTGGTATTCCCCTGGAGGAGGTGGCTGGGGAGAGGGAGGTCTGGTAATGCCTTGGTATTCCCCTGGAGGAGGTGGCTGGGGAGAGGGAGGTCTGGGAACGCCTTGGTATTCCCCTGGAGGAGGTGGCTGGGGAGAGGGAGGTCTGGTAATGCCTTGGTATTCCCCTGGAGGAGGTGGCTGGGGAGAGGGAGGTCTGGGAACGCCTTAGTATTCCCCTGGAGGAGGTGGCTGGGGAGAGGGAGGCCTGGGAACGCCTTGGTATTCCCCTGGAGGAGGTGGCTGGGGAGAGGGAGGCCTGGGAACGCCTTGGTATTCCCCTGGAGGAGGTGGCTGGGGAGAGGGAGGTCTGGGAACGCCTTAGTATTCCCCTGGAGGAGGTGGCTGGGGAGAGGGAGGCCTGGGAACGCCTTGGTATTCCCCTGGAGGAGGTGGCTGGGGAGAGGGAGGCCTGGGAACGCCTTGGTATTCCCCTGGAGGAGGTGGCTGGGGAGAGGGAGGTCTCAGTATCACTGCTTAGACTGCTGTCCCACAGGACCCGACCCCAGATAAGCAGCAGAAAAAGGATGGATGGATGGATTGATATTCAGTATCTATTTTTATCATCAGTCATAACTACCTTGTGATCAGTCTTCTATGCTTGATAGAAGTGTGTGACATCCTCCTCCATCTGTTATGTAGAGTGTAGAGAAGATTATACTTACTGTCACATCAAATCTCATGGATCAGTGCTGTTCACTGATCTCTGAACAGTTCCTGCTGTGGGGCAATTCATCTAAGCTTATGGTGATCAGTGGATTTCCTCTAATCTCTGTGCAGTTTATGTGACACATCATGGTATCTTAGTCCACAACGTTCAGCACATCATCCCTACTCACTGTGTTCAGAACCCATTTACTGATCTCTGGCCTTCTTTGTCGGGTCCTGCATCCAAACGAACTCGAGACAGGTCTGTAAAAGACCAAACTTCACAAGTGAAATGTTGTTCTAACCTAAGTATTCACTTAAATCCGTAAAATGCCAGTTTTTTTGTTTTACTGTTTGTGTTTGGCATCCGCAGGAACAGGAGATTTACTGGTGAACGTGCACTGCAGTATTTCACCGACTGAGTGAGACGGTGCATCAGGATGAACATAAACAGATCACAGTTTTAGCTGGGCCTGGCGTCCGGCCCTGTGTGTGTGTGTGTGTGGGGGGGGGGGGGGGGGCTGAAAAAGCTCGTTCCGGCTCCCCCCACATTTGTCACGAAGGGAATAATATCTCTTCATAGTCCAGCCCTCCAAGTCTTACCAGTCAGTTCTGCCAGAGCTCCAGGCCCCACGCCCCCCCCCCCTGCTGCGCTTCTGATATGAGGAACGGAAATGCAAAATGGCCAATGTTGATGGCAGGGTGGTTCTGGGAATTCAGGGCGGTCCTTCATCCGCTTCGTCGCTGTTAAACCTGAGTTCTGAGCGGTGATATATTTCACCGTAGCAGGTGTTGACCTCAGCGGCGAACCAGCACTCGAAATCTTTCATTTGTGTTTTATTTAAGTTTCAGTTTTGACAATTCCTGATTCTTTCTCAGTGGATCAAATTAGCACTGCAAGTAAAATAGTCATAAAATTTCATGCTCAAATGCATGTTTTATTATGACATTTAAAAACTTCATATATATATATACACACGGTATAGATTTGAGAACTAAATTCAGATGTGTATACTTTTTAATTAGGAATTATTATTTTTGTAGCCTAGCCAGTATTTTCCTTTTTTCCCCAGAGTCACGGTTTTTCCATTTGAACAGCTGAAATTTCACTGGAACATCTCAGCTGCCACTCTCCCTTCCCCCGACACATTCTAGCCTCCGCAAGTTAATAAGTTCATATCCTTTACCACTATTCACCACCCTATTTAACTTCCATTAGCATGTGGCACAGCGTACTTTAATAATTTGTTTATAGTCTAAAAGGTAGGTGTCCTGGGATGCACTGACCTCCCATTAGGGGTGGACCAAGCCTTGTGTGTAATGCTAAGCCTTCGTGATGGATGGATGGATGGATGGATGGATGGATGGATGGATGGATGATTCTGCATATATCTAAATGTCGAACATCATGACAAAAAGCTATTATAATAGTTCATGACCAATGCTGATAACATGTCCAAACCAAAATCTTAAATCTCTGAACTTAAGAAACAGGAATCACGAATCAAAAAGTCTAATGGTAACATCCTGTATATGAAACTGTCCCATTGATCAAAGCCTTTATGAGTCTACAGGGTTTGCAAACGACCCCAATTCTTTTGATGCAGCTAATTTCAGGTTAATAATGGAATAATACAGATTTTCCGTAAGATTTCTTACGCAAACGTGAGAGTCAGAAAGCGTGAGTGTCACACCAGACGCGTGAGAGTTGGCAGCCCTGCCATTGGTTGGGCTGACACACCATGAGAGTTGGCAGCCTTGCCATTGGTTGGGCTGACACACCATGAGAGTTGGCAGCCCTGCCATTGGTTGGGCTGACACACCATGAGAGTTGGCAGCCCTGCCATTGGTTGGGCTGATACACCATTGAAGGCAGCAGTTTAATTTGGCTCTACAATCCAGTCATTCTGTGATATTGATTGATGCATTATTTCTTTTATCAGTCATCTTTCATATCTAAGTTTCATACATTTCTTTTTAAATTTTGTATATGCATTTGGACAAATGAACAGTAACATCAAAGGATTTTTACTGAAACGTGTGTGATTCTTGTAATCCTGGAAAGGTTTATTTTTATTCTAATGTCATGTGCTGACCAGCTTGCAGTGGTTGCCAAGGTAACCACATGTATGCTTGCAGTGTCAGAGGCTGAGAGCTCCTGTTTCCCAAATCTCTCTCAAAGGTGGACTGCATCTGGCAATTAAACCATTTAGTGAACAGAAGCCAAAACATTGCCTCTCACAGACATGCACTTCAAACTCGAAAAAATCATCAGTACAGTAAAGTCCGACCAGGCCATTTATGCCTGAATTCTGAAATTCTCAGTTTTCCAGATGTTCACATGGAAAATGGCTGTCAAAACTAACTAACCTTAATCAAACTTGTGTAATAGCATATTGGGAAGTTAAAGCCAATCTATTCAACAGATATTAACATCACCATAAAAACATATATAGAAACATATAGGAATATATATATATATATATATATATATATATATACACACACGCACACGCACACACACACGCACACACGCACACACACACACACGCACACACACGCACACACACACGCATCCCATTGGAGGCAGTAGGTTGGTTTATTTGACTCTACACTCAAGTCATTCTGTGATGTTGATGAATTATTTTCTTTCATATCTAATTATATTTATAAGATTGATGAGTGGCTGGTTCCTATATGTTGCTACATATGTATACATATACACAGTTTTGTGACAAAGTGGGCAATCTTATCAGCAAAGGGCCGGTGTGTATGCAGGTTTTTGGGATAAGCTGTAGGTCAGCTGTTCAAACTCAGGTGTGAGGACTCTTCAGCCAATCAGGCCTCTAATTAGTAATCTAATTAGGGAGTTGCAGTGAAAACCCGCATACACACCGGCCCTTTGCGGATAAGATTGCCCACACCGGTCTTAGACCATTAAAGAAAATGTTTCAAGCCTTTTCTGGGTAATAAGTGGTATTAAATTTGTATTTTTGATCAGAAAAATGCAATTTAACATTAAGTATAAAAATGAACAACAGCACAATAAAAGATTAGCAATTCAGTAAAGCAAAAATCACTGCAGGCATTCAGTGCCAGATAATCTCCTTGTTGTGCTAATTTCACCAGCATGGTGTCCAGCTCACAGCATCCAAGGACAGACAACAGAGACCATTTCAGCATAGTTTGCATTTTGCTGTTGCCCCCTGAATTGGTATCATGTCAGGTGAACACATCTTTGACAGCTGCCAATTAGAAGAGACTCCAGGGGGTCACTAGAACAGCAGAGAAGGTGATCGGCTGTCCACTGCCCTCCCTGGACTCCACTGCCAGCTCTAGGTGTCTCTCCAGAGCCAGTGCGATTACAAAAGACCACTTCCATTTTAGCACCACCTATTCAACATACTGCCCTCCCTGGACTCCACTGCCAGCTCTAGGTGTCTCTCCAGAGCCAGTGCGATTACAAAAGACCACTTCCATTTTAGCACCACCTATTCAACATACTGCCCTCCCTGGACTCCTCTGCCAGCTCTAGGTGTCTCTCCAGAGCCAGTGCGATTACAAAAGACCACTTCCATCCTAAGCACCACCTATTCAACATACTGCCCTCCCTGGACTCCACTGCCAGCTCTAGGTGTCTCTCCAGAGCCAGTGCGATTACAAAAGACCACCTCCATCCTAAGCACCACCTATTCAACATACTGCCCTCCCTGGACTCCACTGCCAGCTCTAGGTGTCTCTCCAGAGCCAGTGCGATTACAAAAGACCACCTCCATCCTAAGCACCACCTATTCAACATACTGCCCTCCCTGGACTCCACTGCCAGCTCTAGGTGTCTCTCCAGAGCCAGTGCGATTACAAAAGACCACCTCCATCCTAAGCACCACCTATTCAACATACTGCCCTCCCTGGACTCCACTGCCAGCTCTAGGTGTCTCTCCAGAGCCAGTGCGATTACAAAAGACCACCTCCATCCTAAGCACCACCTATTCAACATACTGCCCTCCCTGGACTCCACTGCCAGCTCTAGGTGTCTCTCCAGAGCCAGTGCGATTACAAAAGACCACTTCCATCCTAAGCACCACCTATTCAACATACTGCCCTCCCTGGACTCCACTGCCAGCTCTAGGTGTCTCTCCAGAGCCAGTGCGATTCCAAAAGACCACCTCCATCCTAAGCACCACCTATTCAACATACTGCCCTCGGAAAATGGTTCAAATCCATCAGGTGCAAAACCAACAGACTGAAGAACAGCTTCTACCCGTGGGCAGTCAGAACTCTTAATGCACCAGATCACTGACATCACTCCTTCAATCTTCCCCTCACTGCTATCTTTTTAAACTTATGGTGACCATAAGTATGTATGTGTGTGTGGGTGTGGGTGGGTGTGGGTGTGTGCGTGTGCGTGTGCACGTGTGTGCAGATTTCTTCCATACGTTCATCTCACTGCTGCTACTGACTATGGCTCTGTGCAATATCTTGGCAAATGTGCAATTACCAACCTACCCAATAGTGTCACTTATCTATGACTAAAGCCCTCCCCCTTATTTATTATATGTATGACACCCTTGCATATACCCCCCATGTCTCTTGTACCTATACATTGTATATACTGTGTTTTTATATTGTTCTTATATCTTGTACTGACACTTTCTTAACATCTTTGTGGTCTTACCAGCTAATTTCGTTGTCCAGGCAACTGTAAAATGACAATAAAAAGTCTTCAACTCTTCTGATGGTAAAATATCAATGAAGACGTGATTAAATGGTTTTTAAGTGTATATATTATGCATGGGAAGTTTCCACATTTTTTTTTATTTTTCTGTTGGGGGGAGGCAGGAAGACTGCCAAACTGTTTGTGGGTCCCTAATTTATGATTTGCTGTCATCTGTAATCCATTTCACCTTTCTCCGCTGGGGGAGACGGTGGCTTCGGTGATGTACCCCAAGCCGAGTAATCAGCCCGGGCTGTGATTTACATTCCACCGAGCTAAACTCCTTCTTAGCGACGGCAAAAGCAAATGTACAACCTCTGAAACTCACTGAGTAACTGTCCGTTGGGGAAATCTGGGAAACATCCTGATTGAATGTAATTTGATTACCTGAATTAATGGCTCTGAAAACCTGGCCGAGGTCACCGTATTATTATCTGCAGTCTCAGCTGTTTCTCCAGTATTCCAGGAAAACTGATCCAGATCTCAATATCAGGAGAAGATTTGGCAATGATTAGCATTTTCGAATTCGACTGTATCAACATGAATACACTGAGGAAGAAGAGAAGTCCTATCGCAGTCAATAGCTGTTGTGCAAGGGTTAAGACCCAGTTATTAGTTCGCAATTGCATGTCATTATAATAGAGCATTTATTTACTACTGTGATTAGCCTGACTGGCACTACCTATGCAGATACACAAAATAAATCAATAGCCTTCTGACCAATCAGATTTTGGGATTCAACGGTGCCGTGGTATGATGTCAAGTGCATTAAATGTTCTGAAAGAAAAGTAAGGCTTATACTGAATTTCTGTCCAGGGTAAGGTCTCATTACCAGTATAGGCCCCAGGACCACAGTCACCCTTTACTGAATAAGAAAATGGATGGATGGAAATGCGGGCCGTGCACGTTGGCGTCTTAATTCACAGTAGCCCCAGCCTATAAACCTCACCAGGGCGTGTGGCTTGAGCAGTTACTCAGAAAGCCTGCTGAATGCATGAAGTGGCGTTGCAGCATCTCTGAGGACATCTGGAGGGCTATCATCTTCCAGGACGGCTTCGTTACCACGCATTTCTGTTATAATTCACCAAGGCTTCATTGCACAGTCTGGACGTCTCGGGTTACAGGCCTAAGAGTCATTTGGAGCTGTTTAAGGAACTTCTAGTTTCTGGACTTTCACTGCCGAGCCGGAGCTGATTTACGGGTCGTGTTTGGGGGGGTAACGTTTCCAAGGCTGCTGCGTGGACCTGGAGCCCGCGTCTGGTTCCGGTGCTGTTGCTCTGCCCCCCTCCCCGATCCCGAGGCAGGTTAAACACATCTCAGCTGTGCCTTCTGCTGCGGCGGACACGCCCCCCCCCCTGCTGCTCTCACAGAGGGACAGCGGTTCTCTGCTTCCCTTCGCTCAGACGCTCGCAGGCATTAATAATGAGCACTGCTGCCGTCTTAGTTCAGAAATACAGCTGCTGTTTAGCAGTTACGATAAATACCAAGAACTAATATTCTTTAACGATCGTTGACTTCACGGCTTCTGCAAGGTGTTGATTGGTTAATTGTAAATATACCCAAGTCATTTTTTTCCGCTCATTTTTATTTTGGCAGGATTTGGCATGATTGTGATACTTAGTTTATGACTTATTTGAAACGGAGTCCTTTTACATGTTATTTTCTTCACTTCTCCCACATGACTCGGATTTTACTGGTCTATGCACATTTTACTGGTCTATGCACATTTTTTTTCCAAATACCTCAGTGTTCATTTTCATGTTCCTGTAGTTCACAGTAGCCGTTTGCTATGCATCGGGTTCTGTGTCATTTGACTGCGGACGCTAAAGTCTTAACGGTGAGCAGCCAGTGTTACCTGTGAATGGCCTGATCTCCTTACGCTTTTACCTTCTGTGTGGTGACCAAGCAAGCCCTGCTCTGTTTGCCACCACGGTCCCTGAGCTCGAAATCTCCTTATTGCTCCTGAACAGGCTGGTTTTCCAAGGCGGCTCATTTGATCTAAATCACCATGACACTTTTACGATATTTCTTTCCCTCCGTCACGTCCCTCCACTTCTGAGCCCCCCCCCCCCGGCTGTAAATCATGTGTTTCCCAGATGTCACTCTAACAGAGCCTTACTTGCAGTAGCCGATGGCTGCAAAATGATCAAAATGAAGGGACATTGTTTGGTAGTTTGCTAAACGTCTCTGACACTGATTAAGCATCTCATGAACCATCATCTCACCCAGACCAACATGTGAAGCTTAAAAACACCCGTTCACCATGTCTTCTTGGATAGTGGGTGGAAACCAGGGTTCCCAGAGAAAACCTGCACTAAAGGCTAAACTGGTGCTGGTGGTATGACGTCACAGTGCAACCGACTGAATCATCTCACCCTGAGTCACAAGCAATACTCTGCATGACCATATGGATAATATTTTCAGCTGTTTAAGTGCGTACTTTAATAATGGATAATATTTTCAGCTGTTTAAGTGCGTACTTTAATAATGGATAATATTTTCAGCTGTTTAAGTGCGTACTTTAATAATGGATAATATTTTCAGCTGTTTAAGTGCGTACTTTAATAATGGATAATATTTTCAGCTGTTTAAGTGCGTACTTTAATAATGGATAATATTTTCAGCTGTTTAAGTGCGTACTTTAATAATGCACAAAACTACAGAACAAGCCAGTTTAATCCGTTTATTTTTATTTGTGTTGCACATCTTGGAGATGCTGAGATATGTTTGTAAGCTATAAATAACCAGTGTTTTTAATTAGAGTAACAGCAGTATGCAGAGTCTTGGATCAACTATTTAAGATGCGCTCAGCTGCTCTTAAGTCTGTGATTCAGCGTTAACAGTTAAAGTGGGATTTGTTTGCTGGCTGGGACCCTAAAGTCACAGCCCTGCGGAGAAGCAGTAGACAGGTCTTAATGCAACGTTGACATAGAACTTCCTGTATCGATAAATGTAAATGACTTTATGACTCAAATTAGCTACTGCAGTTTTACGAAGTTGCTGTATAACGTAGTCAGTCAACAAGCATGAAGGTTAAAAACCCGGGAGCGGAGAAACGGCTCGAGGAGAAGCTTCGTCTGTCGCAGCAAACGAGACGGAGTTACAGGGTCAATAACAAGGAGTCTATTGCCTGATTTATTTGGGGTGACGTCTTTTAAAAAGGGCTTCAGAGTCAGTGCACATGAGTCCTTAGGAGTGACCTGGGAGGCACAGAGAGGAGAGTGGAGGAGAACAGAGTTACAGGCACGTACAGGGACAGCTACTGGAAGCGAGGCTGAAGGAGGATCGAAGCCTGGACTCGACTGGAAAGCCAGCCTACAAAAACAGATTAAACAATGAGAAACAAGTCTTTTATTCTGTTGCTTGCTATAAAGAACTTATGTTTTTTTATATAAACCTCAAAAACCATAATCCAAGGAAAATAGAACCTGAGGTTAAGAAAAACCTAGAAGTGCATAGATCTCTGAGTAGCGCAACATGCAAGTACAGGCTGTACAATTAATATTTACTATATGCGTGGCCACTGAAACGTAATAAATCAACTGGATGTTCTCTGTTTAACATGCTTTCACGGCATTGCTGTTCCAGCACCCACAAACCAGCACCTTTTAGTAACAGTGGGGCGGAATCGTTTTCAGGTTTCTGGGACAAGCATTGCCTGAAAAACCATGGCTACAGAAGACGGCAACCTCAAGACATGCTTGAATGCACCCCAAGCAGAAATGTGGATGACAGCTGATTTTATGCTGATAATAAATCTACAGAAACACCTTGTACCTCTGGTCTCAATTATTAGTTTCTTAATATGTCTCCTGCTAAGAGCCCTACATACCAAACTAATGGGTCAAAATGGAACTGTGAGGCAAGGCACGTGCAGCTAAAAGCTTGCAATTCACAACCTTCCAAACCATTTTAAATGTGCCAGTGCTTGTAATTAACACTTTCATGACTGTTAAATTTGGGAAGATGTCTAGTGGTGGAGGTCTTTGCTAGGGGAGGATCCGAATCCGAATATGTTAGGTGACTTGGACAATATGCGAACATCATATACACTGTATCACAGGTGTAAATGAGGGAGGGCATAGGGGATTGTAACCCCCCCCCCCCCAAATAATCAAAAACAGCCAATACAACGCTCTAGCCCCCTTAAATAGGTGGGCAACAACCCCCTAATACTCAGGCCGAAGTTTTACCCTTGCACTGTATACATACATACCGATGCAGTATACTGCATCTACGCCTGTACCTGTACTGCCTTAAAAAGCTAAGATACAGCACTGTGCAAAAGGTTTGGGCAATCAAAGGAAATGCTTAAAGCTATTTATCTGGGTAGTAAGTGTATATTTGCTCAGAACAAAAATGACAATGTAACATTGGAACATAAGCAAATTAAGAGTAACACAACATGAATTTCCTCAGTTGTCCAAACAGATACTGATATGTTGTTTTGAATTGGCATTGAAGCTAGTTGGTGAAAATGAGTTCTCTGATTTGGCTGAATGTGAATCACCACCTCTAGTCATGCCAGTGTGTTCCTGTGCAAATGTTTACAATCAACAGGAGGAGACAGCAGCCAATGGTATGTTGGCCTTGGTTTCTGCTACGTTTCGCCGTCGGCTTGGTGTGCGCCCCACTTTAGTCTCTAGCCTGGATACTCCAGTTAATGAAACTCAGTTGACCCTGATTGGATTATTTTTTGTGTTAGATTGTGGGCAGCTGGGTAGATTCTAAGAGCATCGATGAGTCTGAAGTTTGGTCCCAGAGGAGTGTTGTGGTTACAAGGCTTTGTCTAGTTAGAGGCTTATTTCTTCGAGGTGGTTTTTGTGCTAGTTTTGGGACCAACATGACGACATCACCTGTAAAAACCAAAAATGCCATCTTGAGTTCACCAAACTGGACACCCTCCACCTCTCGGCTGCACCTATAAATTCTATCGATAAAGGTTATGAACAGAATCAGTGACTAATGGCAGCCCTGGCAAAGTCCAACACACACTGGGAACCTTAATTTCTGGCGGCAATGCAAAACAAGGTCTTACTGCAGTTACACAGGGACCTAGTGACCCATAACAACAGACCCATGACCCCATACTACTGAAACACCCCCAAGGACACAGTCATATGCCTTTTCCAAGTCCACAAAACACGTGTAGACTGGTCAGGCAAACTCCCATGAAGCCACCAGTTTCCTTGTGAAACTAAAGGGCTGGTCCAGTGTTCTGTAGCCAGGATGGAATCCCTGTTGTTCCTCCTGGATTGGAGGTTTGACCATCGTAGGGACCCTACTCTGCAGTACCCTGGCACTGAGGCTGAGGGGCATGACCCCTCTGACGTTGCACATATTCCACAGTCCCCTTTCTTAAACATTGGAACCACTACCCCCAACTGCCAGATCAAAGACGCTGTCTCCAAGAGGTACATCAGCCAAGTGAGCCAAGAACATCCAGAGCCTATATGAATTCAGGGCAATTCTCATCCACTCCTGGATCCTTATTGCTGAAGAGCTTTTGAGCACTTCAGTGACCTCAGCCCTAGTGCTGGGAAAGTCCTTCTCTGAGTTTTCAAGCTGTACTTCCTCCAAGGAAGGTGTGTCGGCGAGATTCAGGAGGTCCTTGAACTACTCCTGACTGTATCCCTAACTGAACTCAACAACACTCCATACCCGCTGTAAAGAGCATGAGTAAAGCTCTGCTTCCCCTTCCTAAGTCACCTGACGGTCTTTTTGAGCCAAGTTTTTGCCACCAGGTTCAGGAATTGCCACCTGCGACAGGCACCAACAACCTTGAAATAGTTCACAACTCCTTTATGTTCAAACATAGTGCTAATTAAGGACAAGCTATGGTTGCACTGCTTGAGTTCAGATTGAGCAGGTCATTCCTCCTAATCACAGTTTTCGAGGATTCACTGTTATTAATCATGTGAGTATTAAAGTCACACAGTAGAACAATGGAGTTCCCCAGAGAGGGTGACGGCATTCAAGGTCTCCAATTCGGCCGGATACTATGAACTGGTGTTTGGTGCATAAGCACAGACAATAGTCAGAGTCTATCCCCTCAGAAGGCGACCCTCTCATTCACCGGGGTGAACTTCAGTGTACTGACACCAAACCAGGGGGCTATGAGCAGGACCACACCTGCCCAGCCCGACAGAGTCTAGGTCATCTCCCAGAGTTTAGTTCGAGAGTCCATAGTGCACGTTGAGGTGAGCCCAGCTATAATTAGCCAGTATCTCTCTACCTCTTGCACAGCTCAGACTCCTTTCCCACCAGAGAGGTTACATTCCATGTCCCAAAAGTCAGGTTCAGCAGCCGGGGACCAGTCCGCTGAGGCTCCTGCCTTCAACTGCCCCTCAATTTACGACGGACTGAACCCCCACAGCCCCCACTGGCAGGTGGGGGGCCTACCGGAAGGCCGACTTATGTAACTGTTTCAGGCTCTGACTGACCAGACCCCATGGGTCTGGCCCAACCACCAGGAGCTCGCCTTTGAGCTCCCCCCCAGGTATGGCTCTGGAACGGGGCCCCAATCTCCCTAAGCCGGGTCGAGGTTACATGGTCCTCACTGGTTTGTTTTATTTGGCTGTATTTCTCATATGAACATGCTGAATTCCCTGTTGGTGTGATGACAGGCCTGTGTTTTTCATTATGACTGCATGCAAACATGAGGCAAATCTACTCCACTAAGACATCTGGATCTCTGAGGTCATCTGAATGGACTGTTAAGGGGAGACGCACGCTGACAGGGGGTGTGGGTGCAGTTCGCACCGAACGAGGCTGGTACACCTGTGTATCTGGGCCTACAGGTGAGGGAATTTCATCTCCTAAAAGATGAGATTGTTTTGTTGTAGCTTAATAATCACCACTCACAGCAGGTGGAAATATTCAAGGTTAAGAAAATCCATCCTGCTAAGTGGAAGAGTCAACTATATTGGATGTCAGCCTTCTCATTAGGTCATCTGCAAGCCTTTGAACTGGAAAATAATCTTAGATGAACACATCAACTCAATTATTATGAAAAAGAATGAACCTATTAAAATGATTATAGATAAGAGCCTTTTACAGCTGACACAGATGATCAGAAGGCTTGGTTGTCACTTACATTTCGCTGTTTGAAAAGGTTCAAGCCGTGTTGGCTTGGTATCCAATGCTGGCAAAGTCGACTGACAATTTATAATAAGCGTATAAACCTTGTGAGGATTGACCTAACATGGCAGATGCAATTTAAGACCACAAACCTATCTAGAAGTTCAGCTTGTGAAGGAGTTCATCTGGAGAACACTATTGTTAGCATTTTTGCATCATTTTAAAATTACTGTAAATAAAAATGAGTATAGATATAATACTTATCCCTGTGGTTTAAATGGCATCTTTGCAAGAGAATTATTGACAGTGTTTGAGGTATTAGCAAATTGTGGGTCTTGATTGTTTTTATTCCAAAAAAACAGACGTAAAATATTCTTATAATAAATACACCTAGCATAAATGAAGACATTAAATAATATGATTGCAACTTCAATCTGAAGCTTTATGTTTTACATCGATAGGGGTGTATCGGTGGGGCAAGAAACCAGGCTGGTACAGGACCGATTTTTATAAAACAAAGGAATTATCAGGGTGGGACTTCATAGACTTTCCAGAGCACAGCTTCAGACCCCAAAAAAAGAAGCAAGTGAATCAAGGAGATTACAGCTGAACACTGATAAATCCAAGGCAGAATGAAGCCCCAAAAGAATGATAACATGTCCCTAGGCAGGATTAACATGGACTCCTATTTCACAGGGAGATATTAAACCCATGTGTTTTATAACATAAAAACCTGCATTTTCAGTGTAATTCATGGAGTTCTACACAAAATAAATACTTCTTGGGTGGTCAGAAGCATAAACCGTCTTGAGAGGGCATTACATCTTCAGGAGAAGCACCTTCTTGTGGAAGTGGAATGACATGCTTAAGTTCTAAATTCGTGGGGAGTGGTACAGAGTTCATGTTCAGAGCATCGTCGCATCACAGAGGATCTGGAGGTCAAGCATTTCATTCCTGTCAGAGTTTTGAAAAGATCAAACAGGTCAAGCCTTAAGTAAATGCTGAGAACAAATATCCTAAAACGCAGGAAAAGCAATTTGGCACAATGTGTTCAGCCAAAAACCACGCAAGCTTTTGACTTCTCTACTAAACTGTGTTCAAAACAATGAAGTACTTTTATGAAGCTGGTTTAAATGATGTATCAAATTCTTTTTCAGTCAAAAAAGTTTCTAATTTTGACTTGAAAATCTAGAGCAGTTCCTGTTGATTTATTATAGAGATATAAATGTATATTTATATGTGTAATTAAAGGTACTTTTAGAATGGCATATTTCAATTAGCATACAATATCATCCAGTATCCATGCAGCAGGTTTGAAATGAGTTTTTCCAGCGTCTATATTGATGTATATAGAGACACATCATTTTGAATCTTGAAAAATTAGTCTTTGATTCCTGACCCTGTAATTTGTCAAGAGCAATGAGAATTGTTCAACCCAAATAGTCTCAAACAAAGCTACACTATATTGCCAGAAGTATTGGAACTCCCCTCCAAATCATTGAATTCAGGTGTTCCAATCACTTCCACAGCCACAGGTGTATAAACTCAAGCACCCAGGCATGCAGGCTGCTTCTACAATCATTTGCGAAAGAATGGGTCGTTCTCAGGAGTGAATTCAAGCCTTACATCACCAAGTGCAATGCAAACCATCGGATGCAGTGGTGTAAAGCGTGCCGACACTGAACTCTAGAGCAGTGGAGACATGTTCTCTGAAGTGACGAATCGTGCTGCTCTGTTTGGCACTCTGATGGATGAGTCCAAGTCGGTTGCTTGCCAGGAGAACGGTACTTGCCTGATTGAATTGGCTTGGTTCCTTAGTTCCAGTGAAAGCAACTCTTAATGCTACAGCATTTGAAGCCATTTTGGACAATTTCATGCTTCCAACTTTGTGGGAACAGTTTGGGGATGACCCTTCCTGTCCCAACATGACTGCGCACCAGTGCACAAAGCAAAGTCCATAAGGACATGAATGAGTGAGTCTGGTGTGGAGGAACTTGACTGGCCGGCACAGAGCCCTGACCTCAACCCGACAGAACACCTTTGGGGTGAATTAGAGCGGAGACTGCGAGCCAGGCCTTCTCGTCCAACATCAGTGCCTGACCTCACAAGTGGTCTCCTGGAAGAAGTCATAAGTTCTCATAAACACTCCTAAACCTTGTGGACAGCCTTCCCAGAAGAGTTGAAGCTGTTATAGCTGCAAAAGGTGGGTCAACTCCATATTAAAGCCTATGTATAAAAGAATGTGATGTCATTAAAGTTCATGTATGTGTAAAGGCAGGCGTACTAAGATCGTAACAATATAACAGATAATATATACTGTGTGTAAATATAAACACACACGTGTGTGTGTGTGTGTGTGTGTGTGTGTGACTTCACTTCATATTAAGTCTCTTTGTATTATACTTAATTCCATTGTCTCTTCTGCTAATTTGTTTTACTCTGTATGTTTTAATTTGCACAATCTAGGAGAAGGCTAGCTTTTCGTTTCACTGCATGTTGTACCTGAATAACTGTGTGTGTGGCAATTAAACTCTTGAACTTGAACTTTGTGTGAGTGTTAGTCTCTCTTAACAAGCATACATTAATAAGACCAGCTAATGACTTCCCCATTTGTATTGGATAAATAAACTTGCTTGGCCTTACAAATTACAAAGTCTCTCCAGGAAAAACAAAATATAGCTTCAGTGCTATGCAATACAGTCATATTGTAAGTGCTCAGGAATACAAAAATGCCATTGGGACAATGTTTTACAGCCATCACCTAGAGGTAATGAGACTCATTGGCCCTGGCAGACGTTGGTAGCCTAGATTGTTTCATTTCTGCATTACTGTGCACGAGCTGAGAAACGATTTCATGGGATCTGCATTTCCCTCAGCGTCACGCTTAATTGGAGCCACGTTTTCGGATTGCAGATGCTCAGTTTAGTTTCGACAAACCACAAGCCCTGGATTGTTGTGGCAGATCCGTCAACATTGAGACGAAACTGATGTTGTGCTGAAACAGTGAGTCAGAACAACGCAATCCCTCCGGGTGCCAAAGGGGAATCTGCCAGGCTTCAGACGGCATATGACACAGCCTGGATGGTGCTGTACTAAGCAGACTGACTCCTCAGTGAAAGTAGGTTTGAAGAAAGAACGTAGCCTGCAGAAGCTGGTTAATTGTGGTTCTGAGGCTGAACATTTGACCCATGACATTTCCTCCAGATATTATAGTCAGCTAGAGTAACAACGATATGTTGGACACATGGCATTGTCTTGAGGCTTCTAGAATTCAGCAGCATTTGTCATTATGAGGTACTGGGCTGGGTGATTTGGTAACTCCAACTCCCCATAGCATGTTTTTGGACTGTAGGAGCAAACCAGAGCACCTGGAGAAAAACCCAGGACAAGACTTTACACACACGGAGCCATCAAAGGCGGTAACCACGGCAACACAGTGCCACCCCCCTAGGGATGCATAATGCACTGCTGTCGTAATCTACTCTCTATTTGAAACCATATTCACAGACTCTGAAAGACAGCAAATAAGTGGACTTCCTAATTTTTTAGGGATTATGCTTATAGATTCCATCACTGGAAATGTAAATTTGTGTTATATAGTCTGTCAACAATGTGAACTTGTGTAAACCTTTTTAACCTTAGAGCACCTGCCCCTCAGAAAGTTACACTGAACACCACAGCACTGAACACCACAGCACTGAACGTTTGTATAACGGCCAATTATCGTTTTAAAAATGAATGCTGAACAGGCTATTAAGTGGTAATATGCCTCTAATTGCTAGTGGTCTTTATAGAGTACTTACATTATTTAAATGCAATTATAGTACGGGTCATTCTGGTCCTATTCATTAATTATTCAATTTAGAATTACAACCCTGTGTACAACAGCAATGTACCTCATAATTAAACCATTTAATTAGATGCATAAGTAGCGGATAGCCAAGAATATGGAAAGTGTCATAAAATATCTACAGCACCCAGGTGCAAAAAAATGGCCTGCAACCAGAGTGCGGGGAATGGGAATTTCATTTTAGAACAACCAGAGATCCGATAAGTAAGAAAGAAAATGTGAAATGTCATTCTCACCAACAGCACAAGTATCTCGCCAGCTAAACAACGAAGAATGACCAGGGCCAAATATGACGCACTCTGAGGTCGGAGTAGTGGGACGGCTTTCATTCGCACACTGTTAATTTAAATAGCCGAACGTAAATCAATTACGAAGATTTTAGCTAGCTAATAGCTTTATAGCGCTGCTAAATAGCCGGCCACTATGGCTCTGGCCCATCCATGCTAGCTAACTCCACTGAGGGCCGTTTCCTTGAAATCATTCTTATTTATTCATATAACAACAAACGTATTTTTCCTTGCTGGCTACCAAATTTCTATTCAAGTATATTTCTTATGTCTTATATCTTGTTCCAGAGCAACAAATAGAAAAAAAAATCTCAATTGTACAAGAACTGAAATTATTCATTATCCCTGGTTGGTTAAGACATTTTAAAATGGGGTGATGCAGTGACACCAATACTGTCCAGCGAACATCATTTTTCGAGGCCCAGACTTACGGCTTACAGCATATTGTCCTGCCATGTAACCTCTCTCTGTTAAGCCCCTTTCTCCTTCTCTCCAGGATACTGGTGTGATTTCCCTTCTTTTTCCTCTACAAGATATTCCTAGGCAAGTTTATTCCAGTTGCAGAAAGACAGAGGCCCATTTGAGCTAGCAAAGCCATTGTGCAGGACCGCATGCTCACTTTTCCCTGTCAGCGCTTGTTTGGTAAGTAAAGCCAAATCAGCGTTATGATGTGTGAACTGCCGCAAACCACTGAATAGATGGTAGTGTTTGATTTCAGGGGAAGGTGACTTTCCAGCATCTACAGCTGGCCTGCAAATTAGATTGTCATTGACAGAAAGACATTCAAGAAAAACTATTGAAATCATGAAAACTTGGAATGGATGATATCAGTTCGATTCCCACGGCCTATTGTACTCCCAGGACAAACATTATATGTAGGTGAAGGACAGAAGCTTAGCTTTTGGTTATTGTTTCTGTTAAACATGATAGTTGCTATGTGTGGTAGTAGATAACTTCGGATTTAGCCGTTTTGCCTGAAATATGAACCTATTACCAGACAAAAAAAATCATACAAAGGGTTTCCTGGAAGGAAAAGCTACAAGCTGTGCTGTCAGACTGAGAACTCAAGAAGCACTGAGGACACGTTGGGGTGACTAGTCTCAGCAACCAGTTGGCAGTTATGTTTGGGTCTTGGGAAGCATCAACGGACCATAAAATGGGATACCCACCCTTCCTAGGAGACTCACAGGACAGTCTGGCAGGGAGCTGGGAGGGAGCAAAAATGTGGACTGTCTTGCAGGGAGCTCGGAGGGAGCAAAAATGTGGACTGTCTGGGAGGGAGCCAGCTCATTTTCCCTAAGATGCATTCTATAGCTGTATGTTAGTGATGTGTACCTGTGTGCAGAAGGTAATGGGTTCAAATCCTGTGCCCAGCAGAGTAATCATATCACCCTCAGGCCCTTAACCTCCAGGGCATCTGGAACGACCCAGGGAAGCTGGATGACCCTGCTCTCTGACCCTCACTAGTACATTAATTTGGACAGAAGTGTTCACTAAATAAGAAAATGTACTCACTGTCCTGGCTAGTGCTCTAGTATTCAACTAAAGCACTTAGAGCCAGCCAAGGGCACACTGGTTGAGTGTTAATTGAAGAGCTGTTGAAAGAACATTTATTGCTGTTACACCAGAGAAAGCCTTAAGAACTTCTAACCCCATTTCCAGAAAAGTTAGGGATAATTTCCAAAAAGCAATAAAAACAAACCTTTGATTTGATAATTCACATGAACCTTTCACTGACAAAGTCGTCAATATTGTCCCAACTCAATGAGGCACATTTACCATTGTGTTACATCACCTTTCCTTTTAATTACACCTTTCAATCATTTGGGTACTGATGATACTAAATGCAGTGGCCATTGTTTATCGATCCGCACGCATGCACTTCACGTTGTCCAGTCCTAAAATAACGGTAATGCGCAGCCATCGCTGGGACACTGTATTGACCAATTAGCACCCAGGACCAGAACTATCCGTTTTATAAGTTAAATTTAAATATTCAGCACAAAAACATAATTTTGAAAAGGCGTGTGTAACGCAGAAAAGGACAATAACTGTAACGTGATTACTTGAAATTTGAACCGTAAGCTTTACTTGATTATGGAGGAAAGTAATATAATTATTACTTATTATTACTACTCGTTATCCCAACACTGGCCTTCAGCAATAAAATGTGGAACAGTACGTGATGTTTGCTCAAACATTCAGCATTAAAAGGCCCACGAGGACTTTGACAAATCACCACCCCGTGAGTTTTTGCTGTAAATCTAAATGCAGCCGCACGGCCCGACACACATTGCAGTGACAATGTTTGTCTAGCTACATGACCTCCCCCGGTTCGTGTAGCGTAAAGTGTCACGTGAAAACAATTACAGAAATAAACATAAAGAATGTTGCAGAACGTATGAGAATAATGTCAACGTGTGTCTGGAAAACCATGGATTTTATTCAATAGCAGTTAGCGTTCTGGGTCTTCGTGATATATCTCATCAGTTAGCATTTATTTCCTCTCTAGCCAAGACAAACCACAGCAAAACATCTTGGGTTCATTTCCTGTATCTCGGCCTGATTCAAACCCCTATTCTGACAGTATGAATTCCGTGGCGTTTATAGCCTCACCGCAGTTTTGACATACAAGTGTTACCTGTGAGATTGAAATCGACTCCAAAGATGCATATTATTTCCCTCCCCCTCAAGCCCTGAAGGATAAATATTACAAGGATTGTCAGACGTTCCACTTACAGTAAAAAACAACTTAGCTCTGGCATAACACTCACCTCATTTTATTTATGTATGTATGAATTTTCTCAGATTGTGATTAATTAGGCCTGGATGAGTCTGGAGCAACATGTGTGATTGTGCTACCTTAGAACGTACCCCACCTAGTGGTGTGTGTTATTATCGCGAGCGGAAGACAGCCCGCAGAGGGACGTCAGGTGACCTCTTATGCCCATTACACATCACAATGCAGATAACAACAGCCGCAGACCCGTGCTAACCATCTCTATCATTAATCCATCATAATCTAGGCCTCTGAAGTAGAGTTTCCACCGTGAGCAGGTCAGCGTCTGGAATCGGGGTCTGCAGAGATTTTGTAGCTCTAACTGAGATACCCACTCCTCAACCACAGAAGCATAACAGAAGTAGACCAATGGAAGAGGGAAAAAAAACCAATATTATGATATTAACCTGATGTTTTTTGGGTGATTTTTTTAACCAGTGAAAAGGGTTTAATCTTGGTTCTCTCTGGTGATTCTGTCATTTGCTGATTGACCCATAGATTCAACATCTGCATAAAAATGTTTTTTTTTCTCTGCAAAGTACAGTGACTTATAAACAAAATTCACACACTCCGATTCCTAGGTCAGACCCATGCCATTGTAAATCCATTTGTTTGTAAAACACTGTTTTTGGCTGTCATAGATTAATTTGACTAATTTTTCACACTGAATGTTGTTTAAAATTAGCTTTCACATTTATATTAAGAACTCCCCGGGTTCAAATTAAAGTTCAGTAACTAGTACTGATACAGTAGATGCATTTAAATATAAATACATATTTTTTATTATTACTTTGAATTAATTCAACACAGGGCCCCAGATAGGGGTACCCCCTGGATGGGATGCCGGCCAATTTATATATGTAGGCAGGAGCATAGTTAGAGATGAATGGATAGGGGGTCTGAGTCTTTATTGGGGGGGGGGGGGGCTGATGGCAGACTATTCATGACGTAAGCCAATAAATATACATTTGGGGGGGGCTAAAAACACTAAAGTCCCACTAACACATGCCGAAAGACACCCTTGGATGTAGGGCGGCCATATTTTGCTTTGCAAATACAGACACCGGAGTCAGGATGGAAAGAGAGGCATTAAAGCTGCACGGATATTCGCACAAAGTATCCGGAACGTAGAGAGCAAATGTCAACATGAAACAAGCCGAAATCCCAGACATTTGAGGCTTTTTTAGGCCCAAGGAAGGAGGACATGTCTGGGAAGAAGAGGACGTACCACCACCCGATAGATGCCAGTTAGTCTTTGGACTGGGGGACAGAACTGGAGCGAACAGAAAAACCCACCCAATATGGGAAGAAGAAGCAAACTCAACACATAGGCTGCACACAGTGACAGAAGATTGGATTCCAACTGCAAATCCAGGAGATCAAAGCACCGGCTACTCACTGAGCCACTGGATGGATTCATATATATATATATATACTGTATGTGTGTGTGTCTGTGTGCATATTTATATTATATGTGTGTGTCTGTGTGTGTGAGGGTGTGTGTGTGTATATATATATGGTACCTTTCTCTAATGAACGTTTCCTAAATCCCTGTCTTAAGTTGTTCTTACAGTCAGAAACATCAGAGAGAAGGTCTTTCACGTGCTGATTCAGCTTCAAGGAAACAGGATACGTCTGTTTAAGATTTACCTTCATTACCCCGCTAGCAGCCATAATGGTTGTTGACTTCAAATTATTTTCTTAGATTGAAAGTTTGGATTTTCCTTTTGATCATCAGACCGTACTGAAATCTGCTGTTGAAACTGATGAACGCGTGTTATATGTCTTGTTTTAAATAAACTTCTCGAAGTGCCTTGCTGCATTAGTGTCGAAACCCAATTTCATCAAGCGAGTCTGGCGCGATGACCAACACAGAGACCAGCGTTCTGTTGGATGTGGTTGAAAGCCTGTTTCTGCATGATATTTCACATGCCGCGTTCCTTATTAAAAATGTCCAATGTTCCAAACAGACACTCTGCCCAAACACAAACATAATGATTTTTAAAACATACAATTAAATAAGAAACAACTCTAAAATGGGAATAGTGTTATTTCAAGGGACTGGAGTACTTATTAGGAAAACCCGGCTACACTCTGATATGTAAAAGTTTATTTAGTAGAACTGTAGGCTGACTCTCTGATCCGGTCCTGAAGGAGCAGCAGTGAATACACGGAAGATAAATTCCCGAGAAAAAGACAGTTAGGACAAGGAAAGAAGGGGGGGGGGGGGGGATTGGCCAGCCATTTCCCTAAACTGGGGGCAACTCGGCGAATTTTGACAGACATTTTGATGAAAATGCATTTTCACCACGGTTACATCCTTCCGGCGTCGTCCCCACGGCATCGATTCTGCACACAACCATAAATCAGGCTTTACGCCACTGTGCCAAGCTGCCTGATATATATACCATAAATTAATTTAGTATCGTTTTTAGTACATTTGCCAGTGTGCATGACTTTATAGAGCTGTGAATGGAAGCATAGACAATAGACAGAAAATGCTTATTTCTGATGTATAAATCCTAGCTGTGAATGGGCAGTATCACCCCATGGCTGTGGTCCACATAACGCATTCAAGGTAACCCATGGTTTGCGGGCTATGATGTATGAGATGGACAGTATCACCCCATGGCTGTGGTCCACATAACGCATTCAAGGTAACCCATGGTTTGCGGACTATGATGTATGAGGGGGCTGTATGTCCAGGAACCTGCGGTCACTCTGAATAGCACCAGGGCTCTACGGTAATTCGCCTCTGCCTGGGCCCATCTGTAAAGCTAATAAATGCTAAACTGTTAGCAGGCCCACATCTTCCCCCATCTTTGCTGGCTCAGTGTCTCACTATTAGCACGCCAGGTACAGACTCCCCAGAAGCAGCCTTGTTCAGGGGGGGGGTCTGAAAGGGATCCAGCAGCCCCCTGAGTTGGAGGCTCCCCGCACTCGATTCATGGTCTCACCCGGGACGCATCTCCATTAATTCACATTATGCTGCGAGCGGCGGAGGAGGACGACAGACCGCATTAGCTTCCGCACCACTGTGGTTCCGTGTCACACTAACCGGATACTTTGTCGGAGATCACCGGCAGAGAAAGTGCATCTCTCTGTATCCGAGCCCGACCCGCAGCCCCTCGCGATTCGGAAACCGCTTTCAGCAAGAGAATCTGTAATTTGTAGTGTTTTCACTGGCAACTCTTAGACACCTCATTAAACATAGTTCATGTTTATGTTCTTGCGCTTATATGGTACGTGAGATACCATCAAATGAAAGAAAACGACAGCAGAAGAGTCTGGCAACTTTTCCTAGTTTTTAAAAGGAAACGTAACACCCTGTAGGGACAAAAATAAAGCCACGCAACAAAGAACAATTGCAAATCATTCAGTTTTCATTGGCAGCTAGATAAAGTGCGTGTTTTTTATAAATTTCACAGACTGAATATGATGGTAAATATGAATCATACCATATTCCTACCTTATTTTTAGTCTGGAAGTTCCACTTACCCACTCATTACATTTGCGTGTCATTCCCTGGCGAATCGACTCCATAAGCTAATGCTGAGGCTGCATTTCAGCTTGTGAAAAGGGTCGTGCACCATCTTCTGTGTCCGTTCCACCTCTCAGCCATTCCTGATGTGTTAATTACGCTTGGAGGCCAGCAAACAAATATGTAGAAATATGAGTCGATATTTGATAAGCAGTGTTTCCAGACAAAAGACTTGAGAAGGACTCCCCTATTTAAATCACATATACCCATTTCTGTTGTAGCTGGCTTGTTTTTATATATATATTATCCATTTGCATGGTTTGGTTTTCAGTGAACTGATTCTTTGTTAGAGCTTTTGCACAAGCACACGACTGTTGTCATATTACTCTAGGGCAGGGGTGTCAAACTCCAGTCCTGGGGGGCCGGAGCCCTACACAGTTTTTGGTTCACCCTCATTTAACACACCTGATTCAACTCCTTGTGCTAATTACCACACAGCTCTTGAGCTGAATCATTTGTGGGGAAAGGGGGAAAGAACTAAGCAACACAGGGCTCCGGCCCCCCAGGACTGGAGTTTGAGAGCCCTACTCAATGGACACCAGATATTCCATGTCAGGGAGGACACATTCAGCCGGGACAGGATCTGTAAACTACCGTTTCCATTAATGGACTTCGATTTCACTTTAGCACTGAATTCTTGCTATTTATTGATTGGTCATAAATGTATCACTAATGTTAATGTGACACAACTGGAGTCTTTCAGTCAAGGAAACAAACCAGCACAAGAGGAATTGAACTATTTAGCCAAACACAGGAGCCTTTCAGGTTTAAAGTAGTTTGTAAAACCTGAAGTAGCTCAAAGTGTCTCCCTGACATGGATTATCTGTCACCCTAAATTAGGTTCTGTTCTTTTTTGTGTGTCTAACTAGGATACCAGCTTTTAGCTGGAGGGATGTGCAGTTTGCACCTAAACACAAACTCTGGGCTGTTTTCCTGATGAAAGCTTCAGTGAAATCAACTGTTATTCAGAAATACATTTGCATGGTCTTGCAGTCAGTACCCATTGCATGTCTGTTTCAGAATTTATGTGAACTGTAATGCTGAATATAATGTAATACTACACCAAGATCTCAGCTAATAAACATCTGAACACAAACAACGCACATGTATTCACGAGTCACGAGTTAATGAGAACCAGGCGGCCAGCGCTGTTAATTGGTGTTATTTCAACACGGAGTATGAAATCAGCCATTTATCTTGTGATTCAGCCCTGTATCCATACAACTATGAGTATTGCAGTGCCGCAGGATCAGATGATGAAGTACTGGAAATTTCCAGCCTCTTGTCATTTTTTGGTCACTGGAATCTATCAAGTTTTTCAATGGGCCCCAGTGTTGTTGAAGGTTGTTTTTTTTCTGTGATACGTTTCATAATCATAGTACAGTCGTGTTATATGACTGTATTATGCTCTGTACCAATATGCCCTGTAGCTTTGATTTCTCCAGAAACAATGTTTAATAAAAGCTCATTGTTGTAACTCTTTAAAGGCTTACAGGAAATGCACTTGATTCTGTTCTTCTAAACACTTTTGAAGTGCTGTCGCTATTATCTTTGTGTCCGTGCTTTGACAGAGTGAGAACAGCATGAAATAGTACGTACTTAGAAGAAACTGAACATAGCTAAATTTGGGATAACTTGATGGATGGATGTAGGCAAGTTACTGACAGGTTGGAAACAGGTTTACATTCAAGATGAGCTCCGACATTCACTGACCACACGGCACTCTGACTACACTGCGCTGTTCCTCATGGTGGTGACCTTAGCTGTGAACCTGTGGGAACACTCTTCACCAGAAACGTCCCACTGAGGCAAAATCAAACTTATTTCTGTGTTTTCTCAGCAGAATCAAAGGCCTTAGCATTTCCCCTGAAGAGTATGTGGAGGGAAATAGTAATTTGTTGTACTTATCATCACTTTACGATACGACTTTGAAGACATGAACAGACACAGTAAATTCATACACCCATCCATCTTTGGTAATCGCTCAGAGAGCACTCATGAGTACAGGGTTGTGGGTTAAGCTTGGAGCTCATCCTGGTAAATACTGGGCACAAGGCAGTGGACACCCTGAGTAGAATGTGGTGACTTCATATGAAGTCCTGATTCCAGTGGTTTCCAGTGATCCGTGTCGACATTGTCTACGCTCTGGTTGCTGTGGAGTTTGACTCCAAAGTCGTTCGCGTTCACGGTGTTAATCATGCTAATTAGATGTCTGCGGAAATACTAATGTAGGCTAATTACTGGGAGGGTTTCGAGTATCTTTGTTCATTCAGTTCTTTGACAGACAGCCTCCCACATGTGGAGCAGAAGGTGTTTCATCATTGATTACTGGATTTGCCTGACTTTCACTGGTGGTATTTACAGCCACGTCGATAGAAAAAGAAACCAATTCAGAACCATTAATTAGCAAGACTTCCCAGGCAGCAGTTCAACTAACTACACAATAAGCTTTTCATTTATACAAAATACAACATCTGTTTTCTTGTCTGCTTATTAATATTTAGGTGTTAGCCTAATTAGCACCAAGTGCTACTAAACCTGGCTATGCTCTGATGGAAGCAACCCCGTATAAGATCAATTTCAGAAGAATATTTGAAAATAGAAGATAAACCTGGAGCACAATCTCCTCTTTCCCTGGATCCACTCCTATTTGCTGAAATGAGTTTACGGCAAAAGTTCCCATAGAACAGATGTCTTGCAGTGAGGTGACTAGGGAGCAGTCAGCGCTTCTCTGGCCAGAATACCGATATTCAGGAATAGATGACCCCAGAATTATGCAGTCTGCGCCCTGGCAGACTGGGAGGGATTCGATGCTTTGACAGCAAATACGTGTGTATTAATACGCTAAGGGTCAGCTCTAATCCACTGCCTGCACCTCAATCGCGCCTCCTTTGCCGTCTTTGCTCCTTGGAATACCAACAGTTGCAGCTCATTCCCCTACCGATTCCTGTGACTCTCTACTGCTATGCAAACAGGCTAAGCATGCAGCCCATGGCAAAAAAATTGTCCCATGTGCAATTAGCGAGTGTTCATCTATCTTCCCGGCTTCCAGGCTTCTCCTGAGTGCCTGAGTTTCCCAGCACGTGCGAGTGTGTCCTTGTAATCCCCGGCCACCAGCCAGGTGAGTCTGATTTCCTATTCCCCTCTCAGCCTGAGTATGTGTCTCTGCTCCCCTGCACGTGTGCCTGCCTCTCCCTGCCCCCCCAGGACCAGTCTTTCCGCTTTTCGCCCATCTTGCGATTCTACCTCTCGGTTGCTCTGTGTCTGGATCCCTGAGGTTTCAGCACTGTACCTATAGCAATTTGCTGCTATTCCACTGTCTATAACAATAGTCCAATGGCCTGCTTATCTTCTGGGACATTGGCCCATAAACTATAAGGATGTGTTCTTGATGAGATTCGAGCATCTGCTTAGGCTTTGTATGAGGTATGAGGCAGGGGACACTCAGGACTGGATGCCAGTCAATCACTGAACACACACACACACACACACATATATAAACCTCTACTGTTTGTGGGCACCGTCCATTCATTTCTATGGGAAAAATCCTGATCCAAACAAGGACAACCTTAACCCAGCCCTAATTAATTAATTCACCTAAACTGGGAGACCATGACCACCATAATTTTAGCTTACAGCAGTAAATTAAAATTAATGTTCGTGATGAAAGGATGGTCCTCAGGAGACGCATAGTACAGTGCAGGTGCCGAAAGGATGTCCTCAGGAGACGCATAGTACAGTGCAGGTGCCGAAAGGATGTCCTCAGGAGACGCATAGTACAGTGCAGGTGCCGAAAGGATGTCCTCAGGAGACGCGCAGTACAGTGCAGGTGCTGAAAAGATGTCCTCAGGAGACGCGTAGTACAGTGCAGGTGCTGAAAGGATGTCCTAAGGAGACGCATAGTAGAGTGCAGGTGCTGAAAGGATGTCCTCAGGAGACGCATTGTACAGTGCAGGTGCTGAAAGGATGTCCTCAGGAGACGCATAGTACAGTGCAGGTGCCGAAAGGATGTCCTCAGGAGACGCGTAGTACAGTGCAGGTGCCGAAAGGATGTCCTCAGGAGACGCATAGTACAGTGCAGGTGCCGAAAGGATGTCCTCAGGAGACGTGTAGTGCAGTGCAGGTGCCGAAAGGATGTCCTCAGGAGACGCGTAGTACAGTGCAGGTGCTGAAAGGATGTCCTCAGGAGACGCATAGTACAGTGCAGGTGCCGAAAGGATGTCCTCAGGATACGCATAGTACAGTGCAGGTGCCGAAAGGATGTCCTCAGGAGACGCGTAGTACAGTGCAGGTGCTGAAAGGATGTCCTCAGGAGACGCATAGTACAGTGCAGGTGCTGAAAGGATGTCCTCAGGAGACGCATAGTACAGTTCAGGTGCTGAAAGGATGTCCTCAGGAGACGCATAGTACAGTGCAGGTGCTGAAAGGATGTCCTCAGGAGACGCATAGTACAGTGCAGGTGCCGAAAGGATGTCCTCAGGAGACGCATAGGAGCTAAAACTGAAGGGAGTGCAGGGCTCAAACCTGAGCCATCCAGCCTTTTCCCCTCAGCTTTCCCTTCAGGCACCGATCCAGCACCAGATTTAGCACAATCCGCCACTCTTACCAACCATGCACAACTTTCCCAGCCTTCCTATGTGGAATCGCAGAGATATCAGGGTGTTACACCCAATGAGGCTGCTTGTCAATGATATTTTTAACTCAGAACAGCTCTTTTAGAACTATAATTTGGGTTTCAGTTTATTACTACTTGCTATTAATTGTTTCTAATGTGATATATATATATATATATATATTTTGTAAACAAATGAATAAAGCAATGATTTTTGTTACAAAACCAATAAATCTGCAATTTTTTTACTGAATTAATGAAATGTCCGAAGACTTTCCGTGAGCGTTGTATATAGTATCATTTTTTTCATTGTTATTCTTTGTTATTCTCTACTTGGCCCAGAGCTGCTGGCAGGGAATGGAATGCTGACCTGCTTCTCAGCGAAAGGAGACGTTCATGCAGGATGACGGCCAGACAGCACTGCCAGAGCTCCTGTGCGCTGCTTTCTGCTGTCTATATATATATATATATATACATTTATCGTTCATTCATAATGCCTCCCAGTATATATGAGCCATAGTCATTAACAGAAAGCACATGTAAAGATTTTGAGGTAAATCGTTTTTTATTGTAATGATCTTTCATTGTACTCTCCTTTTTCATTTTTATTTGCTTCGTTTAATATTACATTGTTGTAAGTAAAGCACAATATTATACTCATACTGCAGTACCGTCTGCCTGACACTGTCCCGGAGCCTGCTGGGTCGGACCCTCATACTGCAGTACCGTCTGCCTGACACTGTCCCGGACCCTGCTGGGTCAGACCCTCATACTGCAGTACCATCTGCCTGACACAGTCCTGATAGCCTGCTGGTTCAGGACTTATTTACATTCTTACATATTAATATTTGATACTTCTTAATGTCAGATATCGGGGCTTTGATGATGCCTTAAATTCACTGAAGATGAACGCTGTGCTATTCCAGCACAAGCTAGAGTCAGCTATCCAGCGAATGCCTCCTTTCATTTGCTTTGTAGGGTCCAAGTTGCATTCATTTCTGGGAAACATTAGATATTATGGTTCTGTTTGTTGTTATTCACGTGCAATGAGAGAATCATCTCTGTCTCTGAGCCTCTTTAATTAATAATATGGAAAGTAACATCTTTAGTCCTGTAAAAACAGCAGCTCCATAATAATGTTAAAGCGGTTGCCTACGAACCATAATGAGAAACGTAACATGAGAACATTTCACTCTGACAAGGCGGCACTGAAGATGTTAACACTGTCACTGGAGTAACAGCAGACAATAGAACACTGACTGTTCCCTGTTAACCGCTTTCTGACGTTTTTGTCATTCGTACCATGCAGGATCAAAAAATCTGGGAATATTTAAGGTCTGTGTGTTTTTGCCAGAGTGCTTTACGGTCCCAGAAAGTTTAGTAATGCACCCCAAAATTTATATTATGAAAAAAACTGTCTGATCGCATTGAAGTGAAACCGCTGATATTAAGCACGTGAGAAGCTTAAAAGTAAGTCAGGCCCAATAAAAGTGGAAAATCTCTGTGCACGGCACAAAAATGGGTTTTTCCATTTGTGGCATCTTCAGAGGAGCAATTCGTAAGCCACTAATAATCCTTCCCGATGCAATAGATACATCTGTAATTTGTACCAGCCTTCCACGTGATTCCACGGTGTTGAAGGCTCTGTTTGTGGTCAGCTGAGCTTCAGTAAGCGGGCTTGTAGCAAACTGGTACCAAGAAAATTGGATCTACCTTTAGTGCAGAAGGTGCTTCTTGTTCAGTTCTTGTATGGTTGCTTTTGGAACCCAGACAGGAGACTGAGAAATGGCAGTGGATGGAGGCCACAGATGGGCCGCATGGAGCTGATGTGTGGCTCCGCAGGTTTAAACCTCTGTGTCTCTGCTTGGAAGTTTGCTGCTTCGATGCCTGGCCTCAGCAGAGCGATCACATGTCCGCGGGCTCTTGAGAGAGGCTCATAACCCCCAGCTCCATGGACACTGCATGCTGGATGATCCTATGCTGGTTGCTCTCACCTGTATATGTGTCTCATGGAGAGTGAGCTTAATGGGTCAAACAGAAGCTTTTCAGTCTCCCTGTGCACATGGCAAACAAAGGATCGTTTCAGTGGGATTTCCTGCTGTCTGACCATAAGCCGCTCGTGAGCCTTGTGGCATGAGGCCAACCTGCTCTTTAAGTTTGCCTTTATATACACGTTAGATATATAATTGTGGGGACAGGCTACTGTTCTGCTAAAGAGACCAGCCACACCCCTTTTAATCGGTTTTAATTGTTCTTTTATTCTTTGCAGGGCCAGAACCAGTCAGCCTCTTTTCACAATGTTATCTGTCACTAGATCTCACAGCCCTCAGTGTCTCCCATGTCCAACTTTTTTCAATCCCCCCCCTAAATCCTTTGTTTTTCCCTCGTAACGACCAATAAAAAAATTCCATTTCAGCCATGACTCTCCTGAACTGCCCTCTTTCCATTATATTGGGGAAAAGGGGCCATTTGGCGACTGAATGACAGTGAAACAAAGTTTTCCGTAATATTTCATATTCCAAATGTTTTAATTGCAGTCAAAGCAACAAATGACTTTATCTCTATTTCAGAGTTAAAGGTGCTTTCTCCAGTCTGCAGGTGAAAGTGGACTTTTACTCCATTCTTAAGACCATGAAGCATGTGCATAAGGTGGAGACTCTCCTCTGCCGCATCATGATGCTTTCCGATCTGAGAAGATCATCTGGAATATGCCTCAGCTCATGGTGGGTTTGTGTTGTACTCATTCCTGGTCAGACAGTAACTTGAACAGCAGGCTCTGAAAATATTCTGTGATTCATTGCCAGTTAAAACTATTATATTTCCCAGGGTTATGCTTCATTGCATTGAAGGTGATTAATGTTTGTTTTCCTTTGGTTTGTCTTTGTTCGTTTGTTGTATTTTAATAACTCTTGTTTTAAATGGGCTCCTGAATCTTGTGTCTGAGAGAATATTTGAATAAGGAGGTCAACGGGCAGCTTATTCAGAATCTGTACAGAAGCTTGACTCTGATCCACTGATAACAGAATGTTTTGCCCTGATCACTGACAGCTGAATGCTTTGCCCTGATCACTGGCAGCTGAATGCTTTGCCCTGATCACTGCCAGCTGAATGCTTTGCCCTGATCACTGGCAGCTGAATGCTTTGCCCTGATCACTGGCAGCTGAATGCTTTGCCCTGATCACTGACAGCTGAATGCTTTGCCCTGATCACTGGCAGCTGAATGCTTTGCCCTGATCACTGCCAGCTGAATGCTTTGCCCTGATCACTGGCAGCTGAATGCTTTGCCCTGATCACTGACAGCTGAATGCTTTGCCCTGATCACTGGCAGCTGAATGCTTTGCCCTGATCACTGCCAGCTGAATGCTTTGCCCTGATCACTGGCAGTTGAATGCTTTGCCATGATCACTGGCAGTTGAATGCTTTGCCATTATCACTGGCAGCTGAATGCTTTGCCCTGATCACTGACGGTTGAATGCTTTGCCCTGATCACTGGCAGTTGAATTCTTTGCCCTGATTACTGATAGCACACAATTTTGCCCTCATCGCTGAAACTAAACCACCAACACCTTGACTTGAATTTTACTCATGTTCTGTTCGACAGATCAATATAACAAAACACAAGCAGTGATGCAGAGGTCTATAATGGGCCAGACACACCCACAGTTAAAGGGGCTGCAGATGCAGGTCTGCATCATATTAATGCCAGACCACATGCAAGACGGCCTTGAGTTTACATGACTCAGTTTTCACGTGTGCAAAGCAGTGTAACAGCAAAATGTTTTCTCATATTTACCCAAAACCACACTGTAGAATTGGAGACTAGACAGACCTTAATCAGAATATGTTACCACACAGATAGAAGTTTCTTTTTCATGTAGTATTGCCGTTTGTTTATTACATTTGGTAAGATTTTAAGACAAATCCACTTTTTTTCCACATTACATGTACAAATATTCATGTTGATACTTTGCATTTACACATATGCAAAAATGGCTGATGAAATCAACATATTCATTTTGACAATTGAGGGGGATGTAGAATAAATTCTGGAAGGTTAAAAGCAACATAATCTCTTTAAAAAAAAATCACTTTTGCAACAAAATTTATATTTCTTAGCATTGCTTGTCAAAATGACAACAGAAATTCTGGCAGAACTTTTTCCTTTTATGATCAGTAAAATATGAGTAAAAAAAAATAAAGTTTCCATTTCCAAATCAAATAAAACAAATGCCACAAAAATGTACAAAACACTGAAACTGCATTGTTTTGCATCTTTTTAGATAATTCTTCATATCTGTTTAAACTGGCCTCAGTAAAATATAGTACTTATAATGTTCCAATAATTGAAACATTTTAGAAATTCTTAAGTGTGAATGTATTCTGAAATAAAAGCAGAATTCGTTGCATGCCTGAATGCAGTCTTGGTCCATTTGGTCACAGTACCCATTTCACCACATTGGACATTTTTAACGAATGAAGAAATGCTGCTGTTTTTGTGACATGACTAGTCGTTTGGCTCTGGGAAGCTCATCTGCTTTGACCGAGAAGCCAATGAATTTGGAAATACAAAAATCATCCAAGGTGAACAGCTGTCTGAGAAGAACTTATGCTGACTACAGTCCAAATAACCTCGTATTTGAGATCATCGACACCCCACCCTGGAAATAGTATCCAAAGGAATTAAAAAATAAATTTGTCAGGTAGTGCTAATCCCAGAGTCACTACTCTGAAGGAACTAAGCTAAATCTGATATTTTCAGACCACATACTGGTGATTTGGCTGTAATGCACCGGAGGTGTTTCATAAAGTATTTGTTATTTTTAGATGATGCTTTTTGTGATTTTTCTCTCGCTTTTGTATGGCGAGCTTTGAGCCAGCAGGGTTTCATTTCCGAGTTACAGGAGCCGGCTTTAACTGCACATGCCTGGAGCTCCTGATGACGCAGAAAACCCTTTGAAGCAATTATATTGTTATAGTAAATGAATGCTTTAGTTTCTCTGACGATTAAGTATATTTTCATATGTCACGAGCTAAATAACATTTGTCTGGGATCAGCTCCCCTGTAGCTAACAGTGTCAAACCTGAGTGAGTTCCACTCTTTATTTCCTCCGCTGCTTCTCTACAACAGAATGAGTGACATTAGCTTAGAGTCTGACACGTTCCCCCGTTACACGCAGCTAGTTCAGGGGAAGGAGGCCACGCGGCCAGAACCCCTGAAGAGATTTTAGCACCATCTCCATCTGTACTTTTGTAGCTAAATCGAAATTGTTGCAAATGCGCAAATCTGACAGAAAAACCTGACCGAATGTATAAAGCAAACAGTATTGAACGCGACGTGTGACTTGGATGCAAACAGGCATTATTCCCCGTCACGTGCGGCTTACATGGGTGTAACTCAGAGTGAACAGGATCCCAAGCATGGTATAATAAAACAGGAAAATGTGTCGATGTGCACGTCTAGTGCAGAACAGGAACCAAGGGTCGGTTTTTATGTAAAGCATAAAAAAAGGTTTACACGTGAACATAAAAAGAGCAATTTAAACAAAATGAGGTCTGTGCTCAAATAAAAAAAAAGATGAATAGGGTGGCTTGGTGGGGAAGGCTGTGGCCTCGCCCCGCTGCGTTGGGGTCTTGACTGCCGCTTCTTGCTCACTGTGTGACTCTGCATAGTTTCCCGGTATTTGCATGGGTTTTCTCCTGGCGGAGCCCAAAAACATATCGCTGGGATAATTACTGTCTCTAAATTTCCCATGGTGTGAGCACTGCAATGGGCAGCCAGGGTGTTCCTGCCTACAGGGCTGCACTGCCTGGGATGTGATCCAGGTTCCATGTAACTCTGTACAGTCAAGCAGTTGGACGATAGATGGGTGGAAACACTTGCTGTAATGATACAATGATAACAACTATAATAACTATAATATGGGCATATTTATAAGAAAAAAGTTACCGAAGAGTAATTATCATATATTACAAGAATCTGGAATATTTCTTGTTGGAATTCCTTCGTGCAGAATTATTTTCGACCTATCTGATATTTTGGTTTCTATTTGTGGAGTTTCTTTTTTCAGGTGCCAAATGTTCCACTGGATTCAGGCTTACAGATGTAAAAGGCTGAATCAGTGCTGATTTTTGCGGTCATTCAACCAGTGCCCGGTCAATTTTGATGTATGTGCAGGATTAATGTAACGCTGGAAGGTCAATTTCCAGCCAAGTTCCAGCTTCCTGGCTGAGAGGGAAAAAAGGGGTAGAGCCAAAATATGTTGGAGTTTTTGATTCCGTCTTGTAGAGACCACTGGGGCACATGGAGGTAAACCAAAAGCAACGAGCTGCTGGTGCATTTCCCAGCTGAGCCTCAGCTTCACTGTTTATTATGGGTTAGTGTGGCTCTGTGCCTGTGATCAGAAGGTCACCATTTCAAATCCTGCAGTTGGCAGGCTGTTGTCACTGTTAGGGCCATTAGTGAGGCCCCTAGGACTGCCTGACTCTACTTTGGATAAAAGCTTCGGCTAAACGAATGTAGTATTCGTTTGAACACTGATGCATGTGTCCAAAAAGCCTGTTTAGTCTTAACGAAAAATATCTGCATTTTTCTCCTTATAGCACAAAGGTCATTTTTAAAAGGCAGAATCCCTGCGTTTCTGAGGTTCCAGGTTCTCCTATCGTTTCTTGTACCCATGTGTCTAAATGTTTGTAAAGAGCAAGGTAACTTGGGGTCTGCAAACCCTTCAGGAGCCACGTCCAGTGAGCTGCTTTTTGCAATGAGCTCAAACGCAGAACTATGAACATTGTTTTTTTTAAATATTTTATATCTATTTATAAAACCAAGAAGTCCCTTATGGTGTATCATATATAATACATACACTGTATAATTTACATATTTTCCAGACTTAAAATATGCTTAAAATTGCTGGAATGTCTCCTCCCACCATTATTCTTACTACAGATCAAGAATTTAACACAAAACGACATACTTACATTTTTACTATTTACTACTTAGTCAGTTTTCCAGATTACAGAATTTACTGTGAGTCACTGTGCCTCTGACTTTGAGAGTGATTTGAACAGTAACTTTATAGTTAATATTGTTGAGCCATCATCGCGTTTATGGTCAATTTCCACAACTCACAACGCCCCTTTGACACCTTGACACGCTCCAGTTGCCATGAGACTAACCCTGGTTACTATGAGACTCACTCCGGTTGCCGGGAGACTCACTCCAGTTGCCGCGAGATTCGCTCTGGTTGCCATGAGACTCGCTCCGGTTGCCTCGAGACTGGCTCCGGTTGCCATGAGACTTGCTCTGGTTGCCGTGAGACTCGCTCCAGTTGCCATGAGACTAACCCTGGTTACTATGAGACTCACTCCGGTTCCCGGGAGACTCAGTCCAGTTGCCATGAGATTCGCTCCGGTTGCCATGAGACTAACCCTGGTTACTATGAGACTCACTCCGGTTGCCATGAGACTCGCTCCGGTTGCCGGGAGACTCGCTCCGGTTGCCGGGAGACTCGCTCCGGTTGCCGCGAGACTGGCTCCGGTTGCCATGAGACTCGTTCCGGTTGCCGGGAGACTCGCTCCGGTTGTCGCGAGACTGGCTCCAGCTGCCATGAGACTGGCTCCGGTTGCCGGGAGACTCGCTCCGGTTGTCGCGAGACTGGCTCCGGCTGCCATGAGACTGGCTCCGGTTGCCGTGAGACTGGCTCCGGTTGCCGGGAGACTCGCTCCGGTTGCCGCGAGACTGGCTCCGGTTGCCATGAGACTCGTTCCGGTTGCCGGGAGACTCGCTCCGGTTGTCATGAGACTGGCTCCAGCTGCCATGAGACTGGCTCCGGTTGCCGTGAGACTCGCTCCGGTTTCCTCGAGACTGCCTCTGGTTGCCATGAGACTCGCTCCGGTTGCCGGGAGACTCGCTCCGGTTGCCGCGAGACTGGCTCCGGTTGCCATGAGACTCGTTCCGGTTGCCGGGAGACTCGCTCCGGTTGCCGGGAGACTCGCTCAGGTTGCCGTGAGACTGGCTCCGGTTGCCGATACTCCCATCTGGCTTAACAGGCAATGCAGCGCTATTCTCTGACCATGTGTGGCAGGCCCATGCTCCTAAACAGCTCCTCTGAGACGTTCAGATGATCTGCTCACATAATTATCCGTAGGATTCAAGCCTGAAGAAGACACTATGAGTGTAGCATTTCGCTTGTGGGAACCAGGAGGGACCGGCCACGTGCTGGCCAGCCTCCTTTGATTTCCACTGCTGCTGGAGATATAGTACCTTTGAGGACCACAGCAGAATTTGATGAGACGGAGCTTCTCCTCTTTGTGGGTGGCCTCCTGGCTGCCCTCAAATAGTAGCTGGTGGAAAAGCTTGGGACTCATTTACCAAATCCCACCCCCCCACCTGCCCCCACCCCCAGGGGATGTGATCACACTGATATCATTCGGATGTGAACCTTGTCTCTGCTCCAGAGTGACAGCATCTGCTTTTCCCTGGCTGCTGTCACCACCATAATCTGAGGGAATATACATGCATGTCTACTTTGTGTTTTATATGGGTAATTCATTATAATTTATATGAAATTGCAAAATTGTGAAATACTGTGCCTAGGCGTGTGACTCACATTCTGATGTTAAATTTCTTAGAGGGCTTAGAGGTGATAATGCAGCAGCTTATCACAGAATAACATCTTCATCCGACACCTGTTTGACAGCAACGACAGCGTTACTCTGGCGGCGTGATTCTGAAATCCTGCCCTAATATATATCCAAGCTCAGCAGTCAATGACGAGATGCATTGCTGGATTATATGAGTGACCTTATATTCACCTGGATCACCATCGATTCAACATGGTGTAAAACATGGTACTGTGTCTTAATAAACCTTCTATTTGCACTCTTTAATTTCCTTTAAAAATAAATGTTTTTGTAATGACATTCAACAGCTTTTTACTAACTGAAATATTCACCTTGGATTTCACACTTTCCCGATTCACCAGAATCGGTAGTGATGCCATTTTATCAGAGTCATATACAATAAGGGCGGAAATCCATAGGAGCCAAGCTTCTCAAACTGAGAGCTGCAAAGGTCCTCAGCTACTGCAGGCCTTAAGGGTCCTTATGGGCGTAATGATCAGGGCAGTGTGTCAGCTCATCTGTTGTGGCAGGTGTTTATTCGGTGAAAACCTGGAGCTGAGTGCAGAAGCGGATGAGTCTGTGACTGGTGGGAATGAATGTGAACAATAAAACACTCTGGATGAAAGTATCTATAAGCAGTGGAACAACCTAATGCACGTTACTGCCAGTGTCTGCGATCCAGCGGCACCATTAAAACGGAAATCAGGGGCAATCTGGGACTGATTCTACAAAGACCCAGACCGTCTAACTCCGGCTTAGGATGAAGAATAGTCTGAGTGTGAACAACAATGCAGCTCTTAGCATGAGAATCCTTCTTCTTAAGCGGACGTGAAAGTGGGTTGCGAAGGACAAGCGCTCAGGGCCTGCTGGACAGACAGTCCGTCATGTGGTCCTTTTCATGTCGTGCAGAGCGGTTGTGGTGTGGCCCTTTTCTGACACGGCCCCGTACAAAGCTCGCTCTGCCCTAGACGAAACAAGGGCAGCTCCAGATAAAACAATCCCTCCCCACTGACTCTCCAGAGCTGCCATTTCACAAGCAGCAAACGCCGCAGAGTGACCACACTGATCAGAATTTAGCCGTCCGTCATGAAATGACAGCATCCCTACTGCGTGCAGACAGCGTGAGCATGAGGGGGCAATATCATTTTCCCGACTTTTTAAAGAGGACTTACGCCCTTCAAACGCAAGCTCCCTGCTCCCATTTCTCAGACACACACAGCCCACGCTTTTGTCCAGTGCTGGGTTAAGCATAATAGAACTGCAGAGGTCTTACTGTAAATATGCTGAAGAGTTTCGGTAAAAGTAGGGAATAAAGACTAGCTTCAGCTACGATTGTGTCCGAAAGGTTTTTGCGTGCCAAAGCATTAACAGTGTTTAAAAGTGACTGAAGTATTTTTAAGTGATGAGTCGGTTTGACTTGCGAGTCACGTGAAGATCCTCATTATGTTCTTCTCTGGCTTGTTTTGAGGCAGCTGGGAGAAAATCTCAAGTGAGGTCAATCTCTGCAATGAAAAACATACTGCTTAATAACGCCGAACTTCGCCTGCTAAGAGGAAAGCCGGAATACGTTTAATCCCAGTACTGACACCGCAAGGATGGCAGGGAGACCCTCCTCAGACAATATGGAGAAATCATTTACTTCTCTTATATCAAGCCGTTGGCTACTGGTTATGTGTCTTAAAACTGCGTGGGTGTAAAGCAGCATACAGTCAGATTATTGAACCAGTTCCACTAACCCAGAAGCCCAGGAAACAAGCAATTACCAGTTAATAAACCTTAATAAATGAGAATAGCATATGATTCACTAGATAGCAAAGCAAGGGCGAGTTTACAAATGAACACTAATGAAATATAAGCATCATATAATCTGTCTAATTAGTCATAATCATCCATATAATAATATATCTGCATATTTACTATAAGCATGTAGGAATAGATTTATTTAGATTGTATAGTAATAGGTATAGTTTGCATGTGGGTGTGTGGCCTTATAAAAAATGTAAGGAATCTCATCTTTATCCACCATAAATTATACTGGCAGAGAGCAGTTATTATTTATTGGATGCTTATGTGAGGAGGAACAGTGAGTACATTAGGAGGTGTGCAGGTCTGCACTTCTGTGATCTTTGAGCCAAACATTTCTATGATGACCTTGTCAGTCTGTTTTACAAGTAAGCACAAGTCATCTGTACACCAGTCATGTTAAAGTCCACAAGTATTGAGACAATCCGGCCTATTCTCTATTACTCTATGGTGTAAGACTGGATTCTATACATGTGACTAAATCCTATACGTGTGACTGGATTCCATACGTGTGACTGGATTCCATACGCACCACAATGTAGGTTCAGGAAGCATTGAACTCCTGTGATTATGTTGCCATATCGCCTTCTGTTGCTTCTGAAAGTCCCATTAAATTGTCCAGACTCATCTGTGAATTGGACCCACATTACAGCACATGCCACTGGTCCCACACTAATGGGCTACCAAGATTCACACTCCTGTCTCCTGTTCACAATTATCAGGGTCAAGGTCAACTTTACTGTGATGGTGAGCATATGCAACACAATGAGGCAGCAGGTTCACTTCGTGCAAGAATCACAAAGAGTAACAGTGTTTAAAAAGACGGTGGAAGACAATAAATAGCATTTTGTAAAAACAGCATAACAATCAGTGTCCTGAGTAATTTCCTCATTTTTCCAACTCAGCAGTAAGAATAGAGCAGAGTTTTCAGAGAGAAGAGTTTTCACTCTGTGCACCCAAGTTGCCAGATTGTTCATGAAACAGAATCTAGACATACAATTCACATATTACATACTATCTCAACTCATATGTCACCACACCCTGGCAACCCACAACCCAAGGGGTGTTTGCAGGCTTTTTCTTTGATAAATTGATCTTGATGTTTTGTCATAACATAGATGGAAATAAAAATATTAATGCATGTATGTATGTACTTACTTACTTATTTGTTTATTAATTAGTTTGTTTGTTTGCTCATAAAATCCCCCCCCGGTCTGCTTGCTGAAACAAAAGTCCGGTATTGTGAAACCTAAATCCTGGCAGGTGTGCAGCACCCAGGGGGGGGCACAGATGGAGGGGCTGAAGCAGGGTGGTTCCTCCCCGGGCTTGATTTAGGGCGACAGCTTCCACCTGAAAGAGCAGAACCTCCGTCTGACTGTCCAGGACGTGCAGCCAGAGTTGTAGCTCAAAGATCTTGGATTGATATATGTTTCATATATCAATATATTTTATTAAGTGATTTTGGCTTCCTTTCTGTATAACGTCCAGGATCCCATGTCCATATATCCATCAAGCATCCGTCCATTTTCCGTAACCGCGCAGCCAGTACAGGTCACGGCAAGTTTGGAGCCCCCTCCCCCCCCCAGGAGGGCAAGGGCACAAGGCCACCTGGGGGCACCGCAACAGCTGACCAAAATGGAGATTATGAGAATTATAATAAGAGAATTCCATGACAAAGGAATATGCAGAGAAATAAAAAGCATTACTTCTTCATGAAGTGCTAAGGAACTGGCAGAATGGGCTTGCACCTTATTTTTAAGAAGCCTTGGGCATTTGTTTTAGCAACATTTAATAACACAGTGTCAGAAAAACAAAGACAAAGGCATTAATCTTTGTGGGGGGGGCTTGGACATTGAATGTTCTAGCGATGGAGTTCTGAAAGGGAATGTTGTGGTTTCCCTGCAACAATTTAACTTTTACTGGCTATATCTTTTCATTAAACATTGGAAACATAAATTCTGCAGCGCGCTCTCATGATTTCATTCTACGTGTTCAATAAGCCGAACTGAGAAGGGGAGGGAGTGCTGGAGATTAAAGTCATTACATGGTAAACAGTTTTTAATCATGACAGAAAGATGTTTTTGCACTTAATAATTTTACCGCTCATATCAAAGGTCAGGTTTGCCAAAGTCTTTCAGAGCTTTTCCTTCTTGACATATGCAATGAATCAGTGGGGTTTGATGAAGCCAGTTTGGAAGATTAGTTCATAAGTGATCTTTTCCAGTTGGCCACATCCAATCAGCAATTCTGCATTCATTTACGCCCATAATTTGATATATGCAGCTGCTCTTTCAGGAAAAAAAAGATCTGCTTCCATTAGGGTCAAAACAAGCAGATTGGTAGCATTTAGCCAACTTGAATGCTAAATAGCTGCTCTGTACAGTGTTGAATGCTCGGCTATAAAAACCGAACATTCAGAAGGTGACATCATCCAGTGGGCACACGCTTCAAGGCTGGCAAACCCTTTCCTGAAAGTTATAAATTTAACAAAAGTGGGACCAACTTGGAGAGGAAACCATTCATTCCAGATCCATAATTCTCATAACCATTCTGTCCGTGCTCTATTATATTTTATGTCAGGTTCCATAAGCTCTCTAGCAGATAAAATTTGGCTTCAAAAAAGGACACTGACCAGGCTGGAAGATAGCTGAACCCAGGCTGGGAACGTGGTGAAAGAGAGCTGGAAAACATGTGGTGGACGACATCCTGGAGATGAATGTCACTTGGACACGGGGACTTTGTATGAAGTTTTTCACGAGGTGGGGGGGGGGGGGGTTTAATAGTTGAAGGGACAGGTTGAGTGTGTTGTTGAACCTCTTATGGTTGGAACATATCAGCTGTAAGCACTCTGTGACTGCAGAGCCAACCTAAGCTGCTGCAGCATTAAGGATGGATGGACCTGGGGTGCAGATAGAGGTTGATGCATGAGGGATGAGGTGGTCTCTTCGCCGGGAGATGTTGACCAAGACAGTTGTGTCTCCCCTCGCTAGGCTGGGGGTGTCTGTTTCGACCCTGATAAAGTCTTCTGCCTTATCCTGATCTCCACCTTGCTCTTTTTTCTGTCACCTTCTTCAGCCCCAAATCTCTTCCATGTTGTTATTCCCCAGCTTACATTCAGTCCCCTTCCAAGCATCCAGCTGGGGGCAGTGTGTGGCTCAGCGGGCTGAGCCTCTGCACCTGTGATTGAAGCCCAGCCTCAGCAGAACAGCCTCCTGTTCAATGGCATCCAGCGGGCTGAGCCTCTGCACCTGTGATTGAAGCCCAGCCTCAGCAGAACAGCCTCCTGTTCAATGGCATCCAGCTGGCTGAGCCTCTGTACCTGTGATTGAAGCCCAGCCTCAGCAGAACAGCCTCCTGTTCAATGGCATCCAGCGGGCTGAGCCTCTGCGCCTGTGATTGAAGCCCAGCCTCAGCAGAACAGCCTCCTGTTCAATGGCATCCAACTGGCTGAGCCTCTGCCCCTGTGATTGAAGCCCAGCCTCAGCAGAACAGCCTCCTGTTCAATGGCATCCAACTGGCTGAGCCTCTGCCCCTGTGATTGAAGCCCAGCCTCAGCAGAACAGCTTCCTGTTCAATGGCATCCAGCGGGCTGAGCCTCTGCACCTGTGATTGAAGCCCAGCCTCAGCAGAACAGCCTCCTGTTCAATGGCATCCAACTGGCTGAGCCTCTGCCCCTGTGATTGAAGCCCAGCCTCAGCAGAACAGCTTCCTGTTCAATGGCATCCAGCTGGCTGAGCCTCTGTGCCTGTGATTGAAGCCCAGCCTCAGCAGAACAGCATCCAGCGGGCTGAGCCTCTGTGCCTGTGATTGAAGCCCAGCCTCAGCAGAACAGCCTCCTGTTCAATGGCATCCAGCGGGCTGAGCCTCTGTGCCTGTGATTGAAGCCCAGCCTCAGCAGAACAGCCTCCTGTTCAATGGCCTTTCAGCAAGGTCTTTTGTTATTATTATCCTGAGATAATGACACGCCCTTGCATTGCTCTGTCCAGCCTTTGGGTAAAGCCTGTTCCTGTGTTCTATATCTATGACATGCCCCTTAAAGAAAGGTATACCCAATAAAACGGGTACTTTACTAATCTATGCACCTTGTCGCTTTACAGAAAACATTAGTTATTAATTAATGTGGGGATGTCATACAATGAAGCTCCGCCCTTTTTTAATTCAGGGCTGATTGAACTCAGGAAAATCATGATGTTCCCAGTCTATAACCTCCTAGCAATTCTGCAGAGCTGCTGATGTTATTTGTGCCGACCCTGCACTTTATGAGCAGGAATACAGGTGGTCTGACTGGCCAAAAGGAGGGAGGACAGCAGAACTCTGTGCCGCGCTCTGGTCTGGACGGAGCACGTCCAAGATCCTGTCTTCCCGCGAGCTGCATTTATTAAACCGTTTCAGGTTTCTCAGCTATTACGAGGCGTGACTAAAGTTTCTGGAGCACATGAGCGCCTGTGTTTGAAAACGCGAGATGGATGAGCATGTGAATCCCGCTTAATGAGTGTGGCGGCCAGCTGCGGACGACACGGGGGAAACTCCGGCAGCAGATCATGGCCTCGGGTTCGGAGCCAGTCGCCCAGCATCCGGCCAACAGACTGGCTCTTTCGCTGTCACTTACTCAGGGTTACACCGCAGTTAAAGGAGACGGCGATCCCACCTCCTTTCACCTTTTTAACTTTTTCATTTACTCTGGCCAGCATGCGGGGGCCGGGATGTGTCGCATGTGGCTGTACTGGGGGGGGCTCTTGACACCACACCTAGGTAATGAGCTCGTCCATCTTGTTCGGAAGTGGTGTCGTGTTCCCCCATAATCGCTCTAAGTAGGTAGGGCTTACAGTCATTCTCGCTCTCTCTCTCTCTCACCTTAGCTCTCTCCTGCTTTCTTCAGCGTTGAACTCCGGTGACCCCCCCCCCCCCCAATTTGGGGCCAGAGTCCAATCTCAGGTTAAGGAACTCCTCCTGTGTGTAAAACTGAGGAAATGCTGAGGAAAACAAAATGAAACGAAACGTAGTCACAGCAAGTCGAAAGGAGAGGAGAGGAGAGGAGAGGAGAGGGAAGGAAAGGAAAGGAAAGAAAAGGAGAGGAGAGAAGAGGAGTGAAGAAAAGGAGAGGAGAGAGAAGGAAATGAGAGGAGAGAAGGAGAGGAGTGAAGGAAAGGAGAGGAGAGAGAAGGAAAAGAAGGGAAAGAATAGGAGAGGAGAGCAGTGGAAAGGAAAGGAAAGGAGAGGATAGAAAAGGAAAGGAAAGGAGAGAGAAGTGGAGCTGGGCAATGTGAATGCAGCTCAAGTTCATTACCAAAGTGCAGTTAAACATACATAGAGGGAATACCCACAATGCTACACTGTAATGTTTTGAGGGGTGTCTTACTCTGCACTGTGATAACTGGTGCAAATGTAAATGCAGTGTAAGTTTCAAAGGACTTACATTTTATTAGAATGTAGCATTTATGTGCAATAGTCAATACAGAACTATGTTATATAACATATATAACTCAAGAAATGTTTTTTTCTCTTTTTTATTGTATGTGCCAGAGTAGCTAGAGGTACTCTGAGCAGATACTGCACACAGGGGTCGAGCAAGATTCAACATCAGCAGCCTGACCAGTGTTTATCGTATAAGCAGTGGTGAGGACACCAAAGCCCTCACAGTCACTTCCTCATTAGTTACGTTTAGCACTGGAATCTTTCCACTTTCTCTGAAATGAGTGATGATGCAGTTGTCAGGTTTTAGTGACCAGGGAGGACCAGCGTTTACCACCATGTGTCAACTAACATCCCCCATGTTGTGGAAGGATTGTTCCAAGCAAATAAGTGCATAGCTGCTCGACTCATGCCGTTGTTTTTAATTTAATGCGCCATTTATTTTCACAAGTGAGCTCTTGACACTGACACTGGGTTTTGAAACGCTTCCAGGACTGACTGTCGCATTTCAGCCTGGCTGCCTTTTTTATGGGCCTCTGAGTGACAGTTAGTGCTGAGTCTCACGTTCATCGTGCAAAGGACAAGCATCAGGAACCAAAACACGGTGCTAAACCTCACGTCAGTGCAAATCATATCTAGCTGGGCCTTAGACTTTACTTTCAAGATTTTAACTCGCATTTAGTTACTTAGTACAAACAGATTTATTTAGTATAAAGTGCATTTTTTTGCATGTATTTCAAAAGTCAAACCAAGTAAATTAGTAGAGGCAGCTGCAGGTAAAAAATAAAAACATTTAAGCAATTAAGCTCCACAATCTCAGAAATCAGACTTTATGACATTGGAAGGAAAGATGAGTCGCTGGAAAGCGTGAAATCGTCTGTGTCTATTTTCCACCTGGTTTTGTCGACTGATTTCAGCACATTACAGGTATTTTCCCTCGTCCCTGAGGCTGGGATGCCTTTCCGCTGGCTTTCCATCACTCGGTTCACGTCTCCACTGGGGATTCCTGATCGAAATTAGATGCCACGTGTGTCTAGAAGGTTAGAAGGGGCGTGCGGCTTTGTGGTAAAACGTACATTAGCCAGTGATAATACTGAAAATGCCGGTGGAAAATGAAGAGCAATTTGCAAAGTAAATCTTCCATAGGAATGCTGAAAGATGGTGGAGCCAGGCTCTAGCTAATAGTAAGAGTAGTTATTGTGTCTATAGAAAATGCGAATTCTGTGTGCTATAAATCAGAGCCAATTAAAAGGAAACATGATAGTGACCTCGTTGACAAAAGAAAAAAGGTGATATTTGGTAAGAGTGGGGCATTTAAGTGGAGTGTGTCCTTTAAGGTATCGCTGGGGTGTGGACACTGTCATTACTCTGCTCTAATTCTAGCTATACCTTGCAATAAGCTATTTCCTGCTTTGTTTATTGCCTCTCTTGCTTTTTCCTTTTATGGCAAGAAAATATTTTCCGACTGCTTTGCTTTCTTGCTGCGTCTCGAGCCCCAAGCCCCGGCGTACGCAGGGAGGCGGTGGTCGGGGGTTGCAGTAAATTTACAGTAATTAAGCTAATTAAATTCAGGGAGGCTGAGTCAATCGGAGCTTGTCGGAGGGGCCGACCTGCCAGGCTGAGATTAGTTGCAGGATCAGCATGGATGGGGTCTTGGGGAGGTACCAAGGGGTCGTGTCATGGCAGGACTCAGGCTGTAAATTCCCCCGCTTCACCCCCCTCCGCGAGCGTGACGCATCACTGCATCCACACTGACTGTGACAATGATCCCATCTGCTTTGGGAGTACACAGGCTGTAGATCACCCCAGGGGTGAATCAGAGGGTTGCACTCTTACCTCACACCTCCAGGGCTGGAGCCCCCCCCCCCCCCGCTCTCTACGTGAGCAGTTCCCATCCTCCCCTTAAGCCACATGCGTCTTCTCCAAGCCCTCTGGTTTCATCCCGCAGTCCAAAGACAAGCACTTATGTTACCTTGCATCTCCAACTTGCCTGCAGTGTCTGACTGCTCTCGCCACAGTCTGTGGGGGCGGGGGGGGGGGGGGGGGGGGGCTTGGAGGCTATCCCAGGCAGCTGGGGTACACCCTGGACAGGATGCCCGTCTATTGCAGGGCATTTAGACACCCACAGTCATACACTATGGGCAATTTAGAGACACCAATTAGACTAAGTACATGTCTGTGGGTTTCCAGGGAATATGTGACTGCACATGCAGAGAGAAAAGGCAGGACTCTGACCCATAACCGTGCAGGAATGAGGCAGTACTGTGACCCATAACCGTGCAGGAATGAGGCAGTACTGTGACCCATAACCGTGCAGGAATGAGGCAGTACTGTGACCCATAACCGTGCAGGAATGAGGCAGTACTGTGACCCATAACCGTGCAGGAATGAGGCAGTACTGTGACCCATAACCGTGCAGGAATGAGGCAGTACTGTGGGGGATTAGGACAATTCCAATTTGGAACATAATTGGGTTGGTCTTGGTTGGGGTGACAGTTTTATACACCCTAGTGGTGCCCCTGCCTGTGTCAGTCTGAGAAAGGCTACTGAAAACAGCTCTCTGTATTACTATCAGTTTGAGATGGAATACATATTAAAGGCTAGTTTGTTTTTCATTAATATTTTGTTAAATCATTTCAAGATGACCACGTTATTTATCAAGGCGTTGCTTTCACACCCGGTGTGACCTGGAGAGTAGAGTGTCACTGTCAAAATGACGTCCCTCGAGGAAATATAGAGCCGACTTCTTTCCTTCAAAAGGAGACGTGTCCATTTAATCAGTATTCAGCTTCCTACAGAAACATGCTACACCAGTCATATCTGTCCCGAAGGAAGAATAAAATGTTTTTTTAACAAAGGGTGAAACTGAAAAACAGTTCTTGACTTGGGAAGACGATTGCAGAGCACTGCCAAAACTCCTGAGCGCGGCCCCTGAGCATGGCCCCTGAGCGCGGCCCCTGAGCGCGGCCCCTGAGCGCGGCCCCTGAGCATGGCTCCTGAGCGCGGCCCCTGAGCGCGGCCCCTGAGCGCGGCCCAGTCAGGACATCGTTATTATGCCGGGCCGGTGGACACGCTGCAGCCCATATCGAACGCTGACCTCGCTGTAAAGGCAGCTCTCTACTCAGCCCATGCTACTCTGCTCTGCACAGGGCCGGATCCATCTAAGTTCTGGAATATCCACTGCGTTAACGGGAAATGACTGGTGACTGTAGCGGGGGGGGGGGTCAGCTTCGCAGCTCCAGTGGTGCTTCTCACAGCCTTAAGAGTACCAGCGATTCCTCTTCCAGAAAAGAGGCGACAGTTTCCCTCATTTGCTCATTTCTCTGTTGTATTCTGTGCACGATGACAGACTGGGGTTTGAACGTCTACCAAGGGGCAGAACTGCTGTGGCATTATGAATCCCAGACCAGTAACATCAGCTATGACACGCAGAATAGTGTGAAGGACTCAGCGTGTCCTTGTTCCTCCCGAGACCTCGGGGCTGACAGAACGGGTAAGGCAATGTGGCTCACAAAAACGATGCTTAGATCATCGCTCTAAGTAAACACATGCATCACTGGATACCACACTTTCATATTTTTGGTAATATCTCAAGCACTTTTTGGAAGACTATCTTTTGTCCACAAAAACGGCAGTTTATTTAAAAAAAAAAAGTAAATAACACTAATTAAGCATTATTGTAATTAAGAGTTAAACAGCTGACAGCAGTGCAGTATGGTGGTGCAGAGTTAGCACTGTAGCCTCACACCGCTAGGATCAGGGGTCGAGTCCCACGGCTCCCTGTGTGAGAAGATGCATGTTCCCTTTCGGGGTTTTCGTTGGGTCCAAAGTCATTATGAAGTAAACTGAAGTTACCAAATTGTCTTGCCCTGTGCCTGTGGGCTCCTAACCCCCCCACAAGCTTGAATAGGACAAGCAGTTACTGAAGTTAGATGGACAATTGATGGGTTATTTTTTTGTTATTTTAAGATGCAAGTAAAATTTAATCCTAGTGGTCTGCTGTTGCCATTTTCATTCATTCCACTTTACAGATAAAATGTTATAGGGAATTATTTAATTTAAGTGAATGTATAAATCCATTTTATGTGACCTCTGGAAATGAATCCAGGTGAACAGGCCACATGGCATAGCACTGAATTTATCTGAAATATCAGAGTCCAATAAGGAAAAGATCACTGTTTGTGTGATTGCTGAAATTAAACCGTCACTGCAAAGCCAATGGGACAGAACCTAGTGTAAATATGGGACAGAACCTAGTTCATATTTATTTCTGGGATTTCATGTGACCCATCCTGAACTCAGTGGGCAATAAAATATGAAACGATACATATATATCAGTTCACATTATTTGTGTTGGGGGCTGGAGGAGCTAGTTTCAGACTCATTGTTCAAGTCTCAGGTTCAAAAGTGAGTGTCTTACTGGAAACCCAACCAGACCAGTCCTTCTGTAGGTGCAAACAGTCAAGTAAACATTAACAGTATCTTCAATGGTATTAATATGCCTCATTATAGCATAGAAATGAAAAGTAAGTGGTGGAGATGTGATGACGATTACATAGTCCGTCTTTGTTGTTGGTAAATATATGTCTCTGCAGACTCGAGTAGTGGGGATGTCGAAAGGTGATGTGTGCAGTAGATCAGATGTGCAAATAGGTCATTTCTATTGGCTGAAAATGCTGCCTATAATCGTTATTATAGAAAGAGATCAGGGGTGAGTTTCCCAAAGCCTTTTTAACTCTACATTGCTCGTAAGTTCGATCTTTTAACATAGAACTTACGAACGATGTAGTGTTAAGAAGGCTTCGGGAAACTCACCCCAGATCTTTTAGGTTAGGCAATCACTATGATTAACAGATATCTATAATCATATAGCATAAGACAGTTCCTATGCTTGTTTACACTTACCGCCATACTTCCAGAAAGCACAAAGGAAATTACGTGCGCGGTTCTGCATACTTCTCCCCGCTGTGTTCCTGTCAACAACTCCACCTTTTGACACACCCACTAATCATTCGACATGCCCACTAGCCTCAACACTCCCATAAACCTTTTGACACGCTCATCAAGGTTTTTACACACCTGCTAACCTTTTCACATGCCCATCAAGCTTTCGACACGCCCACTAACCTTTTGACACACCCATAAAGCTTTTGACACGCCCACTAACCTTTTTACACGCCCATAAAGCTTCCGACACGCCCATAAACCATTCGGCACGCCCACTAACCTTTTGACACGCCCATAAGACATTCGGCACGCCCACTAACCTTTTGACACGCCCATAAAGCTTCCGACACACCCATAAACCATTCGGCACGCCCACTAACCTTTTGACACGCCCATCAAGCTTTCGACACGCCCACTAACCTTTTGACACGTCCATCAAGCTTTCGACACACCCACCAACCTTTTGACACACGCATCAACATTTCAAAACACGCCTTATACCCCATCCTGCAGATCAGGGGAATACCTGGAAATTTTGGGCCCTGTGAAAAAATGCCACCTTGGGTCCCTTTGCCCAATTTTATACTTAGTTTCAGGTATTTAAGAGCCTCTGCCAAGTGCTGGGTCACCAGAAACTGTCAGGGTATCCGTACCCCTCAGATGCCCCTACTGTAGAGACTCATGTCTCGCTGTTGGGGCAACATATATTCTTCAGGATGTCATTTTAGAAAAGAAAATTAAACATATTCATAAAATGGCCTCCCATCCAAGCTGTTCTCTGTATTGTACCCTGTGTATCCTAGGATGGACTCCAGGCACAGAGTGACCCTGTACCAGAAAACCAGCATGGATGGATGAATGGTGCTTGTGATTTATTTTATTATGCTGAACTGTCTGTGATGTTCATGGGAAAACTATGTATACAGAGCAGAGCAGGGGCAGACTGATGCACAGACAAACAACAGGGCCCCACCTGCCTAAGGAAAAATGGAACGGTTAGTTAAATGGTGACCTGAGTGTTAATAATGACGTCAGCATGTCTGTCTATCTATATGTCTGTCTATATGCCTGTCTGTCTATCTATATGCCTGTCTGTCTATCTATATGTCTGTCTGTCTGTCTATATGCCTGTCTGTCTATCTATATGTCTGTCTGTCTATCTATATGTCTATCTGTCTGTCTATATGCCTGTCTGTCTATCTATATGCCTGTCTGTCTATCTATATGTCTGTCTGTCTATCTATATGTCTGTCTATATGCCTGTCTGTCTATCTATATGTCTATCTGTCTGTCTATATGCCTGTCTGTCTATCTATATGCCTGTCTGTCTATCTATATGTCTGTCTGTCTATCTATATGTCTGTCTGTCTATCTATATGTCTGTCTATATGCCTGTCTGTCTATCTATATGTCTGTCTGTCTGTCTGTCTATCTATATGTCTATCTGTCTGTCTATATGCCTGTCTGTCTATCTATATGTCTGTCTGTCTGTCTATCTATATGTCTGTCTGTCTGTCTATATGCCTGTCTGTCTATCTATATGTCTGTCTGTCTGTCTATCTATATGTCTGTCTGTCTGTCTATATGTCTATCTGTCTATCTATATGTCTGTCTGTCTATCTATATGTCTGTCTGTCTGTCTATCTATATGTCTATCTGTCTGTCTATATGTCTGTCCGTTTATCTATATGTCTGTGTCTATCTATATATCATGCAGGTTGGTGCCTTGCATGGCAGCCTTCGCCACTGGTGTGTGAATGTGAGTATGGATGGTGAATGTAAGGCATGTATTGTAAAGCGCTTTGAGTACTCATAGGAGTAGAAAAGCGCTATATAAATGCAGTCCATTTACCATTTACCATATCTGTCTTTCTATCTATATATCTATCCGTCTGTCTGTCTGTCTATCTATATGTCTGTCTATATGCCTGTTTGTCTATCTATATGTCTATCTGTCTGTCTGTCTAAATGACCGGTTAGTCACACTTTTTTAAAGCTGAAAAGCAGCTACACTTTGTTTAAATCCCTTTGCTAAATCTGCTCTCCCATGTCTGAGTTTAACTTGGACCAAGTCATTCAGTTTGTACATTGTGTTCTTTACCAGCTTTTCTTAACCAAATCACACGACTGTCTCTGTCCTTGCTGCTAATCTATTAGCATTTTAGCAGACCCCCACCTCCAGCTGCACTTTGCACCCCAGAAGGCCCCGGGCCCCAGGCCCCGGGCCCCGCCGGACAGCAACAAAGACGGCTATATTTCAGGCCTTGTCGTTTTACAGCCGATTTGCAAGTGAGATGAGTGCAGTTTCACTCGTTTTGTTATTCGCTTCTCGGGGGTGAGCGTGAGAGCCCATCACAGGCTACGGGGGGGGGTCTGTCCAGCATGGCAGGACCACACAGTCACCCCGGCCCCTCTCCCCACTTCAGCGTATAGAATGCAGCTGTGGCCCCCACGAATTAAAAGTCTTGGCGTGTCCCAAACCAAGTTGGGGGGGGGGGGGGGGACTCAGCAGTGAGCAGGCTTTGTCTTTCGAGGATGACCCGTCATGACTGGTGTGAGTTCAGTCGCTTGGCTTTTAACCACAAAGAGAGCCAATCAAACGAAAACCCGGCGGTGAAATAAAAATTAGGGGCCTGTCAATAACTCCACAGCAGAAAGTAAATGGCACAATTATCTGAGCCTGAAGGCTTTTCTTCATGATGGGAAGGAAAACCAGCCCCTGTTTCTAGATCCCTCAAAAACACTGGAGCGAAGCGCCGTTTACGTTGTTTCTCATTTAACTCATTAAGGGGACCGAAAATGTTTCGGTAACGATGTCGGAAAGTCTTTTCTTGAAGTTTTCTCGTTGCAGTCGTCATGTTGCCCGGCATATGATTTGGTGCGTTAGTTCTGTTACTTCCAGAACATTCCGCGACATGGTGGCAGCAGCAGTCAGAGACACACCTGCAGAACATCCACAAAGACCTGAACTTCATTTCTAAGTTGGTTTGCTTTGAATTGAAACTGCTTTTTTTTTTTTTTAAATAGAATTAATTAATTTCCATACTAATCCAGAACATTTGAACCATATTGATATCCTCTGTAACAGGAGCAGATTTTTATACATGCTGAACAATGTTGGAAATTTGATGTGGTGCCCTGGAAATAAATGACATCTTACTGTACGGAGGCACCAGAGGGATGGGAAGCAGCAGAATTATTTTAGACGTAATATCCTACATGTTTCTTAAAGGGAAAAGGTATTATTATGTTCGTGTTAAATACATCTGTAACATTTTCCTTAAAGGGTTAGAATTCAGTATTTTTATTAGCATAAACACGTCTGCATTGATTTCCGTGGAGAGGTACCTGGTATTGCGTTCAGTCAGCATAAGCATTCAGAAAAAGAAATTATTATCTTATAGTGCAAGTTTCATCAAAGGCACAGTAGCTTTCAATAATCAAGAGTGAATTTTGTGGGGTCTTTTTTTTACCATAACTATGAAGAGATGACTGAAGACTGGAATGTTATTCATCTAGTTATATGTCGATTATTGCACGTTAATTTGTGGTCATTAGCCAGCCCAAGCCTATAGCAATGCGAGTGAAAAGTGTTGTGGGTTTTATGGAAATCCAAAATGTTATTATACAGTGTACTCCTTTAGATTGTCTGGCCTGAGAAGTGCATATTTACAGAACTGGTTAATGTGAAAAATTAGAAAATTGATTTTAATATATATATATATATATATATATATATATATATATATATAGCGTGTGATACAGGCAAAGAAATTGCAGGTAAGAAGTACGAGTAAAAATTTTCTCCATTTCTCACACAGATATGTAATTACTCCGCCCACATCTTTTGTGTTTTAATCTTAAATTCATCAAATTTACATTCAATAGAAATATATACGGAAAGCTGAACTTTTACAAATAAAATCTGTGGGTCGTTAGGATCCATTAAGTGAATCAAGAAGCATAAAGTTGACTGCCTGCTCTCCATTACCCACTACTTCAGGAGAGACAATAGCCTCTTATTTGCAGTTAAATGTACAGTTCCCCCTCAGCGTGTCAGTGAACTGGATTGCCCTTAGATGTGTCATTGCAAAAGGAAAAATGTAGGAATTAGGCAGGCAGACCCTTTTTTTATCACAGCGGGATCCATTGCGTTAATTGAGGACATATTTGAAATGTCGCGTTGCATCTTGTGTAAGAGCTCCCTCTATTGGTCAATCATAGCTACTGTTGAAATATCCATCTATCTTTTAACCACTTATTGTGGTCTAGATGGGGGGGGGAACGCAGGGGGAAATATGTAAACTCTCCACACACAACCCCAGTCCCTGGGGGGCGACAGTGCACCCCACTGAGCTTTTAATTAATACAATATTTATCTTTAAATGGCTGTATTGTTCCATATTTATCTTTATTTTAATATGACAATATTTAAAAAGCCAAACTACACAACTATTTCTATGTGGGGAATCCAAAAAGAAATCGGTATATGACTCGTGTCAACCATTTAGCATTTAACAAAGTGCTACTTAACGTGCATAAATTCTTGACATTAGCAGAAAAGCATAGACTTTAAGTATTATGTTAAATACTAATTAAGGCAAATGCTGAGGTGTAATAAAGCGGTGATTCCTGTAAAGCTTTATGGGCGTGTTGTTGACCCTTTTACAGACTTTGCTGGGGATCAGATTCAACTCTGAGTCACGTCTGCTGCAGCGATAAATGCCGCGCTTTGCCCGCGGAGCCTTGGCTCGGTTCTGTGCCATCGCCGTTCCGGCTCACACCTGGTGCCAGTCTGCCGAGTGCTGACCCCTGAGGAACCCCGCATCAGCCCCCCCCCCCCCCGCAACAAGCTGTGGATGATGGGATAGCCCCGGGCCGCAGGTCAACCGCAGGCCAGAAGCAGATCATTCCCTGCCTCCCAGAAACGCAGACTGCGTGGCCGGAGGCCTCGTCTGTCTCTGCAGTAGACGTCCGGGACGACAAACTATAACCGGCTGCTCATTCAACCATTTTGTTAATCATTTAAGCCCCACTTATACTGCTGAATTCTCGAATCTGATAAATAATAGCAGAATAGCGTTGATCAATTTTCTATAACCGTATATGTACTGCCAGTCAGGCGGAACACAGTAGTAAATAAATGGATTGTTAAAACAACGGGCAATTTCAAACTTACAACTGCCTTACGGTCTTAGCGAGAGACAGTTTTTGAATTAATGATTGGATCGACTCTACGCGACATGTTTAATCCTTGGCGGAAGAAAGTCGTTGTTCTGATAAATGTATTTCCGGCTCATAAGCGTGACAGTGACATCTTTAGGTGCAAACGGGTAAGCTAAACGCACGGTAACCATGATAACCGCGGTGTAGGCGTGTTAAGGCGCCCCAAGCATGGCTGTGGAGGCATGCCGGTGAGCCCCAGTCAGCACAAGTACGTCGGCGCTACGTCGCTGATACGTTTTTGTAACCCTGAATAGAACAAGCGGGTGTGGAAGATGAATGAATGAATAATTAGTTTCGCACTATCAGATTGGATCCATAAGGAATTATGAAGTGCAGCCTTTTTCTTAAAGTGGTTTCCGGTTAAGGGGGACGTGCGAGAGCTGCCCAAAAAGCGTAAAAATGCCCGCTCACAGCTTGTGTTCACTGTGATTAGTAACAGATTCATGGCTCCACGTACGGAGACGAAGTTACCAGGCGTCACCCCCATCAGCGTCGATTGCCTCGCAAACTCATAAACGAGTCTTGGACCATGTTTACCGGAATTCTGTTTAAATGCTTCCTGTGGTGTCAGAATCCCACCAGTAAAAAAAGAATCATTGCAGTGTTTATGATATCGACTGGCCTTTAATTGCAGAAACCCAACTAATTATAAGCTTGCAAATGCAAGAGGAAAAGATACATTTATTGGTTACTAATGTCGCAAATAATATGAAATACGGGATCAGTGCAAAAGACTCATAGTGGAGTACTGGCCAGTTGGTTAAACAATTGAGTTAGCTAAAGATATTTACAAATAATTAAATCAGCATGCCAAATTAATGCAGTCTGAAATCCCAAGGAAGATCAGAACTTTGGATGACATACCAATCCATTACTGGATGCACACGCATATCTACACTAATGCACGCAAAGGACTTCTCTTTGCACTACGGGAGGAATGTGTGGTTCATCAGAGACCAGGTAGGATGGAAAACCTGCTGGATTCCGCCACTCCAGGATCGGGGTTCCCTGCCCCTGATCTAGAATATGGCAGAATGTGCCAATAGCTCTTAAACAGAAGCCAGCGGGTAACTGTACCCCAATTTTGGAGGGGAAATGCTGTCTTTCTACCCCACTGAAGGGGAATTCCCCAAAGAAATACCCCCCTCGCAGAAATGCCCTGATCGGTATTTCTAATAAATGGCTGGATCCCATCTTCAATAAAGATGCCAAATGATGTATGTCATAATGGAATTTCTGTGAAATTCTTTTTGAGCCATCTATCTATACGCCATCCAACTGACAAAGCGTTTGGGCTTTAAAGAGAAATTCTGATGATGACAGAACTTAAAACTCTTACAACAGGATGTAAAAATGTAACTGACAGAAGGGGTTACACTTATTATCAGAAGGTTGTTGGATCAAGTGCTAATCTTGGAAGTGCAGCCAACACTGATTTGAGTGTTTTGAGGCAAAGTTTAACATAGATGAGAATTATTCAGATAATGTTAAGAAATATTTTCAGTTCCTGACCAGGGGACTCAGGGGTATAAAAAAATTCATATGATGTGATTAAATGCCGGCTTTAGTCATTCATTAGCGCAGACTGAAAAAATCGGCTCGCCACATGAGCAGTTTTCACAAGCAAACGGTTTTTAGTTGGGTATGACATCAGACAGCGGCGGGGGGTAAAATCCAGAGCCGCCAGTCAGTGACAAAGGAGGGCCGCAGTGGGCAGGATCAGAGGGGGTCATGCAGGGGGCTCAGCCGGGGAGACAGCGAGCCGACAGGCCTGGCTCCTGACTTTGGGAGGCCGCTGGTTTGAGTCAGCAGTCTGGGTCTGAGGAGATTCAGCAGATAAACAAAAGGAACGTTTGGCTCAAAGTAGGAAAAATAAACCGCGGCAGGCATTCGCAATTTACAGCGGGAGGGGGCCCCTGGCCGCTGTCCTGCAGGCGTGTGACTGTGAAATCCCTTTTTCTTATTTGGTTCCATATGTTAAGAGCCCAAACACAACCTCCTCATGTCCAGACAGGTCCCACAGAAACCAAATCCTCGCCGATGGACACAGTGCATTCCTGCTGCCGCTCGCCAATCCCAATTCAGCTTTAAACAGGAGTTTATATCATTTCAAATGCCTCTGAGTATTTTTTAATTTCCTATTATTCTCAGGATGTTGTTGGATTTGCCCTGAATCTCTTTTCAGGATCTCTATGCTCTTTACGCCACGACCGCAGCGAGTGACGACAGTGAATCACTCGTTTCATTTTTAGTGGCTTGGAATCGTGATCGTTTCCTGTTTTCCACTCTTGTTCTCGCTTGGAAGTCAAAAAGGACAGAGACCGGAGACGATCACGGGGGCCAATTCTGCATTAGCATTGCAAAATCCTGTTGTTTACTAGTCACATATTAATTGTGTAGCAACAGTGAACATGAACCAAGTATATACTGCACATCTAGCATCAAGCTTCTTCTGACCGATCACTGCTACAGAGATGAAGCAGGAACAGGAATAAGAAAGATGTTTCACTACGGATGTGTAAAATTGTACACAACCTTCTGTTGTGCTTTAACTCATGTTTAAAATATGTAAGTCAAGTTCATTTGCTCATTATTTTGACTACCTTGGCTAGACGAAAGGATCTCAGCGATGTTTAGAAAGTGACGATTATTGGTCCACGTTTGGTCTTCCTTCCAGACGACTGTTGGATGTTTTAAGGTGACATTGGAATAAAAGCCACAGAAGAAACTAGATAGAAGTAGAGTGATGTCTGTGTTTGGTTCACGATTTAAGGTCAACTCAGGTGGCCTAGTTACCTAGATACACAATACCAGTGAAAAGTTTGGACACGCCTACCCATAGAAAGATTTATTTGTAGATATTACAATAATTATAAAGACATCAAAACTATAAAATAGCATCTATGGAATTATACACTGACCAAAAAAAAGTATTAGATAAAAAAATATTTCTTGGGGGGGCAACTCTGTGGGTTGGTACACAGAAGGTTGTTGGTTCATATCCCTGATTAGGCAGAGTGATCCCACCATTGGTCCCTTGAGCAAGACCCTTAACCCGCCTTGTCCCAGGGACTGACTGACCCTACTGTCTCCTCCTTCCATGAGGTGGCCTCCTGGGATGCTTTTCCAGCTCCTGAAGGAGGTCCCACATACTGTATGGGCTCATTGGCTGCATTTCCTTCACTCTCTGGTCAAACTCCTCCAAACGATTTCTACTGCATTTGGGTGAGGTCACCAGGTCATGTGTTGCCACATTCTATCACTCTCCTTTTGTAGGCGGCTTGGTGTGTCTTTTGACTGGTATTATATAATTCCAAGTCATGAGAAGGGTCCTTTCTGGTCTGATCTTAATGACCAATTCACCTAAAAATACACTTCTGTGAGGAAAGTATAGAACACAGGCAGTCTACTGAGCATGAGGAATAGTCATGCAGCTAAAGCCGACATCCTTCATACTGTTCTGAACAGCAGGTCCTGCTTTGGTGATCCTTCTCCATGGGTTCTGGCAGCTTTTGCCTGCTGTGGGGTGTATTTTCCTGGCCTGGTTCCGGTCTCCTCAACCTTTTAGAAGGTACGGTGCATGCCAACAAACACAAAGGTCTTTGGAGTGATCGCATTCGTCCTGCGGTTCATCCTGAATTTTTCCATCGTGATAGGTGAGGATTGTTCCAGGATAACAATCGCCCCCCCCCCCCCCCACCACAGGGCACATGTGGTCAACAGAGCTCATTTCAGCTTAGAAGACATTCTCGAGCATCACTTCAGAGCATGTTTTCCACAATCATCAACAAAACACTAAAGTAATCAAGTTTCTCGTGGAAGGACTGTGTGGCATTCCTCCAAAACACTATGTCTGTATAACCTCTGCCAAGGTTCACTGAAGTTATTCTGGGGAATTGTCATCATTGCTCTTTATAACAATAGGACAGTAATGACAGAAAATGATCGACTCCTACAATTACCTATACATTTAATTACTGGCTTAAGACGGCTTGATACCGTTACCACTGCATTTTTTAAAAACATTATGTTGAATAGAAAAATTCCAGGTAGATGTCAGATTTTGGGTGAGTACTGTGTTAGTACTGAGATAGTATTATCATCAATAATAAGAGATTGGCACCCTAAACTGGGTTGTTCCCTGCCTTGTACCCATACTTTCTGGGATATGGTACAGACCCCCAGGACCCGGTATAGGACAAGTGGTATAGAAGAGGACTAACTGAGCAAATGATTGAACGATTGAATGAATGGATGGTTGAATGAACGGATGGATGGATGGATGGATGGATGGATGAGCGAACCAAAAAGGGCTTTTAACAGAAGAGGTCAGTCCAAGATTTTACAGATACTGATCACTTTAAACATGAGTCTCTCTATCCTATGTCTGTCTCAAGAGTGGAAGAAATATACGAATGAATATCAGCTCCTGGGCTTCGGAATCTATGACCCAGGCTGTGAAGTTTCACCGCGCTGAACAAATCCATAAACGCGAAGCTTCTTACGTCCAGAAGGGGGCGACAAAGACTGGAATATCTCCCCATATATCAGAATCGCTTAGTTAATGCGGTGTCACTGAAGTTTGAAACATTGATTTGAATTTACAATCAGACCGATTCGGCGCAGTTACAGTAAGTGCTTATTCACTTGCAACTCTTATTTGAATTCGTTATTGTACATGACCAGCTTTTGAGGTAGGCCTACTTAAAGGTGGCTTCGTGGGTACCGCTCTAGCCTCGGGTCTCGGGTCGGGAGTTTAAATCCCGCTCCTGCTGCGTGTGTGTGGAGTTTGCATATTTTCCATGCAGTTAGGTTAATTGTCACAGTGTGTGTGTCCTGCAGTGAGATGGCATCCAGGGTGTATCCATGCCTTCAGTGACACCCCCAGATATTTTTTATAGTGGTGGCCAGATGGGGCCACTGAAAACCTTGGGGTGGCACAAAAGCCAAAAGCCATGACCGAACTTCCGGAATTCTATTATGCCATTGTAGTATTTAGAGTAGCTGAAAACTACGTTATTATGAGAGTTAAGGAAATACGTTCTGATATCTTTGGGCTCAAATTTTGTAGTTAATGTTACTAATTTGATGCATGTTTTGCAGCATATGCATATGCAACATTCCGGGGGGGGGGGGGGGGGGGCATTGTGGGGGAGGGGGGATTGTGTCCGGGTGCCAATCCCTGCGCTGCCTGGGATTGGCTCCAGACCCCCATAATCCTGTCCGAGATACGCAGGCAGCGGGTGGATGAATGGGCAAATGAAGAAAAGCTTTATTGCAAGATTTATATCTGTGTATTCATGAGAAAAGCATACAGATTAGATGTGTTTCGCCACTTTTCGCTGGGTTTGAAATCACATCTCTTTATTCCTTTCAAGACTACTAAAGACTAGCACATACTGAGAAATGGGGGGCATTATCATTTTACAGCTTATCTGAATCTTTTTTAAAAAGCTGGATTGTTTTACTGACTGATTACGCTGGCCTTGGATACAAAACCAGACGCCCTCCGGGGATTTGCACTTCTCCGTAAAATACGCAGTCTTTTATACACTGGCTAAAGATTTTGAACAGCTGCTAAATATATGTATTCATTCACCAATTTCTCCGAGTCTCTGTGAGCCTGGAGCACGTCCTAGGCAAGACAAAGCAGTTTATACACTGGAGAGAATATAAATCCATCACTGATATGCTTTCAATCACATTGTGTCAATTTAGTGATGATAATTCACGTAGGACATGTCTTTGCACTATGGGAGGAACCGGGAGCCCCCACAAACAAGGGGGGGGGGGGGGGGTTGGAACGTAGTCCACGGTGCTGGAGGTAACGGGCCACGATCTTGCTCAATGAACTCAGTACACCAGGGGGTGCTGCACACTGACTGACCTTGCACTCTGCTGCCACCCCCCTCGCTTGCTCTCAAGTATAAATGTGTTGTAGGCGGAAGGAATATTCCCACAAAGGGATGAAATTATCACGATTCTATTCTATGAACCACCATACTGGCTGGCAAAACCATTATGGAGTTTAATCTGAGTCCTGCAAGTATAATAGAGACAAACTCAAAAAGGGTGACTAAATTCATTTTAGATATTGCCATTTTCATGGCGTCCACTAGCAACGGTGACATTTTAAGTCCTGTATTAAATTATACTACCAGGATAGCTATGCAGATGTTAAAAGATCGTTGAAATTACGTCACGCACAGCTGGCGCTCTGCGCATGCGCGGGCATTAATCCCCGAGGCGTTCCGTGTGTTGCTGTAGTTACCGAGAATCAGATATTTAGGGGGGTTACCTGATGCTACACTAAAATGGCCGGGATAAAAGGTAACATTGAAAATTTCATAATTATTAATAATTCATTTGGCCACTGTGGTCTTGCGTGGAAGATCCGAGTGTTTGGTTGACTGGCGTTGCATCGCCTTGGGATCCCACATTTGGGATGAAAGGCAGGCCAGTCAGGCTAGCTAAGGTTAGCCTAGCTGTGAAAACGTTTGTTTATAGCTGGTTATCCTCAAGCGTGTCACTGCATATAACTGGAGTTAACCAACTTGCCACTGTAATTTAGCACAGCCGCCACAGAGTTTGCAGTCGTGCGGTGTTTGCCTCGTTAGCTAAGCGGTCATCGGCGTCTGCCGCGGCGGTGTTAGTTGGTGGCTAACGTTAGCCTGATGGATTTACTGACATAAAAGGTTTTACCGGTGCGTTAGCAGCACTGTGCCGTTTTTAAGTTCGCTTTTTAAGTTAAGATCATATGCAATAATGTGTCTTGAGCATCTGTTGGACTTGTGTCCCGTCAGCCGTATATAAAGACATGCTTCTTAGTGGCTGGTTAAAAAGCTAAGGGCAGCAGATGGATAGTTACCTAACCGCGGATGCGGGGAGTTGGATGGATACCTAGCATTCTTTGAATGGTTTTTAAACTAGTCATCAGTAACTGCAGGTTTTCATAATACAATTCGGAGGCATGTTCTGCTCGTTAATTATGTTTACTTACCATTCGTCACTGTCGCTAAATGTCACACCTAATTTGTTATCAGTTTTAGGCAGCCACATTGCGTTATTCTAAATATTCTTATTTTTGATGTGCATTTAAATTTAGATATGGGGAGAGAAGCATGTGCAAGCTAGATTACTTGTCTGTATCTGCACAGCATGTAATCAAACTGTAACCGAGCTGCCCGTAGAGGTGTCATGTAGAGACCATTTCGGATCATTTTTGTGCGTTTGCTCAGCACGTGTGTCGGAGTCAGAGACCCCTAAATCATTTAGACATCTGTTAGCCTGCATTGCCTTCACATGGCAAGCTTTCTGCTTTACACAGCATAGAGTTTCATTATACTTATAAAATAAGCAAACAACATCTGATCGGCTCTGCATTATCACCATCCATAATCTGTCCTCACTTGAGCTAATAGGAGAGTTGGGGCACTGAGCCCAGATTACGGCTGAAGTGTCACGGTATCGTCAGCGTGGAGTGATAATCGTCCGCCTCACCCTTGTGCTGTCTCACTCTTTCCAGCTCTCATCAGCCTATCCTTTGGCGGAGCCGTTGGCCTCATGTTCCTCATGCTGGGCTGTGCGCTTCCAGTGTACGAGTGAGTGTGACTCGTTCCCAAGACACGATCCTCTCTGTGTGCAGAATGTCGGCCTACGCAGTGACCGCAGTAACGCGTTTGTTCAGCAGGTGCTTTAATCCAAGGCGAAGAACTTTTGATATGTACATGGTTCTGATCTATGCAAGTGGACTTCTGCTGAAGAAATTCGTTATTTGCACTGCCACATGAGCCACTGGATGTTTGCGTTTTCTCTGTGGCCTGTTGTTCCAACATTAGTCAAGAAATCCCAGGATGCACTGCTCACCCTGCCTTCTAGGGCTGGTGCAATAATTGTGGTCTGTCTGTGAAGTTAGAGGCTCATTTGTACCACGGCTGGGTCCATGACATTGCGTTGTGACTTCTTATAGTAACGTGACAGTAACCACCTCCTCTCCCTGCAGTGAGTACTGGCCCCTGTTCGTCCTCTTCTTCTACGTGCTTTCTCCCATCCCGTACTGCGTGTCACGGAGAGTCACCGACGACACGGACGCCACCAGCAACGCCTGCAAGGAGCTGGCTGTGTTCCTCACCACGGGCATCGTGGTGTCCGCCTTCGGCCTGCCCATTATTTTCGCCCGCGTTCACGTGGTGAGTATGCGTGGACTTCAGAGGCCATGGCTGAGTAGAAGCTCTTAAGCAAACAAAAAATTAGGAGAATTTGCACAGCATTAAAATAGATATACTCTTGTGGTATATTACGTGAAAGCCGCGTGTTCTTGTTGACACGACTGACATTCTGGTGTTTCCCACAGATCGCTTGGGGAGCGTGTGCGCTCGTACTAACTGGTAACATCGTCATCTTCGCCACCATTCTGGGATTCTTCCTCGTCTTTGGCTCCAATGATGACTTTAGTTGGCAACAGTGGTAAAAATCCTTTCTGGGTGGACTTGCTTTAATTTTTAATTCTAGTCCCTGGTTTTATTTAAATGAACTGCCATCTGTTGAGTTGAGATCGTTGAGACGTGTGCAGTAACCAGTGATCTGGTTTCATATGGACTCGATAAGTTTATTGTTATTATTTTTTTCTTGTAAGCTGAAACATCCCTCGAATAATTAGAGAAAAAGCTTCTGAGGGAGCGAAATGGGTCCTTAAATCTGATCCCTGTAATTACACAAACTAAGCTGCGTTCCATATCTCTTCCTGGCCTCTCTCTAACCAAATTTTAGGTGAAGAGCTTATTCATGTAAATATTTACCTTCTGAGGATAGAGGTCCCTTAAAATGCCTGTGAATGCTGTTTTACTTTATACAGATTGTCTGTGAGTTAATGGGGATTACAGGGCAGTTGTTTTAGAAATGAAATGTATACGTATCAGTGAGTGATGCACTGAAACTCAGTATGCATACCTGAAGATATGTGATCTGTCACCCGCCTGTGTTCAACCGTACACATCCTCTGCATCTCCACTCTGATGCACCATGATTATACGCTCCTGTAGTGATGGTCTTCGGCACTGGTGACCCAAAGGGGACGCTGCTTGCGTCGCGTTCGTACTACATTTGAAGAGTTAGGCCTAAAAGAGAATCGAAATCGACCTTGGCTTATATTGCAGCGCGAACAGACGCAAAGGCGCAAGTTTGGACAAACCTTATTCTTCATTAGGTGGGTGAAGAGCTTAACTGCTGCTTTAAGTGCTGTGCACGTCCCCCTTTCCATTCGGAAATGTTCATTCAGAGACATTTCACTATAAACACTTAGCTTTGAATGTAAGTTAGCGATTAGTGACAGCAGTTTGGAACATGACGCTTTCCGAGACTCGGCGTGTACTACACTGGCTTACGAGATGAAGTTGGACTAAATTCTGAAACAATATCATCCCAGCACGATCTAAGCAGATCACCATACGCGTAGATGTTTAGCAAGGTATCGTTACAGTGGTTTTCCTAAATCCATTATCCGCCACAGATTCCATTGTTTGTTAATAAGCTGACAGAATCATCTTCAGTCTCACCACTAAAGAGGAAGTTTTCATTTAATCTCATTATAAGATGACTATCCCTATAGATAACCCAGCTTTAGACATGGTTAAAATATAACTACACTGACATAAAAGTTACCAAAAGTCACTTGCATAATTTCTGAAACTCTAAGAAAACAGTAGTTTCCATGTGTCACTATTGTTTGGTTAGTGTTTTCTGATTGGTTGGATCTCTTTATGAGCTGCCTTTGCTCATGTATGACAATCTATCCCGCTGCATCATGGCGTATTTTAATCTCCCTCATTCCAGCGTTCACTACAGCACGGTTTTCTGGTACAGTTTATTCATGTGATGCTTCCAAAATTTCACGTTATTATGGTCCAGAGCGTGCTGACCGGAGGAGTCTGTTCTGTAATGTGGATTTATGCTTCCTGGTTTGAGTTTCGCCATGATCCTCATAATTACTAGCTGTTCTGCAATGTTAAATCTGCTATCTACTGATAAGTGTTAGGTTTGTTCTTCAATTGTGCAAATAAGTGTGTGTGGTTTTTTTATTTATCACGGTATTTCAGCTGGTTAAAAGAAGGGACAATAGTCATTGAATTATTTGCATTATTTATATAAGCTATTGTTTTGCACTTTTTTAGTTTTTGTTTATTTTGGATTACATGGTCTGCATATGTATCCCATGATGCAACCCTTGAAATATGAACATGTGTTTAAACCAGTTGCATCTTGATGTTATCAGACATGTAATCAGATTATTCTGATGCAAGTGTCTTGTTTGATAACTGAAGTAAAATCAAGTCCATTCAACAGTAATCTTCTTGTATATACAATATAAGACCATCTGAATGCTGCACAGTTGATCCAAAATGCCTCACTGTGAATATATGTTTAGCACATGGTTTTGCAAGATGGTCGGTCTGTGTGTAGAGCAGGCTGAGGATGATCCTGTCTTCATTTTGTGTTAAACCTGTATCTCTGTATTCTTTAATGTATGCTGGAAATAAGTGAAGGGCGTAATGAAAGGGAAATCGTGCAGGTTTGTTACAGCTGATGAAGTCGATATGCATATAAAACTTTACTTTTTTTTGGGTTGTTTTTTATGTTACTTTATACTTTTTGTCAGTTTCTTAATTTTGAAGCAATTATGTAATTTTTGTTTATTTATGAGGATGTATATGTAAAATGCCCTGACCGCTGTTGTGTTGAATTGGGAATATTTTGAGGGGAAATAAACCTTTTTTTGGTTACCTTTACAAGCTGTCATATCATGGATTTGTGTTACTCGACTACCTCTGTGGTAACTTGTTTTAAAAACGCTAGACTGTGTATCATTACTCTGTACTTATTAAAGGGGGTATTTCATCGAGGGCAGCTTGGTGGCTCCAAGGACTCCAGGCCGTTTGGCATCACACTGCTGTGGTTATGGGTTTAAATCCCACACCTATCACTGCGTGGGTGGAGCTTGTTTATTTTTTCTGTGTCCGTGTGAGTTTCCAGCTTCTGCTCTTGCTTCAAATAATGTGCTGGTGCCTATGAATTACCCTGTCTGTGTGTGTGTGTGTGTGTGTGTGCGTGTGTGCGGTTGAATCCCATTTGAGTTCTGTGCATGGGTTTCCTCCTGGTTTTGGTCTGGTGTTTTTGTATTTTCTTTATTTTTTGTGTGTGCGTGCACACGCGTGTGTGTATGTGTGCATGCATGCGCACGCACGCACTGTGATGCCCAGTGCTTCGCTCTGCCCAGTGCTTCGCTCTGCCCAGTGCTTCGCTCTGCCCAGTGCTTCTCTCTGTGCCTTTGATCAGAAGGTCATGGGTTCAAACCCTGACCTCGACAGAACAGTCACATCTCTGTTGGGCCCTTAATCCCCTGAAATGCTCCAGGGGGAAAAGCTCCAGATAAATGGTTTATGTGCTTAGAGCCCAAACTTCACTCTCACCTCTATGTGTGTCTCAGAGGAGAGCAGGACCGTTCCAGTGCACCTGTGCTTATGTGCAGAGCTTCATTTCAGAAACACATAAGCCCGTGCTAGTCACAGCACGTAAGTGACTATGGGAAATGTATGGAGAAGGTAAAACAGCGATAGGAAAAGTATTTATTGGGACGGCTAATGCATTCAAGACAAAAGGCACTTTTCCACCGCACCAAGTACGGAACTTTCGGTACTTCCGTTTTTCCATTGACTTCCAGTCGAGTACCAGTACCAGACATTCCAGTACCTAAAGTGCCAAACCAGCTGGGGTAATTCTTTGGTACTTTGGGGTGGAACTTGAAACGCCGATTGAGACGCAATACAAACACCGCCCTGAAAACTCAGAACTCAGAAAATAATGATAAACGAAGTAAAAAATATATATATATATGATTCGGTTGTAAGAACAGATACAACAAAAAGATCTGGATGGCATGACAAGTATTTTCCTGAATATACTAATACAGCAGACGTATAGCGCTGTCCTAGCGATGTGGTTTCGTTATAAATAGGCTGTGTATTATATAAATAGGATGTGTATTATATAAATAGGATGTGTATTAAATAAATAGGATGTGATTTAGTTGTAATAAATATTGGGGTATTTATAAAGCAAAAAAAGAAGTTCATGAATTGGATGTGCATAACGTGATGTTGGTATTAATATTGCACATCATGCAGCCCTATAATACACTACAGCTACAAAATACCCTGGCTGTCATTATGATGTCATTCGGCACCAGTACCAGTTTTTACACCATTGGAAACCCAACACCTAGAAGTACTATATTTTTGGTACTTTTTTGAAGTAGCCAAAAACATTCCAAGCTAGTTACTACTGTGAAAAAGTAGAATACATATGAAGTACTTAAAATGTACTAAGGATATGACACGCTTAACATATTTGAGCTATCTTTTACTGGTCAGACTGGTCTCAAACAACACAGAGTGGTTAGCCAAAGATAGCAATTTGAGGCTGCTGTGTGGCTGTATGGCTACAGTCCCGGCTCACATCTTCCAGCAGGGAATCACATAGTCAAACAAACGAAAACATCCGGCCTTAAGCTAACAGCGCAACGACGAACAAAAATACAAGAAACAAACTTTCATGTCATCCTCCTATATATCTACTATATATGATTGAAAACGATGTGCTACCGTGTGTCTAACCTTGAGAGGAACCAGCCATTTTCATATTAGAAAAAAGAGATATTAGGCAAAAGCACATGGTGGATTCTTTGGTGGGGGGGTGGCCATGTTGGGACAGGTCAGGTGACCATTCGGTCAGCTGATTAATTCCATTTGTGTTTTCTTGTCTCCCAGTGATAGATTACATTGTTCTCTTTTTGTTTCGCTTTTTTTGGCATTGAAGCCTCCTTTGCTGTTTTGCTTTCTACAGAACCTGATGGGTACTGAGCGCATAGCTTCCCCTGTCCCCCAGCCCCCTGCCTCATTCTCCTTTCTTTTCTGTTATTAGTGCAGCATGTGCTGTCTCTCCCCTGCCTAGTGCACTCTCCAGGGAGGGGTTTCTCAGGGGCCTCTAGCAGGGGCACGGGGGGGGGGGGCATCTCAGAATTCACCTGTGGACAATGAAGAGCAAGCGAGGGTAAGCCACATGTTACTATCTCAGATAAATGATCACATTTCCAGCAGAGCATTGGTATCGCTTTTCAGCCCAGGAACGTCTTAAACACAGATATCTCAGCAGCAGTAGAGGAGAACTACACAAGCATTGTCTTCCCTGCTGACTTTGTGGGCAAAGAAACCTTTCTGAGGTCCTACAAGACGAAATGTGAAAGTGAAACAGGTGTGAAAGGTTGGTTAATATTTCCTTCCTTGGATCTGGTGGTTTTGGCAAATGACACAAAGGCTAATGAAAATGATCAGCGTCGCCATTTTAACAAAGCAAATCAGGTTAACCAAAATTATTTTAACAAATAGAATTATAGTATGTAATTATAATACATTATAATAAATATAATGTGATTCCCTGAGGAAAATCCTCACTCTGTGAACCTAATCAGATGAAAATAATGTGAATGTAAACTCTAGTCTTTGACGCAGACGTGCTAAATGCAGGGAATCCAAAGGCTTTGTTATTGGGTCATATTGCAGTATTACGCTGCAGCACTTGGTGTCAAAATAATCCGTAGGTGTGATAAATGTTTCTCCCCACTCCTGCAACCCCCCCCCCACGCCACACGTACGTTATCTGGGAGCAGATAGGCAGTTTCCACATAGAAATGGGAGAGTAGCCAGCAAGTGTGAACGGAAACATTCTGTTTCAATAACAATCCGTGCGGAAAATGGTCCATTTGCTGTTGGTCTTGGCATCGGACCGCTCCTCTCTACATCTCCGCATGTGCCGGTCCAAATATACCAGAGAACTGAAAGTATGTGTTAGTTATAAAACAGGCAAGGGGGACTCGTTTACCGTTTTGGGTTTGGGGCCTCATTGGGCTGGCTTTCAAATGAAATTCCCTGATCCGCTCCGCTAATTAGCCAAACAGATATAATTACCATAAGGCTGGAGCCAAAGGCTCCCACCTCCGGAACTGGGGCTCACATTCCTGCTCCGCTTCCGTGTGTTCGGAGTACGCATGTTCTCCAGTGCTGACATAAATATCCGTCAGTTTCCTTCCATAGGCCACAACATGCATTTGGGTGAATTAGTGACTCAAATATCGCCAGTGTGCGGATTTAAGTATGTGGCCCGCAAAGGACAGCATGATGTTAATCAGATTCAGAGTCAATTCATTATTGTCATCGTACGCAACAGCTCAACTCGACTGTGACAGCAACTCCCTGAACAGTGCAAACACAAACACAAGATGAGACATATGACATGTAAACAATATGTAGAAAATTGGCAGTAAGTATATATAAAAATGCAAATGTGATAAATAGTGGTGATGTGGTGCATGGGGGTGATGTGTAAGAATCCTTTAGTGCCTGGTTTAGCCTGGTTACCACACTGGGGTATTAAGTCTGGCAGTTTGGGCAGTAACTGCCCTGTTCTATATGCGTGATGGGAGCAGTTCAGACGAATGGTGTCCAGGCCGTGATGCATCACCGACAATGTCTGTGGCTCTACGAAGACTACAAGAGTTATAGATGCCTTACGGGGAAGATAGCGGAGTGCCGGCAGTCTTCTCTGGATTCCTGTGTCTGGCCAAGCTGCCGAGTGGAATTCTCTTTCGGAATCCATAGGTTTGGAACCGGAACTCAGAGAGAGTGACTGCTTGGTAAGACTTATGTAGCCACTCTAATCGTTTGCTTAGAACATTAAGCAATCCCTAAACTGGGCATATCCTAGGGAGTTACACAACTTACGGAAACTTCTCTGTGAAATATAAGATGTGTCTCTAACGTTACTGCAGTTTGTTAGTATTACCTGTGTTTTTAACATCATCATCTTTATTATACAATAGGATCGTATTAAAGCCTGTATGTTGTGTGTCATGCTTCTTGAAGATCTGCAGTTTAGGGGCGGCATGGTGGTGCAGTGATTCGCATTGAATAGGACCAGCAGTCATGAATGGATGGGTGTTTGCTGTTTAATCAGCCATCGCAAAGATGTGTTAAGGGGAATAAATTTAGAATATTTATTGCCATGCAACATAGGAAATGACTGGCATGGTCTGACATTTGCTTAGGCCAGATCAGGTCTATAAAACTGTCTCCTATGGTGCCAGAAGGCACCACAGGTGCTGATTTTATAGTAATCCTCTATTTTGACCAATGACATAATCCCATGCTAGTCACTGATATAATGGCAACTTTATTACGCAAATACTGATTGGCTGCTTGTTTGAGGGGCAAAAAGGGCCTGGCTTCATTTTGCTATGGTAGTACGCTGAGAAATTTCACACTCAGGTGCTGATTAGTCTAAGTGACATAGCACTGCTGTCACATGCCTGGACAGTTACCATGCCAGAGACACAGTAATGGTCCACACTGGACCTTCACTGGACTTTATACCAGGAGAAACATGGTCATAGAACATTCAGTGTACCTACATAATGCATGCATAAAACATTCAGTGGACCATCATAATGCATTCATAGAACATTCAGTGTACCTTCATAATGCATTCATAGAACATTCATAAGAAGCATGCAAGTACACCTTAACATCCTAACATACCTCAACAGCTTTAATGTACATTAATAATAAACATCATATGATTATACGATTATAGTGCATGTTATTAATGTAGACTTTGTTCCTCAGAGTCCATTTCTGTACCTTAAAAGGTGTATTTACCTACAGCTAAGTGTACAACTGGCAGCCCCTTGAGGGTACAGCCCCACTGACAAGCAAAGGTACAATTTGGGACTCAGTATAAATGCTTCTTATGAATGTTCTATGAATGCATTATGATGGTCCACTGAATGTTATATGAATGCATTATGAAGGTACACTGAATGTTCTATGAATGCATTATGAAGGTACACTGAATGTTATATGAATGCATTATGAAGGTACACTGAATGTTCTATGAATGCATTATGAAGGTACACTGAATGTTATATGAATGCATTATGATGGTCCACTGAATGTTATATGAATGCATTATGAAGGTACACTGAATGTTCTATGAATGCATTATGATGGTCCACTGAATGTTCTATGAATGCATTATGAAGGTACACTGAATGTTCTATGAATGCATTATGATGGTCCACTGAATGTTCTATGAATGCATTATGAAGGTACACTGAATGTTCTATGAATGCATTATGATGGTCCACTGAATGTTATATGAATGCATTATGAAGGTACACTGAATGTTCTATGAATGCATTATGAAGGTACACTGAATGTTCTATGAATGCATTATGATGGTCCACTGAATGTTCTATGAATGCATTATGAAGGTACACTGAATGTTCTATGAATGCATTATGAAGGTGCAGTTAATGTATCACGTTACCCATCTTCCACTTTTTAATAACCAGCCCTGTGTTTCTCACCAGTGTAATTTGACGATGCTCATTAGGATTAAAGAGTTTTGCTCACGCTTGCAACACCATCCTTGAGCTTGGAGAATGACAGCAACATTCACAGACTCAAGCAATCGATAGCAGTTTCATTTTAATTATTTTTAATACATGTTTGACAAATGGCTTCAGTGAAAACAAAGAAACAGGAGACCTACAGTATCAGAGAGATACGTTTCAAATTCCAGCGTACTGACTGAGAAGCTTTTTGTGCAAGGTTATATTTAGTAAAATGGGGTGTGACTTCTATTCTTCTTCAAAGCCAGCACATACTCTAACAGAAGGCGGTACAGTCATATGATCCCCCCGGGGTCATGTAATCCCCAAGTGTCACTCTGCAGGACCCGCGGTGAAGGTCTCTACGTTTCAGTTGTACTTCAACAACAAACGAGCTCAGCACAGAAAAACGGAATCTAGATCACAATAAAAATTTCAACTAATTGAATGCTCAGATGATTCAGTAGGATAAGAACCTGCACACACACACACACACACTAAACCTCCAATATCAGGAGGAACCTCCTTTAATTATACTCAGTTACCATGTTTACAGTGTACGATTTACTTGTTTCTCTCTCCCTCTGGTCCCTTCATTTTATATCACATTTTCACACCCAATACTGATAACGTGGATCAAACATACAGTTCGCTGTTAAAATGGTTACATTGGCAAAACTAAATATAGACCACTTTCCATATTCAGATTAGCTGAGCAAAGAGAAAATAAAGGACAAAAAGGACAGAAAGTCCGTTCGTGTCACCCACTGCGGTCAGGCGGCGTAATCGGGAGCTGAGGCCGGCCGGGAGGGGCCGTGTTCAGCCGGGAGTCAGTCTGTGACGAACCCGGGCTCGGCGGGCAGACCCTCGGAGCGCCGCCACTGCACATTGCGGAGTCGGAACCATCTCTGCGAGAAAAAGCGGCGTCAGCGGGTATCGATCGGCGGAGTGTGAAGCCCGGCGCCGATCTGACAGGCTATTTACTTCATAGTATGGAGAATTAGAGCCGAAGCGAAGTAATCCTGCAGGCACGGAGTTTCGGGGAACTTAAAACGCTGTGTCTGTAAGGAGATCGTATCTGGTTAACACTAAAAAAGTATAGTCCGAATCATATATAACTTGTTAACCATTGTTTATTAAACAGTACTTTCATTCACTCGTCAAAAAATGAAACAGATTCTGAACCAAATTAACTAAATAGCAGTTTCCAAACAGCTGTCATTTTATTTTGATGAACCTATTCTGGCAGGTTTCAGTTGTGGGAATATAGACTGGCATATTCACTGTGAGCGTATGTGATTTAAACCTTAAAGATATGCCAATCGTCCTACAATAGTCCGCGGCATGAGTTCAGATCCGCTCTTTCTTACTCACCATGGCGCAACCTCCGCCCTTTAACACAGCGGTCAAAAGCCTGATTGACTCCTTGGCAGTACATGCTGCCCAAACCAGGATCACTTAGCCGGCCAGTGCCGGGACCCGCATTCAAGTCCATACAATCGGCTGAAGAATAGCGGCCATACAGGGACACCATGGTGCGGCTGGCAATCGCGGCAAAACTGCCCCTTGGGAATAAACCAGGGCCCCCGGAAAATCGGGGTGTGCTTTTTATCATCGGTTAAAACGAGAGAGACATAATACCCGGGTGTGAGAAAGCCCCTAAATATTTAAATATTAATCCCCAATTAATTTGCCAGTAGACTGTTTATGTCTCGCTCAGGGCACAATGTCCGCTTTTGTACACGGGGACCTAAAAGAGGGCAGAACCGGTTTGTGTGCAAAGAGGAAGGCGGTGTTTGGTATCTTCGTTGCAAAGCTGTGCTTGACAGAAATAGGCTGATCATTCGGGACGGCAACCTGCCTCGGGCTAAAGGTGCTTCCCAGTCATTCCCCCAAAACAAGAAAACGTTGCTGGCTGTCGCCGTTGGGAGGAAAAATAACTACAGCCTTACTTGTTTGAGTACTTTACCCGTTCCGTGTTAGATATCAAATTAGAAACCTATTTTTCATTTTGGATAAGGTCCCATTCATTTCCTTTATTTATTATACTTAAAATGGATCTACATCGTAAAATAACAGAATTCTCAGTACAACACTAAACGTTATGTAAACTGTACTACACTGTGTTACTGTACTGTTTGTTTAATGGTTGTTAGTATAGCTGCGTACTAAAATAATCTCAGTTTAACAGCCTATAGTCCTTTCAGGGTCATGCGTACATATTTTACCCGTGTCAAAAGCATTTCAATGCACATGATATTACAGGGTAAACCTCTCGGAACAGGCAGTTAGAAGTTGGGATGTATGTAAGTATGTATGTATGTGCGTATGTATGCATACATGTGTGTGTATGTATGCAGGGGCGCCGTAAGGGGGAGGAAAGCTAGGACGATTCCAAGGGCCCCTGAGTGACAGGGGCCCTACAAAATTAGGAAAATAACTGGATTGGTTTGGACTGGGAGGCCTAATATGATATGCTTTCATGGGGCCCAAAATCTCTAGCAACGCCCCTGTATGTATGTATGCATGCATGTGTATGTAGGCTATGTATTCATGTATGTATGTATATATGCATGTATGTATGTATGTATGCATGCATATGTATGTATGTATGCATGTGTATGTATGTATATATGTATGTATGCATGCATGTGTATGTATGTATTTATGTATATATACGTATGTATGTATGTGCATATGTATACGTTCCTGGTGCAGCGGGAAAGCTCCCTGTGTAGCCAGCTTATGTCCCCCGAAGAACAGGCTACCTTTTCACCTAAACACTGCTCTTCAGGAAGATGGTAAACTTACATGGTGTGTTCCACTGATGGGTCACTACAATGCGTGAAACACAAAATCACGGGTAAAGGTGACATGTAATCTCAGCCCACCGGGATATCAGCCGCATATGGGCTGCAGGGTGTAAACAGTTAGACGATGAGTCCCGGACTGGAGCGCAGCACGACAGCGGCGGCTGGACAGTGGAGGCGAGAGGCGCGCTGTCAAAGCGACTCATCAAAATAACTATTTATTAACTAACCACCCTTCCAGACACTTCCGCTAGCTCCACTCTAACTGTACATAATGCAAACTAATACAGTTTAATAGCAAAAGAGCATAACTCCCTAATAAAGTTAATCTGATATTTCACTATATCATTTCAACAGGTCAACTTCTAAGTTAATTTTATAGATCAAATGCCTGATTCGAGTAAGACTTTAAGACTATCCCCGAAACGCCATTTTCTTACCATATTTTGAATTTCGTCTTATAATAGAGATTCCTTTTTATAATTTATTCTGATTTGTTCATATAAATATGGGATAATACATCTTCAATGTTTTAAAACAAGTTTAATGCATATGTGCACTAAATGTGGTTAAACGGCAGAATACATATGGATGGATATTACATTATTTCAGACCCTTTTTGACAATCCCAAAGCGGAGATGTTCGGACGGCGGGTTACTCACGGCGGTGCGCTCCTCCGACAGTCCGCACTCGGCTGCGATCAGCGTCAGAGTCGCCTTATCCGGATGCTTGGTGACTTTGCTGAAATTTTCTTCCAGAACACGGATCTGATCCTCGGCCAGATGCATATTCGCCATTTCATCCTCGCCTTTTCGACCCGAAGCCATTCGACGATCAGATGTCTGATTTATAGCAGGATGCCTACTTTGGATGATTTGCGCTCCGCTGACTGACGACCGTGTTCTGCAAGTCAAACCACAGCGACAAACTGCGAAACAAGGAGCGAAAATACGGTCGCTGGTGACACGCTGACAGGCGAGAGTCACTCCTAGAAAATATCAGGTCTAGATTACAGTTTCTAACTGAATGAAATAGGAGTAAAACATGCCGTGCAAACGCCAGATAAACGGCAGGTATGATCTGCGGTTCTCCTGCCTCTTCTTGTCTGTGGCAATATTTAGCCGGTGATATAAAAGCTATGAGATTTCAGACGATGCACTTTTAAACACCCGCTCGTAGATCGTTAGTCCATCATGGTGAACCAGGAAAGTGCGCATGATGTACGTTATGTACTGTATGTCGTCCTATGGATGCATGTATGCCTGTATTGTCCCTCCGCCAACTTTCTGCTTTGCACTACGTATATGAATTAGCACAAACCACCGTTTTTTAAATCACACCCCCTGCTTTTATGACTCTCTGCTGTGCATAATGTTTTGTATTTTTTCTCTTTATGCCCAAATTGTTAGTTGTCCATTGTCATGGTGTTGGGCAAAATATGCCAAACGTCCTTGGAATAAATAATTAAGGTAATTTGTCCGCTTTATGTAAATTGTATCTGAAGTATCGTAATGCTTAGTGTGTGTGCGTGTATTATGTTTATATTACATTGTGGGGACCAAATGTTCGACACAATGTAATAAACACCTTTTTTTGACGTTGTGGGAAACATTTTTTCAGGTCCCCTAAAAGATCCGAGAATGGAGTTAAAAAAGTGAAAATGTCACAAGTCTCGTATTTTGTTTGGTTACTTATGGTTAAGGTTAGGGCTGGGTAGGGGTTAAGGTTGTCATAGTTAGCGTTAGCATTTTTCCCATTGAAATGAATGAGCGGTCCCCATAAGGATATGTTTACCCTACAGGTGTGTGTGTGTGTGTGTGTAGTGTATCCATCCATTTCCTGAAACTGCTTAATCCCAACCGGGGTCGCGGGGGGGACCAGAGCCTATCCTGGGAACAACGGGCGCAGGCGAGAACCAACCCTGGGCAGGCGCCAACACACTGCAGGGTGATGTGTAGTGTATGTCACTTGTATATTAATGCCCTTAATTTTTAAATTAATTTTAAGAAATTGTCGCGCACAATATGATTAATAAACACAACCGTATCATTGGCTACAATCCTCTGCAAGTTATAAGTACAGTATGATTACTTCATTCAACGGTAACACCAGGACATTTCGATTTTACTCTTAGGTAAGTTGAGAACGTGTTTACAGCACAGTGGTGGATTCATGCATAGCCGGGGTTCTATCTTAGGGCCCTGCCCCATCTCAGGAGCAATGGAATGGGGAACCTTATTAAATCTGGCCTGCAGATTAATCTGCCGGCAACCTTGCCTGCAGATTAGCAGATTATTTGCATTGTGTCATTTTTTAATTCTCTCGTTTTTCTTTCAACTCTGAAAAGTAGCGTAAATGTCCCATGTGGGAGAAGACGTCCCAGCCCATAGCTCACAGGTTAAGTTTGAGACCCCTGGCTTAGTTAAACCTGAGTGTCCTTCCTGATGTCAACCTAGGGTCTTGACTAAACTAATCCGCCCTGAGAAGAGGACGGTGATTAATCACACAGAGCCAGCCTGAGACCTGACACTCCTGAGGATATGTAGATCATCTTGATTGGTTGTGGCAGGACCGTTGAAACGTCAAACAGATCAGTCATGGTGAGCTAATTAAGTGCGTGACTGTATTGCGGGATCTGGTTATGTGATTGTTTACATTCAGTTTGACATGCTTGAGCTGTGTCCTGACTAGCTCTTGGTTACTGGAGCCGCTCTTTCTGTCTTCTGGAAACATGAATCATTCCTGGTTGCTTCTCAGAGGCTTCCTGTCCCAGGGTGTCCAAACCGCCGGCCTCAGGCCCAGAATGCAATGGCCATATATATGTCGCTCTGAACGTGGGTAAGTCCACAATGCCTTTGGGGAGGCCAGCAGACCAGTCCTCCGTATCCATTTTGGGACTCCCCAGATACTAAATCCCACACCCCCTTTGCTGGACCCCCACTCACACTGCCCCGGTCTTGCGTAGGTTTTGGAGAAGGGGATGATTATGTGGATCTTATATAAGCCAGAGCAGGTCCCTGGGGTGGACAAGAGCATCTGGAAAACTGCTCGGTGTACGTACATGAGGCGGTCCGGTCCAAATCAGGAACTGCTTGGAAGCGGGAGCAGTAAGTTGGGGTCTCTCTCCTGCTCACATGCCAGTCACCAGTGCTGTGCTGCATTTGGCAAATACCAAATCCTATTGGCACCCAAACATGACCTAATAGTATCATAATTATAGGCACCTACTGGTTTTTCACTGGGAAGCACCCAAAACCCATGGCTGATATTCATATGTTAATGGAATTAGTTAGCAAAAAGTCAAATGACAGTGGTTACCCACCCTCTGCTAGTGGTAACTTGGTTTGTTCTTTGGATGGAGGGCATTCCAGTTTGTAGAAGGCACTGATGGAAGTGTCCCTAATGACAAAGCATGTTCAGATAGTGGAATGATTAGCTGACCCTACTGGGCAGCTCCAGGTCGGGGGAGAGTAGGAGGGGCCACGTAACAGAGATCGATAGCACCTCTGATGAGAGCTGTAGCCTAGACAGCAAATGCACCTGGTTTCCTGAGGAAAAGGGGAACGATGACACAGAGAAGTACGGAAGACTCTAGAAACATGGAGCTGAGTATATGGGTCTGGGCATCGTAATATTCAGCTTCTAACAACAAAGTCTTTTCAAATCCTGATATCAGACACTTAGTCCTTCAACAAGGTCATCTCCAGGTTTAGAAAACACAACTTCTTTTTGATAGAGCAATGTTCAAAATCAACAGCGTTGATGTTAGAATCCATCTGTTAACTTGGAAGCTTCGATTTGTGGGTAAATTACAAGAAAACTTTTAGAGTAACTTTAACATGAACATGTAACATGAAGTTACATTCCAGAATATTCCAAATTATCTTTCTATATTTAGTTTCTTCAGTCATGTCTACCTGAAACGATACCACATTGTACACTAACTCTAAACAAACCCCTGTACAAAGTATGTCAGACCAAATACTGCAGACGGAGGAGAAACAATGACAGGAACAGTGACATCGATCTGATGGAGGTGCCAGTCTGTGCACTACGTGTAACAGTCAACTGTCAGACATACCAAAGCATGTCAGAGCTAATCTACATGGGTGATTGCGAGTTTAAATATAGATGGTCAACAGCAGCGTGTTTGTTGTCTGATCTCCTGGAAACAGCATTAAACACCGTGCTGGCAGGTACAGTGGAGTATGGAACTGGGAGACGGAAACTTATACTGCAAGAATTGGCCGCAACCAATTGGGGGCATGTATCTGCTTCTCTGTATTTCTGTTATTAGATTCCCCAGGTCTTCCCCAAATTCTCTAAAGCACATTAAACATTATAATGACAGTAACACTTTCTATGAACACCATGTCTATAAGAATCTATTAACACATTCGTAACACATTATAATGCATTCATAAAGCATTATGAACAAGGCTATAAATATTTATCAAAAGGCATAAGCCATTATAACCATGTTTATTGTGCATTTTGAATGCTTTATGAAGCTGATAATGCACCATAGATACCCTCATAATCAGTACAAAGCATCCTTAATGCTTATTCCGACCATTATAATGCATTATGAAGGTATCTATAGTGCGTTATAGATGACAGCTTATAGTAAAGTGTTACCATTATGACTACTGTAGCCATAATTCAGGAATTGAATAGATTGCACAGAGTTAATCGGAATAGATAATAGTCATGATTGTCTGATTTGCGCATAAAAATAAATGGACCAATAAATGGATCGATGTCCACGTTTCATTCCATTGAAAACTGTAGATTTAGCTACGAGATGCAGGCTAAGCTGCTGTGTCGTAATGGTCACTCATTCGGTGTCATTGTGTTAATTCATGTCTTTTAATTGTCCTGCTGCCTTGTGCTAATTATTTATCCACATTGCAGCAATATCTCCCAGTATTTAATCACTGATAAATGAGTCCACTTTCATTAATAATGTGAGATTTCAGCTAAACAATGCTCTGGAAGGTGTATATATTTTGTGCTTTTCAATGTTGGTTAGTCTGTGTGTTCGGCAAACCTGACAGATTGTGAACACTGAGAAACAGGCTAAATTCCTGCACTCAGAAGTAACATTAAACAGGCATTCGCAGAGTGAATAGGAATAACCAGAACTACAGTGTGTTTCATGGGGAAAAAGATGGGCCAGGCAAAAACAGAATTTCCCCACGGTGATTAATCAAGTATCTCTATACAATTCTAAATTGAGAGTAACTGATAAGTGAATGACAGCTACTTTATGGTGAAAGAGCACAACCTGGTGTTCAAGTGGGGTATAACAGGATACTGTAGTTCAGGCCGGTGTTCTGTCGAGTTGAGCTACTTTGTCGAGTTAGGCTACCGTAGTGCTAATTGATAACCCTAACCCTAACTCTTACCCTAACCCTAACCCTAACCACCCAAAAACCCCTAAAACCCTTACCTTAACCCTAACCCTAACCCCTAAAACCTAACCCTAATTCCAAGACGGTGGAACTGCACATGCGCCGAAAGGCTCGATAGCACGTTTCGATAGGTAGCTCAACTCGTCAGAACACCTGTTCACAGTCAAAGACGTAACATAGTTTAATACACGAATACAGACTACAGTAATACCAAGGCTCGGAGTCACCATGGAGACCGAGACAAGACTTTATCAGAAAATGTACATGACGAATAAAGATTCTGATTCTGGTGAAGATTCTCATTTAAATGTAAATGAATCCATACAGTCAAAAAGCTTATGCTGGGGCATGTCATGTCCATGTCCGCGCGTATTAATGACGTAATGTTGTAGTCCATACGCGAACCGCGCAGGAATATGTTGTTAGCGGTATGGTTAAGCGAATGTGTAGCAGATCTTTGGCCTGTTGTGAATGAACTGGGATCTCCTGGCATTGCCTATATGTAATATAATGTTTAGATGTTGCTTCCACATTAAGAAATTATTAATTCTTTTTCAAATTATTAATTCATCAAATAAACATTATAACACTAACTAAACAGTGAGGATTTAGTATAAATTATAAAGTGATTCTTTAGGAACTCTCCCATTTCTCAGTGTCCATCCAACAAACCCACTTACTGCCTGTACAGATTGCAGTGGGATTATCACACTTCTTGATTGGAATATTCTAGAGCTGGGATCATCAACCTGTCCTGACACGGACAAATGTCTTGTCACAAGATTCGTCTGTCGGTGGCAAAATGTTTTGATAGAGAAAATATTTTTAAATACCATGTCTGTAGTAAAAATTGCATTTTGATCAAAATATCCATCAGAATGCAATGATATTCAACAGATAAATTCTTTATCAAATCACCGAGTTTGAGAAAAAATTCCCAGGTCACCCTCTCAGTTTCCCCTGAAAAAATGTATAAGTGCCCCAATACCAAATTTACGGAGAAATCCCAAACATTAGGTCTGTATGTTTAAGAGTTTTGGAAGTACAGCCCTTTGAAATTTCCACAGATTTTATGCATTTTGCAGAATAAGTGTTTCGGTCCGGCTTGTAACATCCATAGATCCTTTGATATATCGTGAACAGCTATGAAACTTGACTAGGACTAACTTTGTCTGTCAAATTAAATAGTATAATCAGTATATACTTTTCCTCCTACAAGGCTCAAAAATGGCTGAAAATTAAAGTCATAACAAAACAATTAATGCCCACCTTTGACAGCTTCTCACTCAAACAGTATAAAAAAAATAATTTTCCTGTTCTGACATAATAGGTTGTGTATTTGAATTAACCATATTTTTTACTGTTATAGAATTGTCAGAATAATGTTCTGAAGTATGCTTGATTATCAGATTTCCTCAAAATAGTTTATTTTCATGTTCTTGTTTATTCAGGCAGATAACCAGCATTTTCATGTTCTTACAGTACCATGTATTCTGAAATATATCTGAAGATGTTCTTGGGCATCCTTCTGATTTATGATTTTTTAAAATGAGTTATCGTGCTCTTGTTGTCATACAAACTCAACCAAAACACTTTTATGACAATATTGTGGTGAGAAGAGAAAAGACAGGAGACAGCTTGTTCTCTTGAAAGAGAATGAAAACTTTATTAATAACAAAAAAAAAAAGGGGGGGGGGGGGAAGCAGCATATCCAGTTGCCGCTAAAGTGCAAAAAACTCGGGCCAGACGAAAAAACGTGACTTCAAAATAAAAGCACATCTGCCCTTGGAATTCTGAGCAGCTAAGAACCCGCTATAATATTCCATAGATCCGTTTCAGAATTGCCACAGATTTATTTCAATATGAGGAACATACTACGCCTTCATAAATTAATACACAATAGTGAGAACCCCCCAGTGAGTAAGCCAAAGGCAACGGTGGCAAGGAAAAACTCCCTAAGAGGAAGAAACCTTGGGAGGAACCAGACCCAAAGGGGGAGCCCATCCTCCAGGGGCCGGCAGATGAGTCAAACAAACAAGATGAAATGACTAAGCTAATGCAAACAAGATGAAATGACTAAGCTAATACAGACAAGATGAAATGACTAAGCTAATACAGTGGTTGAAATATATTTCTCAATGCAGCGGCCGACCGGTGCAGGCACGTGGTGCTTGATGCACGATGGCAGGATTAATAGAGACACAGCCGCAGGATGGATGGCGAGGTATCGTGTTGAGCCAAGGGCAGGCAGGTTTGAGGGTAGTTGCCGGAGGTGGAGGTAGTTGTCTTGCAGGCAGATGAATGCAGGGCACCGTTATATGTCGTGAGTTATCAGTGCAAGTGTTCAAGGTAGTAGTGTCCTGAACTACACGATTTGGCCATGTTACCTGAGCAAAATTCACACCCTTCTGAGAAACTAAATAAAGAGACAGCAATAAAGAGATTAGTATTTTATAACCTTTTGGGTAAATTTGCTTAATACTGGCTTCTGTAAAAAAAAAAAAAAAATCTATAATTGCCTCTTATTAAACCTTAGTGAAAATACTTGAAATGTTAAGAAATGTTTGTTAAAGGCAACAGGACATCAGCACCAGTTTGAGGTCTAAGCTGAAATTGATGCAAACTCCACACACATGGAGCCATGGCAGAGACCCGAACCCGGGTCCCAGATGTGTGAGGTAATAGTTGGATGAAATGCCCCAACAAAAATAAATGGTAAAATTCTGTTTATCACCGATAGTTTGGATGAAATGTTTACAATGGTTAGCTGATCCGTTTATAATGATGTAATGCTTGTGCACTTGGATTTTGGTCACCCCAATGGAAGAACTGGGTAAGTTACTGTTGTGTTTAAAGATAACATTTTTAAGCAGTATAGTAATGCAGCGTTCCATTTGAACTCATAACTCGGAAATTCAGAGCTCCTTGTTGAAAGGTTCAACTGGAAACCCCCCTCAAATACTGTGTTATCAACTGATATTGCTAAAAATGGCTAATGACTGGGATAGAACTGGAACCTGTTTCATTAAGCAGGATTTTTCGCTGTGCAGGACAATTTTACATAAATGATATAGACACCAATATATACAGTAAACTGGTGAAATTTGCAGATGACACCAAGATGGGTGGTGTAGCAGATACTGAACTAGCGGCTCAGCAGCTACAGCGGGATCTTAATTTAATTAGTGAATGGGCCGACACCTGGCAGATGAAATTTAACATAGACAAATGTAAGGTACTCCATGTAGGGAGCAGAAATATAAAGTACAGGTATTTTATGGGACCTACTGAAATAAAGGTAGCTGATTATGAGAAAGACCTTGGTGTGTATGTTTGATGCTTCCATGTCTCATTCTCGCCAGTGCGGGGAAGCAATAAAAAAGGCCAATAGGATGTTGGGGTATATCTCCAGGTGTGTGGAATTTAAGTCAAGGGAGGTAATGCTAAGATTATACAATTCCTTGGTGAGACCTCACCTAGAATATTGTGTGCAGGTTTGGTCACCATATCTTAAAAAGGACATTGTGGCCTTAGAAAAGGTGCAGCGTAGGGCCACAAGAATGATTCCTGGTCTTAGAGGAATGTCATATGAGGAAAGGTTATTTGAGCTAAATCTGTTCAGCCTCCAGCAGAGGAGACTAAGGGGGGGACATGATCCAGGTCTATAAGATTCTAATAGGTTTGGATGCTGTTCAACCAAATAGTTACTTCAGCATTAGTTCAAATACAAGAACTCGTGGCCATAGGTGGAAATTAGCAGGAGAACATTTCAAACTGGATTTAAGGAAGCACTTCTTTACACAGCGTGTAGCCAGAGTATGGAATAGTCTTCCTGATAACGTAGTGCAAGCTGAATTCTTGGGTTCCTTTAAATCAGAGCTAGATAAGATTTTAACAACTCTGAGCTATTAGTTAAGTTCTCCCCAAGCGAGCTCGATGGGCCAAATGGCCTCCTCTCGTTTGTATAGTTCTTATGTTCTTATGTTCTTAAGACTAAATGTAAGTGATTGAAGATGAAGGCCATTTAAACTGGGATAAATTAAATCTCTTAAGTTATCGAGCTGAGCAAGAAATCTTGCTTTTTAAAACAGGTCCCTGGTATTACTAAATGGGTTTCTGACTCGCTGTGGTGGACAGCGGTTAACTCAGGTGTGACGTCAGTCCCAGTTCCGACTTCTGAGGTAAATGGAGGGCAGCATAAGTTCACAGAACGGAGGTGGCATTCAGTCAGGTGATGTTTCAAGTGCAATAGATTGTGGTGAATCAACCTGCCTTCCAGCCCGCTGGCATTTCCACCATCCTATGACTAACACTGCAACAAGCATAACCACCCTAAGCACCTCAACCGCAGGGACCACAATGGCGACAGTGTCCACCCAGTTTCCTCCTGAATACGCCCCTGTAGAGATCAGAGAGATCAGTAAGTGTCCCGACACATTTTCACACAGACACTCGATCCTCAGTCGGTGTAAAATCTCACTGAAGTGGCCAGTAGAGCCGCATCACCGAGCCGACAGCCCGACCCAGAGCGGCTTCCCATCTGACCCCTTTCTGCAGCTGTTACGGACCCAAAGGGAACAACAGCAGGCCCCCATGGGGCTCAGATCTACGCCCTTAAGCACCTGAACAGCCAGTCTGACACAGTATTACTCATAAAATGCTAAATGCTAATAGCGCTGGACGACCAGGCTGTGAGGAGTGTGTGTGTCTGCTGTGAGCAGAGCGCACTGGGGGAGCCCAGCTTGGCCCTCTGACAGCTTCACCCCCTGCTGCCATGAGGAGCTGCTCTCTCTACACAGCCCTGCACCCCCCTGAGTCTGCTGATTGGGGGGGGGGGGGGGATTTGGGAAGCTCCCAGAGCAAATGAACGTAGGAATCATGCTGGAGCAGAAGCATGTTTATCAGACAGGGTATAAACTCACCTGGGGGATCCTCTCTCTCACCTGGGGGATCCTCTCTCTCACCTGGGGGATCCTCTCTCTCACCTGGGGGATCCTCTCTCTCACCTGGGGGATCCTCCCTCTCTCTGTATGGCCTGCAAACAGGACGATCTGATCAGGGAGAGAAAAGAAGAAAAGTCAGCTGATCCTGTGTGAATTCTGGTGGCTGCTTATGCCTGTTTGGGCCAAACCCTGTCAAACACCCATGATCACTGACCACTAGCAGTGTGTTTGCACGCTGCTCACACATATACTTTAGGGAGGCTGTAACATTCAATCACATTCATATCACATCCCTATTACAGCCTGGGTTACATTAAATAAACCTGCACTGACCTCCATGTTGGGTCCCTGCAGCCCTTTGCTCCTGGTCGGTCTCTGCATCTGTCAGACACAGAGGGACAGAAGCAGCAGAGTCAGCATGAGCCTGTGACTCTGTAAGAGGTGCAGCACTGAGTGCAGGGCACACGATGACAATGACAGGCTGGCTACTCCGAAAGGCTCAATGACACGTATCTATGGCTGACCTCACATTACTGGGGGAGTCTGTCAAACCTGAATGTCTATTTTATTAAAATGTATTTGCATTGCCGTCATTCTGTGGTGATGATTAAGTTCTGCTTTGCAATACTTACAGACGACTATATGTTTTAGAGTTAGAGTTAGGATCCTGGATCAGAACTGGTCTGTAGTTCGGGAAAAAATCTGAACTACAATTGTACCAGATCTGAATTTAACTTTAGATTCTGGTCCAAATCCAGGCCTGATTTGGTAATATTTCCTGTAACACTGTTACTATTAAAAGAGTAGCACTGGTCAGCAGTCAGTCTGGTTGAGTGAGTCTGAGCCACATTCAGACCAGATCTTAATTGATCTTTTCACTCTGTGCAAATACAGGCTAGATTTGGTCAAATTCAATGTGAAGCTGAACAAGATGTGGCTCTTGTCTGCCTCAAATCCAGAAAGCGGGTTTGGACCAGTATTGGTCCGCTGTGCAAAAACACACTGGGCCAGATGTGGTTTACAGATCTGCGGTGATTTCTTAAACACATTTCACCCAGATCCAGTTCAGATTCATTTTGCTACTGTATGTGGGATTAAAACGACAGAGAAAACGTCTCACAGTGAAGAGCAGATCCATTGACGTCATGATTTCAAATCAGCAGGTGACAGGGGGAACATGGGGCAACTGAATTACCCATAACACCGGAACTTTGGTGTGAAAACACCTATAGAAATATATATATATATATATATATATATATATATATACACTCACCTAAAGGATTATTAGGAACACCATACTAATACGGTGTTTGACCCCCTTTCGCCTTCAGAACTGCCTTAATTCTACGTGGCATTGATTCAACAAGGTGCTGAAAGCATTCTTTAGAAATGTTGGCCCATATTGATAGGATAGCATCTTGCAGTTGATGGAGATTTGTGTGATGCACATCCAGGGACATGAAGCTCCCGTTCCACCACATCCCAAAGATGCTCTTTTGGGTTGAGATCTGGTGACTGTGGGTGGCCATTGTAGTACAGTGAACTCATTGTCATGTTCAAGAAACCAATTTGAAATGATTCGAGCTTTGTGACATGGTGCATTATCCTGCTGGAAGTAGCCATCAGAGGATGGGTACATGGTGGTCATAAAGGGATGGACATGGTCAGAAACAATGCTCAGGTAGGCCGTGGCATTTAAACGATGCCCAATTGGCACTAAGGGGCCTAAAGTGTGCCAAGAAAACATCCCCCACACCATTACACCACCACCACCAGCCTGCACAGTGGTAACAAGGCATGATGGATCCATGTTCTCATTCTGTTTACGCCAAATTCTGACTCTACCATTTGAATGTCTCAACAGAAATCGAGACTCATCAGACCAGGCAACATTTTTCCAGTCTTCAACTGTCCAATTTTGGTGAGCTTGTGCAAATTGTAGCCTCTTTTTCCTATTTGTAGTGGAGATGAGTGGTACCCGGTGGGGTCTTCTGCTGTTGTAGCCCATCCGCCTCAAGGTTGTGCGTGTTGTGGCTTCACAAATGCTTTGCTGCATACCTCGGTTGTAACGAGTGGTTATTTCAGTCAAAGTTGCTCTTCTATCAGCTTGAATCAGTCGGCCCATTCTCCTCTGACCTCTAGCATCAACAAGGCATTTTCGCCCACAGGACTGGCGCATTCTGGATGTTTTTCCCTTTGCACACAATTCTTTGTAAACCCTAGAAATGGTTGTGCGTGAAAATCCCAGTAACTGAGCAGATTGTGAAATACTCAGACCGGCCTGTCTGGCACCAACAACCATGCCACGCTCAAAATTGCTTAAATCACCTTTCTTTCCCATTCTGACATTCAGTTTGGAGTTCAGGAGATTGTCTTGACCAGGACCACACCCCTAAATGCATTGAAGCAACTGCCATGTGATTGGTTGATTAGATAATTGCATTAATGAGAAATTGAACAGGTGTTCCTAATAATCCTTTAGGTGAGTGTATATATACATGGTGTGGTCGTATTCATGATATTTTGGTATGTTTATATGCTTATAGCTTTGGTTCACTCTGAACTGAAATATTAAGTTTGGTGTATTTTGCGTTTGGTGCATCTATATTTATATCAATTCAAATAAGTGCAATCAGAAAAAAACTGGACAAAATACATAAGATACATTTCTCTAGTTGTTTGTCCAATTGGCTTAATTCACTAACTTTGCCGCCGTTAGGAACATATATGGTCACCCCACCGAGACTGAGGTACCTAACAAGACCCACAAACATGCACTCAGACATGTGCAGGTACTATGCTGACCTTATTAAACAGACAGAATACAAAGAATCCAAAACCGTAACATCTGTCTGAATATCTCATCCTGGGCTGGTGGAGGTCGGTCACAAGTAACTGGTAAAAGGAAACTGATGAGAGTGAGAAAGTGCATGCATTCTGCATCGGTGCAATCACTGGGTGAACATTACCAGACAGCTGTAAATGTGTGTGGAAATGTTCTGCATTATAAGCAGCTAGATTTGTGGGAATTGATTAAATGATGCTCAAATACCCACAATCCCACACTGAAATGACAGGCCTGGAGTGTGAGATGCAGGGTAGCAGCAGTAAACTGGGGGCCGGGAGATAAAGCTTTATCCCTACTTCTCTCAGCTTTGGGGTCACGGGTCTGTTCCTGCAGGTCAGGGAAGGCAGACTGAGCTGGGGGGCGGCTCTGCCCCACAGAGACGGGTCTCAGGAGGTTTACGGGGGAAGGGGAACCGCATGAAGGGTCACTTACCACCAATTAATACGAATACAGCATCGTCTATGACCAATATATGTATAACTGAGGTTGATGTGATACTAAGCCTAGCTAAACTCAAAATAAATAAATCACAGGGGCCTGATGGCATCTTACCTTTAGTCTTGAAAGAGATGAGGGATATTATTAGCCAACCTTTGACTTTAATATTCCAGAAATCGTTATCTGCGGGTGTGGTACCATCAGATTGGAAGCATGCTAATATAACACCCATATTCAAAAAAGGGGATAGAAGTAATCCGGCAAACTATAGGCCAATCAGTTTAACTAGCATTACTGGAAAAATAATGGAAGCTATAATTCAAGTGAAAATGGTAGATTACCTAGATGCAAATAACATTATAAAGGATAGCCAACATGGATTTAGGAGAGGTAGATCCTGCTTAACGAATCTGCTTGAGTTCTTTGAGGAAGCTACAAGTGAAATTGATCACAAAAAGGCCTATGATGTGATTTACTTAGATTTCCAGAAAGCCTTTGAGGTTGTCCCCCACAAACGGCTCTTGTTAAAGCTTAAAGCTGCAGGAATTTTAGGAACTGTGGCAGCTTGGATCAAAAACTGGCTAACTGATAGGAAGCAGCGAGTAGTTATTAGAGGCACTATGTCACAGTGGGCCTCCGTTTATAGTGGGGTACCGCAGGGTTCAATTTTAGGACCACTATTGTTCCTAATTTACATTAATGATATTGACACGAATACATACAGTAAACTGGTTAAATTTGCAGACGACACTAAGGTGGGCGGGGTAGCAGATACTAATCTAGCAGCAGAGAGGCTCCAACGGGATCTGGATTTAATTAGCGAATGGGCTGATACTTGGCAGATGAAATTTAACACAGATAAATGTAAGGTAATCCATGCAGGGAGCAGAAATATACAGTACAGATATTTTATGGGTTCCACTGAAATAAAGGTAGCTGATTACGAGAAAGATCTCGGTATGTATGTTGATGCTTCCATGTCCCACTCTCGCCAATGTGGGGAAGCAATAAAAAAGGCGAACAGAATGTTGGGTTATATCTCTAGATGTGTGGAGTTTAAGTCAAGGGAGGTGATGTTACACTTATATAATTCCTTGGTAAGACCCCACCTAGAATACTGTGTGCAGGTTTGGTCACCATACCTCAAGAAGGACATTGCTGCCTTAGAAAAGGTGCAACGAAGAGCTACGAGAATGATTCCTGGTCTTAGAGGAATGTCTTACGAGGAGAGGTTAGCGGAACTGAATCTGTTCAGCCTTGAGCAAAGGAGGCTAAGGGGGGATATGATTCAGGTCTATAAGATTCTAACGGGTCTGGATGCCGTTCAGCCAAATGACTATTTCAATATTAGTCTAAATACTAGAACTCGTGGCCATAAGTGGAAATTAGCGGGAGAACATTTTAAAACAAATTTGAGGAAGCACTTCTTTACACAGCGTGTAGTCAGAGTATGGAATAGTCTTCCTGCTATTGTAGTGGAAGCTAAAACCATGGGTTCCTTTAAATCAGAGCTAGATAAGATTTTAACAACTCTGAGCTATTAGCTAAGTTCTCCCCAAACGAGCTTGATGGGCCGAATGGCCTCCTCTCGTTTGTAAATTTCTTATGTTCTTATGTTCTTATGTTCTTAACAAAATGGCGAATGCTTTGTATGTCTTCTGTATCTTCACTGATGCGACATGTGTAATGCCCGGCATCCTCTTTTCTGACATCAGTAATAACTAATGAGAAGTTGTTCTGCTGGACTGATCCAAGCCAGGTTCGGTTGACATAATGAGCAGGTACACACCAGGTTCCATTTTTATATGAAAAGGAATGACTGCTATCAAACACCCACAGAAGCGTCTCTGTGTCCTTAAGAGCTCTTCCATAGCATTGCAGTATGGCAGTGCCTCCCGTCGTAGAATTAATAGCTGATCAACAGAGAACAAACCATTAAAAGGTTATTATATTAACTATTTTACACACAGTTTCAGATCTCAACCCTGATTGGTCTAATCATTGTACCATGTGACTTTGCACTAATCACATATCACAGCTTAACTTCAGCTTTAATTACATCATACAGCAGGTAGAGTGTACAGGCAGCTGACCAAGTTACAGTCTCTACAGCACAACAGGGATACAGACAGCGAGAGACCCGACCCCCCCGTCTGACAGGAGGATGTTACAGCAGACGACCCTGTCAGACACCTACATCACCTTATAATTAACACAGCAGAGAGGCACTGACATATACAACTAATTACTCACCTACGTTCGTCGCTAAAACAGGGAGACAGTGTCCAACGAAGACGACCAGGAGAAGCCAGACCTTTATTCTGCAGCTAGAGAAGATTGAGATGTTAGTGCTCAGGACCCACGAGTATGAAGAATGATAATAAAAATGAAAACTCAGCCTGGGCATCTGCAGTCTGTATCCTCAGGATCAGACGCTCTAACATTTAAACATCATTAGAGAAACATCATGACTATCTACACTCTACAGGGTCGATCATACAGGTTAAGGAAAAGCCTTGACATTCCCAGCCTGACCTGAATACAGTACAGATTGATCACTGACCAGCCTTAACATTCCCAGCCTGAACTGCATACAGTACAGATTGATAACTGACCAGCCTTAACATTCCCAGCCTGACCTGCATACAGTACAGATTGATCACTGACCAGCCTTAACATTCCCAGCCTGACCTGCATACAGTACAGATTGATCACTGACCAGCCTTAACATTCCCAGCCTGAACTGCATACAGTACAGATTATATTAAGATAGATAAATACATTTTGATAAATGCCAAACTCTTCTAAGGTGTAATCATAAAGTATGATGCCGTTCGTTATAAGATTCCATTTTACATTCTCTTTCAATACCAGTGGCTGTGGTTCGGCAGGTTACACTGTGGTTGGTATTGTAACCTGAGGCACAGCGACAGGACAGGCAGGGCAGGCGATGGCCTGGGGCCCCGAGCTGGGGGGCGAGCTGGGAGGGGCCCCTAAGGGCGAACAATTACATAGTACAACAAATCTGCTTTATTTGTGTATGGTGTTCTTCACAAAAGTGAAAATATATGTCTTGTATTTTTAAAATTCTCTTTGTTGATATTATTAATTTACACTCCGCAGTAACATGAAGGTAATAAATGTTACCATGCCTGGGGAGGGGGAGTTAGAGGCCCCATGGAGTATTTTGCCTGGGGCCCCCAGCAGTGGCGTAGGCAGAAATTGTATTTTGGGCGGGCCATTGAAAAAGTGAGCGGGCCTATATTTTTTCCTAGAAAAAATATTACTTAGATAATAATTAAACCTTAGAGAGTAGAAAAAATAATAGACAAACAAACTGCAAAAACACACCTTTATTTTGCAATATTCGGCAATGAATAAATAAATCAGGTTTATATGAATATATATTTTTTAATACATTTGAATAATAAAAATAAACTAAAAATGTATTTTGATCAAACTTGCCTGGGTGGGCCAGGGAGTAATGGGTGCGGGCCAGTGCCGCCCTGGCCCATTACTGGCTACGCGCCTGGCCCCTAGAGTCCCTACAATTGCCCCTGATTATAACATCTTGATCCATGTGGCCCTTTTTAAATCTGAGCACCTGCCCCTCTAAGGTCTCTGCAGAGCCGTCAAGTGCTGTGATTAGTCAATGCAGTAGTTATGAAACTTAGGCCGATGCAGTGCTTTACCCAATGTGTTCACAGTTAAATATGAATGAATTTGAATATGTAGCCCAGTGGGACTTATTTTGTTTCGGCGGATTTTCTAAGGCAGTAGAAGGCGGCTAAGAAGAGAGGAAGGAAGAGAGACCGGCAACTTGACTAGAGAACAGAGCTTCAGTTAATATGAACAACTTTTATGGCACTTTTTACTTTAAATTCACCCCAAGTTACCTTCTAAAAGATAAATACGGATAAATATGAATACAGGAATTAATGTACAGGGTGTCTGACCAGGCGTTGTGACCAGTGAGTACTGGAGATGCTCCGATAGCTTTCATATTTACATGGAGGTGACAAGTTTACTCGACCGCCATCACGGTGTGTAGCTATGCGTATGCTTACCTACACAGAAGTGCTACAGTCAGGAACACCAGCCTGCTCAGCTTCTTAAAGATCTTCCTGTGGTGACCCGCATTCTCGCTCATTCCTTGGTGCATATTTTGTTTAGTTTGTTTTGTATTGTTTGCTTGTCTAGTTTTGCTGGTCGAAGACGGTAGTTAGTTTTGAGTCACTCACCCAGGAAGTGATTGTTCGTTCACGTGCTTTGACCCCATCCTGCCATCATTTTAATGCGCCGTGATGTGTGCTAAGGTTGATTTTGAGTGTTTATTTAAAAAGTACCTTTCCCTGTGCTGTTGAAAATAAGATTACTTGTTTTGTTGTTCTGATTAGATGATCTATGCTTAGCCCCGAAAAAGTAGAAGTAAAATTGCGTAGACTGCTCGTGCATGTGAACGGGAACCTCGCGGACCAGTGTTTAGCAACATTTCTACCGCAGTTTGACCTCATTAGTTGATGCGTCTTTTTGGACAGAGAGTGAGAAAGTTTTGTAGCTAGCTTCTTAGTTACTGAGCCCAGGAGAGAGGTGTGATTACGGGAGCCTGGTTGAAGCACTACAGAGGCACTTTTGGGGAGTTTAACTTGCGAGACTCCGTGTGCTGTGAGTTCAAACATCGCATCACACAGCCTGGCGAGTCACAGACGTATGACATAGACAGACTGTGCAGACATGTTTATGTTCATGCCATCCAAAGTTTAAAATGAGCCTGCCAGGGATCAGTTTGTCCGAGATCTCACTCCTGACAGACTATACGTACAGCTTGCCCACCCCATGTCACTGGGGGGAGCACTGGAGTTGGTGTCAACGACAGCTGCATCGGACGTGAGGGAACACAGGTGTGCGTGGGTGGACGGCAGGATGTCTGTTGGGGGTGTAGCCACATCCTTAGGCGCTGCTCCAGAGCTAACAGACAACGGGGAAATGGCAGGGGGGTCCAAGCAGCCCAGACACCCCAGGCCCGTTCGTCCATGAGCCCAGTCGTGCTCAGCTGCAGATGCAGCCTGTGGAGCTCTTATTATGCTACTAATGTTACAAAAATCATTTTAATCTAACAGTTAACACTATAACACACGTAAAACACACAATCTATTTGTCATGTACCAGTTGTATTTTGCATGTATTTTCAAATTACACATTAGTTAATTAAATACATTTCCTCACACCAATGGTTTGTATTTTATTTTGTTACATTTAATGAGCACGTATTTGTAACAAGATCCTTTTTGATGTGTCCATCTCTGTTCCACTCAATGCTGCCAGTTAAATCGGAAATGTTATAACTTTTTAGGTGAACTCTTCATTGGGTTTAAAACCTTTAATCAATGCACATTGTATTCCTGCATACATATGAATGTAAAGAAGCCTGTTTAAAAACCATGCTGATAAATACATTTATGTAGCTTTATATAATAAAGCTATTTATTTATGCCATTTAATAGTTGTATGTGTCTTATTTGTCTTGATGAATCGGGCCTGTAGAACAGCATAAGAATCTGGGAGCAGAACCTTCAGATGGGTCAGAGGACTGGGGTGTCACTGATACTGGAATGTGTTCACACTGAGAAGATGTCAGCCTTCACTTCCTGTGAAATCCCACAATGCATCTCACTATGATCGTGTTGTAATGTATTGTAAAAAGCCTTTAAGTGAATGACCAACATAACAGATATGCAGCATGAATGGAGGATTGTCACTGTTATCGATCTGCACCCTCAGGGGGTTCTCAATAATGTGGGGGTTCGAGCAAAGTGCCCATATGTCCAGGCCAAACCCAACTGGTTAACTGGGTCCCTCTGGTTCCCTGTCTGGGTCTCCCTGGTTCCCTGTCTGGATCTCCCTGGTTCCCTGTCTGGGTCTCCCTGGGTCCCTGTATGGGTCTCCCTGGTTCCCTGTTAGAGCTTAGATCGGGCCCAAAAAATTAAACCCGATCCTACCCGAGCCCGTGCACCTTGTGTCCGAGCCCGACCCGGTCCGACACATTAACTGTAATTATGAGCCCGAGCCCGATTTAAACCCGACTATTTTTTAATACGTGAGCCGTTGTAACAGACGTTCTCAACTACAATTCTGCCAATTCTTCAAAGTTGTTTGAACTACAGAAATTAGTTTAGATTTATCTTAATGAAAAATGCAACAAGGACGAAGCATGTAAACTGCATTGTTTGTTTATTCAGAATGGATTTTTGAGACACGTTTAGAAGAAAAGCACGTTTTCACTTATCCAGTTCGCTTGCTGCTGGAACCAGTTTGTGTGCTCGGCATCGAACTTTAAGTAAAGGGTTAAGAAAAAGGTTAAATCCTTCCGTAAGCAGCCAACGAGGTATGTGTTAATTAAGTTTTAGTTAAGTTTGTTGTATTTAGCCATGTAAATGTAAATGCTAACTGAGGTTCGTGTTAACTGTATATGAATTCTCTAAGCTGTCTTTATTGTTATTTATGTTTATATTTCATTTGAATTTCAGTGTTTGTTAGCTAATATTGTAAGTAAATGTGCTTGATTTTGTGTTTCCGTATCTGTATTTAGTTCTCACGTCTGCCATGATGGTGATAATAACGAAGCCACTGTCTTTCGAATAAACCGTCGGCTCAGTTAAATGCAAAGGACTCTTGTGCTCGTGTCTTACGGGAGGGAGCTACATTTATAATTATGGCATAGCTCTCCACCCAATTAGGCTAATTAAGTAATGATTTAAAAAAAAAAAACCACACACAAATGCTTGATCATGGCCCCGCCCAGCCCGGCCCGGCCCGGCCCGAAGATAGTGGCAGGAAATATCGGCCCGACCCGGCCCACGAGTCGGGTCGGGTCAAGTCTGGGCTCGGCCTCGGGCAGAGAATCTAAACTCTATTCCCTGTCTGGGTCTCAATGGGTCCCTGTCTGGATCTCCCTGGTTCCCTGTCTGGGTCCCACTGGTTCCCCTGTCTCGGTCTCCCTGGTTTCCTGTATGGGTCTCCCTGGTTCCCTGTCTGGGTCTCCCTGGTTCCCTGTCTGGGTCTCCCTGGGTCCCTGTATGGGTCCCCCTGGTTCCCTGTCTGGGTCTCCCTGGTTCCCTGTCTGGGTCTCCCTGGTTCCCTATATGCTCCCTCTGCTCCTTTGTACTGATATTATTTATCAAATTGGGCTGTTAAACTTCGCTAAAAAGTTTGAGAAACACTGACTTGAAGTTGCCAAATTGTCCGTAAATGTGAATTTGCGTGCCCTGCTCGTGGGTTGCACCCTGTCTGGGGGGTATTCCATGGGTCAGGAACTTCCAGCAGGGGAGGGGTCTTGTGCCAGAGTGGGCCAACTGGGGAGGGGGGGGGGCCCCCTCTGTAAAATTTGTCTGTGAATTTTGCGTGATTGTCTGTTATTTAAAGTGGCATTTAGTAAAATATGACAAGTAGAGGGGTTGGAGAATCTTACAATTGCCCCCCCCCCATGCATGTAGAAGGCATCACACCATGAAATACAGGAATAGTAATCGTTTTATAGATTATTTTTTTTTGCGTTACAAAAATAGTCTTTATTCAAATACATTATTATTATTTCCACTAGCTCTGCTTACAGTATTTGTTTTCTATATCACATTTAATTTTAAGGCTCATGACCCATTAAGACCCATTAAGAATGTCACAAAGAGCTCACTACACTGTCCAACCCTGGAACTGACCTTTTAATACAAAATAACATTCCAAATACAGCGTATGTACAACACAGGTCAGTCAGTTTTCTCATAAGTTCATAACACTATAAGTTTAACTCGACTTTGTTCACGTGAAGCGGCCAATAGTGCAGTACCTGCCAATACCATAATAATTTTATCATTCTTAACGTAAAGTCAACTATGTGATAACTTACCAATAATACCATCTCCGAATCAAAAATGTGACATTTTGTGCATAATGTAATAAGTTATAAGAAGTTGTAATAAGTTATTACATTATTGTCTGGTGTAGCAGCCAACAATGTTACAACTACCATTATTGCATTAAAAAGTTATTACATTATTGGCAGTTATTACGTTATTGGCAGTTGTTACGTTACTGGCAGTTATTACGTTATTGGCAGTTGTTACGTTATTGGCAGTTATTACATTACTGGCAGTTATTACGTTACTGGCAGTTGTTACGTTACTGGCAGTTGTTACGTTACTGGCAGTTATTACGTTATTGGCAGTTGTTACGTTACTGGCAGTTATTACGTTATTGGCAGTTGTTACGTTACTGGCAGTTGTTACGTTACTGGCAGTTGTTACGTTACTGGCAGTTGTTACGTTACTGGCTGATACACCCGTCTTGCTTAAATCCACGTTTGCAGACACTGCCTGAAATAGCAGTTTATGTCAGCCTGTGCTTCTAAAGCGGAGACAGGAGCCATAAGACCTCATCCTCTGGTCCCGTGACTGACGCCTGTCCTGACGTCCTCAGAAAGCGCCACCCCACCTTCTCCAAAGACAATCAGGTGCTGCTCTCTGCTCTCACATCTTCTCGTAGGTGAGCTGGTGGCCGCAGGTCAGACACACCTTCTTGTAGGTGTCCTCCTCTTCGTCCAGCACCTCCTCCGGCCCGTACTCGTGCTGGTGGACGCTCACGTCCTTCTTCCACATGCTGCTCCTCACGGCCCGGCGGAGCTCTGAGAGGAGCAGGGCACGTGACTCTCTGGTACGCAGCCTGTCACCAGTCTGGTGCATCTTTCACATTTAATGGATCCTTTTTTTACATGTTCAGAGAAACTGTGTGGATCTCTACTAATGGCCAAAAATACTTGTAATTCCACTTCAGCAGTACATGGAGGTAAGGTAAGGAGTAGCACTGATTACAGTGCTTTGCCACACCCACCACACAATGAACCACCTCAGGGATGAGAACCTGAGTGCAGCCATGCGGCGGGTGAGACCTCAGCACCACCCCAGTCCAGATGGAATGGAACAGTGTGGGTTTTTTCCCAGTGGTTGGAGTGCCGATCCTGCCACCAACCCCCAAATTTTCCCTGGAGGTTGCAGGACCTGCTTATGATTAACATCATACCCAGGATGCGGCAATTGCAGGGTAAGGGCCTTGATCAAGGGCCCAATGGCATAGAGTTACCCCTAGCATTCACGGGATTCGAACCAGCAACAGCACAGATCCCTAGCCTCAGAGCCACTACACCGCCTGCATACGTGGAGGAATAGCTAGAATTCACCGCCACTCTTTTGTTGATTTCTCACCTTTGACCTTTTTGTTGAAGCGTCTCTGCTTCTGGATCTCCCGGTTCTCCTCCCTGGCCTCTCGCGCCTCCTCCAGTGCCTCCTCGCTGCCCCACACCTCTAGAGAGCATTTCACCACCTGGGGGGAGAGGGCAGATATCCCACCAGGTCAACAGCCATGTGCTCCACAGGAATTCTCCATTAGCCTGCTGCACTTCTCCACGTGGCACCAGGCCCCCACCTGCAGCTTCAGGTAGAGCTTCATGTCGCCCCAACGCGGGTTGTGGGGGTTCTTCTTTTTTTTTTTTTATTTAACCTTTAATTAACCAGGTTTGTCCCATTGATATCACAGATCTCTTTTGCAAGGGAGACCTGGCCAAGGTGGCAGCAACACAGTGACAATGCAGAGTCTTACAAATTAGATGCTGACGTCCACACAAAGCACTGTCTAGGCTGCCATCTTGGAAAAAAAAAAAAAACAAACAGCACAAACTTCAGCGGGGGCTCCCGCAGGTCCAGGTCACAGTCCTTCAGTAGATACGTCTGCTTGGCCTCCGTCCGTGAGATCAGTTTGTGTTTGATCTCGTTGTCCCTGACAGGACAAATCGACCGTACCCATCAACTCCAGACCTGTGGGACCTGACCAGGCACGGAATGGCCATCAGAAAGTTCTGGAATGTTCCTGGTGGGCCCCGGAATTATAAAGGTGCAGAACACCACAGTTGTTCTCAGGAGGTGATTAATGGATGATGTTTTGTTTCATTGGTGACTAACCGATTGCAGCAATGGACCAGACAGCAAAATAAATGTCTGTAAATCACTCAGAGTAGTGATCTAACAATGCCAGTACCTGCATTTGTCACAGACATGCAGGTCAAAGCTGTTGCTGAGGTAGGAGTCCATAAATGGCTTATCACAGTCTTCACACACCAGGTAGTCTGGTTCAATCACCGGTCCTGATGGAACGAAATCACACGTGAAATGGATGCTGTAGACCTTCCCAGTGGGTGCAGTATTACTGCCAGAGGTGCAGTGGACCTCCATGGATCCGCAGCGAACATTTAGCCGTGGGGCATCAATTTGGGTGAGATTTCAGAAGGTACCTGGCTGGTGGACCACCTTCGTCACTCTCTGCTCCTCCTCCTCTTCTTCCTCAATGAAGAAGCCTGCCCCAGAGTCAATCACCTTGGAAACTTTGGCACATGTACCACCTGAAAATTTTAAATGAACATGTTCAATTCCCTCTAAGGGGGGGTCACAAATATATACACAATCTGAAATTTATATCCTGATAATTTTCTGCAAAAGAATAAATAAAAAGGTATAGAGTGTTTCTCTTTCTCCAAGTTCTCTTAAACTACAACAAAACATTTCCTATTGGCTGAGAGACTTAATGTCAGAAATGTGTAATTTCAGTCAGATGGTATCGGCCCGGTCACCTTCGGCAGAGGGTTTGCTGGCGAGCCTGGCCTGCCGGAGCATCAGCGCCCTCTGCCGGTTACGTTCGATCTTCGCTCGCATGGCCGCGGACAGAACCTCGGCGCTCTGCTCCTTTTCCGCAGCCGACAACGACATGTCATCCTTGGTACCGCTTATCGGTTCCATTTCCGGTCCGTTCCTAAAAAGCAGATTATATTACTCGTCCCAAGTATGACACTTAGTTCACTTACTGAAGAAGCAAAGAGAGAACGAGGGATTTACTCTACAATCACATTTCCGACACAACTGTTTTAGCATTTGTAGTTACCAGTAACCGGTTTTCAGTAGATCCAGACAGCTTTGAAATACCATCTGAAGCTTAATCTAGATCGCAAAAGTGGCGATAATGTATAAAGTGTAAAAGTGGGGGAAGCGCCGCCGCGTCGTTATGGAATTACAAAGAGAAGGTTACGGAGGTTTGCGTTATAGTGAACATAAGGTATCCGTACAGTGCAGCTGACAAGCGAGACAGCCGTCGATCTAAGAACACTGCGTGCTTTGCTAGACACCGAGAGGAAAATGAGAAGGTTAGTTAGATTAAATACCAGCTTTAATCTGCAGTTAATAGTCCATACACCAACTGCGCAGGAATATGTTATTAGCTATATGGTTAGGCAAATGTGTACCAGGTGTTCGGCCTGTTGTGAAATAACTAGGATTGCTGCCATTTCCTTTATGTAATATTGCACTATTTAGACGTTGCTTTCATATTAAGAAATTATTAATGCACCAGAAAACATTACATTATAACACTAACTAAACAGTGAGGATTTAGCATAAATTTTAAAGTGATTCCAGCCATCGGGAGCTCTCCCAATTCTCAGTGTCCATCCAACAAACCCACTTACTGCCTGTACAGATTGCGGTGGGATTATCACACATCAAAAATAAAAACAATGCCCCCTTTGAGAGCTTCTCACTCAAACAATATAAAAAAATTCAATTTCCTGTTATTTGTGACATATTAGCCTGTCTTGTTTGGTGTTGTTTTGGTACTGTGTTTGCAGTAATCATATTTTTTACTGTTATAGAAATGCCAGAATAATGTTCTGAAGCTTGATTATCAGGTTTCCTCAAAATTGTCTATTTTCATTCAGCTATATGATTACAATCATTAAGTTCTTGCACCCACACTTCAAAACTCATTTCAGCGCCGCCACGTATACTTATGTGTGCGTGTGCGTGTGCGGGAGGGGAGGGGGGGCCCGATCTGTCTTTTGCCCCGGGGCCTTGTGTGCAGTTGTTCCACCACTGGGCTGAACTATACATACACTCACCTAAAGGATTATTAGGAACACCATACTAATACGGTGTTTGACCCCCTTTCGCCTTCAGAACTGCCTTAATTCTACGTGGCATTGATTCAACAAGGTGCTGAAAGCATTCTTTAGAAATGTTGGCCCATATTGATAGGATAGCATCTTGCAGTTGATGGTGATTTGTGGGATGCACATCCAGGGCACGAAGCTCCCATTCCACCACATCCCAAAGATGCTCTATTGGGTTGAGATCTGGTGACTGTGGGGGCCATTTTAGTACAGTGAACTCATTGTCATGTTCAAGAAACCAATTTGAAATGATTCGAGCTTTGTGACATGGTGCATTATCCTGCTGGAAGTAGCCATCAGAGGATGGGTACATGGTGGTCATAAAGGGATGGACATGGTCAGAAACAATGCTCAGGTAGGCCGTGGCATTTAAACGATGCCCAATTGGCACTAAGGGGCCTAAAGTGTGCCAAGAAAACATCCCCCACACCATTACACCACCACCAGCAGCCTGCACAGTGGTAACAAGGCATGATGGATCCATGTTCTCATTCTGTTTACGCCAAATTCTGACTCTACCATTTGAATGTCTCAACAGAAATCGAGACTCATCAGACCAGGCAACATTTTTCCAGTCTTCAACTGTCCAATTTTGGTGAGCTCGTGCAAATTGTAGCCTCTTTTTCCTATTTGTAGTGGAGATGAGTGGTACCCGGTGGGGTCTTCTGCTGTTGTATCGCATCCGCCTCAAGGTTGTGCGTGTTGTGGCTTCACAAATGCTTTGCTGCATACCTCGGTTGTAACGAGTGGTTATTTCAGTCAAAGTTGCTCTTCTATCAGCTTGAATCAGTCGGCCCATTCTCCTCTGACCTCTAGCATCAACAAGGCATTTTTGCCCACAGGACTGTCACATACTGGATGTTTTTCCCTTTGCACACCATTCTTTGTAAACCCTAGAAATGGTTGTGCGTGAAAATCCCAGTAACTGAGCAGATTGTGAAATACTCAGACCAGCCCGTCTGGCACCAACAACCATGCCACGCTCAAAATTGCTTAAATCACCTTTCTTTCCCATTCTGACATTCAGTTTGGAGTTCAGGAGATTGTCTTGACCAGGACCACACCCCTAAATGCATTGAAGCAACTGCCATGTGATTGGTTGATTAGATAATTGCATTAATGAGAAATTGAACAGGTGTTCCTAATAATCCTTTAGGTGAGTGTATATACTGCAGCCCATATATATATATATACATTTATATATAGCTATATATATAATAAATTGCAATACATGATATGCTAATACACTTTCATAGAAATGCAGAGGGAACAGAAGCAGCCTCATGCCTAAAAGTCCAATTCACTCTTCTGTCACTGTGAGGCGCTGTAGAGCTGTATGACCTGGGGGAGAAAGCACTTCCTCACTCTGTCTGTCAAGCAGGACAGTGACTGCAGTCTGCAACTAAACAGACTCCTCTGCCTGTAGACTGTGCTGTGCAGGAGGTGACTGTCATTGTCCATGATGGTCAGAAGTTTGTTAAGGGTCCTTCTCTCTGCCACTGATGTCATGGAGTCCAGCTCTCCTCACCTGGCTGTCCAGTCGCTTGATGTTCCTCTTCCTGATACTGTGTCCCCAGCAGACCACAGCATAGAAGAGGACGCTGGCCATGACCGACTGGTAGAACATTAGTTTCCTGCAGATGTTGATGGACCCCAGCCTCCTCTGGAAATACAGCCAGCTTTGGTCATTCTTGTAGAGTGTTTGCTGACCAGTCCAGTTTGTCCTCCAGCTGTAGCCCCAGGTAGCTGTAGGTCCTGACTACTTCCACGTCGCCCCCCTCCATAGAGACTGGTCTGGACCTCCTGAACTCCACCTCCATCTCTTTTGTTTTGGAGGTCCTCCACCATCCCTAATACATCCCACAGCTGCCATGTCATCTGAGAACTTCTGCATGTGGGATGACTCCGAGATGCAGGTGAAGTCAGATGTGTACAGGGTGATCAGGACAGGGGAAAGCACAGTCCTCTGGGGGGGGGGGGCACCAGTGCTGCTGACTACAGCCTCAGAGGAGCTGTGTCTCAGCCTGACAAACTGTGGTCTCCCCGTAATCCAGGTCTGTGATCCAGGACTGAAGGTGAGAGTCCACCCTCATATCTGCTAGCTTGTCTCTAAAGAACATGATTCTCACAGCACCACTCGCCTTGTCCACATGAGTGACCCTGTGTCTTGTGGGATGTCAGGGTCACTGGCCTGAAGTTCTTCAGCTCACTGGGGTGTGGCTTCTTGGGAACTGGGAGGATGCATGATGTCTTCTAGAGTGCAGGGACCCTCCCCAGTCTCAGGCTCAGGTTGAAGTGGCTCCACCAGTTCGACAGCATGGGCCTTGATCATTCTCGGGCACACCTTGTCTGGGCCAGCTGCCCTGCTGGGGAGAAGTCTCCTCAGCTCACCTCTGACCTGATGTGCAGTGATGGTGCGGGGGGGGGGGGTTGTTGAAGTGGTTGAGCTGGTCTCACCACGTCCCCGTCGGCTGTCCTGTTGCTCTTGCCACCCATGATAGTTTTCATACCAGCCCAGACCTCCCTCATGTTCTCCTGCAGCTTCCGCTCCACCTTCCTTCTGTACGACTCCTTTGCCTCCTTCAGACGGTCCCTGAGCTCCCCCTGTACATGTCAGGTCTTCAGACTGTCCCATTAATGCAAGGAGTCTTACAGCAAATCTATGTTATTCCATTATAAACCTTAAAGTTAGCTGCATCAAAAGCACTGGGGTAGTTTGCAAACCCTGCAGACTGTTTGTTACGTACATGTGAAAATCCAGGCCTAAAGGCAGGTTCCTCCCGGACGCTGTGACACTCTGATCACACCTTTCTTTGATCCCTCTGTTCCGCTGCTCGCTTTTTAAACAATGTTGCTCTGTTTTAAACTGTTACTTTCACTTATAGGCCTTAGATATAATTCTTTAGGTACCTCTTAAGTTATTGAGATTTCATTTACTACTGAATTACTGTCACTTTATTGTACGCTGCTGGACCTGAGTCACTAATTTCGTTCTCTTCATGAGTCAACATGTTAAGAATGACAATAAACTAACCGGAACCTGATGTGTGTGCAGACTTGTCTCGGAAATCTCATGCCAGCCAGCTGAACAAAGTTGTCAACACTGCCATTTTTATTTTCAGCTATTTTCAGTAAGAAATACTTTTTATCCTTTGAGAGAGACAAGTTGAGTGTTTGAGAGCTTAGCATGTAGAACCTGGCCGGTCGGCCATTTTCACCCTCCCACGACACACCTTAGTCGCCATTACCTTTAAATCAGATGAGTCATTTAAACAATGAAATGGCGGCATGGCCTGGCGTAGTTTTCGACTATTTTTCGATTGTGTGTTTCATTTTTCTGTTGAGGATCTCAGATCTTTAGGCAACATTTTTCAGAAGAAAAAATAAACAGACAAGAGGAACATGCTGAAGTAGTTTAGAGAAAAAAATGACGATAGACGAAGTTGGTGCTCCCTCTCTGTGTACTTCACTTACTGATGCCATGTCGGCATTTAGAAGTATAGTTATACACACCAGAACATAGCTTTTGAAAAAGGAGCCTGAGAAAAATGATCTTAAGATCTTAGATGGAAGAAAAGAGGGAAATGGGAGAGAAGAAGATAAAGGAAGAGAAATGGACGAGGTGCCTGGTGAGGTATTTTTGTTAGTGTTCTATGGAATGTTCTATGGAATGTTCCCCTGTAATTCTATGTCTTGTCCTGTACTTCATGTTTGTCACTGAGCCTCAAACAAGATCTTTTTATATAATATACAAGCCATCTAAGTAATGCCATTCTGTGTGACAAAGGTATTACTGTGCGCACTGGGAGAACTACGTTCTGGAATATTTATTAAAAATGCCAAATTAATGGCACTCAAAAGTTTCGTTCGAGAATGTTCTACGGGGAGCACCTGCACGCCCCTCCCCCCCAGAGGGAAAGCTTACAAGAGGCACAGGTTGCAGCTACAGGCCGCATTTCATTCCTGAAAGGAAACTTAGACTGGTCTTGCAAAGAATAAATACGGACGAGATTCGGAGGAGAAGCAGACTGTCTGTGGTGAGTCTATGGGTGGCTGTCATTACGGTTTTAGCCGTACTGCTACTCTTACCTGTACTGCGTATCGGTATTTTCTTATACGTACTGTATATAAATTTACATTCCTGAGTTGCAAACTGCAATAACATTGTTTTGAACAAGTAACTATTATAGATTATAATGTGACTATTGAAATGCAAAACAAACTTTTACAGCAAAAGAAACTGTAATGTTTTGAACAATTATAGATTGATCTTGCGATGATGGAAATATAAAACAAATGTAATAAACAAAGTTCACTTTTAAGTGAAAAACTGAGGACGGGATATTTTCTTTAACAGTCATTTACTGTGTGGTAACCTTTTGTCCAATCATTTAATCCGTGATCTGAAACTGAATTTCTGAACGACAGAAGATGCTTGGACCATTTCAGATTGTTACAGTATGGCTGCGTTAAAACAATCAGCCGGCTAATGGTTACTTTTAATCATTATTCCATAATCGTATAATTTAGTTAATAGTGTGTGTGGGCTCCTGGCAGCTACCAAACATAACATACCTGGGGCAACGACAGATAAGCTACGATGTGCATTAGAAAGCTGTGCATTTTCCGCATCTTGTCTTGGAGCCTGTGCCCCCCCCCCCCCCCCCCCCCGCACAGGCTCCAAGACAGATCTCTCTCTACTTGAAATGTGAAAATACAATCAGAAGCTGAGCTGCTCAGATGAAATGTGCAAGAGAACTTTTATGTAGCAATAATGCATAGGAAATCTTTTTCTCTTAATTTCTCCAGTACAGACAGCAGAACCGATAATGTGTGACCTTATTGATACTACAGTCTTTAATCGTTTAGCCCGGCGGCCTGTTTAATACCAGGGTTCGGTACCCATCCCTCGTGGTGACCATGGCTGAGTTACAAGTCACCCCCACGTAAAAGTGGAAGCGATCGGAGCATCTCTGGTACTCTCTGATCACAATGCCTGGTCAGACTCCCTGTACGTTAATTACAACATTCATATTAATCCATTTTTAACCGTGAATGCAGGAAAGAAGCACTGCATCATAATTGCTGTAGTCACTGATGACAGCTCCTGGTCGGACTGTCTGTACACTGTTGTATTCATAATTAACTGTGAACACGTTGAGTGAAACACTGCTGGTAATGTGTAAGGCTGGTCAGTTACCAAACTGTACTGTATGCAGGTCAGGCTGGGAATGTGTAAGGCTGGTCAGTTACCAAACTGTACTGTATGCAGGTCAGGCTGGGAATGTGTAAGGCTGGTCAGTTATCAATCTGTGCTGTATGCAGGTCAGGCTGGGAATGTGTAAGGCCGGTCAGTTATCAATCTGTACTGTATGCAGGTCAGGCTGGGAATGTGTAAGGCTGGTCAGTTATCAATCTGTACTGTATGCAGGTCAGGCTGGGAATGTGTAAGGCTGGTCAGTTATCAATCTGTACTGTATGCAGGTCAGGCTGGGAATGTGTAAGGCTGGTCAGTTATCAATCTGTACTGTATGCAGGTCAGGCTGGGAATGTGTAAAGCCGGTCAGTTATCAATCTGTACTGTATGCAGGGGTGTTGCACTAGGTTTTGCCCCCCAGGGAAGCGTATCATTTTGGTCCCCTAACCTTGACTGATCCAACTGTGTTTGAAAATTTTTAGGGCCCCTGATTGACTGGGGCCCCTGTTTGAAAACATCCTAACTTCCCCCCTGACTGTGTGTATTATGTAATGAAGCAAATACAAACCACTAACATGACCAGAACTGGTGACAGGGGGCAGCCATGGGGGAGTCCAACACCCACTGGGAACAAATCTGACTTACTGCTGACACTGCAAACCACTCCATTTGTACAGGGACCAGAACCGCAAAGTGAACTATGAAAGACGGCACTATCTAGGTTTATGACATTAATGCGAACCAAACTCTCACTCCGTTTGTACAGGGACCAGAACCGCAAAGTGAACCATGAAAGACTAGTTTATGACATTAACGTCCAGCAGCTGTTTCATAAGAAGCAACATTCTTTTTTGTGGTTTTTCTTGAAATTATGTCTCTCAAATGCAAAAATATATGGACTAGTAAAGCTGACAGATATTACAACAACAACATCATGGAACATATAACTAAACACATGCTGTCCAAACTAGCAAAACAGTCATAGATCTGATTAGCCTAAAATGGCTGACTGATATGTTGCTGCACGTTTCCCGCCTGTGTTGAAACACTCAGCTCTGTGGAGTCGACATCTCTCTTCACATATCAGTGTTGGCTGAGGTTCTTTACTAACTGCAGGGCTTTTCCTTTTCCTGTATGATCCACCCTGCAGATGGTCATGATGTTTCTCTAATGTTGTTTAGATGTTGAGGATATTAATGTCCTTATTATTATTTATACTTCATACTCGTGGGTCCTGACCTCTTTCATCTTAATCTTCTCTAGCTGCAGGATGGTGGCCTGGCTTCTGCTGGTCCTCAGCTTTGCACTCTGTGTCCCTCTTGTCTTAGAGGCTGACTCAGGTGAGTAAAAGCATCACACTGATTCTGTGGGTGATTAGTTGTATATGTCAGTGCCTCTCTGCTGTGTTAATTATAAGGTGATGTGGGTGTCTGACAGAGTCGACTGCTGTAACATCCTCCTGTCAGACGGGGGGGTCGGGTCTCTCGCTGTCTGTATCCCTGTTGTGCTGTAGAGACTGTAACTTGCCTGTACACTCTACCTGCTGTATGATGTTATTAAAGCTGAAGTTAAGCTGTGATATGTGATTAGTGCAAAGTCACATGGTACAATGATTAGACCAATGAGGGTTGAGATCTGAAACTATGTGTAAAGCAGTTAATATAATATCCTTTTAATATCTTGTTCTCTGTTGATCAGCTATCGTATGTCATACTGGAGACACTGTCACGCTGTCCTGCCCTGGAAGACTCCTTAATGACACAGAGGAGCTTCTGTGGATGTTTAAAGGCAAACCTGCCTTTTCATATGGAAACGGAAGCTTGTGTGAAACTGGTCGTTATGTCAGCCGAACCTCGATTGGATCCATCCAGCAGAATAATTTCTCTTTAGATATTACTAATATCTCGAAAGAGGATGCCGGGGTTTACACATGTCGCATCAGTGGAGATACAGAACACATACGAAGCATTAGCCTTATTGTTAATGGTAAGTGACCCTCCATGCGGTTCCCCTTCCCCCGTAAACCTCCTGAGACCCGTCTCTGTAGGGCAGAGCCCCCCCCCCAGCTCAGTCTGCCTTCCCTGACCTGCAGGAACACACTTTCTCGATTTAAACTCAATTATTAAAAAGCAATGATTAAAATTTTCCTTCTCACTCAGCAATATATGGCAGAAGGAAGACAGCACACAGCGGATGAGGGTCCAATTAAAGAGCGAGAGCATCATTTGTGTCGAAGTACTAAAAAGTGAATGAGAATACAGTCGTCTGTCAGTATCGCAAAGCAAATCACCACAGCAATGCAAATACATTTTAGTAAAGTAAACATTCAGGTTTGACGGACTCATCCAATAATGCGAGGTCAGCCGTAGATATGTGTCATTGTGCCTTTCGGAGTAGCCTAACTTCTCTGTCATGCGTGCTTAAATTAGTTTGCTTAAATTACTTTCTACGGTTTTCAAAGTAATTGCTGGTAAAATGAAGATTAACCTCGTCACTTAGCCGCATCATCTTACATACTATGGTACATAATAATCATATGGTATTTATTTTTGATACCATGTTTTTAGGGCTGGACGATATTGGGAGAAGTCAATGGTATGATTTTTGAAGTTTTCGCGTTATTTAGGAATTGAAAGCCAATCGTCTTGGAGAGCACATACAGAGCTCATGCAAAAGCAGCAGCGGTAAACTTTAGATTATTTTATTTATTTATTTTACATACACTATATTGCCAAAAGTATTGGGACACCTGCATTTACACACACATGAACATTAATGACATCCCATTATTAATACACAGGCTTTAATATGGAGCTGACCCACCCTTTGCAGCTATACCAGCTTCAGCTATTCTGGGAAGGCTGTCAAGTTTCTTCACACCAGACTTACTCATCCATGTCCTTATGGACCTTGCTTTGTGCACTGGTGTGCAGTCATGTTAGAACAGGAAGGGGCCGTCCCCAAACTGTTACCACTAAGTTGGGAGCATAAAATTGTCCAAATTGGCTTCCAATGCTGCGGCATTAAGTTCCTTTCACAGGAACTAAGGGGCCAAGCCCAGCCCATGAAAAACAACCCCACACCATAATCCCCCCTCCACCAAACTTTACACTTGGCACAATGCAGTCAGGCAGGTACCGTTCTCCTGGCAACCGCCAGACCCACACAAAGTTTTGGACTCTGCAGACAGTTGGTGACTTCTGCACACTGTGAGCCTCTGCATGCATTGTCCCTGCTCTGTGATTTTACATGGCCTGTCACTTTGTGGCTGAGTTGTTGTTGTTCCCAATTGCTTCCACTTTGTTATACCACTAACAGTTGACTGTGGAATATTTAGTAGCGAGGAAATTTCACAAATGGACTTATGGTACAGGTGGCATCCTATCGCGGTACCATGCTTGAATTCAGAAAGAATTCACCCATTCTTTCACAAAGGTTTGTAGAAGCAGTCTGTATGTCTAGGTGCTTGATTTATTTATACACCTGTAACTGTGGAAGTGATTGGAACACCTGAATTCAATGATTTGGAGGGGTGTCCCAATACTTTTGGCAATATAGTGTATATTACAGTAGATCATTTTGAAAGGAATCAGCATTAAAATTGCAGAACTTGCTAAATTTAGTTTCCAGTGATTTTAGCGCAACCAGCAGACTATTGTGATAAGATGTGACAATTGCATGTGCATGAAATGTCATGTCGATCGCACATTCAAGCCTGGTCAGTGTGTAGCACTGTCACCGCACACCGCCGTCTTGTGTGCGTGGAGTTTGCGTGTTCACCCTGTGTGCGCGTGGAGTTTGCATGTTCACCCTGTGTGCGCGTGGAGTCTGCGTGTTCACCCTGTGTGCGCGTGGAGTTTGCGTGTTCACCCTGTGTGCGCGTGGAGTTTGCGTGTTCACCCTGTGTGCGCGTGGAGTCTGCGTGTTCACCCTGTGTGCGCGTGGAGTTTGCGTGTTCACCCTGTGTGCGTGTGGAGTCTGCGTGTTCACCCTGTGTGCGTGTGGAGTTTGCGTGTTCACCCTGTGTGCGCGTGGAGTTTGCGTGTTCACCCTGTGTGCGCGTGGAGTCTGCGTGTTCACCCTGTGTGCGCGTGGAGTCTGTGTGTTCACCCTGTGTGCGTGTGGAGTCTGCGTGTTCACCCTGTGTGCGTGTGGAGTTTGCGTGTTCACCCTGTGTGCGCGTGGAGTCTGCGTGTTCACCCTGTGTGCGCGTGGAGTCTGCGTGTTCACCCTGTGTGCGCGTGGAGTCTGCGTGTTCACCCTGTGTGCGCGTGGAGTTTGCGTGTTCACCCTGTGTGCGCGTGGAGTCTGCGTGTTCACCCTGTGTGCGCGTGGAGTCTGCGTGTTCACCCTGTGTGCGCGTGGAGTCTGCGTGTTCACCCTGTGTGCGCGTGGAGTCTGCGTGTTCACCCTGTGTGCGCGTGGAGTCTGCGTGTTCACCCTGTGTGCGCGTGGTTTTTCTGTGTTCACTCCAGTCTCCTTGTATTACCCAAGAACAGGGGCGTCACTAGGTTTTAAGGACAGGGGGGGCTTAGCCCCCAAGAAATGCACACGATATGAACAAACGTAGCGCATGAGCACAAAATTTCACAAATAAACAAAGACTGAGAAATTGCTTTTCAACTGTTTTGGACAGATTAAACATCTTAGGCCAGCAATAGATTTGTTGTTTTATTTCAGTCTGTTTGTTAATACAGTACAACAAGAAAACACAGGAAATGTGTTTGCTGCATTACCAACAAGAAAAAAACTGAAAATAAAGTGGTGGAAGCATCAAAGAATGCCCTATGTTTTTAAGAGTGGCAAATCGGTCAATCACTGATGCTAAAGCGTGTCTCGCAGAGTTATTTAAACAGTTTGGCGAAATTAATGTTCGGTCCCGCCGGCGGGACCACCGACCCCAGGGAGTTAATTACATGGGACTCTCTGCTGTTAGCTGGAGCTAACTAATTGTTATTACCAGCAGTGATGAAGACTTACTTTCTTGAAAAACTTGCGTACAGGCATGTTGTCTTGCTGTGTGCAGCATTTACACTAGTGTGTCCGCAGGTGTAGATGCAGCGGAGTGTAAAGTAGCAGTGAAAACGTGGACTGGATTTTCAGTAACGTGGGCGATCCCTGTGAACAACTGGAACGGATTAGATAACGAAGCACCGACGCTACCTTAACACTGTAAAGTGAAAGGAACCAACAGATTTATGATCATATTCAAGTGAATAGTGACAGGTTTATATTATTATTTATTTAAACTCATATTCCTGCGTCGTTATATTGAATTTGTCTGCAATTTTTGTAAAAATAAATAAATAAATAGAATAAGTTAAAAAAAAAAAAAAACACGAAATTATTTAGGGGGGTTTAAGAATATTAGCCACCCTAAAATAGGCCTAACGACGCCACTGCCCAAGAACGTGAACTGGAGCTCCTAAACTGGTCGTATTTGTCTGCACCCTGCAATGGGTGGTTGGTTCCTTCCTCCCACAATTATATTATATTTAAATGATAAATTTAATCAGTTTGTTGAATTGTCAGATTAATTGGTAGATTACTCAATTTTTGATATTATTGATAGTGACAGACCCACTCACCCTCCCCCAAGTGTATAAATCTCCCCCTACATGAAGCATTTAAGTACTTTGTACTTTGAAAGATTGCAGGTTCGAATCCCCAACTAGTAAAGCGCCACTTATATCCTGTGCAAGGTAGCGCCCCCAAGCTCTGCTCCCCGGGTGCTGAATTAGCTGCCCCCTGCTATGTCACGACGTCACATATGGGTTAAATGCAGAGGACACATTTCGTTGTTGTTCACTGTATGCTGTGGTGTGTCAACACTGATCACCAAATTCTAAAATGAATTTCAGGTCCTGCACTCAGTACTGCATCTCTTACAGACTCACAGGCTCACGCTGACTCTGCTGCTTCTGTCCCTCTGTGTCTGACAGATACAGAGACCGACCGGGAGCAAAGGGCTGCAGGGACCCAACATGGAGGTCAGTGCAGGTTTATTTAATGTAACCCAGACTGTAATAGGGATGTGATATGAATGTGATTGAATGTTACAGCCTCCCTGAAGTATATGTGTGAGCAGCGTGCAAACGCACTGCTAGTGGTCAGTGATCATGGGTGTTTGACAGGGTTTGGCCCAAACAGGCATAAGCAGCCACCAGAATTCACACAGGATCAGCTGACTTTTCTTCTTTTCTCTCCCTGATCAGATCGTCCTGTTTGCAGGCCATACAGAGAGAGGGAGGATCCCCCAGGTGAGAGAGAGGATCCCCCAGGTGAGAGAGAGGATCCCCCAGGTGAGAGAGAGGACCCCCCAGGTGAGAGAGAGGATCCCCCAGGTGAGAGAGAGGACCCCCCAGGTGAGAGAGAGGATCCCCCAGGTGAGAGAGAGGATCCCCCAGGTGAGTTTATACCCTGTCTGATAAACATACTTCTGCTCCAGTGTGATTCCTACGTTCATTTGCTCTGGGAGCTTCCCAAATCCCCCCCCCCTCCAGTCAGTAGACTCAGGGGGGTGCAGGGCTGTGTAGAGAGAGCAGCTCCTCATGGCAGCAGGGGGTGAAGCTGTCAGAGGGCCAAGCTGGGCTCCCCCAGTGCCTGCAGCTCACAGCAGATACACACTCCTCACAGCAGACACACACACTCCTCACAGCACACACACACACTCCTCACAGCACACACACACACTCCTCACAGCACACACACGCACTCCTCACAGCACACACACGCACTCCTCACAGCACACACACGCACTCCTCACAGCACACACACACACTCCTCACAGCACACACACACACTCCTCACAGCACACACACGCACTCCTCACAGCCTGGCCGTCCAGCGCTATTAACATTTAGCATTTTATGAGTAACACTGTGTCAGACTGGCTGTTCAGGTGCTTAAGTGTGCAGATCTCAGCCCCATGGGGGCCTGCTGTTGTACCCTTTTGGGGGGGGGGGTCCGTAACAGCTGCAGAAAGGGGTCAGATGGGAAGCCGCTCCGGGTCGGGCTGTCGGCTCAGTGATGCGCCTCTACTGGCCGCTTCAGTGAGATTTTACACCGACTGAGGATCGAGTGTCTGTGTGAAAATGTGTCGGGACACTTACTGATCTCTCTGCTCTCTGCAGGGGCGTCTTCAGGAGGAAACCGGGGGCTCACTGTCGGCATTGTGGTTCCTGTGGTGCTTTTGGTGCTTGTGGTGGTTGGGGTGTTAATCATAAAATGGAGGAACAGGCAAGGAGCGGAAAGGCAGGAAGATTCTGTTCTGTACACTGAGGTGCTCACTACAATCAAAATGCTGGTTCAGAAATAAAATGTGGTGCAGAGAGGTCTAGAATGCCGATATCAATATGCTTGAAGTTAGATTATGGGAATTGTCGTTACGCGTTATCATGATGCGTTAAGGGTTTTGGGGGCTTTCTGAACGTCTCCTATCCAGAGTCTATTTGGAGGCCAGTGGATCCTCAGTTTCAGGTGTCTTTTCCCAGAATTACCTCTGCTGTACTGTATTTGGATGCCAGGAAATGCTTCTATTTTTAAAATTATTTATTTTTTACTGGATTTTAAAACATTTTTTATCAGTGGATATTTTCTTGTTGCATAAATATGAATGTTACACCTGTGAAAAAAACTCTTGAAATATGCTTATGCAACTTTATACAATAAAGCTATTTATTTATGCCATTTAATAGTTGTATGTGTGTTATCCATCTCCACAAATCGGGCCTGTAGAACAGTATAAGAATCTGGGAGCAGAACCTTCAGATGGGTCAGAGGACTGGGGTGTCACTGATACCGGCATGTGTTCACACTGAGAAGATGTCAGCCTTCACTTCCTGTGAAATCCCACAATGCATCTCACCATGATCGTGTTATGTATTGTAAAAAGTCTTTAAGTGAATGACCAACATAACAGATATGCAGCATGAATGGAGGATTGTCACTGTTATCGATCTGCACCCTCAGGGGGAATCTCAAGTTCTCAATAATGTGGGGGTTAGAGCAAAGTGCCCATATGTCCAGGCCAAACCCAACTGGTTAACTGGGTCTCCCTGGGTCCCTGTCTGGGTCTCCCTGGGTCCCTGTCTGGGTCTCCCTGGTTCCCTGTATGGGTCCCCCTGGTTCCCTGTCTGGATCCCCCTGGTTCCCTGTATGGCTCCCCCTGGTTCCCTGTATGGCTCCCCCTGGTTCCCTGTCTGGGTCTCCCTGGTTCCCTGTATGGGTCTCCCTGGGTCCCTGTCTGGATCCCCCTGGTTCCCTGTCTGGGTCTCCCTGGTTCCCTGTCTGGGTCCCCCTGGTTCCCTGTATGGCTCCCCCTGGTTCCCTGTATGGCTCCCCCTGGTTCCCTGTCCGGGTCTCCCCCTGGTTCCCTGTCCGGTTCTCCCCCTGGTTCCCTGTCCGGGTCTCCCTGGTTCCCTGTCTGGGTCCCCCTGGGTCCCTGTCTGGGTCCCACTGGTTCCCTGTATGGGTCTCCCTGGGTCCCTGTCTGGGTCCCCCTGGTTCCCTGTCTGGGTCTCCCTGGTTCCCTATATGCTCCCTCTGCTCCTTTGTACTGATATTATTTATCAAAATGGGCTGTTAAACTTCGTCAAAAAGTTTCAGAAACACTGACTTGAAGTTGCCAAATTGTCCGTAAATGTGAATTTGTGCGCCCTGCTCGTGGGTTGCACCCGGTCTGGGGGGTATTCCATGAGTCAGGACCTTCCAGCAGGGGAGGGGTCTTGTGCCAGAGTGGGCCAACTGGGGAGGGGGGGGGGCCCTCTGTAAAATTTGTCTGTGAATTTTGCGTGATTGTCTGTTATTTAAAGTGGCGTTTAGTAAAATATGACAAGTAGAGGGGTTGGAGAATCTTACAATTGCCCCCCCCCCCCCATGCATGTAGAAGGCATCACACCATGAAATACAGGAATAGTAATGGTTTTATAGATTTTTTTTTTTTGCGTTACAAAAATAGTCTTTATTCAAATACATTATTATTATTTCTACTAGATCTGCTTACAGTATTTGTTTTCTATATCACATTTAATTTTAAGGCTCATGACCCATTAAGACCCATTAAGAATGACAAAGAGCTCACTACACTGGCCAACCCTGGAACTGACCTTTTAATACAAAATAACATTCCAAATACAGCGTATGTACAACACAGGTCAGTCAGTTTTCTCATAAGTTCATAACACTATAAGTTTAACTCGACTTTGTTCACGTGAAGCGGCCAATAGTGCAGTACCTGCCAATACCATAATAATTTTATCATTCTTAACGTAAAGTTAACTATGTGATAACTTACCAATAATACCATCTCCGAATCAAAAATGTGACATTTTGTGCATAATGTAATAAGTTATAAGAAGTTGTAATAAGTTATTACATTATTGTCTGGTGTAGCAGCCAACAATGTTACAACTACCATTATTGCATTAAAAAGTTATTACATTATTGGCAGTTATTACGTTATTGGCAGTTATTACGTTACTGACAGTTGTTACGTTACTGGCAGTTGTTACGTTACTGGCAGTTATTACGTTATTGGCAGTTATTACGTTACTGACAGTTGTTACGTTACTGGCAGTTGTTACGTTACTGACTGATACACCCGTCTTGCTTAAATCCACGTTTGCAGACACTGCCTGAAATAGCAGGTTATGTCAGCCTGTGCTTCTAAAGCGGAGACAGGAGCCATAAGACCTCATCCTCTGGTCCCGTGACTGACGCCTGTCCTGACGTCCTCAGAAAGCGCCACCCCACCTTCTCCAAAGACAGTCAGATGCTGCTCACATCTTCTCATAGGTGAGCTGGTGGCCGCAGGTCAGACACACCTTCTTGTAGGTGTCCTCCTCTTCGTCCAGCACCTCCTCCGGCCCGTACTCGTGCTGGTGGACGCTCACGTCCTTCTTCCACATGCTGCTCCTCACGGCCCGGCGGAGCTCTGAGAGGAGCAGGGCACGTGACTCTCTGGTACGCAGCCTGTCACCAGTCTGGTGCATCTTTGACATTTAATGGATCCTTTTTTTACATGATCAGAGAAACTGTGTGGATCTCTACTAATGGCCAAAAATACTTCTAATTCCACTTCAGCAGTACATGGAGGTAAGGTAAGGAGGAGCCCTGATTACAGCACGTCGCCACACCCACCACACAATGAACCACCTCAGGGATGAGAACCTCAGTGCAGCCGTGCTGCGGGTGAGACCTCAGCACCACCCCAGTCCAGATGGAATGGAACAGTGTGGGTTTTTTCCAATGGTTGGAGTGCCGATCCTGCAACCTACCCCCAAATTTTCCCTGGAGGTTGGAGGACCTGCCTATGATGTAGATTATAAGGGCCCAATGGCGTAGAGTTACCCCTAGCATTCACGGGATTCGAACCAGCAACAGCACAGATCCCTAGCTTCAGAGCCACTACACCGCCTGCTTACGTGGAGGAATAGCTAGAATTCACCGCCACTCTTTTTTGATTTCTCACCTTTGACCTTTTTGTTGAAGCGTCTCTGCTTCTGGATCTCCCGGTTCTCCTCCCTGGCCTCTCGCGCCTCCTCCAGTGCCTCCTCGCTGCCCCACACCTCTAGAGAGCGTTTCACCACCTGGGGGGGGGGGACAGATATCCCACCAGGTCAACAGCCATGTGCTCCACAGGAATTCTCCATTAGCCTGCTGCACTTCCTCACGCGGCACCAGGCCCCCACCTGCAGCTTCAGGTAGAGCTTCATGTCGCCCCAACGCGGGTTGTGGGGGTTCTTCTTCAGCACAAACTTCAGCAGGGGCTCCCGCAGGTCCAGGTCACAGTCCTTCAGTAGATACGTCTGCTTGGCCTCCGTCCGTGAGATCAGTTTGTGTTTGATCTCGTTGTCCCTGACAGGACAAATCGACCGTACCCATCAACTCCAGACCTGTGGGACCTGACCAGGCACGGAATGGCCATCAGAAAGTTCTGGAATGTTCCTGGTGGGCCCCGGAATTATAAAGGTGCAGAACACCACAGTTGTTCTCAGGAGGTGATTAATGGATGATGTTTTGTTTCATTGGTGACTAACAGATTGCAGTTGATCGTGATTGGCAAAATATAGCAGGGGGACCCCCCCACCCCCCACCGGTAACTGGAAAAATACACCAAGAGACCAGGGGGATCCTCCCTCCTGCTTGGTGGCAAACTCCCTGCTTTTCGTGGCCAGTCCGCCCCTGGTCCTGACTCAGCACAATGGGATATTTTTTTGTTAAAAGGCAGCATATCGCAGCCATAATACTGTTCAGGAGCCAAACTCAGGCAAAAGGCCACAGCAATGGACCAGACAGCAAAATAAATGTCTGGAAATCACTCAGAGTAGTGATCTAACAATGCCGGTACCTGCATTTGTCACAGACATGCAGGTCAAAGCTGTTGCTGAGGTAGGAGTCCATAAATGGCTTATCACAGTCTTCACACACCAGGTAGTCTGGTTCAATCACCGGTCCTGATGGAACGAAATCACACGTGAAATGGATGCTGTAGACCTTCCCAGTGGGTGCAGTATTACTGCCAGAGGTGCAGTGGACCTCCATGGATCCGCAGCGAACATTTAGCTGTCGGGCATCAATTTGGGTGAGATTTCAGAAGGTACCTGGCTGGTGGACCACCTTCGTCACTCTCTGCTCCTCCTCCTCTTCTTCCTCAATGAAGAAGCCTGCCCCAGAGTCAATCACCTTGGAAACTTTGGCACATGTACCACCTGAAAATGTTAGATGAACACGTTCAATTCTGTCTAAAGGGGGTCACAAATATATACACAATCTGAAATTTATATCCTGATAATTTTCTGCAAAAGAATAAATAAAAAGGTATAGAGTGTTTATCTTTCTCCAAGTTCCCTGAAACTACAACAAAACATTTCCTATTGGCTGAGAGACTTAATGTCAGAAATGTGTAATTTCAGTCAGATGGTATCGGCCCGGTCACCTTCGGCAGAGGGTTTGCTGGCGAGCCTGGCCTGCCGGAGCATCAGCGCCCTCTGCCGGTTACGTTCGATCTTCGCTCGCATGGCCGCGGACAGAACCTCGGCGCTCTGCTCCTTTTCCGCAGCCGACAACGACATGTCATCCTTGGTACCGCTTATCGGTTCCATTTCCGGTCCGTTCCTAAAAAGCAGATTATATTACTCGTCCCAAATATGACACTTAGTTCACTTACTGAAGAAGCAAAGAGAGAACGAGGGATTTACTCTACAATCACATTTCCGACACAACTGTTTTAGCATTTGTAGTTACCAGTAACCGGTTTTCAGAAGATCCAGACAGCTTTGAAATACCATCTGAAGCTTAATCTAGATCGCAAAAGTGACGATAATGTATGAAGTGTAAAAGTGGGGGAAGCGCCGCCGCGTCGTTATGGAATTACAAAGAGACCGATCGGTTACGGAGGCTTGCGTTATAGTGAACATAAGGTATCCGTACAGTGCAGCTGACAAGCGAGACAGCCGTCGATCTAAGAACACTGCGTGCTTTGCTAGACACCGAGAGGAAAATTAGAAGGTTAGTTAGATTAAATACCAGCAGTGGAGCTTTAACCTGCAGTTCTTTGTTTTGACATGGGAGTCCGCGCGTATTGATGACGTAATGTTGTAGTCCTTACGCAGGCGCAGGGCTTTTACAACTACCGTAATAATATCGACTAATAATTGAAGCATAATAAACAGTTATTATTAGCTGTTAATGATAATTGAACATTATGCACTACAAAAGATCAGTGATGTAACATCTATTGTTGGGTTCCATGGATGAAAAACAGTTCAATAATTAACTTAAAAGAAAAATATAGGTATTTTGCATATTGTGTATTCATTTGTGCTTTTGAGAAGTGAAACGACGGTTGCACAGGCACCCATACGTACGTTTTCAGTTCGTGAATACGACCCGCAGATGGGTTTTGGTATCCGCGCTACTAAGGGCATTTACATGGCATATATGTGTGTAAATAAATGCATGTCCTTTTTGGCCACTGCGGGGCGCTGTATCTGTTGCACTACATGCGGAACCGATTTCCCCGCGTCCTAAGAGAAAACACACAGATGCAGAATGAAACGTAGACTCTTTTCCATCTGCTGATGTATCATTTCTGCTCCAGGTGAAAAGGTCTTGACCGATTTAAGGTTGTTTCTGGTAGACTAGTAAATGTCTGTTGGCTATGATATGTTTATTGCTGTCTGTTAAGATAACTTAATCTTCATTGATCCCAGGGAAAATTTCTGGGAACATGTGCTTGCATTGGCTGGGAATAGAAGCTGGGCCTCCCCGGAGAAATGTAATAAGTTTTTAATTATGCTGACATATAAATACACTGTATGCAAGAATTATTAGACAAGTGTGTATTTTGCTTTTACATTCTCTTACAAGCCGTAGTTTCTGTCCAGATTAATCTGCAATTAAGAATGGACTGATTCAGAACAGAGCCTGCTCAGTTTTTGGTCTGAGTACATCCTATTTGGAGTAAAACGGGAAGTTATTTTATTAAGCAAATTATTATTACTATTAAAATCACATGGATGCAAAACTTCCAAATTTTTAAAATGGTGATCATACAATCAAGTGTTTCGTGGGCAACAGCCAAATAGGGCAGAAAAAGCAGGTAGAGAGAAGACGACACAAATGAACAGCCAAAGATATGTGTCAGATTAAAGGTGAGACGTCCAGAAACCTTTAGCATCAAGTGCCACCATTTTACAAAACTGCAGTCCGAATGCAATCTCTGGAGGTACTAGGGTTAGGGTGCTATGTGACATTGCTAAGGTCAGTAAGGTACACAAGCTAAAGGACTGAGAATGGGCACAAACAAGTCTCAAGGCTGATTTTACAAAGATTTTATGGAGAGATGAGATGAGGGTGACTCGATGGGGCAGATGGGCCAGTGGATGGACACCTTCAAGCACCAGCAAGGTGGTGGAGGACTGATGCAGTTATCAGTGATGATCCTTTGTGACTTGAGATGTACTCTCTGTTTATAAAAGATACCTTCTTCCAACACTGGTACAAGAAGAGTCAGCAACCCGCAGAAAGGTTGTGATGTTCATGCAGGACAGTTTACCTTCCCATGCAACAAAGTATTCCATGAATTGGCCAAAAAAGGCTTGATAGGTGATTAAATTATGACCAGGTCTCCCTCATTGCCTGACTTAACCCCCATTGAGAACTACTGCGCCTTACTGAAGTGCGAGACATACTATACCAAGGTAGCAAGCAGTGCAGTTCCCAGAGCAGCCTCTGGGAGGCGGTCCTAGCTGACTTAACTAATATAGAATGTGATCAGTGACAGCTGGCGAATAATATTCTAGCTGGGGCTGTCTGCGCTGTGGTGACCATCACAGTAACCATCACAGTAACCATCCCAATACAATTTAACAAAACTCTGGGATACCAGTGCTTTGTAAAAGAAATGTAATTGGCATAACAAACAGTAGGTTGATAGATGATTAAATGTATCACTCATTACAGTCCTAATGTGCTCAGAAACAATATGAATATATACAGATATATGTGCTCATGTAATAATGTGAATCAAGATTACAGAAAAAACCTGGTTCAGAAGCTGTAAACAGAAATATTAGCACACACCTAATTAAGACGAAGTATTAGGGTTTTCTTGAATGACATATATTGCTGAATGATGTCAACTATATACAATTTAAGTAAGAAAAATGACTTTCTGAGTGGCAAACCTCTCAATGATCCTCGCATTACAATCAGGAATGTTTCCTACAAGTTTTTTCTCCATGGAGAGCAGAGCCAGAGCATTCAGAGGGTCCTGTGTCATGCTGTCCCTCAGGAAGGTGTGGAGAAACACCTCTCTGATTCAACTGTCGTGGTTGTGGTGATGAGGATCTCTAGAAGAAGGATGGTGATGAGGATCTCCAGAAGACTTTCAGTCTCAGTTAAGGTGCCCTGAAGGTTGTTCTCCATGAAAAACTGGAACAAAGTCAGTGCACCACTGCAACCCTTGAATTCGTCATTAACATAGATCAGGGATAATTCTGTTTTAAGCTTGGCCTTGTCCAACATAGGTTAAGCCTCCACTGTCATTTCCAGTGCTGAATCTGGGAACTTTACATTGTGCTCTGGGAACAAGTCTGCATGCAACAGGGTGGCACTGATGAGGTGTTTGGTAAAAGAGAACCACTCCTTAGCCTGACTGAGCATAGCATCACATACATATGAAATAACAGCAAACAGCAGAATTACATTTTCACATCTCTTAGTCAAAATATCATCATCAATACCTTCTGACAACATAATTTTCTGTCTTGCTGTTTAACATCAGAAATGTGAAATGACCACATCTATGAGTGTCTCCCTTCCTCAGTAGCTTTGTGGTGAATGAAACCCATCAGGAGAGTAATAATAATAAGAGTAATTCATCCATCCATCCATTTCCTGAAACTACTTAATCCCAACTGGGGTTGCGGGGGGGACCGGAGCCTATTCTGGGAACAATGGGCGCAGGAGGGAACCAACCCTGGGCAGGTGCTAACACACCACAGGGCAATAATAATAATAATTATTATTATTATTATGATGATGATGATTATTATTATTATTATGTATAGCTTCTTATATAAGCATTTAGGGAAGCAGACAGTTAAACAGTGAGAATTTGTACATATTTACAGATTAAAAGGAATAAAATGCCCAAATGAGCGTCCTGCAAACTGAACTAACCATCTGCTGGGGTCAGGAAACACAGCAAATGGTTTGTGAAGCTTCATTTGCCCGTCACAACAGTTACATCACACTCCCCCTGTATCTCCTCTCATCACGGCAGCCCTGTCATATGCCTGGGCGGTTAGTTTTCCCTGTTGTTTGTCAGGAACGATATTGGTTATCCTCTTCAACAGTGCTATAGCGACTACATCGGCAGCTGCATTTTGAAGTGGGATGAACTCGAAAAAAACGCTCTCGGATGGTGTTGTGGATGTCGACGTACTGTAGCACACGCACCAACTGGCAACGAGTGGAAATGTCCTACGAGGATTTGTGACGAGCATGAAGAGACTGATTTCATCGTGGGCTCGTTTTGAACCAACCTGAGGAACGGATGGCGAAAATGAGAAACATCGTACGATAGACGGCGATCCTTACCTGCTCACTGGAAAAGCCATGGTACAGGGACAGCGAACAGGTCTCCACGGAGCCCTTGAAATGTTGAAGACAAGTGGCTGAGATCTTTTTGCCATTGGAGGCGCTTATCCAGCAGTGATGCTGAAGTATAGAAGACTGTTAGCACTTCGAGATCGTTGCAGCTACATGGCATCGCAGGATTTCAAGATCCATTTCACTGTCATAACGGGCCGCCCTGGAGTGGGCAAATCCAGACATGCCCAAGAAATGGCCGCTGGTCGTACTGTGTTCTACAAGGACTGGGGAGAATGGTGGCATATGCACTCCCAGCAGGGAATGTGATCATGGGTGACTTTTATGGATGGATCAAGTATTGCACCATTCTGCGACTGACTGACCGCTTCCCAGTGATGGTGCCAATCAAGGGAGGCTATGAGCAGTTCAAGTCGACACAAGTCGACACAGTTCCTTGTCACAAGTAACAAGGAACTGTGGGAATGGTACAAGTTTGATGGATTTGATCCAATTGTTCTCATTCATATTTGTTTTGGAAAGAAGGACATGGAATTGTAAACTGAGCCTGTTTATTATTCAATAAAGTGCAATTATTGAGAAGTGTTGAAAGTGTTTCTTCATCTGTAGCCTGGTGTCCGCTGCCCACGCTCAAAAGCGTTTCTGAAAATCTTCTGAAAACCCTTTTCTGTAGTTCCTCTTTCTGCTGTACCTTCTCCGCAGCTTAAAATCTGCACAGTCCTTCAGGGTTTCTCACATGTTGCACAATTTTCAAACTGTTTTGGATTATGAAAATTAATTAAATAAAATTAAATATAAAAAAATCTGACATTTTCTATAACTCACTACAGACAACAATATCCTTGTATAAATTTGACTGATTCATGTGGTTGAAACTACTTATAAACATTAGAGTTTCTTCCATAAACTGAAGAATTGGGACGAGCAAGTCAAAGGTATAAGTACAATTATCAGGGGGAGTAACATGTTACATTACATTAATTACATTACATTACATTAATTACATTACATTACATTGATCACGCTCAATATGTAATTAAAGCCCTCTGCTTGGCTAAGGCTTGTGTGGCGGTTGCAGCCTTTGTAGGATTTTAGCGCTGCTCCCCTCATTAAAGTGAGGAACAGGAATAGCACCCCGCTGGGGGCTAATAAGGCCCCACATCGCGACGCTTCATTACTGAGCCCTCAGAATAAGGGAAACAGGGACAACGAAATGGGGCAGAATTTAGAAGCTGCCAGAACTGGCAGCAGCTCTCAGCTGAAGCTCAGAGTTGAAGATTTTTGTTAAATGCATTTCTTGAGTAATCTTAGCTTAGATTAGATTCAACTTTATTGTCATTGTACATAGTACAAGTAATTAGACAAACAAATTCAGTTTGACACCAAAACCACAAAATAGTGCAAAAAAAACAGCCATACAATACATATGCATATGATCATTTGTATTACATTATGAAATATTGTAAGATATACAATAAATGCATGTTATAATCTGTACTACAGTGTGAAATATTATAAGATGTACAATATATACACCTGTTATAATCTGTATTACAGTATGAAATTATGTAAATTATGTGATGTGACTTTGAGGTGCAGACCATCTATCACTGGGCTGGGTCCCTTTCCTCAGTAACCTCAACCATTCACATCTTGTGCTAAAACTTTACTTGAATGGGCACAATTAATGTAGTATTATGCTATTACTCATGTATTAACTAACCACGAACTTAGTTACATACTGTTAATTCATCATTAATGAATCGTGACAACTTTAATTAATTCCGTAAACCTTTATGAACTACTGAAGGAAAAAATGATGAATAACACAAGTTAAATACTGCTCTCATATTTGTTAATGAATCATTAATGAATTATGAAGCATCTTTAACCAAGTAGCTACTAAATGTTCATGATTTTGTTACGGTCTGTGTTTGTAGCTGCATCTTTTCCAGGTACCAGGTTTTACACCCACTTTCTGCCTGTCTGAGAAGATGCCCACCTTCTGCCTGTCTGAAAAGATGCCCACCTTCTGCCTGTCTGAGAAGATGCCCACCTTCTGCCTGTCTGAAAAGATGCCCACCTTCTGCCTGTCTGAAAAGATGCCCACATTCCCCCTGTCTGAGTAGATGCCCACCTTCTGCCTGTCTGAAAAGATGCCCACCTTCTGCCTGTCTGAAAAGATGCCCACATTCCCCCTGTCTGAGTAGATGCCCACCTTCTGCCTGTCTGAAAAGATGCCCACATGCCCCCTGTCTGAGAAGATGCCCACCTTCTGCCTGCTTGAAAAGATGCCCACATTCCCCCTGTCTGAGTAGATGCCCACCTTCTGCCTGTCTGAAAAGATGCCCACATTCCCCCTGTCTGAGTAGATGCCCACCTTCTGCCTGTCTGAAAAGATGCCCACATTCCCCCTGTCTGAGTAGATGCCCACCTTCTGCCAGTCCAAGAAGATGCCCACCTTCTGCCTGTCTGAAAAGATGCCCACATTCCCCCTGTCTGAGTAGATGCCCACCTTCTGCCTGTCTGAGAAGATGCCCACCTTCTGCCGGTCCAAGAAGATGCCCACCTTCTGCCTGTCTGAAAAGATGCCCACATTCCTCCTGTCTGAGAAGATGCCCACTTCTGCCAGTCCAAGAAGATGCCCACCTTCTGCCTGTCTGAGAAGATGCCCACCTTCTGCCAGTCCGAGAAGATGCCCACCTTCTGCCTGTCTGAGAAGATGCCCACCTTCTGCCTATCTGAGAAGATGCCCACCTTCTGCCTGTCTGAGAAGATGCCCACCTTCTGCCTGTCCGAGAAGATGCCCACCTTCTGCCAGTCCGAGAAGATGCCCACCTTCTGCCTGTCTGAGAAGATGCCCACCTTCTGCCTATCTGAGAAGATGCCCACCTTCTGCCTGTCTGAGAAGATGCCCACCTTCTGCCTATCTGAGAAGATGCCCACCTTCTGCCTGTCTGAGAAGATGCCCACCTTCTGCCTATCTGAGAAGATGCCCACCTTCTGCCTGTCTGAGAAGATGCCCACCTTCTGCCAGTCCGAGAAGATGCCCACCTTCTGCCTGTCTGAGAAGATGCCCACCTTCTGCCTATCTGAGATGATGCCCACCTTCTGCCTGTCTGAGAAGATGCCCACCTTCTGCCTATCTGAGAAGATGCCCACCTTCTGCCTGTCTGAGAAGATGCCCACCTTCTGCCTATCTGAGAACATGCCCACCTTCTGCCTATCTGAGAAGATGCCCACCTTCTACCTATCTGAGAAGATGCCCATCTTCTGCCTATCTGAGAAGATGCCCACCTTCTGCCTGTCTGAGAAGATGCCCACCTTCTGCCTGTCTGAGAAGATGCCCACCTTGATAGCTTGGACTATCTCTTTTTGGATTGTGATTTGGCGTATTTGTGTTATCTTACAGTTTGTGTATTTTGTGTTTGTCCCTGGGTAATTCTGTATACACCAAGAGTAGGGAGTGCATGGCTGTCTTTTTGGTTTGTTTATATGTGTTTGGGCTGTGTTTTTGGTTTGTTTATATGTGTTTGGGCTGTGTTTTTGGTTTGTTTATATGTGTTTGGGCTGTGTTTATGGCTGCTTAATGAGTTAGTATAGTGTTTGTCTTATTTGGATTTTCTTTTGGTTTAGGGAATGTAGGTTTTATGCACCTTGTTAGTCATCTGTTTTGTCTGGTGTTTTGGCCTGGGCCACTCCTGAAGTTCACGATGGTGTTTCTGAATTTAATTGTGAAATACACCTTGGTGAGAAACTCAGTGCTTTTGAGTTTTGGTCATTTGTGTCTTTATTTCCTTTTGCCCCTTTTCCCCATACCTGATACATCTCAACCCTAGACTGGTGCGTAACAGATTTGTATTTCATTAGTCACTGAGTTACAACTAAGGGTGCGTTTCCACTGGCACCAAGAACCGAGCCGTACAGTGAACTGGTGGTTTTTCCATTGTAAAGTCGATGAGCTGTACCCAAGCTGTAACCGCGCTAATGTGCTTGTAAGCAGGCCGAAACTGAGCTGGTTTGAGCTGATCTGATTGGTCGAAATGCATGGAGATACGGTGTTCCATGCATTGCGTATCTGAAGGAAAAAGGCCATATTCTGTATATTATTCATTATCAGTAACATGTATTGATACATTCCCAGTGACTCGGAACCTGAAGATTTCCAACCTCCTACTTAAAAAAGTACTATAGAACAGCTAAACAGAATGAATTCATAATGAAAACTTCCGCATGCAAATTCATGCACCCCGGTCGCCCAGAGGAGGATGGGGTCCCCTTCTGAGTCTAGGTTCCTCTCAAGGTTTCTTCCTATAGACTTTGTAGAGGGAGTTTTTCCTTGCCACTGTCACCTCAGGCTTGCTTGGTGGGGTTCTGGCCGGTTATATGTAAATTGCTTTGTGACAATGACTGTTGTTAAAAGCGCTATATAAATAAAATTGAATTTAACTGGATTGAAATGCTAATTCAGCTAGCGTTTGGTGCTTCTGTAATATTCAGAGGTGCTGGAAAATTAGGCTGATCTCCGACACCCTGGGAAGGAACCTCATATCCACTACTTGTGTTCCGTGATCTCCTTCTTTTGGACCAAGTTTAGTCATAAGCAAAGTTTTAATGAGTTTAATTTACTTGTAACAATTGAGGCATCAATCAGAGGGGTAGCAGCAAAGTATATCTTATTGTCAAACCGCAGTCTATGGAAACAGCAGAATGTCACAGAATTTGTCAAGACATTGACCACAGGAAAAGATCACTCTGCTGTGCAACTTGTGCTTCTTTGTACAAGTATTTACTAGAGTTTTTTTTATCATCCATTGTTTAATTTATGTGGTCTGGACACTTCTCCTATCATAATAATTCTGTTAGAAAAAAACCACAAGCAGCGTTTTTAGCGAAATCTCATCCACACTGTCCCGAATAGAGGAACCGCAGATCTCATATATGACGATAGGGAAAGGAAGCGTGGCCTTTAGAACATTTTTGGTTATTAAGAATCATGCTGCTGTTTTATATGAAACAGTTGACATTGCATGCTCTGCTTTCTGTTCAAGAATTAGCAAAATATATAATCCTGCTGTTATGTTACCCTGAACATATTAAAAGCGAATTAAGCAACGGAATTAATAAAACGCAGAGTAACAAGCAAACACTCTTCCTTGATGGACTGTAGATCAGTTAAACCAGTCCAGCGCCTCCGATGCGCCGCCGGCGTCTCGCGCGGTCTTCGCTCCTCCTCCACGCGCTCCGCGCGCTCAGCGCATGCTCGCCGCTCCGCGATCGGTCCGCTTCGTAGCCGCCCGGATATCTTCGCCTCTTTGTTTTACCGAAAGTGGATTTTAACTCGGATTCAACCCAACATCCAGCCGCCGTTCGACTCTCCACGCAGGTCAGTCGCTTCCGACTAATAGTGACGGAGGACGTCCTCCTTTTAAAATGCAGGCGCGCTGTGTGTCACGGCCGGGAGTCTTTGGTTTGCTTGTTATTTTTATTGCATGTGGCTCTCTGCTGCTGGTGGTATGTGCATGCATGCTTGTGGGGTGTTATGTGCACAGATGGATCTATGTGCATGACGACGCCGGGCCCCCTAATTAACCACCGAGGTCATCTTAGAGGTAGATAAGCGTGATCCGGATCGAGTTGCCGGTTCAAGGGGACGCACGGAAAGGGGTTGTCTTGATCTTAAAATGAGGATAAGGCAGCATTATAAATGAATACACGGTAAACCCCCCCTCCCGGTTTTCCCTGGAATGCTGATGTTATCTACGACCCACCATTACCATTTGAGCTCCCAAAGTTTCACTGGGATCTATTACAGATGTGTCAGACATCACAATCACATCTCTAATCCGCGAGGTAAATCGCATGTTCTGTGCTCGGGACCTGTATGGTACTAAATGGGAATTGCAGGACGCGCTGCAGTGATTGCATCGGGTCGCCGTCCTCGCGGATGAAAGTAATTAAACGGCTTGTCGTTGTCATTAGGAAAGCAAGTTCGCGTTAAAGACGTACAGAAACGTGCATCAGATGGAGGGGGCGATGGGGGCTAGGGGCTGCCTTTGACAGATGCGGCTCATTCTCCGATCCCACTTTAATTCAACGCCTCAGCTAGAAGAACAGAAACTTTCTGGATGTACTTTACGTGCCATAAACCAGGATCTTCCATACCTTGATCCTCCCGTATATTATATACGGTGTGTTACTTTGTATCTGATGTGTGTAACAGATCAAAGCTTCGTCTAAATTGATTTTTGCATTAGAACAATGTTTAACAAACATAGTGGAGACAACCGGGTTATAAACCTGCACTGTTATTCTCTGTGAAATGTGAGCAGGTCTGTTTGAGCAACTTGAAGTGCCGTTGGATGTTTTATATAAAACAAATAATTGTAAATGACAGAAAGTGCATTAAATACCGGGATAGTTTGCGGTCCAAAGCTTTTTTTTTTAAGTGCGATTGGATTGGCAGATAGTTTTAACACTTCGCCTGCGAATGCCGCATTCAGTGAGGAGTATTTTGAAGCGTTGCTTATCTATCTCTTTTCCAGGAATATAACAACATATTTCTTTCCAGAGCCTCTTATTATCGATTCAAATGCTTTGCATTTAAGTCCCAGAATGTGGTCAATTGCAAAACTACTGATTAGTCGGCTTTCTCTGAAGGTACATAGAACTCCGATTAATGTTGGCGCACGTCATGTGCGATGGTGGTTTATATGCGCGGAAATAAAATTTAAGCTGCATCAACAGGCGTTCCCCAACTCCATTGAGGTGCAGGAAGATCATCAGTCTGTTTACCTCCTGTAGGTGAATATGTAACCTTTGGTGACATGGTGTCCCTTTGACAGCTGATATTCTGTGAAAGTTTCAAGGGCTATTAAAAGACATTTTAAGAAGCACACATCACATTTGACCTACTGGAAATGGGATGTTAATTTTTAATTGCAGGCCTGATTTTTTAAAATGAATTTTAAATGTAAGGCCGATATTGCAGTGAATCAGCCTTGTGAAATGTACAGACTCGGGGACCTGAACTTTAACGCCATCCTTATGTGATTCCATTTTCTTCTGTATTCATGAATGTATTTGTATCCACGACTCCCCAGGATAGGCTCCGGTCCCCCCCGCGACCCCAGTTGGGATTCAGCGGTTTCAGAAAATGGATGGATGGATGGATTTGTTATTTAATGTTTAACTTTTATGTGTTGCTTATAGCCACATTTTGTGTTGTATCAGAATCTCCTCCGCATTAAAGAACTCTTATGCTAGGTATATATTTAAAAATGTCTCTAATCCAGCGGATTTAAAAAGAATCCTTTTAGCGCCAGTGAGGCTTATATCCATGAGGAAATGGGCTTTCAGTCTATGTGCAGATGTATGGATCTGCCTGCCTTGTGTTCAGTTAATGCTAATTAATTTTTAATTTTCTGTATTCACGCAGAGTTCAATAAGCACAGAGTGGAAATTATATGACCTGTTTGCAAAACGTTGGCTGTTATGCAGGGCCATTTTTATAGGTCAGTGTCTGTCAACCCGGTCCTCAGGAGCGCCAGACAGTCCACATTTTTGCTCCCTCCCAGCTCCCTCCCAGACAGTCCACATTTTTGCTCCCTCCCAGCTCCCTGCCAGACAGTCCACATTTTTGCTCCCTCCCAGCTCCCTGCCAGACAGTCCACATTTTTGCTCCCTCCCAGCTCCCTTCCAGACAGTCCACATTTTTGCCCCCAGGTACAGGTGTGCTGGGAGCTGAGATGGAGCAAAAACGTGGACTGACTGAGGACCTATTTGAGAAACACTGTTGTAGGTCACAGTTACACAACATTTACAACCAGGGGGAGAATGGAAACATTGCAGCACGGGGGGGCGGGGGGGTGGCATGGTATTAAGGACAAGGGCTTGTACCGTGAAGGGTGCAGGGGAGACCGGCTTTTGTAACCTTCACAGAGGGACTTTCACTCATCAGCAGCTATTAAATGGCATTTTAGTGCAACATTTCTCAACCCATTCCATGGGGACCCTCAGACAGTCCACATTTTTGCTCCCTCCCAGCTCCCTGCACGCCTGTACGAGGTATTTGATGTTCTTGGTTGCTTGGTTGTTTAATTCAGGTGTTCTGGAAGCTGGGAGCAAGCAAAAATGTGGACTGTCTGGCAGGGACCTGGGAGGGAGCGAAAATGTGGATTGTCTGCAGGTTCCCGAGGACTGGGTTGAGAAACACTGTTCTAGAAGAATGGGGATTGGGTTGAAAATTCCCTAAGATGATGGTGTTGACTTAGGAACAGACTCGTAATATGGTTATTAGAGGAAATGGTCAGAATATGTATATTTTGGGCAGTTGCAGGGAGATTGTTCAGCAGGATAATCTGTAACACCTCGTCTTAGGTTCCAGTTACGCTCCAACGCAGATCTGTTAGGGTGGAGAGAGGGTTCATTAGAGAGGGTGGGACAATGTCTCCATGAAATGGGGGGGTCCTTCTCCTGATTTAGCAATGCCACCCATTGGCTGACTGTACCCAGAGCAGGGCTGTCAGTTGAGTCTATTTGTGGTGCTTTTGTAACATTAGCTCTGCCTGGCTTCCCCTCATCGATCCGGTGCAGCTTTTATCACAGTGGCCCTGTTTAGTGTCACGTAATGAGGGGAAACCTAGAGATAAAGACAAAAATGTGTTTTTCTGGTGTCTAGAGGGCTATGTAGAAAAGGTCAGACAGACAGAGAGAGTGAGAGAGAGACAGACGGACAGAGAGATAGAGAGAGAGACAAACAGACAGAGGGACGGAGACAGACAGAGAGATAGAAAGATAAACAGAGAGACAGACAGAGAGATTATCAGACAGACAGAGAGATTATCAGACAGACAGAGAGATTATCGGACAGACAGAGAGATAGAGAGACAAACAGACAGAGGGACGGAGACAGACAGACAGAGGGACGGAGACAGACAGAGGGACGGAGACAGACAGAGAGATAGAAAGATAAACAGAGAGACAGACAGGTAGACAGACAGACAGAGAGATTATCAGACAGACTGAGAGATTATCAGACAGACAGAGAGATTATCGGACAGACAGAGAGATAGAGAGACAAACAGACAGAGGGACGGAGACAGACAGACAGAGGGACGGAGACAGACAGAGAGATAGAAAGATAAACAGAGAGACAGACAGGTAGACAGACAGACAGAGAGATTATCAGACAGACTGCTCCAAGGGACATGTCCCTCTCACAACCCCCATATCTCCTGTTAAAAACTGCAGGATGCAGTCACGCCTACTGCATAAGCATTATTATAGGTGGGGGGGGGGGGGGGGGTTGAGTATAAACCAGCGTTCCTCAACCTGACCCCCAGGGACCCCCAGACAGCCCACGTGTTTGCAGACTGACTGGCAGGGAGCTGGGAGGGAGCGAACATGTGGACTGTCTGGGGTCTCCAGGGACCCGCTTGAGGAACACTGGCATAAAGGCAGCAGTGACTCCAGCTCTCTGACCTTCCACACTGTCACTGCCTCCACCTCTTATGTCTTCTTGCCTGTTAATTCACTAGGCATGTAAGGCACCGGGAAATTCCCACGGCCCCGTCGCTGTACTGCAGCGTGGGTTGAGCTGACTAAACATTAGTCTTAAATTGCATGTTGGGCCCACCCAGTTTTAAAACTCGCATGTCACCAACCAGACCCCCCCCCCCCTTCCAGTTGCCCTTGCCTCCATTCCTGAGATGAAGCTGTCATCCCGGATTTTTTCAGGCTGGGGGCTTCGACGCGCAGTACCCTTGTCAGCGTCCCCAGTTACCCTGGCTGCGTCCCCAGTACCCTCGTCAGCGTCCCCAGTACCCTCATCAGCGTCCCCAGTTACCGCGGCTGCGTCTCCAGTACCCTCGTCAGCATCCCCAGTACCCTGGCTGCGTCCCCAGTACCCTCGTCAGCGTCCCCAGTTACCCTGGCTGCGTCCCCAGTACCCTCGTCAGCGTCCCCAGTACCCTCGTCAGCGTCCCCAGTACCCTCGTCAGCGTCCCCAGTTACCCTGGCTGCGTCCCCAGTTACCCTGGCTGCGTCCCCAGTACCCTCATCAGCGTCCCCAGTACCCTCATCAGCATCCCCAGTACCCTCGTCAGCGTCCCCAGTTACCACAGCTGCTGTTTAGGATAGCTAATGGCCCTGCAGTCCCGGGTCAGAGCGCCTGGAGGCCTGCTGTTTAGGGTAGCTAATGGCCCTGCAGTCCAGGGTCAGAGCGCCTGGAGGCCTGCTGTTTAGGGTAGCTAATGGCCCTGCAGCCCCAGAACAGAGCGCCTGGAGGCCTGCTGTTTAGGGTAGCTAATGGCCCTGCAGTCCAGGGTCAGAGCGCCTGGAGGCCTGGGCTGTTTAGGGTAGCTAATGGCCCTGCAGCCCCAGAACAGAGCGCCTGGAGGCCTGCTGTTTAGGGTAGCTAATGGCCCTGCAGTCCCGGGTCAGAGCGCCTGGAGGCCTGCTGTTTAGGGTAGCTAATGGCCCTGCAGTCCAGGGTCAGAGCGCCTGGAGGCCTGCTGTTTAGGGTAGCTAATGGCCCTGCAGTCTAGGGTCAGAGCGCCTGGAGGCCTGCTGTTTAGGGTAGCTAATGGCCCTGCAGCCCCAGAACAGAGCGCCTGGAGGCCTGCTGTTTAGGGTAGCTAATGGCCCTGCAGTCCCGGGTCAGATCGCCTGGAGGCCTGCTGTTTAGGGTAGCTAATGGCCCTGCAGTCCCGGGTCAGAGTGCCTGGAGGCCTGGGCTGTTTAGGGTAGCTAATGGCCCTCCAGTCCCGGGTCAGAGCGTCTGGAGGCCTGCTGTTTAGGGTAGCTAATGGCCCTGCAGTTCCGGGTCAGAGCGCCTGGAGGCCTGCTGTTTAGGGTAGCTAATGGCCCTGCAGTCCAGGGTCAGAGCGCCTGGAGGCCTGCTGTTTAGGGTAGCTAATGGCCCTGCAGTCCAGGGTCAGAGCGCCTGGAGGCCTGGGCTGTTTAGGGTAGCAAATGGCCCTGCAGCCCCAGAACAGAGCGCCTGGAGGCCTGCTGTTTAGGGTAGCTAATGGCCCTGCAGTCCCGGGTCAGATCGCCTGGAGGCCTGCTGTTTAGGGTAGCTAATGGCCCTGCAGTCCCAGAACAGAGCGCCTGGAGGCCTGCTGTTTAGGGTAGCTAATGGCCCTGCAGTCCCGGGTCAGAGTGCCTGGAGGCCTGGGCTGTTTAGGGTAGCTAATGGCCCTCCAGTCCCGGGTCAGAGCGTCTGGAGACCTGCTGTTTAGGGTAGCTAATGGCCCTGCAGTCCCGGGTCAGAGCGCCTGGAGGCCTGATGTCTAGGGTAGCTAATGGCCCTGCATCTGCAGACAAACACTCTAGCACACATGCATACTTTAACACTTACGCCCAACTATGCAGCTAGCGGGTCCACAACCACAAAACGGAGCCAAACTGACCTAAATCCAGGAGATACACACGCTTGCATGCACTTACCCATAGTTCTTAATTCAGCTGATGAAGTCCATTGTAACACGGCAGGGGTGTCTGGGACACCTCCCTGTTTGATGTTTCCCGGGGTTTACATCACACTGCATCTCTGAAGACATCCCCCCCCCCTCCCTCCATGAACTCCATTCCCCTCAGGCCAGCATGGCTCTTAGAAGGACGAGCCCAGTCGCATTCTTTCACCCAAGTGTGTCTGGCGGACTCCCATAATTCCCTGGGGCTTGGGTGGAATGGCAGGAGAGGCCTGTCAGAATCGCAGCCGAGTGCGGCCTTTGCACACGCGCTCTGTGGGCCGCACCATGCGCCAGGTGGAGGCCCTGAGCCGGATGTGAGCGAGCTCGTCCTCTAACGATACCCTAATCCTGTGATTTCACGGTGGGGAAATTGCAGAAGGATTCGCTTTATTACGCTAAACCCGCTGGACAGCTGCGAGACCTCCTCAGATAATGAATCACCATGGCAAGTACTTTCTATTAGGGTGATTTATTAATTAGGGAGAATAATTAAAACTGATTATGCTGGTCAACAGAGACTCTCCCTCTCGCTGACTATGAAAACAAACATTAATGTCTCCCTCCGGTAGACTTCAGTCAGACTGGAGTACATCTCTCTACCTGTTCAACGGCAAACGTTGCTACCGACACACTCTGGGTGAAGCTGAGCGTATTTTATGCCGGTGGAATGGAGAAGATGGTTTTCCTGAAGGATGCTTGGCTTCTCTTCAAAGAACAGGAGACGGTCTTTGGAATGAACATGACATAATGCAATGTTTGCTGTTTGAACGATGCATATCCCAGGATGCTCTCCTTTGTCACACACACGCCCATGTGTATACAGTTGAGAGCCATACCTGGGGTCCACATAGATTTGGCCACTTATCCTGCAGCCCTAGAGCTTCTCAGCGGGTTAAGGGCCTGGCTCAGGGACCCAGGGGACATGTGACCATTCTGCCAAGGATGGTATTCGAACCTGCCACCTTCCAATCATACACGCAGAGGCCTACCTCGCGGAACCATGCACTGCCTCCCGAGTATGAACGCTGTCCTGCTCTTAACCAGGGCATCTGTAGGCCTGCTGTCGCCTTAAGCTCTTCTGATGGCACGTCCCGCTTGGGGACAGGAAGCAGAAGCTCCATTAAACATCAGTCTCCCCTCTTATTTATGACCCTTCTGTGTGTGTTGGAGATGGAGCTGTTTTCCTGTCTGTATCTGTTATTCCCAAAGACCCGGCCTTGCGGCCGTAAGCCCCGGGCTTCGGAAGCATTGTTCCCGGCCGGTTTTGGCCCGATCCCAGCCTGCAGAGAGTATCGACCGTCTTCCCGGCCCTTGGGTCCCCTAAGGGTCTTAAGATATGGAAGGGCTGCTGAATATTTGATGCGCTTTATGGTGGAGAGCAAGAGACCTGAAGAGCCTTGCGGGGGAAACTGGTAGAGGCTCATTTAATTCAAAACTGGCAGCACCGGGTCGAACGGGGGTCCCGACCCAGTGAGCGGCTTCATGGTGCTACGTGATTTCAGCATCTTCAGATCAGAGTCACCCCAGAATCAGGCTTATTGGCGAGGTATGTTTTCACACACATCGATCGTGTGTGTCAGTGTGCTTGTCATGTTAACTATATTTTGAGTTTCAGTTTAGTAATAGAAGAAACTTTTTTGTCAACCTTATACAGACATTGTCATCTGAAAGTTCCAAACTAATAATAATAATAATAATATATATTATTGATAAATAATAATAATTATTATTGTTATTACTATGAGTGTAATGATTCTCCTAATACGCGATTCAGTTCAGACCTCAGATCATACCTTTTTGGGGGGGTTGGCGAACAAGGAAAAACTAGGGGAAATTTCTGGATTTTATTAATAACCGACAATTTGGGACACTAAGGAGGACTATTACCTATCTTCACCTAATGAAACTAGCCTAGCTTTTACCGCAGGTGCGACCACTCCAACATGATTGGACCAGAACAGTCATGTGACACATGCAGTTGGAAGACTATAGAATAGGTGTAAGGTCTACTGTTTACAAAATACAGTTTGCCCTTACTTTACATAGAATAATAATGTCACCAGTCATTGTTTCAGAACCATTACACTATTATTATTAGTAGTAGTAGTAGTAGTAGTAGTAGTAGTAGTAGTAGTTGTTGTTGTTGTTGTTGTTGTTGTAGTAGTGAGAGTAATAGTAAGAATGTTAGGAGTTAAATGTATTTTGTATTACCAGGTGGTATACATGCACCTGATGACATGATATCCTGCGATGAGAGCTGAGCCTCAAGCCTCTTTCCTGTGGTAAACTAGGGACTTCGGTACGTACAGCTATGTGCAGCTGGAGGTCGCAGAGGCTTGTTATTGGCTGTTTCGGAGGAGGCGGGGCTTAGGGCTGTGGCCTTTTAAGGAGAGGTAGGGTGGTCTGCAGTCTGGGTCTGTCTGTTAGCAGGCATTGTGAGCCCGTGGTGGAGTGGTCTGAGATGTGACGGACGATGGCCCCTTTGTGTGCTCGAGTGGCCCCCTTTGTAAGCTGGAGGCCTGGGTCAGCTCCCATTGTGGGGGGGGGGGAGTGGCCTCAGGCAGAGGAGCGCTCAGAGTGCCTGACGGGAGCTTTGGCTGTCCGCAGCCCAGAAGAATCATTTATATCATTCTGCGGTCTGACGTCTTCCTTTACCGGAGTCATTACTAACTAAAGCCTGCAGGATATGATAGATGGGGGCGGTATTTACGCCTCTCTATCTCCGGCATCGCGTTTCAGGGGCCCTGCAGCTGTCTCCCGGCCATAAGGCTAATACTTCGCACGGAGCCTGACGGCCAGGTGATCTTCTCCCGTAGCCGGAGGCTCTCCCACCCAGAGAGACGTTTCACACTTTGCTTAGCGCCGCTCGATGGCCACACGGCTCAGCTAGCTGGAGGGCTTTGCGACGCGGAGATTAGCGCCTGTATCCTGCCGGATCCTCGCCTGCTCCTGATCAGCGCGAATCGCGTGCAGAAGCGTCGGCCCAGAGGTCAGGTGGACGTTGATTGCTTTCCTATTACCTACCACTTTCTTGGTCGTCAAGATAGAATGCGGGCACTTCCTGTTGTCTGATCTCTCTGAATCGTCGTCATGACGATGATGATGATGAAGATGTTGATGATAATGAATGTGGTCTTGGTCTGTGCTTGGTCTTTTGTTGTACTCTTCCTCCATCAGTTTATGTAGCACAGAGGGGTTTAGACCAAACACACTTCTGGGGCACAGACACAGTAATGGCACTTCACAGGGAGTATTACTCAGAAATGTCCTGTGACTCCTGTGACTCCTGGGACAGACGCTTGTCTCACTGTCACCGTGTCATAGATAAGCAGTGTAGAAGATGGATAGATTTTGTCAGTTCTGTTAATTCATATTGTTCACATGTTTATGTAGCACTTTGCTGAAATAGTTGTACAATAGTTGAAAGATTGAGTAACAGAAGCTGTCCAGTAGATAGACATCAATGTAGCCCTTTTAATACTAAATCAATTTAATGGTGATAATATCTCCTGTCCTAATTATACGAATATGAAACTCCTAAGGGGTCTCCAAACTTAAGTGCCCCCCCAAGGCACACCGCATGTGAACATGATGGCGCTGAGGGTAAGAGATGAGTCTTAATGTCATGGCAGTCAGCATTGGGTATCCCATAATGCTTTGCTGCGGGTTCGCGCTCCAGCCAATGAGCATGAGCGAGCGAATGGATCCGAGGTTCACGTATTTAATATTGATTATAGTGTATAGTGACATACAGCAACATGTACAGTGACAGCAGAGACACTATTCACAGGAAGTTGTACTAAAATTACAGCAGGACTAAAACAATCAGTCTTCAGTTCTGAGTGTGTGTGGGGGGGGGGGGGGATTCCTTACAATGGCAGACTGTGCCATAAACTAGCCTTGTAACTGAGCATCCGACTGCCAAATGTCCATGTATTTATTTAAGGGACGTGAAAGATCCCCCATCCCGTGGTTTGGGGGGCTGCACATCAATCCTGTGGAATAAGCAGAGGCCTGACCTTTCAGCGCGAGTGAGCGGGGAATCGGCACATCCATCCTGAGCAGAACGGGGCGCCTCTGAAAGGACGCCGTCATATTTTTTACTTACGAGGGTGTCTGTAGAGCGGAGAGAGCGACACTGTCACATGCCGGTAGACCGTCACTAACCTGCTGTGGCCTAAGGCAGCTTTGGCAGTGCAAGATTTCTAAGATGTAAGATGCAAAATAAGGAGTTAACATTACAATTAATTTATTTCGAAGATTGTTTTACTCAAAGCAACATGCAACTGAAAGCGGCATCAGACAGTCCGTGAAGCAGTTAGGGTCTAAGGGCCTTGCAGAAGGGCCCAGCGGTGACATCACTCTTCTGACTGGGATTTGAGCCAGCAACCTTCTGGTTATAGGTACAGTGTCCTAGCCCCACGAGTGTTAAACTAATAATTCATGAATACATCGATCTGTGTCCCATAACTGCTTATCCAGTGCAGGTTTACACTGACCCAGAAGCAGGCGGCACAAAGCGGGGGACACCCTGGATGGTGTGTCAGTCCACTGCAGGATCCACAACCACACACAGTCACACTCAATGGGCTGTCAGTCACTATTTCACCGGGAGAAAATGCACAGCACGCAGATGCAGTGAGAGCTGGGGTTCAGATGCAGTGAGGCTACAGTTGTACCTGTGCGAGTGAATATGACCCCTTAATTACGAAACAGCGTAAAATGGCTCTGAGTGAAGTTCTGACGACAAAGCTGTTCTGATCCGTCTTGTTAAACCAGTGTATCGTAGATTTTTTTCCAGAGTTTAGAAACATAACTGTATTGACTAGTAAATGCTACAAGGGGGTATTTTAAGAAATGGTATTAGATTTTATGTCTTAATTCATTATTTTTTTCCCTGTTGAGTCATTAACTCGAGCAGAAAGTCATACACGGCCTGCCGAAGTTGAGTCCATCAGTTTATGGCTCTCGGCTGATATTTATGTGTTATCCAGTTCACTATGAAATGGTCCTTGTAGTCATTGTTGCTGGCGTCGTAATCGGCGAATCAGCAGCCTTTGTAATGCGAGGTTAGCTATTGCTCCAGACAGGAAATGAGGTGTGCGTTTGTTGTCTGGCTGGGAATCCAGTATGCAGTTGGGAAGCGTTTAGGCCGGAGAGAAAGCAGGACCTTCTGGAGCGATGCTGTCACTGCGGTCGCCATAATATTACAGAAGGCCTATAATATTAATATGAATATTACACAGAGCATTCAGTACACTGTGATATTGTCAGTCCATTGAATGACCGGCATGTAGCTCTCCATTCATCCTTCAGTTTCTGGTTCTCTGGTTTTCATCCAGAGCCTCTCTGACGTCCCTATAACATGCATCCATCATTTCATCAGTATTACTGCCAGAACTAATATTTACATTTTTAGATTACCAATAAACTGTCAGCGAATGCCATCGTTCAGGTTTTTTCCTGGGAAATTGTTCAGTGGTCCATCGGTAAAAATCTGTTAGCCTGATTTGAGAGAGAGAGAGGGAGGGAGAGGGAGAGAGAGGGAGAGAGAGAGAGGGAGAGAGAGAGAGAGGGAGAGGGAGAGAGAGAGAGAGAGAGAGAGAGAGATGTATCCAATGAAAACAGAAATGATGCTGAGGTCTCACCACGAATCTGACGGGGCAGAAAATGTCTGCTGAGCTTGTGCGTGTCACCGTCAACGTGCACATCAAGATCGGCTGATATTACAACCTTGTCTAATTTAGCTTCTAATTCACAAATGAGGTGACAAAATTAAGAGTCGGGGAATGAAACCTCAAAATTCAGGGGTTGAGTTGCACATCTTCTGCTCAGTGGCAAAATTTTCACCCCCCCCCTCCAGGAAACTGTGTGACTTTAAGGCTGAAAAATATGCAAAATGCCATTTATGCTGAACCATGCGGAAGACAATTAGCCAGTAGTATGGTTTTGTGATGTCAGATTATGACATCACTGAATTTAATTCGCATTACTAAGGTTTTGTTGTGGCTTGTATATTTGTCGTCATTTTTAAAGGTAGCATTAATACAGAATTTTTGGTGATTTAGAGCAGTGTTTCTCTATCTGGTCTTCCAGGGCCTGCAGACAGTCCACATTTTTGCTCCCTCCCAACTCCCTGCCAGACAGTCCACATTTTTGCTCCCTCCCAGCTCCCTGCCAGACAGTCCACATTTTTGCTCCCTCCCAACTCCCTGCCAGACAGTCCACATTTTTGCTCCCTCCCAGCTCCCTGCCAGACAGTCCACATTTTTGCTTCCTCCCAGCTCCCTGCCAGACAGTCCACATTTTTTCTTGCTCCCAGCTCCCTGCCAGACAGTCCACATTTTTGCTCCCTCCCAGCTCCTTGCCAGATGGCCCACATTTTTGCTCCAGGGAGCTGGGAGGGAGCAAAAACTTGGACCATCTGGGGGTCCCAGAAGACCACTTTGAGAAACACTAAGTTAGTGAATGGCCAGAACTCCATATAAGGATCTGTGTTGCACTTTGTTGATTAGTCATTGTCCTCTAAAGCCACCCCCCGCTCCTGGGGGTGTCACTACCCCCTCGTATCTCATAGCCGCCTCGCATGTCCTCACGGTGTCCCTGCTGTCTCATTGTCATAAATCCCACTGCCATTCTGGCCCCCACTTGAGAGAATCACCTGTGGGTCCTTCTGCTGCCCCCCCCCCCCCCCTCCAAAAAATGGCAGCTGAAAAGGGGGGGCTGCTTTGCTTCTGGGCGTTCAGGTGACACCAGAGTGGAGGGTCAACCAGGCACCATATTTCCCGCTGTCTCAGACCCCCTTCGGTTAAGCTTCTCAGATTAACGAACCACCCAGAGGACAAAAAGTTTTGGGTGGGCCTTATCACACCGGCGTCTCCTAGTATAATCTTCATATTTTAATTAAAAATTTCCCGGAGAATAAAGTTTAATAATGCAGTAAGGAAGCATGTGCAGTTAATTTAGGGTTATTAAAGCAGATAATTCACCAGAGCATATTTTATTTGCTTTTATAAATAAATGTAACATCTGCAGCTGTTGAATTTGAGATTTAACAGGGAGCTGCGTAATCTCCAGCTCAGCCGCCGGTGCTGGAACATCCTCCTTTTATTTCTCGCTATCGCCTGAGTTTTGAACGTTCGGCCTCTGTTGCCGTGGAAGTCCTCGGCTGCTTTGCTCCCGGAGAGGTGTGATCCGGAGCGGCCGCATTGTCACAGGCGGTGGTGACGGTGACGCCGGTGGCCTCACGCTGCCTGCTTGTGCTGGGCGGGTTATGTAACCGGCCCAGTTCCCGGTGCAGATCCGCAGGCTGGCATCCTGCGCGGCCTTAGCGCTGGCAGCCGTCGATGAAATGTCCCGCTTTGTCACACAAATGTACTGAATATTTATATTTCACACTTATTTCTCGAACTGCAGAGACTTTCTGAGGGCTGGCTGAAAGGTAGAAAAGGGGACACTGGTACCTTTAAAGTTCACATCCTCATATCTGTGGCTGTTGTAATAAAGTCAATTTATTCTAACTCGTCTGTGAAAATACAGTTTAACGAAAGGGGAGTCACTTAAATTGGGCAGTGCTTGGGATCCCTGTCCCATCAGGTGGGCTTTTACCCAAAGTGACATACAGATGAGAGCTCAGGGTCAGCCTCCGGATAAAGGCCTTGCTCAAGGGCCAAACACTGACATCATGCTAGTGATTATGGGATTTGGACCAGCAACCTTCCGAGTGGGTCACAGACTCGTAACCCACTGAGCCACCCCCCTTTGCTGAGTTGGGATAATCCAGTTATGGTAACATATTTGCACTTGTTTATGATATACAGGCACACAGCCGTACCTGTTAAACTGGGGTCGTCTTTTCCTTTCTTCCCTAGATAATTTTTGCATTACCTGATTAGTATTTATAATTACAGAGCTTTTCCTGCCTCTTACTGAAGGGTTTCTTGAGATAGTATGGTGGTATTTTATTAATCGCCCAGGGGGGAAATTCTCTTTTCGCCTTCCCCAACTTACTCTCCATGAGACACACAGACGCATAGTGGTGAGCGCACGCTTGGGGGGTGGGGGCTTCACAGTGTAGGGTCAGCCAGCAGGCAGCGTCCCTGGAGCTGGGGGTTAAGGGCCTCGCTCAGGGGCCCAGGGACACCTGACCATTCGGCTGAGGCTTGAACCAATGACCTTCCGCTCACAGGCACAGAGGCTGAGCCACACGCTGCCTCCATTGCATGGGCTGTTTCATTATAGACAGGGCAGGCGATGTATAGACGCCCCGGGGCCGGTGAGGCCAGCTGAAGGACCCCGCAATCTTCCCCAGTGCTTTTATTACCTGTCGGTACAGAAGACGGACTTCTGCTGAGATCCAGATCGCGATGCTGATCATTGTACCTGTGTGTTTATGTGTGTTAAAATGTTCATTTTATGTGTTCCTCTCACATTATGTTAGCATTTAAATTAATACGCTATTAATGAGCTGCGAACTACTATGGAATAATTTAAAGCACGTCATTTCCCATTTTTTGTGGTGTGTTTGATGCGGTGTGGCATAGCGGGTTTGGACCCCAGGTACTGTAGGAGCTGTCTGACCCTAAGCCTAACCCTAAGCCTAACCCTGACCCTGCTTTCTCAAAAACAGTATGTGGGTTTGGATAAAAGCATCTGCTAAATTAATGAAATGGAAGTATAAATATTTGAAGTAAAGTGTATATATATATATATATATATATATATATTCGTCAGCTTTCTAATCATTGCAGAATCCTTTTTAAAGAAGTCCACAACTGTCAAGAAAGTTTAAGTAAGAATTCAATCCACAGATTGATGAAACAGACTTGTTAACAGTTTTGATCAGGGATAAAAAGCCAGAGGCCTGCATCACAAAGCTGGATTTTAGGGGTAGCAAGAGAAGTTCTTGGATTTAAGGTGGTCTGGGCTAAATGTAAGTGAATGAAGATAAAGGCCATTTAAACCAGGCTACCTTAAATCCAACAAGTTATCTAGCTAACTAACAAATCTTGTTTTGTGATGCAGGCCCCAGGGTTAGGGGTCATCAGCCTTGTTGTGGAACATTCTGGAAGGTTCCGAGCTGAACCAAAGTAAAAGAAGTGAAAAGCCTGATTGGTATTTCCGTCTCTGCCTGAGTGTATGTGATGCCAGACGGCTGGGCGAGTTGGGGCCCATCGCAAATGGCTGGGATCTGATTTCTGCTGCCGTGTGCTGAGTCCCTGCAGCTCAACTTCGGTCTGGAAGAAAAATGCAGTGCTTAGATCAATTACCGAACGAGCCAGACCATAACATTCTTGTAAAGTTTACCATTTGCGAACATTTAGTCAGAAGGAGACTGTGATAATTCAGATTATTACTGTTGTATTAGCATAGGTGCTGAAACAACAATAATAGGTGCCTAGGTGTCTTGTATGTAATAGGTATCAAGATTTACAAAGTATTCTAGGAAAGCGCTTTTGTGACTGGGGCAAAGGACTGCTCTTGCTTTGTTGCACATATACCTGACGGAGTTGCAGAGGCGTCACGCTTTCTGCTGCGGCGATTGCCTATTAAATGATTTTCTATTGAATGTCCTGGAGCTAAAATTTCTCTCACTGACTGTGATTATGGAATGACTTCTGTCAAGCTTCTCAGTGTTTTCATTGTCGGACTCCAGGCTTCAGTATCGTGCGATTGGCGCAGTGATCCCTCACCTCTCTGCAGTGCCCTGTAGCTGTGGTTAGACTTCTCACATTGACCCCACAGCAGTGTTCTGAACACACAGCTGCACTGCAATAAACACAAGCTTCCATCCAGTTACTTTATGGATTTCCACTGTATTTAATCAGGCTGAGGTTGACAGCATAAGGTGATCACCAACACTGCCACCAACACCGTCGCCAACACCATCACCAACACTGCCATCAACACCACCACCAACACTGCCACCAACACCGCCGCCAACACCAGCACCAACAACGCCATCAACGCCACCACCAACACCGCTGTCATCACCAACACCGCCATCAACACCACCACCAACACCACCGTCATCACCAACACCGCCATCAACACCACCACCAACACCGCTGTCATCACCAACACCGCCATCAACACCACCACCAACACCACCGTCATCACCAACACCGCCATCAACACCACCACCAACACCGCCGTCATCACCAACACCGCCATCAACACCACCACCAACACCACCGTCAACACCATCACCAACACCACCATCAACACCACCACCAACATCGCCATCAACACCATCACCAACATCACCGTCAACACCATCACCAACACTGCCATCAACACCACCACCAACACCGCCGTCATCACCAACACCGCCATCAACACCACCACCAACACCACCGTCAACACCATCACCAACACCGCCATCAACACCACCACCAACACCACCGTCAACACCATCACCAACATCGCCATCAACACCATCACCAACATCACCGCCAACACCATCACCAACACTGCCATCAACACCACCACCAACACCGGCGTCATCACCAACACCGCCATCAACACCACCACCAACACCACCGTCAACACCATCACCAACACCGCCATCAACACCATCACCAACATCTCCATCAACATCACCATCAACACTAAGACCTCCACTACCAACATCAACACCCTCTGCTTCCTTACTATCTGTAGCCCCCCATTCTGAAATAAGCTGTTTCCTGTAAAATCACGCAGATTAAAAGAAACCTGTGTATTTCATTATTCCAGTAAAGAACAATTGTCCAGTTGGTGTAGCTCTTGCAGTGATTCTTTAATGGGAACGAACTGATGAGAGCACTTGTTGAATTAAAGAGAATAGCCCTTTTGCAGTGCAGTGTTCAGGATCTAAGTGCAACTTAAGGTGATTCCTGAATGATTCAGCGCTCCTGAAGAGACACTTATAATCAGATGAACAAGACGTCTGGCCGTTGAGACCTTGAAGAGAGGCTTTCTGTGGCCGGGGACCGTAGCGACCCCGAATCGGTCCCCGAATCGGTCCCGGACGTAAGATCCTGCCATTTCCTCAGCAGACTTGTATGTCAAGGTGTTCAGTTTGATTTTGGCTTCAGGTGGTAGTCAGTGTGGAGAAAGCAGAAGGGCTGAGGTGTGGCGATGGTTTTAGGTGGTAGATACAGACCTGCGCAGAAGGTCACCTGTTTGTCTTCTGGGTTTAATAAGCGGAATAGCAGCTGATAATCGCTGTGGCAGGAGGCCGGGCCAGCTGGATGCCGGGAGCTGGCACTGTGTGGCCCGTGTCTGAGCAATGCACTGTTGGTGGGAGAGAACATTTAACGAAGCCTCTTTGGGAGGAGTAACGTGGGCGTCTGGTCAACCGAATGGGATCCCGACTGCTTGCAGAGTGTGACGGTCCAGTATAAAGAGGGTGAAGGAATGAGCACGGGCGGCCATAGTGGAATGAAGGGCAGGCTGGAGAGACGCTCGAATTCCGGGAACGTCTTCCTGTGCGAGGTAAGAGGGAATTTCAGCAGTGATTGGTTATGATGCCAATGGTGCAGTTTCTGATTGGCTACGATGATAATGGTCATTATTTCAGTGATGTTTGCAATATTGTTGTTCTGGAAGATGATGATGATTCTGGTGCTGATCTTAGCATAGTGACCCTGCTGTTCATCATTGTCATCCCAGTGCTGATTAGATACATTGTTGGTGATGGTGATGATAATCTGTTTGGTTGTATAGATGATAGCATGACTGACAGTCTACATGATTAGGGCATCTGCTCAAACTAATCCAGGCTAATTGCGCGGGCTAATCATCTGATGAATGCTGGTCAGTCCTAGCATTGTGGGTCATGAGGGCGTCATGGAGGAGAGCAGACAGCAACGTCCTTAGCATCGTGATCGTCACCGAAGATCCTCCTGCCAGAGTCCCCTCACCATAACGACGTCCCACAGAAATGTGACGAGACACCAAATATGTTACCTGGAGCTTTTATAAAAGCCTGTCGAGTTCTTCATTATAACAATGGTGGGGGTGTTTGGGTAAAATATAATTAACTCTAAAACAAGAAAACAAAGTACATCAGTATGTGATTCCTGACCGAGATTTTGTTTCAACCAAGCAGCTGAATACTCTGATGTGCATATATCTGCCCATTACAGCGTAAAAAGCACACACTTAAAAACATGTTTGACTGGTTGATTAAAACAAAGTCCTGGTCTGGATTTTTGCTTTCTGGACCTGAAATGTCCCCCTTTTATACTACAACAGGATAATAGAATTCCGGAAGTCCGGTCATGGCTTTCGGTTTTTTGTGCCACCTCAGGATTTTCAGTGGGCCCCCATCTGGCCACCACTATGAAAAATTTCTGGGGGTGCTGCTGCATCATAAATGTAAATACTCCTGAAATGAACAGGACGCAACAGTCAAATTTATAAAACTCTTGTATGTTTTTGTTTTGTCAGCACTTATTTTTATCGTAGTGGCTGCTGTTTCTCTCGCTACGCAGATTCACTGAGGAAATGGCAACCCAGCCAGTAACGTACAGGACCAAACGCTCCCCGAATGCTGCCAGCCCTAAAGCGTAAAGTGACGACATTCATTAGAACTTCAGCTTCAAAGACGCCTGAATGTCGCTACTTGTTCAGACAGAGGAAGGCATTTTATAATCTGTGTGAATAAAACTTTTGATCTGTAAAATTGAGTTCGGCTGAAAGTTCAGATCGCGCTTCTGTGTGTTCAGTGCACTGACTTGAGACTCGCTCTCTTTTGCAGTCATATGTCACACTACCCACGATGCAAAGCTAACGCCTGACCTCCTGAAGAAGGTGGTAGCCGACCTGTCTGTGACCCACACATGGCGGCTCTCGGGGTGAGCATCCTGCCCGCTCGTCTGCGTTCTTGTTTCCTGTTTCCTGCCCGGCCAAAGCTGGGGTCTGTAAAAGCACCACGCCGTCCCATTCACTGCTTCCATCGATGTGTACGTCACCCGTGGGTAAATCTGAAGTGCTGTTGAATGTTGCCTACTAGACTTTTCTATTTGTAAGCACTGTCAGGGATTTGGATCAAACGTTAAGTATAGACAACTTTTATTTTGTTCATTTATATTATTCTCGATTAGCTTTGCCAGCATTAAGACTAGGTTATGTACTGTAAGTAAAACTTCTGAATTCGGATTAATTATTAAAAAAAAATCCATTGATCTGCACTTGCGGGAGTTTACAGGTTTCTAAGAAACTGAAATCAGTCTGTCGGTCCTGAAAGCCTGAGCCCCACTGCCTGATGCCAGTGGGCAAATCTGCTAGTATCTTCTACAGATAATGTCCACCAGGTTGCAATGTCATCGACCACAGATGCTTTTTTTCGCACACTCTTCTAGAATATTCCTGGATTTTTTGGTATAGTGCCTTTTCTGAATGTTATGATGCTGTTCTTGTATCTGAATGTATTTTTTTTTTCTCTGATTGTTTGATTGTTGATTGTTTTATTAATTGCAGATGTTCTGTTGCATGGGTATTTCAGTCTAGCTAGCTTAAACTATATATAAGCGTATATTAAGTGAAGCTTTTTGTTAGCATGTGTGTAAGACCAAAACACACCACTGGGGGGCGGTGATAAGCTTTCCTGTCCCACCCTCTCCCTCCACATACCCGTTCGGCTCCTAGAACCCTGATATGCTGACGAGGAGGATCAAGCTGTGGGACCTCAACCCGCACATCACGTGTCACTTGTGCGAGGGCTACCTGATCGACGCCACCACTGTCACCGAGTGCCTGCACACTTGTGAGTACCGGCGTGTCCCGAAATTCCGGGCCGAACCTGCCAGCACCCGGGTTTCCCCCGAAATTCCGGGCCGTCTCCCAACACCTTCCCGTTTTATTGTTCATCCTGGGACCCCCCCCCCCCATGATACAATTTGCATGTCCCCCAAACTGTATTATAAATAATTAATCGTCATACACAGTTTTGTATGTTTGTCTGACGTCACCCAAGTTGCCAGATTGTTCATGAAACCCCATCTAGACACACAATCCACACACTGCATACTGTTTCAACCAATATGTCACCACAACCTGGCAACCCGCAACCTTATTTAAGGGGGGGGCGCACAGCTGCCTCCTGCATAGGCCGGCAGGCTAGTTGAATCTGAATTAATTATGTTATAACATAAATCAAAATATAAATTATTCTGGTTATTTCCTTACCTACTAATCCGTATTTGTTTGTCAGCTTGCCCAGGTGGGGGGCGAGGGGGGGGGGGGCATTTATACAAACCTCTGTCTCCTAGTGAGGAAAGAGACTGTTCTGTCATATGGACGATGCTAAGATAGACCCCCCCGACACCCCAGTCTGTGGCCAATGCCAGTGACGCCCTCTTACATATGTCTGGGAGGAAGGACAAACTGAGCTTTCTGCTAATGAAGGCACTGCATGGTTCACTGCATAAAATACAGCTACAGTGTAACAAGGAGACAAAACCGGTTTGCGCTGCCCTGTGGCTAAAGCTTACAGCTCCTGTGACGCCACCCAGCTGTTATTTAACAACTTGTTCACACTCCTGCCTTTGATAAAGCGCCGTTGTACAGAACCTTAACATAACAATAACAATGTTTTCTGATGCGGTTAGATACACTCAAAACAGTGATATTTCTATTCATTATTATTCTCAGCATGGAGATTGCTTCGACAGGTCCACTTCGTCTTCATAAAGGCTGGCTTTTATGGAGTGTTTACTGCTCATGATTTTGGTCACAGCAGGAGATATTTTTGCTGTTTGTTGTACTGGCTGCTCCACCTTGTGGCTGAAAGTGGGCGTTGCACATGGTTGAGACACGCTGGCAGATGGGCCATTGGCAGATTCCTCCGTCCTTTTACTTCATGCTGCAAAAATCCAGTTCTGGGCCAAGGTTTCAGCAGTGGTTCTAGAGTCCCCCTCTGTCCCCATCTGCATGTGCTGTGTTCACATGCTTCTGAATTAGGAAACGGGGGTGTCACAAGGTATCGCCAGGGACGACGCGACATCGCCAGGTTGGTGGCCCCAAAGAGAATGTCAGACCGTGAGGCATATAACCCTCCTGATGTTAAAATTACTTTCAGAAAAGCAGCGGGAAGTGGGTTAGTTTTAGACAACCTTCCTAGGCTCATCAGTAGGGGGCGGCGTGTAGCTCAGTGGGCTAAGACTGCGTGCCTGTAATCAGAGGGTCAAACCCAGCCTCAGCACGTCTGCGGGTCCGTGAGCAAGGCCCTTAACCCCCAGCTCCCTGGGCGCCGCTACAGATGGCTGCCCTTCGTGGACGGCTTACTCTACAAAGAGCAAGTTGAGGGAGGCGTAAAGACAATTTCCCCACAGGGATAAATAAAGTATCAATTAAAATTAAATTCATTAATGGCAGAAAGATTGTGTCACCTGAAGCAGTGAAATAAGCCAAATTGATTAGCATCTGGCACCTTATGGCTTCTGTATGGTTTCTTTTCACTGCATATTTGGTCCTCGGTAGCTGATTCCCATAAAACCAGCAGCATGAGACCTGGTGGGTTAGGACTCTATGTCCATGATCGGATGGTCGTTGGTTCAAATCCTGTGTTCAGCAGAATCGTTTCACCGTTGGGCTCTTGAGCGAGACCCTCAGCGCCAGTTGCTGCAGAGACTTTCTGACCATGCTCTCTCAGTTGGGCGTCTCTTCGGATAAAGGTGCTAAATGCTAAATAAATACATGTCATGATCAGCTGCTTAGATTCCCCTAAAAGTCCATTTCACTGCATGATCTTGTTTGTGGGAAACCGGGTCCATATGAGATATGCATGAATGATTATGAATATAGGCTCTTCACTGTCATACAGTTTCTTTGCTGAGAAGCTCTTCTGGGTACTGGGTGCCGTCCTCCTAATAGCACCCCCATGTGGCGGATGTAGCTTACTACATTAGCAGGAGAGGTTTTCCCGATCTGCAGTGCCGACTGGTTTATCGCACCACGGCACTAGTGTAACGGAGCTCTTCTGCTTGAAATCCCCCCTAAAACATTTAGCTTGATGCCAGGTGCAGGGTCACACCCCAGACAGCCAAAGAGCCTCTGGTTTCAGCTTAATGTGTCACACAGAGAATGTATGTTTTTCTGTTTTCTAATGTAGCCCTTAGCAATTTGCATTTATTTATTTATACAAATTAACCTACGATAGGAAGCTGGGTCGGACAGTCCCTGCAGCAATTCGGGGCTAAGGGTCTCGCTCAAGGTCCCACTGATGATGTCATGGGATCTGAACCAACGACCTTCCACTCACGGGCACGGCGTGTGAGCTGAGCCATGCACCGCAGCTTTTGTGCTGGGGAGGCAGGATCTCATGAATGTTTACCACACATTAATGAGGGGTCTCTGCAGCACGCTGCCATTCAGCAGTCAGCTTGACTGCTGTCTACCTCCGTACAGCTGAATCAGAGCCTACACTGGAAAATGTCAGATCTTCTATGACTAGAGCAGCAAGTGTGGCAGTGTGTAGATCATTGGGTTAAACCTCTGTGCCTGTGATCAGAAGGTTGCTGGTTTGAATCCCCCAGTATATATATTACATAAATGAAAATATTTAATATATATTTCTAGTTATATTTCATATAAGTTATATAATCCAATATACATTATATATTAAATAAAGCCTCTTTTATGTTGTCAACATTTTAACATATAGCATTTTCTGGACATTGAGGAACTTTTATGCCAAAATGGAAAGGTTTTTATTTTAAAAACCTGTGAATTTGAATCATCTGTGAGAAAATTTTGCCAATGTTAATAGTGAGCGTTGGATTTGTTAAATGTATTAAGGCAATGGATATTCGTGCAATTTCGTTTTTAAAAGTTGCAGTTCTTAAGTCGCACAGTAGAGGGAGACATTTCGCTACGTAAAGTTTACCCGCCGGTTAGCGGCTCCGTCCACAGCTTGAAAGCTCGCGGAGGATTTCCGTGCTGCCTGTCACGCGGTCACTGTCCCCGCGTGTCCGTGGAGATGTTCTGCTGACAGTCGCGGCTTTATAAATTGATGAGATATCGCTGGTAGAGGCTGAAGTGTTTTTAAGACCGAGGGGGTGTCAGGATGGTTTATAACCCCTCCATTTTTGTTCTCTCCCTCCCCCGCAGTCTGCAGGAGCTGTCTGGTAAAGTACCTGGAAGAGAACAACACCTGCCCCACCTGCAGGATCGTGATCCACCAGAGCCACCCGCTGCAGTACATCGGGTCAGTGCCTGAGCAGTCGCGCTCACGCGCTTCGTCCCTAGGGGGCGCTCCAGTGTTGGCTCACCGAACGCTATATATTATTGATCCCGTAGGAAAGTTTAGTTTGGTTTTTCACACGTTAGGAAATTAAACTAGTTAGGGCGACTCAGAGTTTTGTCAGTTGAATATATGATTCGGCTGTTAAAAGCGAATATTCGACTACCTCCCCCCCCATTCATTATGCAGCAATTAGAAAATCAATTATATGCCAAAATACACCAAACTTCATGGTTTAAATTAGAGTAAACCAAAGCAGGCCAAAATACCATGTTGCTGGATAGTACCATCAACTGATGTAATTATAAACTAGGCCTAATGTTTCAGATATGGGGTATTTAGGTAATGGTGAAAACAGACTGCAGGTGTTAAAATGACACGCAAAGAAAACGTTTTTTTCCTGCTAGTTGGATCCTAAACGATCACTGTTGTTTGCACGGATTGGGAGCTACGCAACCAAATGCTGCGCATGCGCAGACACGCGAGGCAGAAATCGGGCACCTGGTACAGGTAGGGCAGTGACACGAGTGAGAGATTTGGCTTGGAAGCGCTAGTTGACGCGTCTGACAGGCAGTCCAGGAGCGAAGGAGATGCGCAGGCGCAGGCGAGATTCTCCATTCGGTTGCATTTTTATTCAATAAAAAAGCAAATTAACATGCTATGATAAACCATAATTGTTCATACCATGGTATATCGTGAAACCAGTATATTGCTGTAACCAAACCTAATTGAAATGCCATAACTTTTGTAAGTTTTCATGTGTTTTATTCTCTTATTGTAATGACCAACAAAAACAAAGAAAAAAACTGACTGCTCGGTTTTAACAAGCACACTTTCCGACTGAATTTTCCTGTCGTAGACTTTCAGGGGACCAGCCCTACAGCTACTCGAAATCCAACTAAAGGAACGTCGCTGTTGATTCACAGCATGTCCTCAAAGTGACAAGTTTCAGAGCATAAGCGTTTAAGTTCGTAACACGAAAATCAAACTGGTGGAACTACTGCCAGGAACTGGGGACAGTGCTCTGTGTCTGATCAGTCTGATAAGCACTTTTACATTTCAGTTAAGTATATTTACCTCACTGATTCATTTAAGTCTCTGCTTCACAGAAGCCGGTTAACTTTTTGTATTAATTTACACTCAAAGTAAACTTGGCTCATCACACCCAAGCAGAGATTCAATGCTGTCGTGACGTCGGCCATTTCAGAAGCCCACGCTCCACACTGCCCCCTAATGAGGAGAAATATCATCTGCGTGCAGGGCAGGACATCCTACATGGGAAAGTTTGTTTTTGCTCCAATGGCCAGAGTTAATATTCAGATTAATACTGTATAACTGCTTGGCATAGTAACTGGAATGACCGGTCAGAGCACTGGTTTACTGGTTTACAAAAAGATGGAATAATTAAATTTTATTCGGCAAGGTTACAAGGGTGCGTAGATTTGGGGGTGGACGATAGGGACATGTCCCTGCCGATTACCGTGGAGGCACCATATGTGTTTAGTGCAGTTGTGGGTTCGGGACTGACTTGGTCCTCACGGTGTTAAAACCAAACCTACACCCTTGTAAAGTTACACATCCAGCCAGGCATGGAGGAGGCCATGAGGGGCACAGTGGGCTAGAATGCTGTATTTGTGATCAGAAGGTCACCAGTTCTAATGCCAGAGTTACCAGAATGATTTCACTGTACCTTCTTTCATTAACTTACCTCATTGCGAGCCAGGAATCATTATATTAAACATTTAGCGCACAAAAAGTATCGACAGTCATGCTTTGGTCAGTTTTCTGAATGTAAGGCTCATCGCTTTTAAACGTATCCCTGTCTTCCTCTCTGTGTCGACGGAGGAGGCATAAATAACAGTCGGACCCCCCCTAAATTAATGCACGACTCCATCTGTAGGCTACCTGTTGCCTGTGACAAGGCACACAGACCCGCTCGGCCTTCTGTCCTTTCTGGTCACCTGCGGAGGTGTTGGAATTCGCACATGCCACAGTTGCACCCACGCCCCACCCCCCCTGCAGGCAGGCGCTAATTGGATTGCCCCCCAACCACCCACACTTCGGTCCCTGTCAGAATGGCATGACCTCTGGCCCTGGAGGTGCATTTCAGCCTCCTCCCTGTAGAGGTCCTCGTATTCCACCCTACTGCCGCACAGGCTCATTCAGGGCGGGGAGGCAGCCCTGGAAGAGCCGTAGGTCTGTTTCTACTGTTGTTAGGGGGCTGTTCACTCATCTTCAGTTTGGGGAGCATGTCTGAAAAGCTGCTGGACGTGAAAATGGCTGCACACAAGATACCAGACAATAGTACTTGAATCAGTTAGTTTAGCTTCTCTAATTATTTTAATTAGAAGATTGAAGATTCAAAAGATCGTTTTTTGTCAGCCCATCAATATATATCTATACATATGGGATGAAATACATCTCCCATGGTGCTACATTAACCAAAGTGCCTGTATAATATACTTTGCATACTACATTTCCATAGTAACTAGATGATATGCTACATACTGTACATCAGTGCAAAAGGGACACAAAGACAATGGCAGTGTCAGAAGGGAACACTAATCAGAAGGGCAGAATTCAACCTTCCTCTCGCACACTGATGTTGGGAAATTGGCCGAGATTCTCTCCCTGGCGATTTGTGTATCCTGTGCGGTATCTATGTGCCACAGGCTGCCTGGCACGAATGCAGGAGGTACTGTGGATGTAAATCTAGCCGGGGGCCGGTGGGGGGGGTGGGGTTGCCAAACAGCTAGATCATGTCAGCTGCAAAATTAGTTTCTGCTCAGTCGCATTAAATGCCTCTAGATTTTTTTTTTAAGGCTATCTGAGTAAATTATTTCAACAGATTCAACAGGTGGTGTATTTATTGCCTAAGGAAACTTGATTAAGCTGCTGAATATCATTTATGGTTTCCGCTTCTGCCGTTTGCTTCCGTTTCAGTCTTTGTCTTGTAAGTGTTCTGTATCACGACAGCTTTTGTGAAGACCGGAACAAATATGACTGTGTATTATTCTGTGTGTTGCTCTTAAAGTCTCCAGAGAGCTTTTCGAAAGTACAAGGCCATTTTCTGTGCTGAAAGTACATTTGTTTTGTCTGCTGTTTCAGGCATGACCGCACAATGCAAGATATAGTCTACAAACTGGTCCCGGGGCTTCAAGATGGTGCGTGTCCCATTTAGCCTTTAACCCTGTACACTCTTTGACCTTTGACCCCGTTCCACCTGGATCTAACTGCTGTGCTGGTCCGCAGCGGAGATGAAGAAGCAGAGAGACTTCTACCAGAAGCTGGGCATGGAGGTTCCTGGCGACGTCAAGGCGGAGCTCTGTGGTCTGAAGGCGCAGCTGGAGCTGCAGCATAATGGTAACATCCTACATGCCATCGTACATGATGCTGCTTTGAATGTGCATGATGTCACTCTATGTCTGTGTGCATTAGGCAGCATAAACGGCTGGGTATTCCTGTGCATATCGCAGTCTCTGGGTCACATGTGCTCCGTAGGCGGAGACAGGTCCACATTTGAACTGAAAAACTGAAATGGAATTTAATCCCCCCCCAGCATGGAACATTATACCGGGGGCAGTGGCCCTTGGCTTTGTGCTGCGGATGATGCTCTCAGTTATTCTTACTGAAGTTGTTAGAGGTGTTTTTTTTTGCACTGTGTTAAACACACCACCCCTTCCGGGTGTGTGTGTGTGTGTGTGTGTGTGTGTGTGTGTCTGTCTGTGTGTGTGTGTGTGTGTCTGTCTGTGTGTGTGTGTGTGTGTGTGTGTGTGTGTGTGTGTGTCTGTCTGTGTGTGTGTATGTGTGTGTGTCTGTGTGTGTCTGTGTGTGTGTGTGTGTGTGTGTGTGTGTCTGTGTGTGTGTGTGTGTCTGTGTGTCTGTCTGTGTGTGTGTGTGTGTGTCTGTGTGTCTGTGTGCGTGGGTGTGTGTCTGTGTGTGTGTGTGTGTGTGTGTCTGTGTGTCTGTGTGCGTGGGTGTGTGTCTGTGTGTGTGTGTGTGTGTGTGTGTGTGTGTGTGCGTGGGTGGGTTATTTATATATTGCACTGTCCCCACAATATGATAAAGACCTGTTATTTTAACGTTGTGGGGACCATTTTTTCGGTCCTCACCAGGGGACAACTCAATTAAAAAAAATATGTGACTGCAATCAAAAAAGTAAAAATGCATTGTATCTTGTTTGGTTAATGAAAATGAAATGAAAGATATGAATACAAATTGTGTGTGTGTGAGAGAGAGAGAGAGAAAAAGAGAGAGGGGTACTATCCTTCCATCTGTCAACCACCTGTCTAAGCTACAGGCCTGAGTCATTCATTTCTGGTTAGATCAACAGGGGGCATAGTGCTCAAGGAAGTGACCCCCCCAGCCCCACAGGCTGCAGATTGTGGGAGGGAAACTGGCATCATTCATGGGAGGGAGGGGCTTCATCGGAAATAGTGCAAGAGTTTGGTTAATAAAAGCGTTAGAGAAATATGCATTTGCATTATATAGCCATCCTGGATGCACACAGCAGTGGACCCTGTCTGACTGGGGGGTCGGGTTCAGCTTTTTTATTTCTATGAATCCCATTCCTACTCCTGCCTCCGTCAGATGAACGTCGGTCCTTTGGACTCAAAAGAAGTTGATGATACATTTGAAACTGTCTGAGATGGTGGTTCAGTTCTGAAGGTTCCATTCCAGCCAAATTTTGTTGATGGATGGATCCTTCTAAGACGGGACAGTTAGGATCCGGCCCATGAGGCATTTCATAAATACAAAAAGAGCAACTGAAAAATACAAAAAAAGAAAAATTAAATTTGGCAAGAATTTCGCGATATGATATGTATCATGATACAGGGGTTACAATTCAATATATTGCGATACTGTAAGTAAAGCAATACAATCCGATTTTTAAAATCTAATTTTATGAAAACTGTCATAGTATAAAGAACACAGCGCGATATGCATAACATTTAAAAGTGGGATCTACATTTGCATTTATCACAGTCCCGGAAAACATCTAATATAGCACAACTTTTTGGGCCACCTGAGCAAAGGAATTAACATTTCCCTATATGAGTTAAAAAAAAATAAAAGATGAGCCCCCACCTCGGCTCTGTATGCCATGGAGTCGGACTCAGCCGTCAGTAACATTACTAGTCAGCTAGGCGTGCTAATGCTAACAGTAGCGGTGTGCCCTTACGCTCCTCCCTGTCTGAGTTCATATTGTTATGTTGGAGTAGGAGAGTCAGATGGCAGAAACAAAACATTACAACACTGCAGTCTAGCGGTTGGGCTTTAAACACAACACTAAATAAACCAGCATCTGCCCTGAATCTTGTAAACGGTTAATTGAAAATCGATACAGTATCACGCTATATAATATTGCGCAAGGTTAGTGTGATACACGCTCAGTAATTTCATGTGGTCCTTGAAGGATGTTATAGACATTTAAATGGCCCTTCATTTGAAAAAGCTTCCCCACCCCGATCTAAGACGATGTGCAACACATATTTGCTGCTCAGTTTTCTCACATGGAGAAATAACAGCAGTTAAGGTCGACTGTGACTGAGACATTGCAAAATACACTGGAAGCTACTCTTCTCAGAGGTTACAGTGTACATAAGTTTGGTCCTCATCAAGAAAGCCCTGATATGCACAGTGCCAGTGGGTAACACAACCTTCTCATCCATCTGCGGTGCCTGCAGGTGACATTAAGTCAGAGGACAAGGGCACCAAGGAGGCTGGAGAGGAGAGGGGAGAGGGAGATGAGGACTACCACCGGAGCGACGAGCAGGTGAGTCGGCAGCTCTGTAGGGCCGCGCTGGTTCAGTGGGTCTGGGATCTACAGAACCAGTAAATAGTCTGGACACACTTACTTTTTCCAGTAGCTAAAGACCCTAAACACATCTCCAGGTTATGTGGTAAGTATTATTCTGTAAACGCGGAGAGAGACGGAGGATTGCTGTGACAGCTGATCTGGCCCCCAAAATCCCCCGACCTAAACCCTTCAGAGCTGGTTTGGGATGAGTTGGATCAAAGAGTAAGAGTATGATAGCCAACTTGTGTCCAAGGTGGCTGCATCTGGAAGCTGGTTGAAAGGATGCCACAATTCTGCAGTGCTGTCATCATAGCAGAAGAGGGCTGTTTTGAAAGCTGAAAATTTTCTCAAATTTTAGACATGTTGGACACTTCTCAGGGTGGCACCGTGGTGCAATGGTTAGCAGTGTCACCTCCACCTCTGGGACCCGGGTTCGAGTCTCCACCAGGGTTCCGTGTGTGGGGAGGTTGCATGTTCTCCCTGTGTTGTGGGGTGTCATCTAGGTACTCCGGTCCAAAAACATGCGAGTCACCAAATTGCCCATAGGTGTGTGTGAGTGAGTGAATGGTGTGTGAGGGAATGGTGTGTGAGGGAATGATGTGTGAGTGTATGGTGTGTGAGTGTATGGTGTGTGAGGGAATGGTGTGAGGGAATGATGTGTGAGTGTATGGTGTGTGAGGGAATGATGTGTGAGTGTATGGTGTGTGAGGGAATGATGTGTGAGTGCATGGTGTGTGAGTGTATGGTGTGTGAGGGAATGATGTGTGAGTGTATGGTGTGTGAGGGAATGATGTGTGAGTGAATGGTGTGTGAGGGAATGATGTGTGAGTGTATGATGTGTGAGGGAATGGTGTGTGAGGGAATTATGTGTGAGTGTGCCCAGTGATGTGACCCTGAATAGAATAAGCAGTTTCACAAAATGGAGGATGGATGGATGGATGGATGGATGGATGAACACTTCTCTTTGTCATTGCAGTATTTGATATGTATTACTTCACTGCCTCAAGTCCTTTTACTAATGAAATTAATTTAAGCTGTTATTCACTAAGGTGAATAACAGCTTACATAGAGACCAATGCATTAAAAGCAGGTGTGTCCAAACTTTTGACTGGTACTGTACTTCTGTTTGCGAAAGGTAGTGGGTTTGAATCCTGTGGCCAGCAGAATAATCATGTCATCGCTGGGCCATTGAGCAAAGGCCCTTAACCCCAAGTGATAAATGTCCCCCACCTGACACCAAACATTCCTCACTTTTCTTTAGCCAAATGCACCTGTCAAATAGATGTAATAAACTTTAAGCACTGAAACCTGTGCAGGGGTGTAATCAGGGGCAGGAATGCGGGGGCATTGAAAGACATATCATTGGCTAGTGATAAGGTTGGCCTCTCTTATTCCCCCCACCTTAAAAAAGTCCTAGAATCACCCCTGGGCCTGTGTGAGGTTATTTACCTTTTTTATCAATGTTCAGGTTTATTCTTCTGGGTTTGGAGCGGGAGTAAGAGTATGGCATTAGGAGTATGGCGTAAAGTGTATGACATAAGGAGTATGGCGTAAAGAGTATCACATAAGGAGTATAGCGTAAAGAATATGACATAAGGAGTATGGCGTAAAGAGTATCACATAAGGAGTATAACGTAAGGAGTATGACATAAGGAGTACGGCGTAAAGAATATGACATAAGGAGTATGGCGTAAAGAGTATCACATAAGAAGTATAACGTAAGGAGTATGACATAAGGAGTATGGCGTAAAGAGTATGGCGTAAAGAATATGACATAAGGAGTATGGCGTAAAGAGTATCACATAAGAAGTATAGCATAAGGAGTATGACATAAGGAGTATGGCGTAAAGAATATGACATAAGGGGTATGGCGTAAAGAATATGACATAAGGAGTATGACATAAGGAGTATGGCAAAAAGGGTATGGCATAAAGAGTATGGCATAATGAGTATGACGTAAGGAGTATGACGTAAGGGGTGTGGCGTAAAGAATATGACATAAGGAGTATGACATAAGGAGTATGGCAAAAAGGGTATGGCATAAAGAGTATGGCATAATTGCATAGATTTGTGAAGGACACTATAATAAACAGATAAGCGTGTCCTCGAAATGTGTGGCATGAAAAACGTTTTCGGGACCTTCGGAAGCTGCCGGCGTTTGTTCCTGCCGGCCTCCCTCCCCGGGGAGCCCCTCAGCGTCGTTGGTATTCCTGGCATGGCAGCTGCAGCCGCATGAATATTGCAAACGCAATCGATTCGAAAGCCGCAACAGAAACATGGCAGCCTTGCCGCCAGCGCCACACAGTCACGCAGTGATGTTTACGCTGCGGGGTGGAAAGAACGGCCAGGCGCAGGTCTTACTGACGGGAGCCAGGAAGTGCCATTCAGATAAGGAATCTCTGATCGTTCTGAGAGAGTGTTTTCTGGGGTGGGGAGGCTTGACATTTTGGTGTTCGTCAGGGGTATGGGCTGGTTGGGACCTGGGGGGGGGGGGGGGGGCTCATGCCAGGGGAGAGTGACATCACTTCCCAGAATATAAAGGAAACGGGGGGATGTGGGGGTGTATTTTAGTTATATCACTAAGACACGCCCCCTTGTCCCGTGAATACACACAAATCAGCCAGTAAGAGGCTGGGGGGGCGAGCAGGAGGGGATAGTAAGAGGCTGGGGGGGGCGATCAGGAGGGGATAGTAAGAGGCTGGGGGGGGGGCGATCAGGAGGGGATAGTAAGAGGCTGGGGGGGGTAAGCAGGAGGGGCCAGTAAGAGGCTGGGGGGGGCGAGCAGGAGGGGGCAGTTAGAGGCTGGGGGGGCGAGCAGGAGGGGATAGTAAGAGGCTGCGGGGGTAAGCAGGAGGGGCCAGTAAGAGGCTGGGGGGGGCGAGCAGGAGGGGCCAGTAAGAGGCTGGGGGGGTAAGCAGGAGGGGCCAGTTAGAGGCTGGGGGGGGTAAGCAGGAGGGGCCAGTAAGAGGCTGGGGGGGGCGAGCAGGAGGGGCCAGTAAGAGGCTGGGGGGGGCGAGCAGGAGGGGATAGTAAGAGGCTGGGGGGGGCGATCAGGAGGGGATAGTAAGAGGCTGGGGGGGGCGAGCAGGAGGGGGCAGTAAGAGGCTGGGGGGGGTGAGCAGGAGGGGCCAGTAAGAGGCTGGGGGGGGCGAGCAGGAGCGGATAGTAAGAGGCTGGGGGGGGCGAGCAGGAGGGGATAGTAAGAGGCTGGGGGGGGCGAGCAGGAGGGGCCAGTAAGAGGCTGGGGGGGGCGAGCAGGAGGGGCCAGTAAGAGGCTGGGGGGGGGCGAGCAGGAGGGGGCAGTTAGAGGCTGGGGGGGGGCGAGCAGGAGGGGCCAGTAAGAGGCTGGGGGGGGCGAGCAGGAGGGGCCAGTAAGAGGCTGGGGGGGGGCGAGCAGGAGGGGATAGTAAGAGGCTGGGGGGGGTGAGCAGGAGGGGATAGTAAGAGGCTGGGGGGGGTGAGCAGGAGGGGATAGTAAGAGGCTGGGGGGGGTGAGCAGGAGGGGATAGTAAGAGGCTGGGGGGGGGTAAGCAGGAGGGGCCAGTAAGAGGCTGGGGGGGGCGAGCAGGAGGGGGCAGTTAGAGGCTGGGGGGGGCGAGCAGGAGGGGGCAGTTAGAGGCTGGGGGGGTAAGCAGGAGGGGCCAGTTAGAGGCTGGGGGGGGCGAGCAGGAGGGGCCAGTAAGAGGCTGGGGGGGTAAGCAGGAGGGGCCAGTAAGAGGCTGGGGGGGGTGAGCAGGAGGGGGCAGTTAGAGGCTGGGGGGGGGGTGAGCAGGAGGGGCCAGTAAGAGGCTGGGGGGGTAAGCAGGAGGGGCCAGTTAGAGGCTGGGGGGGGGCGAGCAGGAGGGGCCAGTAAGAGGCTGGGGGGGGGGGGCGAGCAGGAGGGGATAGTAAGAGGCTGGGGGGGGCGAGCAGGAGGAGATAGTAAGAGGCTGGGGGGTGGGGCGGCTTTCTGTACTTAATAACGAGAGCCTGAAACCTGTATCCCCACTGATGTACATCCACGCACAGACGAGGCTGTGATGCATCCCACCCAGTAGGGGGCGCCGCCCTGCCAGCACCCTGCCACTTCATACACCTTACAGGAGACCGCAGGAGACCGGACTCTCAGCCTTCTATTCTATTCTATTCTTCCTTTAATGCAGCAGAGGCAGGGATAGAGAGGGCAGATGAGTGACCTCACCTTGTCTTCTCTTACATGAAGGAGGAGCTGTCCAGTGCTGTGATTGTTTGTAAACACTGTGAAGGAACGTAGGAAGGATGTGGCTTCTCCAACTGTGAGGGCAGAGCTTTGGTGTTGTGGTCAGCAGGGCAGGAGCCGGATCGGAATACGGTATTCAGCCAGGCACAAATAGCGGGTTTTTACAAATATTTGTTTTGTACTGATATTTTTTTAATCATTTGCCAAACCTGGGAAATTCAAATAGCCGGTGTTCCTCAAACTCTGAGCACCTTTTTGTGCTATTTGTGCTCTGCCTGCATTGTGCTGACGTGACGGAAGACAGTAGGAGAGTGGAGGCGAGAGAGTGCAGACTGATCAGAATTTTTGTTTATGTTGTATTTTGGCAGACAGTTTGTAAATGACATAATGTATCCTGTAATAACAAGGCTGGATCTGTCCATCCATCCATCCTTTTTCCGCCGCGTATCCGGGGTCGGGTCGCGGGGGTAGCAGTCTAAGCAGGGATGCCCGGACCTCCCTCTCCCCAGTCACCTCCTCCGAGAGACATAATCTCTCCCGTGTGTCCTGGGTCTGCCCCGGGGCCTCCTCCCGGTGGGACACACCTCCCCAGGGAGGCGTCCTAGACAGACGCCCGAAACACCTTCACTGGCTCCTTTTGATGTGGAGGAGCAGCTTCTCCCGAATTGGACCCCCTTTGCCCGTAGGCTTCACCTAGGAGTTCTGCCAATAAAAGTTACGAACAGAATCAGTGACAAGGCGCAGCTCTGGTGGAGTCCAACACCCACTGGGTCTTTCCGTTCGTAATAAAAATCGTGATCAAAACAGCTCACAGCAGACGTAGGTGGCTGTAATGCACCACGTGTAGCTGGTGTAAGCATAGCGACTGCCCTGCCAGCTGTATGATGGTGCGGTACATAGCCTGTCTGTTATAATACCCATAATGCACCACGTGTAGCTGGTGTAAGCATAGCGACTGCTCTGCCAGCTGTATGATGCATAATGTACAGGCAGGTGTACAGTGAATGTGATGTTTGCTCACCGCTGGACAGAACGTAACCCAGACGTGTGTGGAATTAAACTTGCGTTCTGCCAGATCTCTGAGTCAGGGGTTAATTAAGGTTTAGTTCCTGGCATACGGTGCTTGAGAGAGAACAGTTTGTATTCACTTTTTGTTCATTTTTTTTGTTTATACTGTCTGTTCAGCGTCCTCCAGTCAGAGAAGTGGATCACAGTGTTCGCAAGGGACTTAATTAGTTTGAAGTTTAGTTAATTGTTTTGAGTGTGGATCAGGAACTGAATGTCGTGTTTAAAATTATTTTCTTTCCAGTGATGTTTATGGTTATACATGTTCATTATAATAATTAAGAACACTTAAATGTAATATTGGTTTATGGTTTTTATACACCGTTTATATTAACACTTTAATAATTGAAGATTTGAAGTGTAGTAAAAACAAAAACTGGATTGTTACACCTATTTCTACTTTTTTTTAAATTCAAATACAAATACAAATAATTTTGCTGCTTCAATAAAGACAGATACAAATACAAATCCAGGCTCTCCTCAGGTTTGCTGTTGAACTGCATTAAATAAATTTGGCAATAAGAATATTAATGACCCTCATCCCAGACCTATAGTCCATTCAGGGAGACATGAGTCTTCAAACGCATCATCGCTGCCAGTAATATCTCACTCCTGCCACCATCCTGACCACCAAGACCCTGAGACCAATCGCTGGCCTTCAGGACGCTCTCAGAAACTCCACGACAAAGAGTTTGTTCCGGATGCTGAGGCAGTCGATCCAGTGCTGTGTTAAAAGCACTCTTTAGCATTACTTAGCTGCAGGTAAAATCACCCGCAGAGCTCAGTGTAATCAAAGCATTAATTTTAGTTAGAACTGTACACCCCTTTCGGCGAGATGTGAACTTAGGGAAGACGCGCAGATATCTTCTCAGGTGCTGCTGGCCTCTTTGCCTCTAGCTGTTTTAACTGGAGATTAACACATTTTCTTCATTGTCTTTCAAAGTGCTCACTTCCACTGTTTGTCACGCTCGTCATGTTGGCCAGTGAGAAGGGTCGTGTTTGAAGCATTCGTAATTTTTTGGGGGGGGGGAGCCTCCGAGATGTGGGTGGCAGTTTTTTGAGTAATTTATTAGCTTTCCTTGTTTTGTTACCAAAAAAGGAGGGAACTCACCCGCAAGGAATTCAGTAGGGCTGTCACAGCTCGAGGCTGCTCGTACCAGGCTGCTCCTCCCGCGCTGCTCGTACCTGGCTGCTCGTACCGGGCTGCTCGTACCGGGCTGCTCGTACCTGGCTGCTCGTACCGGGCTGTTCGTACCTGGCTGCTCGTACCGGGCTGTTCGTACCGGGCTGTGTGTCGCCAGAGTGCATTATGGGAGTTCTTCCTGTCAGGTGAGCATCTGCCTGGAGTGTAACAGCAGCAAGCTGCGGGGCCTGAAGAGGAAGTGGATCCGCTGCTCCGCCCAGGCAACCGTCCTGCACCTCAAGAAGTTCATCGCCAAGAAGCTCAACCTCACCTCCTTCAACGAGGTACCCCCCCCCCCCCCCCCGCCCCCCGCCAAATCCCGTCCCATGTGTGTAAGCCTGGCTTTGTTCCAGACCACTGTCCATGCTCGTTAATCCTCATAACACCAAACTCGCTTGTCTATTAACATTAAAGTGGCCCATAGGAGCTGTCATTGTCGTGAGTTAAATATTGGATATCAAATATAGTTGTGTATTCTTGGTGCAAAATTTCTGATCTCAAATGATATAAATATGTTTTCCTAACACCAAGTATTGAAATTAATCATGTTGACATGTTATAAACTGATTGATATTTGTTTTCTTGGGAAGTTATTGTTTTATAGATATGTTTCGATGATTGATTACAAAGGTCTAGATACATCTCAAAGGGGCGGGGCTAATTTCCTCTTCTGGTTGGGACTGGATGAGGAAGAGGTGGAACCTTGAGTGATGACAAGGTCATTGGGTGTTTCTCAATATCAAGAACACAAAGATTGTAGATGTGGTCTTGACGAGACCGGCCTTGCAAACTTGCCTTCCAAAAACAAACTTTGGGCGCAATGAAATTTGGGATTGGTCTCGTTTGGCGAGGATGCAACCGATGTCCTGGGATTTTTACTGTCCTTCAGACTTCTGTTCTTGAGTATTGGAACTGGTTTTTGGCAATGGAAGATGGTGTTAAATGGGTGCACAGGAACACAAGTACGGTGAAGTACGCATATTGAGAAAAACTCATTGTGTTTTTATATCATGGAGTACAGAGCTACAGCTGTATTTTGTCAGTAAACAGATCAAGTGCAGGTGACATCCCATGATGTAAGTTAGTGAAATTACCAAATCACTACTACTATGACTGAATACCCCTCTCCTTTGACGTTTATGTGTGACTTGTAAAATTTAACGCGAAAGCTAATGTTCCAGGCCTGGTGTATTTGTGCCGAGGGACTATCTGTGTGTGTGACAAGGTATCGATCGGACGCGGAAGATCGCAGATAATCCGGATGGAGACTGATGTGCGCTGAAGAAGAAAACATTTCTTTCAAATGAGTCTGTTAGATAAGTGTGCTGAGGTCGTAGCTGACAGACCCCTGCAAAGCCTGGTGCTCGCAAACTGAATCAGCCAGTCTTACTTACGGGATCCATGCTTTCTCTCTCTCGCTTTCTCTCTCTTTCTTTTTCTCTCATCTTCTCTCTCTCTCTCTCTCTCTCGCTTTTTCTCTCATTTTCTCTCTCTCTCTCTCTCTCTCTTTCTCTTTTTCTCTCTCGTTTTCTCTCCCTCAACAGCTCGACATTTTATGCAACGAGGAGATCCTAGGCAAGGACCACACGCTGAAATTTGTTGTCGTCACGAGGTGGAGATTTAAGGTGATTTCACTGGTTATATATGAAAGCATTCAGAGTAAGTCTGTGTAGCAGTACTGTCATAATACTGTCATGTCATGATGCTTGTTAGTCATACTAAGCAGTATTAAGCTCAAGGAAACAGGAGAAAAACTGAATCTGTTTATTTCAGACTCCACAGACAGATGGTCATATAGAATATTAGGGGGAAAACCCCTATATGATGTGCGTATGCGTGTGTATATGTGTGTAGTGATTGTACCCTGCTGGGAACTACGTGCTTATGCCTTGTTACCAAACTAATGCGATCATGTGACTCGTGTGACCTTTGCCTTCCTTTCTCATCCGTGTCTCTTCTCATTCTGTACTGTTTTTGCAGAAATCCCCGCTTCTGCTCCATTACAGACCTAAGATGGACCTCCTGTAGGATGCCCGGGGGGGGGGGGGGGGGCGCTTCTTACGCCTGGACTGTGCTGTTTATGCAGAGACTGTCATTCTCGCCCCCCTGCATCTGACGCACCAGTGAGGTGAAAACTAACGGCACTGAAAACTCGCCCAACCCCCCCCACCCGATCTGTCTGCCTCACCTGGGGTGACTGTGCCCGTGACTGGACCGTGACTGGACCACTCACACATAACGCACAGTTACAGGCCACCCAACGACATGAAGTATGTATTTATTCTCTCTGCACCGATGAGAGAATGGGGAGAGCCATTCAAAAACCTCCAGGAACCCTGTTTACACGTGATCACGAAGTAGTCACATGATCAAGCCCCGCTGAGCGGTCACATGATCAAGCCCCGCTGAGCGGTCACATGATCATCCCCGCTGAGCGGTCACATGATCAAGCCCCGCTGGGCGGTCACATGATCAAGCCCCGCTGAGCGGTCACATGATCATCCGGCGGTCACATGATCAAGCCCCGCACATGAGCGATCCCTGCCACTCCCCTCTCCTCCCAGCTGCCCCCGCCCTGATGGGGTGTGGTCACATGGGGATGTGCCACATGGCCAGCTCGCCGTTCTCATTCACATCACCATAAGGTGCACATCTTCCATAGTTTCGTTCCAAGCACATCTTCCAAGCGCATCTTCCAAGCGTCTCTTTTGTCTAATTCATTGTCTGATCTCAACTGGGCAAATTATTTTTGGTGTGGTTTTGGTCAGTGGGTATGTATAAAGTCACTATGAGAGTTTCTTAAATTTTATAATGCTATAAATAGTCCTTAAAATGCTATAACTGGTCACTGCATAAAAGAAATTCTTAACAATAAATAAGAAATTACTAATTAAAAAATGATCACAAGTCAGAGTATGCCACAGCTCTTTACAGCATATGCCTGTGGACTGATAGCGTATACAGATAAAGGGGCAGTTCCCAGAATCCTCCGGTGCGAAGGTGATGATGTTGTTCTGCCGTCTCTCTGCCATTTCACTGCCGTCGTGGGTCAAATGTGTGGCGAGGGTTTTGGCCACAACGGCCGCCTTTCTTCAGCCACCAGAGACGGATATGATGTTTACTGACAGCTTAGAGCAGAAATCTGGCTGAAGCGTGTAGCAGTCAGCAGCCGTGGAAAGCCGGGGGCTGTTCGTGCTGTGCAGGGCCGACGCAGAGGCACTCAGCCTGGCCCCCTCTTCCCGTTTAAGGCCTCTCTGTTGCCCACCTCCCATGCAGAGCTCAGGGTCTCCTCTAGTGATGTTCTGGACCCGAGACTCGGTCCACTGTCACTCAAAAATGTCAGTGCTGAACTAACGACTCCAGAGGGACCTGAAGATTGTGAGAATCACCATCCACTCAATGTAACCTTATTTAGGAAGTGGTTTTAAATGTCTCTATTCTAGGGTGCTTGGCAAAAGATTAACATGAAATACTCACAGCACCACAAGAGTATGCAGTGTTTCTTTGAGCAAGGCTGCTTCACCTCACAGGATTCTGCTATGTTTTTTCTAGAAAAACGTATAATATTGACCAAAGGGAATTGTATATTTTTGTCTGAAGTTGAAAAATGTTAAATATCCATATTTAATTTAATTAGCTACTTCTATTAGAATGAAAAGTTAGTTTTTCCCCTACTATAGAATAGGAAATACAACAGAACATTAGCCTGAGTCCAAACTGTGAATGACCCAGTTACAGAGTTTCTATTGGCTAATTAGATGATAATAATATTTAATTATCTATCTCTTTGTCTTCTGGTTTGTTTGATGTTTGATGATGTGTGTGTGTGTGTGTGTGTGAGAGAGAGAGAGAGAGAGCCGGTGTACCTTACCGTATGGGGACACAATGTCCCCACAACGTGATGAATACCTGTTTTTTTCCCTTAAGTGAAAATAAGGGAAAACTCAATTTAATAAAAATCTGTGACTGCAATGAAAAAACTAAACATGCAAAAACTCTTGTATTTTGCTTGGTTACTTATGGTTATAGTTAGGGCTGGGTGGGTGTTACGGTTGTCATAGTTACTTATGGTCATGGTTAGGGCTGGGTGGGTGTTACGGTTGTCATAGTTAGCGTTAGCATTTTTCTCATAGAAATGAATGAACAGAAAGTGTGTGTGTGTGTGCGTGTGTGTGTGTGTGTGTTTGCCTGTTTCCCCTCTTTCAGTTCGCATTTCTTCTCATCCATTACTTTTTTTTTTTTGCATCCCCTCGCACGTACCAGCAAGGGGAGCTGGAAGTTATCGTCTCACTAATATCCTGAGAAATCCACTCGCTGGTAATATGTCACGAGTCAGACAGACTGCTACCTCTTCTGTGTATTGTCACCCTGTAGGTCTGCCCGTCCAATCCACCACGACTGGGAGACTTCCGATCTCAAACTCATGATGGTGCAAACTGCATGCGTACGTTCCCACCCTTTGGTGACCTTCGTGTGGAACACCTCTCTAGTCTGCATCGTCTCCTGTAAATGGACAGCTTTCCTGCTATGTGCTGAGCTTCTGAGATGGAGAATCCAGTGAGGCCCTTTCTAGCCGTTTAGTCTCACAGAAGCCAAGATATCATCCAGCAGGTGAAAGGTGTAGAAATAGGCAAGGTTTTGGTTTCGTCCTCTTATTTTTCAGAGGTGACCTTTGTATTTACGATAGCCGTATCATTTGTTTGTGCTTTAAAGAGATATAGTGAATGTGTCTCAAGAGGTGACATCATTAAATAAAGTAAATATGTTTTTTAGTATATATACATATATATATATATATATATTTTGTAAATCCTCTGTTAAACCTGTTAAAGAACACGAGTGTAAAATCTATAGTCGAACTTTGGGTCAGATTTTGTGGTAAAACTTAGCCAGCGCTTGGCAGCTCCATTTTATCGCTAAAGTTTTCAACGGTGCTAATGTTTGGCCTGCGTAACTGGCGCAGGACGTCTCCGGTGAGACCTAGCCGTCGAGGGTGCGGACGCCTCTCCTCACCCTCCAGGCCTTTTGTGCGGAAGCCACGTCCGTCCTTCGGCAAGTTGCATCTATCAGAGCTTTTCCTTAAATCTTTGCGGTTTTGAATGGAGACTCCATCTCTCCGGAACCTGGAACCAACAATTATGACACAGGAATAGGGGGGTCTGTTATTCGCTTCTTCGGAAACTCGTTTCAACTCGTGTTTTTTTTAAAAGGGGGCTCTGTCCTTCCTTTGTGAATTTTTATATACCTCTGTCCTGTCAGCGGCTTATTGTGTGTGGCGTTGCCTTCACTTTACGGAACAGCTACTGGTGCAATTTACTGTGGATTAAACAATGTACAATATGTATGGAATGACGTCACTCGTCATACCAAGGACTTGTTTAACGTATGGGGGCACCATGAGTTGCTCCATGCAGATGTTCACTAGTCCCTTGTAATAAACCACATCTGTCCTTCTCTGGAAGAGAGCTGCGGTTCTCCTATTGGTCAGTTCTCTTGGGTTTCGCTACCGTAGTTGTCTATGTTGCCATATTTGGTATTCTTGTAAGCTGTAAAATTAGCTACTGGGGGATCTTGGCCAATCAGGTTATCTGAGGATGTTGTGTTTGACCTTTATATGGTCCCAATTGTGTCACGGTGCTTCTGAGAAGATCTGAGTACACAGACTTCTGCTGTTCCGCTGGTGCTACATTTTTGGCAGATTTGGACACATCAAACCAGCATTGCTTTCGGTATTTTAGGGTTCACTGTTTCTGGCCTGGAGAACTTTGACGCCTTGCGCTCAGTGGAAGGCGACACGGTTCATGGGCCGTGAAGAGCCGGCGCAGAAGGCGCTCTGACAGAATAACCAAACAGCTATCAGCCAGGCAGGGAAGCTTTAACACATCACGAGCTCTCACTGCTGCAGGTGTCAGTGCAAGGTGCAGAGGCCAATATCGGCCATGACAGACTCCCACAGCCCAGCCCGCTATCAACCAAAAGGGTAGTGACTGGTTAGTCTGGATGCTGTACGGTCTGACTAGTGCCCCAGCAGTGTGAACATAAGGTTGCTCCTTCATCCCTCTTCAAAGAGCTCATCGGTATGTGTGTACTCAATTAATGGTTCACCTTTGTAATATTATGGGTTTTCAGGTTTATTTTTGTATTCGGAGGATTTAAAGCTTTGCGTTTGGGGTCAATTTGACCCCAGGGTAGGTGTGAGAGTTAATCATCGATAGGAACAAGGATCAGTTACACTACATTCTGCCTGCCTTGAAATAGGCTCACATTGGGCATATTTTTCTTGTTTTTGTTTAACGGTTCTGAAATTTTATTCAAGTAAATGTCTCGTTCTGCAAACTTTTAAAATCTGCGCATAAAGTCAGAAGAGCACTGCTGCTTCGTACGTCTTGCAAGGAAGAAATGTGCAATATTCACTTCTCAGAGGGTTCAAAGTTGAGACCAAGATGTTGTTGTTGTTTTTTTCTTGTTGTTTTTCCTCAGGTTACAATTAGCCGCCTTAGTCCTCTGTTGTACAGGCGACCGGGAGAATGAGATCACACTAATGCAGTCATGTATGAAATGGTCGATTTTTCTCTCCTCTTCTTCTTCCCTGTCAAATTGTGTTGTGATGAGATTAATATTAAAATTGGGCACTTATTCCAGTGGTCCTATTATTGTTTACTTTTCTATTGTGATTATTTATTGCACAAATGTTTTCATTACCGTGGAAAAAGATGGGGTTGAGTTTTATTATTTTTTTCTCCTGAATATTACTAAGAAAATGTTCTGTTGAGGAGTAAGAGGGTGTCTTTCATCAATAAATAAATGCCTTTTAAATAGCCATTTCTCTGTGACTTTTTTTATTTAATATGATAATCCAACTATGATGACCAGAAGTTGAGATATATGTATTTAATCCATTTATTTACTTTGTTTTTGATGTGTTTACATAAGACCATTGACAAAGGTGTGGCAGTGCCATGTCACGGTGGTTGGCACGGTTCCCTCACACCTCTGGCACCAGGGACTGAGTCTCCCCCGTGGCTCCATGTGTGTGGAGTTTGCATGTTCTCCCCGTGTCGCTGTGGGGTCTCTTCTGGGTTCCTCCAGTGTCCCCCCACAGTCCAAAAACATGCTGAGGTGAATTGGAGCTGCCAAACTGCCAGTATATGTGACTGGTGTGTGTGTCCAGTGAAGGGTTGCTGCCCCATCTTAAGTTACCCCCTGTCTTGAACCCATAGCTTCCAGGATTGGCTCTGGACCCCACATGACCAACAGTTTACCTGTGAGAGCCACACGTTTTAGCTCATTTTGCCACCTCGTGCACCTGAACCGAAACCTCACCCCTCAGCAGACCCCACCCTTGTCGATGGCAGACTTGTATCAGCAGCCAGGGTAGCATGTATGAACCCGTACCTTTTGTCTTATGTAGACTAAATAAGATTTAATGCCAGTATTATAACTCCCATGTGTTTGTTTCCCAGCCTCTGCTACAGACTGGCTGTCACCCTGTATTGGATGCGCTGTTATATAGGATGGAGAGTTTTTTTATATCTTTTCCCAGCATTTCATCCAACCCCCCAATGATTTCATAATTTCTAATTCCACAGCAGGCTGTGCCTCTCGCTTCAGCATAACCCACCTAGATGCATGCCGTGTCACTTCCTGTCGCTGATTCGCACCCGGCGCGGACCGCGTGATATCGCTCAGGTGAGATGGCTTTTGTTCTTCTTTCGCCTCCCACCCATTTTCCAAAACCGGCAAAGCAAATGCCGCACGGTTCAGTGTTTACTCAGGGGCTCCACAAATTAACAGGGCTTGAAGGATTTACCGCGGTTATCACTCACTGAGGGACCGAGCGGATTTCACGTCTCTCTCCGCAAATGTTAG